>NC_064646.1:780000-1530000 GCF_023864345.2 Schistocerca serialis cubense
GATACAGAAACCACAATGCATGTCTCTGTTGAGAAGCGAGACAGACGTGTGGTTCCCGAAGAGGCGCAGCGGCCTTTTCAGTAGTTGCATGGACAAACATCTGAATGATTCATTGATCTGGCCTTAAAACATCAACCAAAACGGCCTTAAAGGTGTCGGCGCTGCGAATGCCTGAAACCAATGGGGAACTACAGCCGTGATTTTTATCGAAGGCGTACGGCTCTACTGTATAGTTAAACGATGACGGTATCCTCTTGGGTAAAATGCACGGAGGTAAAATAGTCCCTCTTTCGGATATCCGGACGGTGACTACTCAGGGGGATATCGTCATCAGGAAACAAAACTGGCATTCTGCGGATCTGAGAGTGGAAAATTACATCCCTTAATGGGACAGGTAGGTCACAAAACTGAAAGAGGAAAATAGAGTGGTTGAAATTAGATACAGTGGGACTTAGTGGAGCTCAGGGCAGGAGGGACAGTACTTAGGTGAACACAGGGTTATAAATACAAAGCCAAATAGGGATAATGCAAGAGTAGGTTTAATAATGAATAAGAAAATAAGAATACAGGTAAGCTACTACAAACAGCATAGTGAACGCATTACCGCATCCAAGATAGATACGATGCCTAGTACAAGTTCATATACCACCTGCTCCTCAGATGATGAAGAGATTGAAGAAATGGATGATGAGATAAAAGAAATTATTCAGATAGTGCAGGGAGACGAAAATTTCGTTGATATGGGAGACTAGAACAGCGAAAGGAAGAGAAGGAAAAATTGTAAAGGAGTAAGGGCTGGGGGAAAGGAATGAAAGAGGAACCCGCCTGGTAAAATTTTCGCACAACACAATATAATCATCGCTAACACTTGGTTCCAGAATCCTGAAAGGGGATTGTATACGTGAAAGAGACATAGAGGCACCGGAAGGTTTAAGATTGATTATATAATGGGAAGACCGAGATTTCTGAACCAGATTTCAAAATGTAAGACATTTCCAGGGATCGGTGTGGACTCTGACCACAGTTTACTAGTTGTGAAATGTATATTAAAAGTAAATAAATTGCGGGAATGTAGGAAATTAATCTCATTGGACCTGGAGAAGTTGAAAGAACTTGGGATTGTTGACAGTTTCAGAAAGCATTAGGCAGCGACTGATTTGAACATGGGAAAGGAATACAGTAGAAGACGAATGGATAGCTTTGAGGGATGAAATAGTGAAGGCAACAGAGGGTCAAATAGGGAAAAACAAGGTTTAGTAGGAATCCTTGGATAACACAAAAGTTATTGAATTTAATTGATGACAGGAGAAAATATAAAAATGTAGCAAATGAAGCATGCGAAAGGGAATGCAAACGTCTAAAAAGTAAGACTGACAGAAAGCGTAAAATGGCTAAGCAGGAATTACTAGAGGACAGATGTAAGGATTTAGAAGCGTATATCAGTAGGAGAATGAGAGATATACCCTACAGGAAAATTAAAGAGAGCTTTGGAGAAAAGAGAAGCACCTATACGAATACCAAGAAGTCACTTGGTAAAGCAACCTTAAGCAAGGAAGGGAAAGCTGAAAGGAGAAAGAGTATATAAAGGGTCTGTACAAGGGAGTTTTACTTGAGGGCAATATTATAGAAATGCAAGAAGACGCAGATGAAGACTGCATGGCAGATATAATACTGCGAGAAGAATTTGACAGGTCACTGAAAGACCTAAGTAATAACAAGGCCCAAGGTGTAGACGACAGTCTGTGAGAGATACTGATAGCTTAGGGACAGCCAGCCATGAAGAAACACTTCCATCTATTGTGAAAGATGTAAGAGACAGATGAAATACTCTCAGACTTGAAGAAGGGGTAATAATTCCAATTCCAAAGAAAGCACGAGTTGACAGGTATGAATATTTCGAGCTATCAATTTAATAAGTCATGGTTGTAAAATACTATCACGAATTCTCTAAATCCTGTTTTTTCTTCTATAACATCAGACAAATCTTCCCTTCATAAAAGATTTCAATGTAATCTTTCCACCTCTCCGCTCTGTCGTAGAGATTAAACTCTGGAACTCCCGTTGCACTCTTAATGTAATCAGCCTTGCTTCTAATGTCACCGAAGGTTGTTTTGACTTTCCTGTAAGCTGAGTCAGTCCTACTGACAATCATTTCATTTTCGATTTCTTCACATTTTTCATGCAGCCATTTCGTCTTAGCTTCCCAGCACCTCCTGTTTATTTCGTCTCGTAAAGACAAACCACGCGTTAGGGAAAAACACTCATTTGGAGCCAACGAAAACAGTAACACTCTACGCAGTCATATCTCCTTATTTTCTACTTATCCGTCCATTACTCTCAAGTCGAATTGCGTAGTGCGATGTGGGGTCTTCTATAAATTTCGTCTGATCAATATGCCTGCGAATGAGGCATAGTTCTAGTGACCATACGAGCCGCAAATGGGGATATCCACTGACATATGTGACTCTGACAATGGACTGATTATTATGGTCTGGCACCTGGGAAACGACGGAGGTGGTCTGATGTTAGCGTGATACTGTCTTAAGCATCTACGATAGCGGCTGAAAGACGGTGAAAACACAACGAAGTATTGGACGTCTGCACCTTATGACAGAACGCCGAGATCGGAGCGTTGCACACTCGTAAAGCAAGATAGGCGGCTACCTCCTTCACATTTGACGACAGAGTACAATATCTGGGGAGGTACAAGTGTTACAGACGACCTCTGCGCGTTCCCATTGCCATCCCAACCTACGACATCGTCAGTTACGACAGCAGCGGGCGCGGGATTAATGGGACTCGACAGAGGATCTATGAAAAAGAGTGGCGGTATTATGCTGCGGGGGAGGTTTGCCTTCGGCTTCCAAGGGAACTGAGACAGTAATCGATGCACGGAGGCGGTGGTGGATTACGTAAACATTTATTGCAAACCATCTGCATCCATTGCCGACCAAGTGATGACGGATGGCATCACTGTGGTATCGCTGTGTTAAGAAGAGAAATTTACGGATACCTGGGCCCTGTTTCCATTGGACCACAGGCTACACGTCGGTCAGTGGGCCTAAAGTTGGGGTGATGATGATGATGTTTGGCTTGTGGGGCGCTAAACTGCACGGTCATCAGCGCCCATATAAAGCTCCAATTTTTACGCAGTCCATTTTCTATTCACAATCCAATCTAGTCAGTGATAAGGACAACAAAAAGTCCCAGTCCCCAGGCAGAGAAAAATCCCAAACCCGGACGGGAATCTGCGGCGGCGCGGTCCTTTCCGTCCCTTTACGACGAACCTGCACCTACCTGTGAACATTGTCTCAGCAGATCATCAGTAGGGAAGCCGAGCGAAAGCTACTGTAATTCGACGTGAACCAGGCTGCAGTTAAAGTCACTAAATCTACGTTTCGGGAGAAAGTTTTCACATGATATGAAAGGTTGGAATTTTGTCCTTAATTAATATATGCTGAACAAGTATCACTGCCAAGCCTGTGCTAGTCTTAACAAAGTCACTCACAGTCCCTTTCACTCACGTTAGCAAGTTTATGGGGTTACATTTCCCGAAAACGTAATAGCTACAAAAATACGGATTGTTTTTGATTGAGAATGCTCGCCAAATATTAAGTCTGTCGGTACCAAATGCAGTCACAGTTTTTAGCCACCGATCTGCTCAATACGCCACTGGGAATATATGTCTTTTCTCGTCACAAAATTCGCTTAAAAATTCCGAAATTTCTACACGCCCATCGGAATAATTATACTGTCACTTTACCACACTTTTGATGTATGAAACACTGCTAGATCTGGCAACTTATCATTTCCATCGGACACACGTCCGAACTGTTTCATGGCTAGGCTCCGACTCTTCTCTAGAATACTCTCAGTCTTCTCTACCAGCAGAGAAAGGCACGCGAAGAATATTGTTTTACCATTGATCAGTTTACTCAACAGCCAATAGCCAAACAACATTCTCCCGCGTCAGCCTGCGCTTTTCATCAATAACCAAACGCGAAATAGTAAGCCTAAGGACTGCACTTTTTACCGACGTAATTATCTAATATGCTGAAGTTTTGTTTATGCATAAAGTTCTTTACTATTGTTATTTATACCTGAATTAACTTTCCCTTTACCATAAACTTACTTTATAAATCTGTTCCACAAAAATCCCCTTTGTCCACATCCATACTTCTTCGAAATGTTCCCACACTAAATCCACTACATAACTCGTTAAACAATTATCTTCATATAAACCTTAAACCAGACTCACGCATTATTCATACTGTTAAAACACATTACAACATTTTACCTACACAAAAGGAGACAATAACACTTTATGAAAATACTAGAACAATTTATGAAAAACATTATATTACTGTAGTGCGCTCTAGTGGGCACAATCGAAACTAAAATCACAGTCCCCCTATTCAATATTGTCCTGTATCGGCTGGTACATAAACTACGTACGCATCCAGTCCCTCGTCTGCAATATAGTGCTTATCTTGTTTATGTCTATCCAAAAAATCCTCTAAACCTCCATTAAACATACAGATTTATACGTAGCTCGCTTCATGTGTTGCTACTACCTTCTCCTGCTCCTCCCTTACAGTCCCTGTCTGGTTACTATTAACACATACAAAAGGTTTTGCTAGCGGGCTCAAACTACTACTTCCCGTCTGGTAAATGCTAGCCTTTTCACAGACGGCATTTAATTTGAGGGATTATGTAATTCATTATCCTTTCCTACGTTTACCCCTCTCTGCTGTTCCTTTGCGCAACATCATTATTTCGCACTGGAGAATACGATCGATAATCGTGTACCTGCTCCCCATTACTTCGCCTATCATTTGCAGGATAGCGCCACCTCCCGGCACCTCTACCCCTGCCATTTCCACGGAACACGCCAATTCTGTTAATGTATACATTATGTCGCGGTCTTGCATCATTTGGTGGTCAGTCATTACGATTTGCATATTCCTCCTCATGCAATAACTTCTCAACCCTCTCCAAATGACTAATGAACTTACGCACATCATCCCTCGGCGCTGAAATAAGTTTGTTCCCCCAGTGCATAGGCAGTTTACCTTCCAAACCAATAACAATTTGCTCTGGCTCGATTTTGTTGTTTACCTATGAAAAATTTGTCATCCACTTTAACGCGAACTTTTTTACACTTTCCCTTCTGGGATTAAACTTTTCCCCCGCCCAGGATCTATTTAATAACTCCATCTGTTTTTACCCCAACAGTCTTTCAAAAATGCGTCTTTAAATTTATCCAAAGTATCGTACTGTGCAGTAGCAATAACTTCCCAAGCTCTGGTCTCTCCTAAGAATTTTGACGTAATAAAACCTATTTTTTTTTGTCTGTCCACAAACTAGGTAACACACTTTCAAAATCATTCCAAAAAGTTTTTGGATGCACATTTCCTGTTGGATCAAAACGTAAAAACTGTCTGTTAGTGACATATGAAATTTCAGATGATTCTACCAGAAAACTGCACCCAAGTTTGAGGTTAGTTTCAACTTGGCATAGCCTACTGTCTTGCTCATCCAACCTACTTTCCACCTCTTCTACTTGGTTAGTTGCTCAAGAACATTTTTTTCAGACTCATCCACTCGTTCTGACACAGTTTTTACTTCATTCATACATTTGTCAGATTCAGAACTGATTTTACTGGCTAACACTTTGTGATCAGATTCTACAGCCGCTATTTTAACCTGTACTTTTTGTATACCTTCTTTAATTTCTCTACTCTTTCTTTGTTTCCATTAGCAACTCTTTTCAAAACCTCTGTTAATTCACCTTTTACAATGCTAACAGATCTTTTGCAATTACTCTCGAGAAATTTTGTCTCTACTGTATTTTCTAATGACTTCAATTCATTTTCCCACATTTCTTTTAAAATAACAGTCTGCTTTTCAAGTTTTTCATTAAACCCACAATTAAGTTCACCAATTTTTTCACTAAAACCACTGTCAAGTATACTAATTTTTTCATTAAAACTACTGTCAAGTTTACTAATAATTTTTTCAGTTGGTCCTTGCCCTACGGCTACCGTAACAGTTTCCTGGCCCCCGCTCGTCGTGTAGCTAGCCGCGCTGCCCCGTTGTACTGCTCGCCGCCTGCGCTAACATGCCATCTGCTGCTTCACTGCGCTCCCATTGCTACTGCAGCCGTTGCGGATCATATTCTTTCTTGCAACTCCAGCAACTCGACATGAGTTCCGTTCAAACTTGTGCCAGTACCGGTTCACTAAATTCTTTCACTAACTTTCACTGTTCAGTCCATCAAAATCTTTCTCTCGACCGCGGATACAAAATACTACGGCTTTAGTGTTTCCCGGCACCGATGCACCACGTGCGGCGGCGCGGTTCTTTCTGCCTCTTTACGACGAACCTGCACCTATCTGTGAACATTGTCTCAGCAGATCATCAGTAGGAAAGCCGAGCGAAAGCTACTGTACTTCGACGTGAACCAGGCTGCAATTAAAGTCACTAAATCTACGTTTCGGGAGAAAGTTTTCACATGATATGTAAGGTTGGAATTTTGTCCTTGATTAATATATGCTGAAACTTAGGTGAACAAGTATCACTGCCAAGCCCGTGCTAGTCTCAACACAGTCACTCACAGTCCCTTTCACTCACGTTAGCAAGTTTATGGGGTTGCATTTCCCGAGAACGTAATAGCTACAAAAATACGGATTGTTTTTGATTGAGAATGCTCGCCAAATATTAAGTCTGTCGGTACCAAGTGCAGTCACAGTTTTTAGCCACCGATCTGCTCAATACGCCACTG
This sequence comes from Schistocerca serialis cubense, assembly GCF_023864345.2. Taxonomy (NCBI): domain Eukaryota; kingdom Metazoa; phylum Arthropoda; class Insecta; order Orthoptera; family Acrididae; genus Schistocerca; species Schistocerca serialis. The sequence continues at coordinate 786,785 of NC_064646.1, forward strand.
GGAATATATGTCTTTTCTCGTCACAAAATTCACTTAAGAATTCCGAAATTTCCATACGCCCATCGGAATAATTATGCCGTCACTTTACCACACTTTTGATGTATGAAACACTGCTAGATCTGGCAACTTATCATTTCCACCGGACACACGTCCGAACTGTTTCATGGCTAGGCTTCGACTCTTCTCTAGAATACTCTCAGTCTTCTCTACCAGCAGAGAAAGGCGCGCGAAGAATATTGCTTTACCATTGGTCAGTTTACTCAACAGTCAATAGCAAAACAACATTCTCCCGCGTCAGTCCGCGCTTTTCATCAATAACCAATCGCGAAATAGTAAACCTATCGACTGCACTTTTTACCGACGTAATTATCTAACATGCTGAAGTTTTGTTTATGCATAAAGTTCTTTACTATTGTTATTTATACCTGAATTAACTTTCCCTTTACCATAAACTTACTTTACAAATCTATTCCACAAAAATCCCCTTTGTCCACATCCATACTTCTTCGAAATGTTCCCACACTAAATCCACTACATAACTCGTTAAACAATTATCTTCATATAAACCTTAAACCACACTCACGCATCATTCATACTGTTAAAACACATTACAACATTCTACCTACACAAAAGGAGATAATAACACTTTATGAAAATACTAGAACAATTTATGAAAAACATTATATTACTGTAGTGCACTCTAGTGGGCACAATAGAAACTAAAATCACAGTCCCCCTATCCAATATTGTCCTCTATCGGCTGATACATAAACTACGTGCGCGTCCAGTCTCGCGTCACCATCTGTCACTATCCAGCTCTGGGATCTCGTGATCCAGAGGCAGCAACGCTAGCCCCTAGACCACGAGCTGCGGACGAAGATGGCGTAATGTAACGCTGAAACTGGTTGCATGAATAAAATAAAAGTGGAAATTTAGACGGCAGGTGTTTTGATTTGACATTTTATTTCATATAAAATGTTATGCTATAGACGATTGCTGGAGATTGTAAAGACGGTTCGGATAACTAAGTAATAAAGTTGCGCGGAATCGAACCGAGGAGAAAAGATATTTATGGCTTACTTTGACGAAAATAAATTTGGCGGTGGAAGTGCAGCAGGAGACCAAGTGTAGAGAGAATCCAAAATTCCACAAGCATATTCGGATGGATGAAGGTTTCAGAAGAGGAAGAGCCTTGCACAGGATGGGCGGACGTGGAGAGCTGCATAAACCAGTATTCTGATGGAAATCAGCCAAGGATTTTCTAATAATCGACGTTTTACCTTCAAATGATTTAAGGAAAACCATGGGAAACCTAGAACTGAATTACCAGACAAGGATTTACTCCATACTGCACCCTCATAACGAGCTAGATTGTGCTGTGGTTTTGGTGCTGGAGATGAGGAAGACCAGTCTCGAGACAGACGGCAACTTCAGTAACATTAATTGTTTGCCAAGAGTATACGTAGATTTACTGCGTCAAGTGTTCCGACACTTTACGCCATAAGAACCAATCTATCGAAATTACCTGCTTTGAGAAATGGACATTGTGTCCGATAACTGACGCCCGGCCGTGCGGTTAAAGACGCTGCAGTCTGGAACCGCAAGACCGCTACGGTCGCAGGTTCGAATCCTGCCTCGGGCATGGATGTTTGTGATGTCCTTGGGTTAGTTAGGTTTAACTAGTTCTAAGTTCTAGGGGACTAATGACCTCAGCAGTTGAGTCCCATAGTGCTCAGAGCCATTTGAACCATTTGAACTGATGCCCGAAAACTACATCCGAAGGACGAAGTTCGCTTGCTAAGGAAAACTGGAGGCAAAATTTCGCCATTCGCACGACACTGTTTTTTTAGGATTGTTATTACTCAAACATGTTTCAGCACTTTATGTGCTGTCTCCAGTGTGATTTTTTGTTTATTTTCTATCTCACGTGCCACTGTTATTTGTGAATGCTTGTGATCCATACCTCTACAGCTTGTCATCCAAAAACAAAATATTTTCTACTTTTCTGTTTATCGTCCTTTTCAGACTGCAAATCGCGTTGTTTAGTGTTTTTTAAACAATTATGAATCCCGCAATCGGAAAATGGGAAGCTAAAATGGTCTGTAGAGCACCAACTACCCGCTGGGTTTCCTTCATGCAGTCAGTTCTACTTAGTTTTCAACTCTCCACTTCCTTCAGTAGGTTTTTGTCAAATTTTTCTTCTACGCCTGCAGATCACTCGATCAGGTAACCTGAAAATAGTCTAAATGTATTATCTGTAACCTCCAGCTATTTACTGTCATGCCAGCCCTATCTGCAGTAGGATACTTGGTCTGAAGGTATGCTTTTCTAGAAATACAATGAAGTTAAATCTGGTAAAACTGTGGCATATTGAACCTTTTTGTGAGATAGCAGTACGTTTATGAAACGTCCCCTTTGAACAATTATACATGACTGTGCTTAAACTGACACACAATATTTTGTTAGCGCAACGCAATCTGACTTTCAAAATTCCCTACAAAAGAATGGCCCTGACTAACATTAAACTATACCTTTCACAAATCACTTACCTCACAAAAATCTTCGCTGCTCAAGCTACTGCAATACAGCGAGCGCCACTACTGCCAGCTAAATAAAAGATTCAAACTATGGAAGGCACTAACTACTGATAGGGATAGTTAGCAGATGAAAGATATTAATAGAGAACAAACAATGTATTTACCTTGATATCATCATATATAAATATAGCAGTTCATGACAAATTTCAAAACTCCGCCATCTCTCTCCCCACATCCACCACTGCTGGCGGCTCACCTCCAACTGGGCAACGCTACGCGCTGTTCACAGCCAGCTGCCTAACACTACAATGGCGAGTATTACAACAATGCAAAGCAGCCACAGACTGCACACAGCACAGCCAGTGATTTTCATACAGAGGTGGCGTTACCAATAAAAAAACCTAAACAGCCTGCTTACATAGCCCCCATGCTCCCCACAAAAAATTTTACAAATTGGATTGGGCAGTGGCCAATACAGATTTGATAAAATTTTTCATAATTACAATAACAATACCAAGCAATTCAACATTACAACTAATATGAGGCAATGCACAGCAAACAAAAAAATAAATCTGGCTTAGCAGAGTAACACAAATTAAAGTTCAGTAGCACTATGCCTGGCAAACAGCAGCTTATATCTAAACATGACATAGCTCAAGCAGAAAAAATAGTACACTAAAGATAACAATGCAGATAAGGGAAATGTATAATCACATCTTAATGTCTAAGTAATTAAAGTGGTGCACCACAACAACTTATTGTAAAAAAAATATTACCATGTACTTGAAAAGACTATTATGTATGCAGTTACTGTTACTAGTCCCTTCTTATTGTTCTTTCCTTTCCAAGTGCTCCTTTTTTGAAGAATGTGGATCACAAAATTATTATTTAATAGATCTGTTGACAGAAAGTGTTCACATTAGCAAATGCATCTAATTTTATTTTATGAAATCAATGCTGCAACACAGCTGGAAAACAGATGTCAAATGAAATAAGCAATTACGCAAACCAAAGCATAAAAACACGAGGATAATGGCCTCCCCTTTTTTTTTCTACCTGTGCCGCTGAAAGGCTAATGGCTTTTTTTCGGGCGGCTGTCGCCCAGGTGGGTGCCCGCGACGCATTACGTGCAGGTGATCACTTAACTTTCTTACAGAAATATTTACGACAGCAGTTTCCGCTACAGTGACAGTCTCATATAAAAATATTTCACAGGTCAAGAATTTGCGTTGCAAATGTGTAGAAACAAAATCTTACAGCATAATACACATCGTCGCCGTAAAAATATCGTAACATCTCAGTCAATTCTCAAAATCGTCGTAGCTTCCTCCAATAATTTCAAAACCTAAAAAAAATTCTCTGCTCATGTCAAAAGTGTCATCTGCCTCAAACGAACTTTAAAAATCATGATCTCATACCAAATACATCATTCAAAGCTCTCATAGTATCACAATGATTCCGAAAAAATATGAACAGATCACACAGTACAGACAAAATACAATTTCGTAAGTGTGAAGTAATCCAACTCTGTAATTGCGTAAACATATGTCACTGATGTAATAAAAAAAATTTATCTCTCAGTTACATGATCAGATAGCTGTGTAATTTGTGTGTTACAGAAATATGGTACCGATGTGTAAAGTTGTATAAGCAAATACCATATTAGCTAGGGTTCCTTGTGGTTGCCACACACATGGTACACAAAGTAAGCGTGTACCCCCCTGAGGATTAATGTAATTATACCCTCAGGTGTTACAGATTACAGCAATGGAATGAAATGTATCACGGAAAACTTTCTTTGTAATTCAAAAATCTTTAAAAATAAATGTTTTAAGTACAAAATTAATGACTCAAATACGTGTACTGTAGCGCTAAATGTGCCTTTTGCTGTAAGATAATCTCTGTGGAAGTGCCATAGTTATTGTCCTCCGAAAGCTAACTTCTGCAGAAGTCAATGTACTTACCTCATGATAAACAAAAGTGAAATGGTTTGAGCATAGATATCTTAGTTATTACGCTTATTGCCATGATGAAGAAAGTACTGTGCTGTAACGTATTGTTGTGCTACGGAAAAGGCAATCTCATTGTAGCTATACCACAAAAGTTACTAATAAAACATGTTCTGATTTCCAGAAGAATTCAGAAAAACTGTGCAGATATAAAACAGATACACCGCAAAAGCAACATTGTAAATTGTCACTCATTAGTAGCGTCGTGATAAAACCGTGTAGTTGTCACTTAAACTAACCACTGTGTCGTCTGGTACCTCACAGAAAGTACATTAAACACAGAATGTATTTTCAAGTAAACCAAAATGTTGCATTAAAATCTCATTAGCAGTACCAGTATGTGTCCTAAGTATGTAAGCCTGATAGTCGTTACGTAATCGTGCAACTAACAAGCAAGAATGTACAAATACAACACTGTGTCGTCTGTTCACTATAACAATGCATTCGTAATTTTTGTTTAAAAATGTTCCCTAGGTTCTAGACTGGATATTTAACTTCAAACATTGTCGAATGTTAACAGTTTCTTAAGTCTGACAAAGCATACTAGAAATGTGAAGTGAAAAGTTTTATGGCAAAGACAGAGTTAAAAAGCAGATTATCTTTCAATAAATGGTTTTACATGTGAAATGTGGTGTAAACCTTTACTCTTCCTAGTACGCAGAGTTTCAACTTCAACGCAATTATCATGTGGTATATGTCGGATTCCGTATGGTCCATTGTAAACTAGAAAGAATTTGTGACTCAAGTGTTTCTTCTTATGTGACAATGAATGAGCTTTAATGAGAACTTTCTGACCAATATACAATTTCTTTGCATTTGCTTTACCGTGTAGTTTTCTCCTTTTGTCTGCTGCAGATTTTATATTTTTAAGAGTCAAATCAATTATGTCTTTGTGTCGAAGTTTATGTGTATTCGGGAAAGGTACAAGCTCTCTGATTCTGTTCGGTGGTTCTTCATTCTTCAGTACAAGAGTAGGTGGTAAAGCAGTGGAATCATGAGGCATTTCATTCAGCACGTTTTGAAATAAGTGTAAATATCTGTCCCAATGCTGATGCTTTCTGTGACAATAAAGCCTGCAAAGCTTATTGATTTCTTTCATAATCCGTTCGGAGGGGTTACAATGTGGTGAGTACAATGAAATAAAAACTGGTTTGATTTTATGGTTGCGAAGCATGCGTGACCAAACAGCAGATCTAAATTGCGGTCCGTTATCTGAAATGACTTTAGCAACGTGGCCAACTTCAAGTAAGAAATTTTTAACAAAGGCGTTGGATACAGACCATCCAGTGGCTTTACGTAACGGAGTGAAAGAAACAAATTTTGAATTAAGTTCCCACAGCGACTAGAACGTACGAAAATCCATTAGATGTTCTGACAAGCGGTCCCAAGAGATCAACAGCAGCAAATTCTTTTAATTTAGAAGGAATAATAGGAAACAACGGAGCACGATGTGAGACAGTAGATGGTTTCGCCTTTTGACAGAGTTTACAAATAGACAAGACTCTTCGAATTCTTTTTTTCCATATTGTTAAAATAACAAGTCGTTCGAAGAATATGATAACGTTTTCGTGGACCAAAATGTGCGTAGCTGAAATGAATGTACCAAATGAGCTTATTAACAAAATCGTCAGGAATGCAAAGTACCCATAGCTTGTCATCAACAGTGCAGCGTTTGAACAGTATGTTGTTTCTAACCAGATAATAATGCCGAATCTGTGTGTGTGTCTTTTCATGCCATTTGCTCTTGATGTCTTTCCAAATCGGATCTTTATCTTGTTCATGAGCAATGTCCTTTAAAGATGTGGTGATGAAGTTTTCAAAGGCGACTTTCTGAATGTAAAGAATACTGAAATTTTTCTCGAGGTTGGCTTCTGTGGTACTTTTCTCAAGCCCAGCCGGTGCGCGTGACAGTGCGTCCGCAACAATGTTCTCCTTGCCGGGAATGTAGACTATTGTGAAGCGGAATTCTTGCAGAAACAATGCCCAACGTTTTAGCCTGTCATGATTTAATTTTGAAGACATAAGAAATTGTAATGCACGATGATCACTGTATACTTTTACGTGCTTACCAGAAAGAAAGAAACGGAATTTGTTAAATGCCCAAACGATAGCTAAAGCTTCTAATTCAGTAACGGAATAATTTTTTTCAGATTTTGTTAGCACTCGGCTAGCAAAAGCAATGGTTTTCTGAATGGTAGTGTCATTTTCTATGGCTTCTTGAAATAAATGGGCAGCAAGACCGACTTTAGAAGAATCCGTGCTAAGGCAGAAATCTTGTGACAGATCTGGATGAGCTAAGATTGGCGCGTGAAGTAACGCTTCTTTCAAAGAATTGAATTCCAATTGTGCTTGTTCGTCCCAGTTCTAAATAGTATTTTTTCCAGTGAGAGAACAAAGTTTTGGTGTAACAAGAATTTGCATATTCAGAAAACGACGGTATAAATTTACGAGACCTAGAAAACTGCGGACTTGTCTTTTTGTGGATGGAACTGGAATGGCTCTGATTGCTTCTAACTTTTCAGGATCCGGCTGAATGCCTTCAGAAGAAATAATATGTCCCAAAAACCTCACCTTTGACCTACCGAATTCAGACTTTTCCAAGTTAACTGTAATTCCAGATTCTGCAAAAATACGTAAAAAACTGTTGAGGATGCGATTATGTAGTTCCCATGAGGCTTCTGCTATTAGAATATCGTCCACATATAAGGTGATGTGACGTTTTAAGAACTCAGGTAATATGGAATTTAACCCACGAATGAATGCTGCCGAAGAAATGTTCAAACCAAAAGGAAGTTTCCGAAACTGATAACAAACGCCGAAACAAAGGAAAGCTGTGTATTTTCTACATTCTGGATGAAGTTCGATCTGATAAAAGCTGGATCTGAGATCAATGGAAGACAACACTTTTACACCATTAAAATTTTGAAGAAGTTCTTCTAACGTTTGCGGCCTGTCTGTTTCAGGAATAATGATCGTATTGATTTGTCTCGAATCTAAGACAAGCCTGATCGATCCATTTTTCTTCTCAGCAACATGTAATGGATTGTTGTATGAGCTTACTGCAGGCTCAATAATGCCCTAATTAAGCATAGATTGTATTTCTGTTCTAACACGGTCCCTATAATGCGCTGGAATTACGTATGGTCTAACACAAAATTTAGTATGCTCACGAACACGAAATTGGTATTGAAATCCCTTGATTGTTCCTGTTTTATGAGTAAAAACTGTGGAATGTGCTTGTAAAATCTCAAAAAGGTCCTGCCTATCAATGTCATTACAGTTCTCAATTGTTTGAATTTTATTTTGAATTAAATCATTAGTATCAAATATGTCGTCGATACCATCCCTGTCAGTACTTGCAGAGTGATTGTTAGTGTCTAGTTCCGTAGAAAACTTCGAACTGTTGTCTAACAGAAGGTAAAGCCGATTAATTTCCTCGTCATGGTTTGAGAGCCAATCTTCAAATTTCAAAGCTATTGACTTACCTTCTTTTTCTAAACTTATTTCAGCATCGTGAAAGCTTAAGATTGCTTTGTATTCATTCAAAAAGTCTACTCCCAATATAATTTCCGTCGTCAATAATGGAACAATAAGAAAGTTCGTAGAGAAGCTGTGGCTTTGACAAAAGAATTCTAAATTGGTTTGTTGGCGTACATCTACACTTTTTCCAAAGATTGCACCTTGTAATTTAATCTTACGTAACGGAAGTGTGGGGCAATCGTTCGATTTGTTGCATTTGCTAAAGGCTGTTTCACTGATTACTGAAATGGGACTGCCAGAGTCAAGTACTGCCGTAAATTTTACGTCATTTACAGTAATGTGAATCACAGGATATGTAATGTTGTTATGTTTTACGTCGTGTTCCTGGAGTAAGATGTCCCTAATGTCTTCCATTTTTACGTAATTACTAGCTACAGCAGCTGCGTCGTTAGTGTCATAAGAACGTTTTGTGGCTGCCAGCAGTGTGAGTCATTGCCTATTGTCTCTTTGTTGGCGCGCGTCGTTATTGGGATTTGGAGACCTAACTTCTACAAATTCACCTCCTCGAGAGGGCCCTGCTCTGTTTGAATCCCGCCAGTTCTGATGCAATTCAGGTCTGTCGTTACGATCACATCGTCTGTCGTCATGCCGGTAGTTCCTGTAGTTTCTTTCTTGTCGGTTAAGTGGTGGAGAATTTCTCCCTGAATCGTAACTGCGCGCTGAACTGTTGCGTCTGAAGTTATTCTGTCTCCCTTGATAATAATTATTTTGGTTCCCATATTGTCTGTTTCTCTGAGTGTCTCTGTGATAGTCACTACCGCGGAGAGGTGATCTTTCCCTGGAATTATTACTACTCTGCCAACGGTTGTCGTACGGGTGGTGTCTATTTTGGTCACGATTTGCGTTGTAAGAATAAACCAGTCGTGTCCGGTTATTGTTTCTGTCGTCACGGAATTGTGACGGATGTGACCTGTAATTGTTGTGTCCTTGTTTTCGCGTTCCGCGATTATCAGTGTCAATTTCTAGTTCTTGTAACAGTCCCTGAAAAGCTTCAATGTCGTCTTTGCAACGTCCTGCTAAAATAATATGCTGTAAATGTTCAGGTAATTTGATTAAGCAAATGCGGATGAGTTCTGAGGGGCTGTATGGGTTTGACAGGTACTGATTCTTGTGCAACATGTCTTCAAAATATTTCACAAGACTGGAGAATTCAGATTGTTCTAAATGTTTCATCATTATGATACCATGTTTTACTCGGTCTTGTGTGGCTTGAGACCAATATGCTGAGAGGAAGGCATGGTAAAATTCTCCTTCACTGTGGCAATCGTGAATGACCGATCGCATTCTTACAGCTGGTTCATTCTCCAAGTAGCCACACACAAATTCTAATCTGTGTTCTAACGACCAGTTGGGAGGAAAACAATGCGAGAATTGATGAAGCCATGCTTGTGGATGAATGTCGTTGCCTGAATTCTTAAATGTTTTGAATTTACGTGTAGTAATGAACAGCTTATAGTCAAAATCATCATGTCGCCGAGTCGCATATCGGTCATTGTTAGGTCGTGTCGGCCGTCCCATCTCAAAATTCGGTGCACATTGCCAATTTTTTTCATAACTTCCGAAATGCCCTGTGTTATTATTTTGTGGCTGTTCCGTATTTCTGTGTCCCTCTTCCCGTATTGGGGCGCGAGTATCCTCTGAAATACGTAATTCTTGTATTACCTGTGTCAGCTGATCTTGTACTTCCCGGATTTCTCTTTTGTACTGTGTATTGATTTGATTTTGATTCTGTTTGAATTTTCTAATTTGTTCATACTCTTCTGTGTCAGTGAAGGCTACAGGTCTTGTGTCATTCAGATCATCATCTACCTTTCTAGATAAGTTAGTGACCTGATCCGAAAGTTCGGCTACTTTCTCCGATAGTGTACTTATTTCTTCAGTGTGTTTTTCTGAACCAAGTTTCAGAGTATCTACTGTGTCCTTAAAGTTTTCCTGAGTTTTTGCAAGTTGCGTAACCGAATCGGTAGATGCAACTGAGTCAAATTTAGCTTGCAAGGTCTCATGATTTTCATGAACAATAATTTGCAGTTCTTTTATGGCTGCTTCGTGATTCTGTAATGCATTTTCATGCCGCGAAAAAATAGGTTGAAAATGCTCACAAATTGTGTTTTTACGTCATTACAGACTTTTTGACATTTCGATTCAATGTTATGTAACTCAGTAGTTAAATCTTCACGTGATTGTTCAAGTGTTTGTTCCAATGAGTCTAACTTTTTAAGATTTTGTTCCACTGTGTCTAACTTTTGAAGCTTTTGCTGTGTTTGTCTCTGATTTTGTTCCATTGTGTCTAACTGTTGCTGTGTTTGTCTCTGATGTTGTTCCATTGTGTCTAACTTTTCAAGCTTTTGTCCCATTTGTTGCATTAATTGTAATAACAATGCACTGGTGTCTGAAACATGTTCCTCAGTGCTTTTCGGCAGTGAAGTTGCACCGGCAACATTCACATTTTGACAAGTGGAAAATGTGTCTTGACTCATTTGAGAAAACGGTGGGAACCCAAAACCTGAGTCTGCAGTATTTGCAATATTGTGTTCTGTCATTCCCGATTCCTGAGGCGAGCTGTTGCCGACCAATCGATCGATAACGCTTCCCTGTTCACTACCTGTTTCACTGTCTACACCATTGTTTGCCGCCCGCTCCATTTCCCTATGCGCAATTACCAAATTAATACTTTGAACATTAGTTAATTCATTACTCTGCGGCGCTAACACACTGCTTTCGTCTTCACTGTCATTTCTCAGTTTACTTTCGAGCCTAGTATTACGTTTTTCACACGCCATTATTGTCACAGTATTTCACACGATAACACAGAAAAGCGCAATTTGAAGAGCAAAATAAAATAACATAGCAAGGGAAATAATGTCTACTTAATTGCCAGCGCAGCTGCGAAATACTTGGTGCAAATCTACATGCATGCCACAACTGTTTTACTGTACAACAATGAAAAACTACAACTACAAAGGAAATTCTCTCTATAATTACGCGCTAGCAATAAACAATAGCTACACTAATTACACAAACTACAAGAAAAAAATCAGAAGATTCCAGTGAGGTATCCTAGGCTAAGGGTCGACATATGAAACGTCCCCTTTGAACAATTCTACATGACTGTCCTTAAACTGACACACAATATTTTGTTAGCGCAACGCAATCTGACTTTCAAAATTCCCTACAAAAGAATGGCCCTGACTAACATTAAACTATACCTTTCACAAATCACTTACCTCACAAAAATCTTCGCTGCTCGAGCTACTGCAATACAGCGAGCGCCACTACTGCCAGCTAAATAAAAGATTCAAACTATGGAAGGCACTAACTACTGATAGGGATAGTTAGCAAATAAAAGATATTAATAGAGAACAAACAATGTATTTACCTTGATATCATCATATATAAATATAGCAGTTCATGACAAATTTCAAAACTCCGCCATCTCTCTCCCCACATCCACCACTGCTGGCGGCTCACCTCCAACTGGGCAACGCTACGCGCTGTTCACAGCCAGCTGCCTAACACTACAATGGCGAGTATTACAACAATGCAAAGCAGCCACAGACTGCACACAGCACAGCCAGTGATTTTCATACAGAGGTGGCGTTACCAATAAAAAAACCTAAACAGCCTACTTACACGTTGTCTGCTTCAGGATCTGAGAACCTTAAAATGGTCGGCTCTCTCAACTGAGGCAGTTATTGGTCAGTTGATGCAAAAGTTGCTTTTTCCCTAAAAGTTGAAAGTTTTGGTAGTCCACTTTCCACGAAGTATCTTACGCAGGCGGTGTACAAAAAGTTATACGAGATCTGAGATACATTAATGTATAAGTAACTTTCAGTCTAATTACGAAAATATCAAGTGAAACAGTCATTTACGTAAACTTCCATTCAAAATTCACATAGATCTTTCCGCAGTACGACTCCCACCAACAAACCGCGATCCGAGGCACGCTGCTATAGCTTCCGTAACGACAGGTTCCCATTGATTAGGATGGATTGATCGTATCGATTACTTTTCACAGACTGGCCACAGAGATTTCTGGGCACAGACTGAGAAACTGCTTCAGAACGATACGAAGACCGTTCGTGACTGTACGCAACACTTAACTGTCTTACCGTGAGGGGCTCAAAAAGTCTCCTCGCTTCGTATGAAACTCTAAATAGTTGACCCAACAGGGAATCTGTGCTAATACCTAATTTTACCAAAGCAGACGAAGGTTTCCGTGACACGATGAAGTTAAATGTAATGATCTACTGCCATAATACCAAAGCTATAATTTTCACATTAAGCTTTATGTACTTTCGCTCCATATCTACCGATCCAAAACTCTCTGTACCCTGGGTCATTACAATTACAAACATGGAAACTGATACACTTTTATTATATTCTGTCATACATACAAAGACAAAAAATGAGACACCACGAAGGAATTATTCGAATTGGACGGAAATCTGTAGATGTGACAAACACATGACTACAACTTCAGAGAAATTGGATGATTTCTTCAAGAAAAATGAGCTTCACATATTGAGAAAGTCAGTTACTTTCGGTTCGAATCTGGCCGTTATGTACGCAGCTATTCGCTTTGTCATATAAATCGTGTTAGTTACACTATTTATAACTCAAGAACGGCTGGACCGATTTGGCTGAAAATTGATGGAGAGGTAGCTTAGAACCAGGAGACGGACATAGGATACCTTTTATCCCGTTCGACCGCTATAAAACGTGGTATAGCAAAAACGCATCTGGCATGGAATAACAAAACGCAAATGTCAGCTAAACGTCACTATAAAACGTGGTAAGACAAAAACACATCTGACATGGAATAACAAAACGCAAATGACAGCTAAAGTCTATGGTTAAGTATTAGAATATATCATTAATTAAAAATTTAAGGAAATAATTTGTATTTTCTTTGAATCATCATTAACAATGCCGCGACCAAGAGGATCGAATATTTCTCGACAATGGTTGAGTGAGCGAGCAATTTTAGCGGCTAATAATAAATATGTAGATGACCTAAACTACATATTTCAGGATGAGATCATTGCTAAAATGTATTCATTCAAATCTGTTGACTGTGTAACAAATGAAGATGAAGCCACCAACTACCCAAATGAATTTTTAAACTCCTTGGATGTGCCCGGCTTACCACCGCACAATTTACGCCTAAAAGTTGGCTCCATAGCAATCATGCTTCGAAACATAAACCAACCAAAACTGTGCAACGGTACGCGTTTGATGGTAAGTAAACTGATGAACAATGTTATTTACGGGACGATACCCAAAGGAAAATTCGAAGGTGAGGAAGTTCACATTCCGAGGATTCCAATGATCCCAACCGATATGCCGTTTCAGTTTAAAAGACTTCAATTTCCGATCCGTCTTGCATTCACCATGACCATTAAAAAATCACACACCCAGTCCTTGAAAGTTTGTGGTTTAAATTTGGAATATCCATGTTTTTCTCAATTATATGTGGCTTGTTCACGGGTCGGAAGACCATTGCGTTGTTTGCTCTTGCGCCTGATAATAAAACAAAAAATTGAAGAGTGGAAGCTATGCACAAAAAAAATAAAAGAAAAGAATCATTAAAAAACTTAATTTTTTATTTGTATTTCCTAATAAAAAATTAAACTTAACATTCAAAGTCTGATTATTTATTGGCTTTAAGGCGGAACAGAGTTCGCCGGGTCAGCTAGTTGACTGATAATGCTCCTAAGGGATATAATATAAATTCCCATACTCCTTTACAGAGCGTAGGGGAGCGACGCGGGAGACCAGCGCAGCCTTACTAGGCAAGGTCCTAGTGGAGGTGGTTTGCCGCTGCCTTCCTCCGACCGTAATGGGGATGAATGATGATGATGAGGATGACACAACAACACCCAGTCATCTCGAGGCAGGAAAAATCCCTGATCCCGCCGGGAATCGAACCGGAGACCCCGTGCTCGAGAAGCGAGAACGCTACCGCGAGACCACCCTATCCTAGTTGACTGATAATGCTCCTAAGGGATATAATATAAATTCCCATACTCCTTTACAGAGCGTAGGGGAGCGACGCGGGAGACCAGCGCAGCCTTACTAGGCAAGGTCCTAGTGGAGGTGGTTTGCCGTTGCCTTCCTCCGACCGTAATGGGGATGAATGATGATGATGAGGATGACACAACAACACCCAGTCATCTCGAGGCAGGAAAAATCCCTGATCCCGCCGGGAATCGAACCGGAGACCCCGTGCTCGAGAAGCGAGAACGCTACCGCGAGACCACCCTATCCTATCCTAAGGGATATCGTGCCTAATTCTGTTCAATTGGTGCGTTCGATTGTCAAAATCCCGAGCTTGTTGGAAGGCCCTGCCCACAATGCTCCGAGCGTTCATAATTGGGGATAGACCTGGCGAACTTGCTGGGCAAAGTAGGGTTTGGCAAGCACGAAGGCAACTGGAAACCCTGGCCATGTACACGCAGGAATTGTCTTCCTGAAATGCAAGCCCAGAATGGCTTGCCATTAAAGGATCTGGTACGTGGTGCAGAGTATCATCGACTTACCGCTAGGCTGTTAGGTTGCCGTGGATGACAACCAAAGGTTTCAAACTGTTAAAAGAAATTGCATCCCGTACAGTCACTGCTGATTTTCGGGTCGTGATACAGGGATAGCGTCTTTGATTACTAATCGAAACGCCCCTCGGTATAGAATTATAATACCGCAAACGCTTAAATTTTCAATAAAAATCATCAGCTATGGCGGCCGAAGACTTACGATGTAAGAAGTCACTCCCATTCAGCCAACGGCCTTATCGAAGAGGGCGAGGCGCGGAGAGAGGTTCAAGGCGCTCTCTTGTCCTTGGGATGGGAAACTGCGCCTAGCGCCGGCAGAATCAGCAATGATCAATGTCATGAGGATGCAGAAGGCAACGGAAACCACTGCATTAAAGACAAATATGTGTATCCATAGTACTTGTGGCTTGCTGTCGAAAAGAAGTGTCACGAGGATTTCTCCTTTGCAAAAGGTTCCAGACTAGTCCCCCATACGGATCTCCGGGAGAGAACTAACAAGGAAGGGATGACCATGAGAAGAAGATGAAATAGCCATCGAAATGATATTGTTCACCGAGTGGGGGCATGGAATGTCAGATTTATGAACGTGGTACAGAAGCTAGAAAACATGAAAACGGAAATGATAAGGCTCAATCTAAATGTAATGGGGGTCACTAAAGTGAAATGGAAAGAAGACAAGGGTTTCTGGTTAGATGAGTATAGAGTAATATCAACAGCAGCAGAAAAATAACAGAAGTAGGACTCGTTATGATCTTGAAGGTGCGGCAGAGAATGAGTTATGGTGAACAGTTCAGTGACACGGTTGTTCTTACCAGAATCAACAGCAAACCAACGCCGACAACGATACTTCACGTATACATGCCGACGTCGCGAGCAGAAGATGAAGAGAAAGTGTAAGATCATATTGAACGAGTGATTCAGCACGTAAAGGGAGACGAAAACCTAATAATCATGAGAATCTGGAATGCGGTTGTAGGTGAAGGATTAGAAGATCGGGTTACAGGAGAATATGGGCTTCGTATTAGGATTGAGAGAGCAGAAGGACTAATTTAGTTCAGCTATAAATTCCAGCTAGTAGTAGCGAATACACTGTTCAAAAATCACAAAGGCATGAGGTATAAGACCGGGAGATACGTGAAGGTTTCACTTACATCGTGGTCAGAGAGAGATTTCGAAATCAGATACTAGATTGTAAGACGCACCCAGGAGCAGATATAGACTCAGATCACAATGTAGTAATGATGAAGAGTGGGCTGAACTTTAAGAGACTAGACAGGAAGAATCAGTGCACAAAGAAGTGGAATACGAAAGTACTAAGGAATAAAGAGAAACACTTGAAGTTCTCTGAGGCTGTAGACACTGTAATAAGGAACAACTCAGTAGGCACATCAGTTGAAAGGGAATGGACATACCTAAAAAGGGCAACCACAGAAGTCAGAAAGAGAAACATAGGTACAAACAAGATAACTGTGAAGAAATCATGGCTAACAGAAGAAATACTTCCGTTGATCAGTGAAAGAAGGAAGTGCAAAGAGTTTAGGGATGTTCATGAATACAGAAGTACAAGAAATGAAAAAAAAAAAAAAACAGGACGTGCAGGGAAGCTAAGATGAAATGGCTGCATGAAAAATGTGAAAAAATGGAAAAGGAATGATTATCGGAAGGACTAAACCATCATATAGGAAAGTCAAAACAATCTTCGATGAAGTTTTAAGTCAGGGTGGTAACATTAAGAGTGCAGTGGGAATTCCAGTGTTGAATGCAGAGGAGAGAGCGGATAGGTGGAAAGAGAACCTCGAAGGATTTTGTGAGGGGGAAGATTTGTTTGATGAAGTGATACAAGAAGGAACAGGAGTCGATATAGGGGATACAGTATTAGAATCAGAATTTAAAAGAACGAATTTAAAAGAGTTTTGGTAGACTTAAGATCGAATAAACGAGAAGGGATAGATGACAGTCTGTTATTGGTGGAAGTGGCAACAAAACGACTAGAATGTCTGACATTCATAAACACATCATACAAACAACTCCGAAGATTGTAAGAAGTGACAAGTGCGATATTTATTACACAATCAGCTTAAGAACTGATTCATCCAAGTTACTATCAAGAATAATATAAAGAAGAATGAAAAAAGAGGATGTGTTAGACGACAATCACTTTGGCTTTAAGAAAGGTAAAGGCACCACCGAGGCTGTTCTGACGTTGCGGTTGATAATGGAAGCAAGGGTAGAGAAACATCAACCCATTTTCATGGGATCTGTCGTCCGGGAAAAGCGTTCGACACTGTCAAATGGTGTAAGATCTATGGGGAAATACGGGTAACATACAATATGTAAAAAAACCAATAGGGAGCTAGAAGGTCAAGAACGAAGGACTAGGATTAAAAAGTGTGTAAGACAGGGATGTAGTATGTGGCCTCTACTGTTCAACCTAAATGTCGAAGAAGCAATGGTGGAAATTAAAATAAAGAAAAAAAGAAACCAGGCACAAGAGTGGAATGAAAACTCAAGATGAAACGATATCAGTCATAAGATTCGCTGATGTTATTGGTATCATCCGTGAAAGTGAAGAATAATTACAGGATCTGCTGAATGGAATAAGCAATTCAATGAGTACAGAGTACAGATCGAGAGTAAATAGAGGGAAAATAGTAATAATGAGAAGTAGCAGAAATGAGGACAGCGAGAAACTTATCATGAAATGGTTCAAATGGCTCTGAGCACTATGGGACTTAACGTCTAAGGTCATCAGTCCCCTAGAACTTAGAACGACTTAAACCTAATTAACCTAAGGAAATCACACACATCCATGCACGAGGCAGGATTCGAACCTGCGTCCGTAGAGGTCGCGCAGTTCAAGCTTATCATCGGGACGGACGATCACGAAGTAAATGAAGTTAAGGAATTCTGCTATCAAGGTAACAACACATTACGAATTGAGCAAAAAGAGCATATCCCGCCAAGAGAAGTCTACAAGTGTCAATCATAAGCCTAAATTTGAGGATGAAATTTCTGAGAATGTACTTTTCTAGCAAATCATTGTACGGTAGTGAAATATGGAATGTGGGAAAACCGGAAAAGAAGAGAATCATGGTATTTGAGAAGTAGTGCTACAGAAGAATGTTGAAAATTTGGTGGACTGATAAGGTAAGAGACAAATGGTTCAAATGGCTCTATGGTCAATCTGGGACTTAACTTCTGAGGTCATCAGTCCCCTAGAACTTAGAACTACTTAAACCTAACCAACCTAAAGACTTCACACACATCCATGCCCTAGGCAGGATTCAAACCTGCGACCGTAGCGGCCGCACGGTTCCAGACTGTAGCGCCTAGAACCGCTCGGCCACAGCGGCAGGCGATAAGGTAAGGAATGAGGCGGTTCTGCGCAGAATCGGTGAGGGAAGGACTATGTGGAAAACACTGAGAAGGAGAAGGGGCAGTATGATAGGACATCTGTTGCGACTTCAGGGAATGACTTCCAGAGAGGAAAAAACTGTAAAGGAAGACTGAGCTAATAATCGAGGACGTAGGTTGCAAGGGCTACTCTGAGATGAAGAGGTTGGCACAGGAGAGGAATTCGTGGCGGGCCGAATCGAACCAGTCAGAAGACTGATGTAAAAAAAAGAATGGCAGCCGACCTTCACACTTGGTATCCCATCACGAACCCAGGGCTTCTCCAGACACGTCCTCAGCCTGGAGTCACTTTGTCTGCAATAGAATTACCTTCGGTTATGAGTGCCGGTTCGAAATGAGCCCCGATGGCCAGGAAAGACGTGTCTGGAGACACCCCTGATATCAGTGGATTACCATCCTGACTGTCACCCACGATACGGCCCGACAACCTGGAGTTATGGCCTGGGTTCCGTTTTTTTTCATAGTAATAGCCCTTTGGTTATCATCCGCAGGACACTTACGGCACAGCGGTAACCTCATAGCACAGCGGTACGCAAACGGTATTCTGCGCCCCGTTTTGTTGTCGTTCATGGCAATCTGTCCTGGGCTTTCGTTCCAGGAAGGTAACGCCCGACCACACATGACCAGAATTTCTACTGGTTGCCTTCGTGCTTGTCAAACGCTACCGTCGCCAGCAAGTTCGTCGAATGTCTTCCCAACTGAGAACGTGTGGAGCAGGGCCCTCCAGCCAGCTCGGGATTTTGACGATTAAACGCACTAGTTGGACAGAATTTGGCTTGATGTCTCTCAGAAGAACAACAAAAACAACCATCAGTCAGTGTCAAGCCGAGAACCAGCTTGCATCATGCCCAGAGGCAGACCAACGCGTTACAGACCTACTCAATTTGTGAGATTCGTGAAGCTCTTTCTCTTGAATAAATCATACAGTTTCTCTAATACGGTAATCATTTGTTTGTCTGTTCATGTACATCACATCTACCGATTTCTGTCCCATTCGTATAAGTCCTTCGTGTTGCCAAAGACACTTGTAAACTGTGCCGTTGTATTATTTTTAAATTACAGTACTTTAAATAGTGACTTGAAAAAATGTTGCAAATAATCAACGAAGTTTCAATGGAAGACATTTCCTGAGATAGGTACACTATTAATTTTTTATGTTTGTACCTGCTGTATTTTTTTGGTGCTCAAAATTATACAAAAACTAGATTTCTTCGTAATGTGTTACTGTATTTGGTTAAAATTCAGGGTATTTTACTTTCGTGTACCTTTGAAAATATTGCATTAATTTTTATATATGTCAATTATCAGTAATTCCAATGCCTTATTAATGGCAAGTAGTTATCCGCCAAGTTGAGCTACATTCACACGCAAGTTTCAACAAGAAAGAGGGGAGAAAATTCCCGGTCTCCCAGGGCAGAATGTGAATCTTCATATGTCTAACACGCTACAAGTAGCTCCTGCTTCCACACAGATATTCCTCTAAAACGTTGTAATGTGTAATCCATAGCAACATAGATACCAATGGCAATGAAATGAGCGTTTGGCGTCGTTAGCCGGGAGGCCCCGTACGGGGCAGGTCCGGCCGCCTTGGTGCAGGTCTTACTACCTTCGACGCCACATTGGGCGACCTACGCGCCGTATGGGGATGAAATGAAGATAAAAACAACACCCAGTCCCTGACCGGAGACAATCTCCAACCCAGCCTGGAATCGAACCCAGGCCCGTAGGACGGCAATCCGCCACGCTGACCACTCAGATATCGGGACGGACATAGATACCAATAATTTGCCATCTATGATACTCTGCAAACTCGGACAAGAACACAAAACGAATTGTTTGAGTGTTTCGTTCGCATCAGTTCCATAGGAAAACTAACTGGGCATAGGAAATATGGGGTAAGGATGGCGCTAATTGCTTGATTTACAGGAAGCAGCCCAGCATTCGACAGGAATGAAAGTAATCGCTACACCTAAATCAGTTTTTCATAACTACCACCCCGCCTCGGTCAATTTCAGACATGATTCGATATCACCAGCGCATGTCCCTGATGGCAGGCGCACAGTGAAATAGGTGGGGTTCTAATCATACGCTAATACCAAAACAATAGTCTAGTGTCAGTTGTAGTATCAATTTAGTTTTCATTTTTTTTTTTTTTTTTTTTTTTTTGTGAAGCTCCTGTAATGATCTTCAGTTAACACCCGTGAAATGCAATATCACTTGTGAAGCCCGTGCGGGCATTTATTTTTGGAATTTAAGTGGTATTAAAATTTTACGACATTTAGAAGTCCACAGTGCGAAGTCAAGCAAGACACATTCTTTTGGTGTTTTTTTGCAACGAACTTCTCGAAGGAAGAAATCTGGGCGGAAACAGGACCGATAGCCGTGAAGAGGAGTGTTAATTCTATCAGTACCCCAGAAATGACCCGACTGGCAGCCATCATTTTGTCATAAAATCTCTGACATCTGCCCCCGTTAATGGCGGGAACGTACCAGTGGCCGTTTTTACGTATCGTCTCACGTATAATCAATCAGTCCGCTGCTATCAATTACCTGCGGTTTATCCCGGGCAGGCACGGGGCTTGCAGTAAATCTTCCTTTAGCGGGCTTACTACGCCAAGTTCAGTAAGTCCTTTTCAAGAGCTTTCTCTGGAGATGGGACACTTTTTCTTTCAGATTGTCGGAAAGCGTGAGCGAAATCTCACAACAAATATTCTGTATTACTTGGAAATTGCCTCCAATTAGTTCAGCTATTCATCTTCCGCATTTTTACCGCAAACTAAGGCTATATCACCACTAATCTCATCAACTTTTTTATAGAATGTTATAATTGCGAAGAGACAATGTGTACTTCTCTGTGTGATTATTAAAGATGCCAAGGAAGTATGGAAATCGCTCTGTCACTTTCTGTGATACAATTGAGACTGAGCGTCAAACTGTGTTTTCAGAGTGATACACATAACAGTAATGGGGTGTAGACGCATAACAACAGATTTTACTGTGTAAGTACCACATGAAATTACGGACATTTTCCATTATAACCTCTTGTTAAAGTTACGTGGTACGACGGCAACAGTTTAAACGTAATAACCGCGATACCACAACAAACAGCCAATACCATTTTCAAAGTATTTGAGCTTAAGTGAGTGTCGGAAATATACCCAAAGGAACGATGTAAATGGCCACAGACAAGAGAATGCGACAGAAATGTTGAAACGCCTTGACACGAAAATATGATCGTTATTTGCAAGATAATTAACAAGTTCTCAATAGGTGTAGACTTGCCTACACTAGGTAAGCCAAAAATATAAATAACCCTTTCTTTAAATTGCCTACTCCATCATTCTGTTAATGAATAACGCCACAGCTCAACAGATATTTAATCTATACGACTGATTCTTAAAAGTACACTACTTCGTTCCAAATACCCAAACCGTGGTTGATACTGCTGAATAAATCGCAACTGATTGCAGTGCAGGACGGTAACAATATGTATTACGTCAAACTCACGGTTTACATGCACTTTGCAATGGTAATACAATTGCACTTCAGAAACTATATAAGACAAAAAAAAAAAAAAAAAAACTGGACAAAAACAGATATGAAGAACCCCAAAAAGAAAGAAGATAAGGCTTCGGTATGACATGATACGTAAGCTTAATAACATGGAACTTCAAAAGGATAACCACAAAGGAATTACAAGAAAAGGAAGATGTCGTTATACAAACCAAAAAGAGAACTGAAGGAACCAGCGAGCTAGGAAATTACGCTACGATACATAGCAGTGTAGAACAATGTTGAAAAACATAAGCTGGAGTTGCTGTTTGTTGTTGTGGTCTTCAGTCTTGAGACTGGTTTGATACAACTCTCCATGCTACTCTATCCTGTGCAAGCTTCTTCATCTCCCAGTACTTACTGCAACCTACATCCTTCTGAATCTGCTTAGTGTATTCATCTCTTGGTCGCCCTCTACGATTTTTACCCTTCACGCTGCCCTCCAATGCTAAATTTGTGATCCCTTGATGCCTCAGAACATGTCCTACCAACCGGTCCCTTCTTCTTGTCAAGTTGTGCCACAAACTCCTCTTCTCCCCAATTCTATTCAATACCTCCTCGTTAGTTATGTGATCTATCCATCTAATCTTCAGGACTCTTCTGTAGCACCACATTTAGAAAGCTTCTATTCTCTTCTTGTCTAAGCTATTTATCGTCCATGTTTCACTCTATACATGGCTACACTCCATACAAATACTTTCAGAAACGACTTCCTGACAGTTAAATCTGTACTCGATGTGAACAAATTTCTCTTCTACAGAATCGCTTTCCTTGCTATTGCCAGTCTACATTTTATATCTTCTCTACTTCGACCATCATCAGTTATTTTGCTCCCCAAATAGCAAAACTCCTTTACTACTTTAAGTGTCTCATTTCCTAATCTAATTCCCTCAGCATCACCCGACTTAATTCGACTACATTCCATTATCCTCGTTTTGCTTTTGTTGATGTTCATCTTATATCTTCATTTCCAGACGCTAACCATTCCGTTCAACTGCTCTTCCAAGTTCTTTGCTGTCTCTTACTGAATTACAATGTCATCGGCGAACCTCAAAGTTTTTATTTCTTCTCCATGGATTTTAATACCTACTCCGAATTTTTCTTTTGTTTCCTTTACTGCTTGCTCAATATACAGATTAAATAACATCGGGGAGAGGCTACAACCCTGTCTCACTCCCTTCCCAACCACTGCCTCCCTTTCATGTCCCTCGACTCTTATAACTGCCATCTGGTTTCTGTACAAATTGTAAATAGCCTTTCGCTCCCTGTATTTTACCCCTGCCACCTTTAGAATTTGAAAGAGAGTATTCCAGTCAACATTGTCAAAAGCTTTCTCTAAGTCTGCAAATGCTAGAAACGTAGGTTTACCTTTCCTTAATCTATTTTCTAAGATAAGTCGTAAGGCCAGTATTGCCTCACATGTTCCAAAATTTCTACGGAATCCAAACTGATCTTCCCCGAGGTCGGCTTCTACCAGTTTTTCCATTCGTCTGTAAAGAATTCGTGTTAGTATTTTGCAGCTGTGACTTATTAAACTGATAGTTCGGTAATTTTCGCATCTGTCAACACCTGCTTTCTTTGGGATTGGAATTATTATATTCTTCTTGAAATCTGAGGGTATTTCACCTGTCTCATACATCTTGCTAACCAGATGGTACAGTTTTGTCATGACTGGCTCTCCCAAGGCCGTCAGTGGTTCTAATGCAATGTTGTCTACTCCCGGGGCCTTGTTTTGACTCAGGTCTTTCAGTGCTCTGTCAAACTCTTCACGCAGTATCTGGAGTTGCTATAATGATAAAAATGGAAAAACAGACTGGTAAGCTATAAATAGAAAATGACTGGATGCGTAGTATCACATATAAGACCTCTATGGGCTATGTAACCTGTGTAGCGGTCTATGCCACCACGAAGGGAGACTGAACAACGAAAATGAGATGTTTTATGAAGATCGACAGAAGCCACTAGACAAGAGGATCTTGACTACTTCCCTTTTCCTTGGAGTCATCAGTCTTCTGATTTCTTTGATAACTGCCACGAATTCCCTCCTGTTCCAACCTCTTCATCTCAGAGTAGCACTTGCATCCCATGTCCTCAGTTATTTGTTGAATGTCTTCCAATACCCTTCCCCCTCTAAAGTTTTTACCCTGTACACCTCCCTCCAGGACCATAGAAGTTATTTCCTGGCGTCTTCAAATATGCATTATCCTGTTCCTTCTTCTTGTCAGTGTTTCCCATATGTTTCTTTCTCCGCCGATTCTTCATAGAACTTCCTCATTTATATGTTATCAGTGCATCTAGTTTCCAACATTCTTCTTTACCACCACGTTCAAACACTCAAATTCTCTTCTGAACAGTTTCGCCATATTCCACGATTCACCAACATAGAAAGATGTCCTCGAAATATACATTCTAAGAAATTTCTTCCTTAAATTATGGAGTATGTTTGACACTAATAGACGTCTTTTGGCAGTTAACGCAGTCTTTGCCTCTGCTAGTCTGCCCTTTTCGTCTTCTTGATTTTTTTCATCTCTGGGTAGCAGAATTCATGAACTTTGTCTACTTTGTGATCAATTTCTCAATATCCTCCTTTCTGCTACTTTTCATTACTTTCATCTTTATTTGGTTTACTATGACTCCATAATTAGACTATTCATTTCATTCAACACACCCTATAGTTCTTGTTAACAGAATCTTCGTCGGTTCTTGGTAGAACAACATTATAATAAATGAAA
The DNA here is from genome assembly GCF_023864345.2 of Schistocerca serialis cubense. NCBI lineage: Eukaryota > Metazoa > Arthropoda > Insecta > Orthoptera > Acrididae > Schistocerca > Schistocerca serialis. Next base: position 811,117 of record NC_064646.1, read on the forward strand.
AGCAGCAGATTGCTCTTGTTCTACAATATTACCTGGTCTTCCGAACCTACTGTTCCCTCTTGGTTCCTGTACATCTCTATATAAAAAGGGCAATGTCCCAACTGTCTGACTGACTCACTCGCTGACTTATCATCGCCTAGCCCAAACCGCTACGGATAGAAACTTGAAATTTGGAGATTGTGTTGATGTCATAAAAGGGGCGTTCAAAAAGAAACGAGCCGGAGGTATAATTACAGAAACCAGTAGGTTAGAAGTATTGACCCTGGCTGTTGAAACACTTGTCCCACTGCGATATAAGGCGGTGAATGGCTGTCTCATAAAATTCCTGGGGCTGCGATGTTAACCAGTTCCGCACGTACAGCTGGTCGTCGTCACCCGGGGTGAGTCGTTTGCCCCTCAGAAGCTTTTTAAAGGACCAAAACTGGCGTAATCACAGGGAGAGAAGTCCGAACCGTATGGAGGGTGGCCGAGAACCTCCCATTTGAATTTCTGCAGAACTACCGCGACTGTGTTGGCCGTATGAGGAGGCTCTGCATTGTCGTGGAGCAGAATGACCGAAGGCGAAGGGTGGTCAGGGTTTGCGAGAAACGCTTGGCATTTACTGTTGTCCCGTGCTGCAGGAAGTGAATCGGAAGGGGGCCATCTTGCTCAAAGAAGAAAAGGCTCTGAGGGGCAAAAGATTCACCTCGGACGACGGCGTCCAGCTGTATATGCCCAACTGGTTAAAATCGCATCCTCAGGAATTTTATTAGACAGCCATTCACCGCCTTGTGTCACAGTGTTTCAGCATTTTTGGAAATTTAACAGCTACGGGGGCGAAACAGCGGCTGTAAATTTTTTAAAAAGTAGATCACTATTAAAGAGCCAATAAAGTATTTCAAGCTACACCTATAGAAATTGGTATTCGAGTTCTCGATTACAACAACAAAAAAAAAAAGTATTTCAGTGTTTCTGGAAATTCAATCACCAAGGAGTTGAAATAGGAGATTAAATGTTTTGTGAAATATTTCATTATGAAAATTTGAATTTAACTTCTCTACTGTAAATAAAAAATACTTGTTTCACTGTTTTTGGAAACTCAACATCTTAGGTGGCGAAATGTCGGGCGAACATTTCGAAGAAAATATTTAGATGTATTTAAAAAAATTTAAAGCTAAATATATGAAAATTCGTAATCACTTATCGGTTAGATATAAAGAAATATGTGTTAGGGGATGAAAGTTTCTATGGAAATATCACCACAAGAATGCAGAAGGGCTGATTAACAAAAACTGTGGACTCCAGCTACCAGAATCGCTTTTTGGTCACAAGTACATTCGGAAAGATAATGCGTCTATGGCCTTAGTTAGCGGGAAAAGTTTAGAAAGTGCTGGAATTTGTGAACAACATAAAAATTTGATTAAAGAAAAAAAAGTGCAAACAACGAAAACCATGCGAGAGAAGTAGCGGGGGCTAAGCTAGTACTAGTACTGAACATCTTGCGCCATTTTACACGGTCGAAAGCGTTTTCCAGGTCGACAAATCCTGTCAACGTGTCTTGATTTTTCTTCAGTCTTGCTTCCAAGTCCAACTTCAGGACTGTCTCTCTGGTGCCTTTACCTTTCCTAAAGACAACTGATCTATTGCTGACAGATCCTTAATTTTCTTTTCCATTTTTCTGTGTATCATTGTGGTCAGCGACTTGGGTGGATGAGCTGTTAAGCTGATTATGTGATAATTCTCGCACTTATATGCTATTGCTATTTTCGGAATTGGGTCGATGACGTTTTCCGGAAGTCTGATAGATTCTATATACCAAGTAAATAGTCGTTTGGTTGCCACTTCCCAGAAATGTTACCGTCTGCTATATTTGGTCTCAAGTCTTCATAGGTCTTTCAAATACTGACTATAATGCTGGCTCTTCTATCTCTTCCATACCAGCTCCAATTTCTTCTTCTGTCACGACAAGAAGAATAATGTAGAATGTTACTAACCTTCGTTTTATTTAAAAAGCTTTAAAAGTTTTCACATAAAAAAATCGAAGGCGTTACTTTTCAGCACGCCCTTATAGAGATTATGGAGGAATTGAAAATAATTGATACTGAACCGATTTTTAGTGATTGGGAGTGAAGACTGGGGTTTTAGTAACTAACGAGACTGAACTAATACCAGTTATTGAAGAATTCATTTGCAACAGTAATATCGGGAGCTACAATGGAGATTCCATCGTGGCTATGGGACCACCAGCTTGGGAGGCGACGACAGGGACTACCGGTATCACAGTAACGCCCACAGATGGTTTCCTGTTCCTTTATAAGAATCTGAGCTCATTTACAACATTACCAGGATCCAAATATGAAAGACAACGCGATATCTGAAATAAGTATCAAGAGATTAGAGGCCTTATATCAACGAAAGTTTGAAAAGATTTTGCTGTTGAAATTCCGTAGGTGTAATATTACCAAATTTATATAACCTTAAAAACCTCTAAAATCGACAGATTCTCATTTAATAAAAAGGTGAAATTGGCTTCAAATCTAACGTTATGTGAAAGTTTATACTTCAATCATGTGACGATAAACACACAATTTAAGTGATTCATATCAATATTTGGCTTTTATTTAATAGTTTTCCATCTCAAAATACTCAAAAACAAGGAAATTCCAATTTCATTCAATTTAATCTCGTCGATGAGAACTATCCCACCATAACACCATATAATCGCTAACGAGTCTATGGTCACCAGTCACCACAGGACAACCCAACACATAGCTATGAATATCCATTGCACCACTTTAGTAGTATGGCGTTAAGTGTTCTCTTCTCTACGTGCCAAAGCATCAGCCCAACTCGTTATACCCTGAACTGCAGAAATTAAATAGCTTATCAGGCTTGAAGATTGATATATATTGAACGAAGCCAGCTACGCATAGACACCACTTGTGCTAGATAACTAATCAGTATACTGGCCTACGGGAGTGTAGTGCATCAGATCTTACTTAGAATTAGGGGGAGCCCTATTGGGTGCAATAAAATTTCTATTAATTTAACAGTCGCTGGGAACCAGTATCAGAAGGCCACTCCGACTGCAGTTTATTACAAATTACAATATCATCAGTCCTTTGCTCACACTGAATGTGGCAAACTGCAAATACACTTCGTGATATATTTCATCAGGATACACAAGGCGTGTAATGCTTTCACAGGCACTGCCGCTAATGGTGCAACCTTCCTCTTTCATCTAGCATCTGGTGCCGGAAAACGTCTGAAAGAAGAAACGCCATTAGAATAATAATCTTGCACGACGAACACACAAGCACAAACCGTCAATCACGTCCCTCCACAGCAGTGCAAAACGTCACTGTAGGGCACTTATAGCAACGTGCACAGAAGGGAAGAGAACTAACGTCCCACAGCAATACTATGCCACAACGCTGGAACAACTGACGTGGGACGCACGCCGTGCTAGCACGTCACGCCAGACGCTGACAACACTGAAGTTGCTTCGCGACCCAAGAAGCCGCGCGAAGTGGCCACACGGTTTGAGGCGCCATGTAAAGGATTCACGGATTGCGCGGCCCCTCCCGCCGGGGGTTCGAGTCCTCTCTCGGGCATGAGTGTCTGTGTTGTTCTTAGCATAAGTTCGTTTAAGTAGTGTGTAAGTCTAGCGACCGATGACCTCAGCAGTTTGCTCCCTTAGGAACTCACACACATTTGAACATTTTTTAACATAACCCAAGATCCGTGGTTAATTTGTAGCGTCTGCTGTCCAACTGCTTCCACATTCCTAGTTGGTGCACGAGCAATAGCACCTCTTTTCACTACAAGATATTTACAGTAGCGGAAGGTGAACACTCACCAAAACAGCGAACCAAGGAGCCTGTAGTAACAGCAACGGTGGAGCAAAATCGAAACTGAACGCCGCTCATCAACTCATAGACCAGAATGTGTATACAGAAAACTACTACCAGCTACGGCACGATGATGAGCTAAAACTCTTAATACCAGATCTAATGTACGACACAAAACCAATCAACTGAACGTAAATGAAGGGCTTTACTCAATAATCCGGTATCGCTTTTCCATCAACGGCCCCGCCACTATTGTAATACATCCTAATAAAAAAAAGGACCCAAAAAATTCTCTACGGTGATATTGATGCAGGTATCGACGGTCGATGGATGAATGTGTGAAGTTGCAGCGCATTTTCACCACTTAGCTGGGGCAAGGATAGTAAACAGGGCACATGTCGACCCTAAGGGGTAAATTCTTAGCGAACTTCATCCCGTGTAGTCAGTTGGACAGCAGCTATGCGCTGGAAAAACGAGACGTCCAAGTAAAGCTAACAAAGAAAGCATCCACACACCTCCAAGAAAGATGCCACCTCCTGAAGATTGACTCGTTCCATCCAAAACGACAACGTCAACCCGATGGGTAGACGAAAGCGACCAAAACAGTGCGGATGAAGAAATGAAAGAATGGCTCTGAGCACTATGGGACTCAACATCTGAGGTCATCAGTCCCCTAGAACTTAGAACTACTTAAACCTAACTAACCTAAGGACATCACACACATCCGTGCCCGAGGCAGGATTCGAACCTGCGACTGTAGCAGTCACGCGGTTCCGGACTGAAGTGCCTAGAACCGCACGGCCACCGCGGCCGGCAAATGAAAGAAGTTTCCGAAACTAAAAACAGACTGTACGCCAGCCCCAAAGGGGATGATTTCTTCAATGAAAATGTCTCCGTACACGAACTTTCTAAAGAACAACCCCCCCCCCCCCCTGAACCGATTGCTACCTGTGAATATTATTAAAATGTGTTTTTTAGCTGACGTTTGGGAAACGAAACTGCAAAGTGTTTCTTAAAGTTTGATCAAGTAGAACGAACTATATCTGACGTACAGGTATACTAGATCGCTACAGTAAACCTTAATAAGATTCATAGTTCCTTTAAATTACAAACCTTACAAGATTGTATAGATGCTTCTGACAGTGACCTCATTGTTTTACAAGAAGTGACAGACATTCACCTTGGCTTCAACGCTATAACAGACCCAGGGCATGGAACGGAAATGGGCACAGCTCTGCTCACAAAGGAGGGCATAGTAGTCTAAATGTGGTAAAACTGTCCAACAGTAAAGGCATAGCGGGCATAATAAACAACATACCACTCACTAACGTCTGTGCCCCTTCAAGGTCCAGCAATAGGCGTCGCAGAGCGGAGTCCTTTAAAGAAGTTGTCCCTCTGTTTGGAGCCCAATATGAACACCTTATCCTGGGAGTGGATTTTAACTGTGTGCTGCATGCCAAACACCAAACTCCCAATTCCAAGTGTACTGACCTGGAACGTATAAATGAATTAAGGCTAATACTCATGGGAGCATATGTTCGGTGCAGCCCCTGGCTTTACTCACACCACAAGCCGCTCGGCGAGTCGTCTAGACAGGATATACGTAACGCACAATTTGAAACACCTCATTTTCCAGTCTGAAGTACATCTGCACAATCAGTCTGATAAAACAAGGGACCTCCCGAGGTAGAGGCGCATGTAAGCTCAACCAGTCACATCTGGAAGACCATACTTGTCAGGAGGCATTCACAAAGTACGGACAGAGTGTGAAAGCAAATTTAGCTCGTACAACTCTGGCACTTACTGGTGGCTGAAACATGTCAAACCTAAAATAAGGAGGTTTTTCATCAATTACTCGAAAGACAAAAAATTTTTCTACAAATGAACTATAGAATTCTACTTCCAGTGACTAAGGGATTTGTAAAAATCAGATGCAACAGTTGTGGACAACTACGGAAGAATTAAACATTGAAGCAAATTTAGGGCACTTGTGCGTAAACAACTGGAAGGCTACCAAATAAGGTCGCTTGTCCAGAATACAGCACAGCGCCGGCCGGGGTGGCCGAGCTGTTCTAGGCGCTACAGTCTGGAACCGCGTGACCATTACGGTAGCAGGTTCGAATCCTGCCTCGGGCATGGACGTGCGTGATGTCCTTAGGTTAGTTAGGTTTAAGTAGTTCTAAGTTCTAGGGGACTGATGACCTCAGATGTTGAGTCCCATAGTGCTCAGAGCCATTTGAATACAGCACAGCACGAGGTCACTTCCATTTATCATGTCATCCGTGAAAGCAAAAGGGCATCTCGCGAGATATTATCTGAAATAAAAACTAACGATAGAAGGAAGCTGACGAAGCAAAGTGAGCTTAAAGAGGCAACAGTACAGCATTTTACCTCCTTAATGACTAGTCAACCCGTCGACGAACAGCTTCAAGACGAGTTAATGATAAACCTGCAAGGCAAAGTATCCCACCCGGAAGCACAAACTCTCATCTCGGAAGTGACCGAAGAAGATTTCGAAGAAGCTATATATGAATGCATGAAAAATAAGGCTCCAGGAGCAGACGGAATATCGGCAGAATTTTATCGCAAATTCAGTGGACTCGTAAAAGCCAAGTTTACTCTCATATGCCACGAACTACTAAACCCTGACAATGACACCCCGAAAGAATTTCGAGGTGGACTCGTAGTGGCAGTAACGAGCCGCGCGGGATTAGCCGAGCGGTCTTAGGCACTGCAGTCATGGACTGTGCGGCTGGTCCCGGCGGAGGTTCGAGTCCTCCCTCGGGCAAGGGTGTCTGTATTTGTCCTTAGGACAATTTAGGTTAAGTAGTGTGTAAGCTTAGGGACTGATGACCTTAGCAGTTAAGTCCCATAAGATTTCACACACATTTGAATATTTGAACATTTTGACAGTACCGAAAAATAATACAAAAATTATAAGCGCTCTGAGGCCAATAACGCTTTTAAACAGCGCTTAAAAATATTTGGTTGCATCCTAGCTCTCAGGCTGAAAACCAAAATGACCAACGTCACCGACCATTATCAGACAAGTGTGGGCAAAAACACAGGAAAATTCTGCAGACCGTCTGTGATTACAGGGAAATAATTTCAACGGCCGACGTCGGCAAAATGAAATGAGCACACATCTCATTAGACTTCGATAAAGCCTTCGACAGGGTCAATCATCGTTTCCGACTTCGGGCCATGGACTCAATGGGCTTTCCACCTAGATTCATTGCAGTAGTACTCAATACGTTAACGAACAACTCAGCCAGATTTGTCATCAGTTGACACATTACCCGCCCGATTGAAGTCACCAGCTCCATTAGGGAAGGGTGTCCAATGTCAATGGCACCCTTCGCCATCGTCATCGAACTTCTGCTTGTCTCCCTTATGAAACATATGCAGGGAGAAAAGATGGTGTGTAAGGCATACGCTGATGATGTTGGATCTCTAGTCGTGAATGGCACTACAAATAGTAACAAATTTGAACGGGCATCTGGTGAAAAACAATAGAACAAAGTCGGGGATTTTCAACATCCTCCTTGAAACTGGTACCCAAACGCAAGGTCTGTTACTCGAGCTTGTAAACATGAAATTTCTCGGCATAGATGTTAAAAGAACTGTAAAGCACACTATTTCTGCGAATGATCGACAATTACTCAACCCCATACGTGCCTGTGTACAAGAACATAGTATTAGGAAACTCGATGAACTTTAGAAAGCAACAGTGGCAGATGTATACATCACTTCGAAAGTTAATTACGTAGCACAAGTTCTACCACTACTTGCGACTTTGTCTAAAAGCATCACATCTACACTAGGACACTTTGTGGTGGATGAAACCTCACCGATATCAGCAAAACAGCGCAAGCCTTATACCTTTCTACCACATACAAACAATGAAAAGATCCAAGTGGTACCCTCGCCGCACATTTGTTAAACGAGATAGCTCCTGCCGACATCAGTGCACCTATAAATGTCAAACACATACCCAACGGACTATACCACATGAAATACTTTTTAGTGAAAAAGACGCCATGAAAGTGAAAGAACTTTATAATAACTTGATGAAAGACAAACCCAGAAATGATGTAGAACAAAAATATCCTTGTTAAAACTGGGACATAATCTGGGAAAACATCCACTGTGGGAAGCTGCCAGCGTATGTGGCATAGATCTAGTATTTTGCTGTCAACAGGAAAATTACGACGAACTCTAAACTTCACTTCATTCTATTCGATTGACAGAGTCACCGCTGTGTACATTATGTAATATACCAGACACCGAAGAACATAGATTGTTGTGTGACAAGGTACAAGACATATGGCTGTACATAAGACAAAAGATAGCGAGCATCAGCAGAACCAAGCCCAACACCATTACGCCTGCTGAATTTTTAAATCCTGACAGAATACCTTACCCTAAAACAATACGAAACGCAATCAACTGTTTGAAAGGCCAAAGGGTGCACTACATCCTAACTAAAGAATCAAACAATAGGGAGGACTTTTGGGTATATATTACAACTGAGCACCACACACTGATGTTTACTAAAAAATACAAAGAAAATTATGCAAATTTTAAACTAAAACAATTACAAACAATCGAAGCGAATAATTACACATTCAAACATGTCATATATTAGACGAATGATTTTTGGTTAAAATCTTTACTTCAAGCAGCAGGAGGAGGTTTTGAAACAACAAGTCAACATCTAACATTCTGCGTGGTGTCTGTTTGTTCTAAGTCGTGTCTCCCTACCACTTTTGCGCAACGACGCTCTGAGCGTGTTTTTTAGGGAATTGACTAGTTTGAACCTGGGACCTGTTGCTGGTAAGGAGACGCCAGACCACACATGACATGTAGAGTTCAGAAGAGTTCAGTGAGACTAGCGATGATATAACCAAATACTTAATGATTTCAGCGTCAGCTCCACTGCACTCCCTGTAAACGAATCTTAATACTAACTAAATTTAGTGGTAGGGGTTCAAAGCTTTCCTATTTTTAGTTAGCTGGTAAAATAACGTCGAAAAAGCAGTTAAGTTTACCATTGGAATTTTTAATCTACTCACAAAACATTGTTTATAAATTGCTCTATTGATAAAAGAAAATATTTTAATACAGGATGATAAAAACCAACTGCGTTCAACAAAAAATCTGAACGAATATTCCCTAAATGAGTTCTACAATGGATCGAAGGATGACCTATGCCATATCAAATCTATAATCTACGTTTAAATTAAATTTCATAAAAGAGAAAACTATCGAAAATGGTCTACAGTGACCCTCAATTATCTTCAATTACTTATGAAATTTGCCGTAAATTACAATGGCTCAATAATTATATACCAGAAAAATCATCGCGTTTCAGATTTTAACTTCTACTAGCAAATGTGAATACCATGAGCTTTAATTGACGACCGACATTAGTACTACACAAAAAGGGGGTGTAACAGATGACACTTATGCAGTTCTGAGTGAAGCCTTATGCAGCATCGCGTGCGTTCACTACCTCGTCGGTGTTTAGGCAGCGTCAGCGGGCGGCGGGCGGCGCAGCTCCACACACCTCGCCATCTCGGAAGCAACTCTCTTTAACTTCTCCTTACTACAATTTTGCCGAAGTTTGTTTAAGAAACGGTATCTGGCTGTGTTTTCAGCTGACCAGCGTCTCAATGTTAACTCTAAGCTCCACCTACAAAAATTCTGTCTATCCAATGGGAAACGTTATACTTTTCGTGGTGGAGCAATGTTTTTTAACGTTTGCAACGTAACAGAGATGCCTATAGTCTCACGCTAAAACTTGCAGCTGGTGTGGCCCTTTTAGTGTTATCGTAAGATCTGTACTGTTCTTCTGGAGGGCTCTATCTTTTAACAGGGGCTGGGGGGTGGTCTTGGCTGTCGGCTGACGACGTGGGTGTCTGTCCCTTATCGTAGGGCCTTCTCGCTTAGACGACTCTGCTCTCGGAACTGCGTCTGTTTCACGGTTGGAAAGGTATGACATGCATTTAGGCATTCTTGTGTTAGTCTGTAGTATTCCATTTGCTCACTCGTTGATCGTATTACTTTGGTTAATTCAATGTCATGATTTATTCGGAACTATGTGACATACTGTCGGATTTGCTTATCACGTCAGGGTTTTCATGGAAGTTGTTGGATTTGCCTGACACCTTACAAACAGAGAAGATCATTCAGTTTAGACCACTTAAGCCCATATATATGTATTATTTTGTTTTGACGAAAGCATACAACACAGTGATGAAACTGGCGAATACCTTTTATTTAGTGTTTTATTTCTTTCTTTTTCTTTTCACAAGAAGACATGTTTTATGTTAATTATGAGTCAAATCAGCAGCAGAAGCCTATTGTCTTGTGACAGCCAGAGCGAGAGCACCAGCAGCAGCGAGTACTGTTTGTATAAAGCGTTTTTGTACTTATTTGCTGCGCTTAGCTTTTAAATAGTTTTTCTGGGAAAACCTAGCGTAGTTTTCGCGTCTCGTATTTCAGTGAGTGTTTCTTGATTATCAGAGTAGCTCATCAGAAGATTATCTTGGGAATTTGTCACCGTATAGAGTAGGGTAAACATAGTCATGTGTAGGGACTGTGGTTGTTGTGAGCGGACGCAAGGAGAATTGGTCACTCTTCGGGGGCAGGTGGAGGCTTTGTCTGTTAGGCTCATCGAGCTCGAGGCGCAGGCGTCGGCTCGTAGTGGCGTTGGGGCAACTGTGGTGAGACCTATGCCTACTTCGGTGGCCTTGGAATCACATGGAACCCCTGATGTCGCTGCGTCTTCCGGCAGTGAGCATCTTACCGGTCAGCCATCACTCCAGGGTGAATGGCGGACAGTGGTGGGCTCGCGCGTGCCTGGCCGAAAGGCAAAGGTGGGATCTGGCCTCGTGGCAGCTGCCTTACCCCTTTCCAACAGGTACGGGGTGCTTCCTAGTGGTGATGACATCGTTTCCGAGCCACCACAGGATGCCTCGCCTGTTGGGCCAGTGGCCGATTCTCCGGCAAGGTTCCGACAGTCACAGAGGGCGGGCCTATTAGTTATAGGGAGCTCCAACGTTAGGTGGGTTATGGAGCCCCTCAGGAAAATAGCGGGTAGGTCGGGGAAGAATGCCAGTGTGCACTCGGTGTGCTTGCCGGGGGGTCTCGTCCGTAATGTGGAGGAGGCCCTTCCGGCAGCTATTGAACGCACTGGGTGTGACCGGCTGCAGATAGTAGCACATGTCGGAACGAATGACGCCTGCCGCTTGGGTTCTGAGGCCATCCTTGGTTCCTTCCGGCGGCTGGCTGATTTGGTGAAGACAACCAGCATTGCACGCGGAGTGCAAGCTGAGCTTAATATCTGCAGCATAGTGCCCAGAGTCGATCGCGGTCCTCTGGTTTGGAGCAGTGTGGAGGGTCTAAACCAGAGGCTCAGACGACTCTGCGACTATAATGGTTGCAAATTCATCGACCTCCGTTATTGGGTGGAGAACTGTAGGGCCCCCCTACACAGGTCAGGCGTGCACTACACACCGGAAGCAGCTACTAGGGTAGCAGAGTACGTGTGGCGTGCACACGGGGGTTTTTTAGGTTAGAGGGACCCCCCCTTGGGCGAAACGATAAAATACCTGACGGCTTACCAGAGAGGACATTATCGTCGTTGATAAAGAACGTCCGTCCTCAGAGACCAAAAACAGGAAAAGTTAACGTAATATTGGTAAACTGCAGGAGTATCCAGGGCAAGGTTCCTGAATTAGTATCTCTTATTGAAGGAAATAGTGCGCATATAGTATTAGGAACGGAAAGTTGGTTAAAACCGGAAGTGAACAGTAATGAAATCCTAGACACAGAATGGAATATATACCGCAAGGATAGGATAAACGCCAATGGTGGAGGAGTATTTATAGCAGTAAAGAATTCAATAATATCCAGTGAAGTTATTAGCGAATGTGAATGTGAAATAATCTGGGTTAAGTTAAGTATCAAAGGTGGGTCAGATATGATAGTCGGATGCTTCTATAGACCACCTGCATCAGCAACCGTAGTAGTTGAGCGCCTCAGAGAGAACCTGCAGAACGTCGTGAAGAAGTTTCGTGATCATACTATTGTAATAGGGGGAGACTTCAATCTACCAGGTATAGAATGGGATAGTCACACAATCAGAACTGGAGCCAGGGACAGAGACTCTTGTGACATTATCCTGACTGCCTTGTCCGAGAATTACTTCGAGCAGATAGTTAGAGAACCAACTCGTGAAGCTAACGTTTTAGACCTCATAGCAACAAATAGACCGGAACTTTTCGACTCCGTGAATGCAGAAGAGGGTATCAGTGATCATAAGTCAGTGGTTGCATCAATGACTACAAGTGTAATAAGAAATTCCAAGAAAGGAAGGAAAATATATTTGCTTAACAAGAGTGATAGGGCACAAATCGCAGAATATCTGAGTGACCACCATCAAACGTTCATTTCTGAGGAAGAGGATGTGGAACAAAAATGGAAAAAATTCAGAAACATCGTCCAGTACGCCTTAGGTAAGTTCGTACCGACTAAGGTCCAAAGCGAGGGGAAAGATCCACCGTGGTATAACAATCATGTACGAAAGGTACTACGGAAACAAAGAAAGCTTCATCATAGGTTTAAGAGTAGTCGAATCATAGCTGATAAGGAAAAGCTGAACGAAGCGAAAAAGAGCGTAAAGAGAGCAATGAGAGAAGCATTCAACGAATTCGAACATAAAACATTGGCAAACAATCTAAACAAGAACCCTAAAAAGTTTTGGTCATATGTAAAATCGGTAAGCGGATCTAAATCCCCTATTCAGTCACTCGTTGACCACGATGGCACCGAAACAGAGGACGACCGAAGAAAGGCAGAAATACTGAATTCAGTGTTCCGAAACTGTTTCACTGCGGAAAATCGTAACACGGTCCCTGACTTCAGCCGTCGCACGGACGCCAAAATGGAAAATATTGAAATAAACGATATCGGAATTGAAAAACAACTGCTATCACTTAGTAGCGCAAAAGCATCCGGACCAGACGAGATACCTTTAAGATTCTACAGTGATTATGCTAAAGAACTTGCCCCCTTTCTATCAGCAATTTATCGTAGATCGCTGGAAGAACGTAAAATACCTAGCGACTGGAAGAAAGCGCAGGTCGTTCCCATTTTCAAGAAGGGTCATAAATCAGATGCGGAATAATTATAGGCCTATTTCGCTTACGTCAATCTGTTGTAGAATAATGGAACATGTTTTGTGTTCTCGTATTATGACGTTCTTAGATAATACAAATCTCCTTCATCATAACCAACATGGATTCCGCAAACAGAGATCATGTGAAACTCAGCTCGCCCTATTTGCCCAAAAAATTCACAGTGCCGTAGACACTGGCGAGCAGATTGATGCCGTATTCCTGGACTTCAGGAAGGCATTTGATACGGTTCCGCACTTACGTTTAGTGAAAAAAATACGAGCTTACGGAATATCGGACCAGGTTTGTGATTGGATTCAGGATTTCCTAGAAGAAAGAACACAACATGTCATTCTTAACGGTTCAAAATCTGCAGATGTAGAGGTAATTTCGGGAGTACCGCAGGGAAGCGTGATAGGACCGTTATTGTTTACAATATACATAAATGACTTAGTTGACAACATCGGTAGCTCCGTGAGGCTATTTGCAGATGACACGGTTGTCTACAAGAAAGTAGCAACATCAGAAGACTCGTACGTACTCCAGGAGGACCTGCAGAGGATTAATGCATGGTGCGACAGCTGGCAGCTTTCCCTAAACGTAGATAAATGTAATATAATGCGCATACATAGGGGCAGAAATCCATTCCAGTACGATTATGCCATAGGTGGTAAATCATTGGAAGCGGTAACGACCGTAAAATACTTAGGAGTTACTATCCGGAGCGATCTGAAGTGGAATGATCACATAAAACAAATAGTGGGAAAAGCAGGCGCCAGGTTGAGATTCATAGGAAGAATTCTAAGAAAATGTGACTCATCGACGAAAGAAGTAGCTTACAAAACGCTTGTTCGTCCGATTCTTGAGTATTGCTCATCAGTATGGGACCTTTACCAGGTTGGATTAATAGAAGAGATAGACATGATCCAGCGAAAAGCAGCGCGATTCGTCATGGGGACATTTAGTCAGCGCGAGAGCGTTACGGAGGTGCTGAACAAGCTCCAGTGGCGGACACTTCAAGAAAGGCGTTACGCAATACGGAGAGGTTTATTATCGAAATTACGAGAGAGCACATTCCGGGAAGAGATGGGCAACATATTACTACCGCCCACATATATCTCGCGTAATGATCACAACGAAAAGATCCGAGAAATTAGAGCAAATACGGAGACTTACAAGCAGTCGTTCTTCCCACGCACAATTCGTGAATGGAACAGGGAAGGGGGGATCAGATAGTGGTACAATAAGTACCCTCCGCCACACACCGTAAGGTGGCTCGCGGAGTATAGATGTAGATGTAGATGTAGATTTTACTTCATCACCTTTCTGCAGAAGAAAATTTTACGTATTAGCAATAATGAGTTTCGTTACTTCTGTTTTGCAACGCACTGAGAAAGAAATTATAGATTCTGTTACGTTTCCATAAAAATTATATAAATGCCTTCTCAATTGAAATTTATATTTCTTTTTATTCAAGTCATATTGCAGACAAAAGGCAACAGAAGGGGCATACTTAGTTTCCCATTCAGAAGAAACGCTGTTGCACATCATCAGGTTCAATTCTCTCTTTAAAGGCGGAGAAGCCAGGCCGAGAAGGCAAAAGTTGGCGAGCGTAAAGGACGGGTTGAAGGGGGGGAAAGAGAAGACGGCGGTAGAGCACTTGCCTGAAACAGACAAAGGTCCGACACACAGTTCAATCTGCCAGGAAGTTTCATATCAGCGCACACTCCGCAGTAGAGTGAAAATTTCATTCTTGGAATGGAAAAACTGCTTACCTGGTCTGGCACGCTTGCTGAAAACGGTACATCCTACAGTGACTGATGTTAAGTCCCATAGTGTTCAGAGCCATTTGAACCATTTTTTTTGCAAACATAAGAAATAATGGCAAATAACAGTAGCACTGGAGTAACTCTTCTCGCCCTCCATCCGTGAACAGAACGGGGAGAAGCCTTGAAATATGACACAATAAAAAGTATTCCCCACGTCGCGCTTGACAGTGATCCGCAGAGTGTAGATGTAAGTTTAGATGGCCAAGGAGTTGATAAACGTTTTACAATATTTCGCCATAAAAACCTGTTCTCTGAATAAGGTGAATTAGCTAGTGTTACTCAGCGTCATGGTTCGAGTGGCCGGCAGTTAGAATTTGTCGGCATTTGTTTTACATTCTTCAGCGAGGCAAACAAAACTGTGTCAATTATCCTTGTCATTCTCTGCATGCATTTCATTTTGCCTGTCAATCACTCCGTCTTACGTGAATTCCAGATAGTTAACAGTATTCGACCATATTTCACAGCAAAATAAAACGCTGCCATTGTTTAAACCTCAAACGTAACCTCTGTGATCATTCCTCTTCATATCTCCACACATTCTTACACCCGGAGTAGTATTACTTTTGACTTGTTAATCATACTTTCAACGGCTAATACCACTGTTACTTTCCATGAAGTGCATAATTCTACTCTTCACTACTAGAAAAACTGTCCTAGGTTAATACATGGTTCCTAGCCAATTATTTGTCAATAAACTTTGAAAGAGAAAAAACTCATTACTATGCAGCACGGAATTTCTAAGAGATTTTACTCCAGACTTTGTCCAAAATACGACGGTGAACAGACAGAAGAGGCTGAAAGTGTCAAATTCTTGGGATTACAGGTTGGTAATAAGTTCAACTGGGCGGAGTATAGCACAGAACTGCTGAAGAGGCCAAAATATCTTTATTCGCCATGTGGATGTTGTTGTACATAGGTGTATTAAAGAATATCTAGCATACTTTGCTTACTTTCATGGGATAAAAAATAAAATTATGTTTTGCTAAAGGCGGCTGCCATCCAGAAACATATTTATAATACGCCACTGTTTACAGTGGATCGATGGGGAAACAATAATTTCAATGATACCCAAAGAAAAATAAACCGTCGCTGTCTGCAATGGATATTAGTTTTCTTATAGTTCGTTTAGACACCGCATATAAAAGAGGAACGAATTTTCTAATTTATGAAATGAGAGTGGCAACCTTAAGCCCCCAAAGTGTTTGTGCTGTTTCTGTCTTGGGTTTACTGCAAAACGCAGTTCTCTTGTGGTAGGGATAGCAGACGCATGACAGTGTGAGAGTGAAACAGCGCGGCAACTAGAACCATATTCAAAAGTCCAAGTACGCCGAACACACGATTCTTGCGGAAAAAAACGGTCTAAATTGAACACGTAATTGCCTCGACAATCTGGCGGTATGTGGACAGAATCACTGTCGCGTCCAGCCATGGTGAAATGGTACCGCGAATCAAGGTCGCGTAGAGGAGGGTCATGCTGGTCGGGAAGGATGGCCACTCGCAGCCGTCGCAGCCTTTCCGACGATGGGGGCGTTTACCCAGTGGTTCTCGAACTGCTCCGTAACCAAGGAATCGATTTTCCTCGTCGAGGACCTGAACAGTCGGGAGATGGCTCCGACAGTTTTTGAGATGGTGACTATGTTGCAAAATAGTGTCATCACTTTGAAGTGTACTGGAACATCCAACAAAACTTAATTGACTTCTCAAAACAATATATAACTTACTTTTTGGAGTCCCCTTGTAAGATCCTGGAACAGTGATTACACTACTCTCCCTACTTAATGAAAACTAGAGTAAGAACACGCTGATCACTTAATTAATGGAACTGTCAACGTGACCTGAATAGCTAATGATCCAAAGGTTTCATTTCAGCTTCTACGTCTACATCGTTGCTCTGCAATTCACAATTAAGTGCCTGGGACCTTGCACCTATTTCTCTACCGTTCTACTCTCGAATGGCGATCGGGAAAAACGAACACTTAAAGCTTTTCATGCGAGCTCTAATTTCTATTACTTTATTATTATGATGGTTTCTCACTGCCTGTTTGCGGCTAGGGTGTACATTTAATTATCATTTCATTCTAGCGAAGCTGCATGGTCATCAACTGCAGCTGTTCTTTCGGAAACAGGTACTACCTTCACACATAGTTAAAATGTGGCATCCCGACCATTTACCTTCTTGTGCGAACGCACACACTATGCCCGAACTTGTACGGGACTTGGTACATTAATCTGCGACAAGTAATGAGTGTGATGGCCAAACATCTATTAAACGCACTACGAATAGGGTGGTGTGGACATGTTGGGAATGTGGGTCTCACGGGGAGCGTGCAGGGGATAAGTCCCTGCAGGCGCACTATCCTCTGTCGCCTCGGTGGTTCAGATGGATAGAGCGTCTGCCATGTGAGCAGGAGATCCCGGGTTCGAGTCCCGGTCGGGGCACACATTTTCAACGTGTTCCCAATGAAGTATATCAACGCCTGTTTGCAGCTAGGGTGTCCATTTAATCATCATTTCATTTACAATAAACACTGTGCCTAGTAACCAGGAGGTGCAGGGATCAAGTCCTCGTCCGGCATACATTTTCACTCGCCACTGCTAATTCAGCACAAAGTCCGGATGCAGCTGATATCATCAGTTACTCCCATCTCCTTTCTCCCGCCTCCCCCTCCAATTTACATAATAATAATAGTTGAAGTACAGACAGTTCTGACGCTGCGAAATGGAGTGCGTCCTCGGCTGTAATGACCACAGAACACAGTGATAAGTGCCGAAAGCATTTCGCAGAAGCCGGATGCCTTCTTTGTACCTCACCCGCTGGCGGTGGACCGAGCCGCGCTACCGCCGAAGCGTGCAGCGTCTCCTTTAATTAGGAGCCGGTAATTGCGAGGGCGGCGTCTCGGTGACGGGCAGTGGCGAAGTGGCGGTGGTGGTAGTGGTGGCAGCTACAGCTGCAGGAAGGGTGGCCCGCGTAGTAATTACTGCCCGTACCTCGCAGCGAGGGCACGGGTGTGCGGGGAGGTGCGGGGGGGGGGGGGGGGGGGGAGGAGAGAGAAGAGAGGTTAGGGGAGCGACCGGCAGAGCAGCCGAGCGATGCTTACCTCCGACGGTTGCCAACTGCAGATTAGCAGCAGCCCGCTCCCAGGGAGGTGGGTAGTTCTGGCTGGTGTGTAAGGCCATCATTGAGACCGTGCAGCTTGGTGCGTCCACGACAAGCGATAAAGAAACACGGTTAAAGCCGTTCATTAGAAAACGTTACCCATATCAGAAGGAAATTTTCACTCTGCTGCGGAGTGTGCTCTGATATTAAACTTCCTGGCAGATTAAAACTGTGTGCCAGACCGAGACTCGAACTCGAGACCTTTGCCTTCCACGGGCAAAGACTCGAACTAGGAAGGGCACTTCCCCGCGGAAGACAAAGCTCCCGAGTTCGAATCTCGGCCTGGCACACAGTTTTAATATACCACAAACTTACGTTATCATTATCACTTACCTTCGCTCGAGTTATAAGTCGCTGGTGTGGTGCAGAGACTCTCTATGCACGGATTTCGTCCCTTGGGAATGCCACAGTCTTTGGCTACATAACACAACCACATCCACACCGATGTGTCAAAACATTATAAGCACCTGTTGAATAGCATGGTTCACTTTTCAAATACAGTGCACAAAATTCCCCCACAAGTTACGGGACAGTGGTTTGTGGGCACGCGGCTGGCACCAGATGTATGTTACAGTGGCTACAGATCTACATCTACATCTACATCCACACACCGCAAACCACCTGACGGTGTGTGGCGGAGGGTGCTTTGAGTACCTCTATCGGTTGTCCCATCTATTCCAGTCTCGTATTGTTCGTGGAAAGAAAGATTGTCGGTATGCCCCTGTGTGGGCTCTAATCTGTCTGAGTTTATCCTCGTGGTCTCTTCGCGAGATATACGTAGGAGGGATCAATACACGGCTTGACTCCTCGGTGATGCTATGTTCTCGAAACTTCAACAAAAGCCCATACCGAGCTACTGTTCGTTTCTCCTGCGGAGTCTTCCACTGGAGTTTATCTATCATCTCCGCAACGCTTTCGCGATTACTACATGATCCTGTAACGAAGCGCGCTGCTCTCCGTTGGATCTTCTCTATCTCTTGTATCAACCCTATCTGGACGGATCCCATACTGGTGAGCAATATTCAAGTAGTGGGCGAACAATTGTACTGTAACCTACTTCCTTTGTTTTCGCATTGCATTTCCTTAGGATTATTCCAATGAATCTCAGTCTGGCATCTGCTTTACCGACGATCAACGTTATATGATCATTCTACTTTAAATCACTCCCAATGCCTACTCCCAGATAATTTATGGAATTAACTGCTTCCAGTTGCTGAGCTGCTATTTTGTAGCTAAATGTGAAAGTTCGCAGCACATTACACTTGTGTACATTGAGATTCAATTGCCATTCCCTGCACCATGCGTCAATTCGCTGCAGATCCTCCAGCATTTCAGTACAATTTTCCATTGTTACAACCTCTCGATAAACCACAGCATCATCCGCAAAAAGCCTCAGTGAACTTCCGATGTCATCCACAAGGACATTCATATACATTGTGAATAGCAACGGTCCTACGACACTCCCCTGTGGCACACCTGAAATCACTCTTACTTCAGAATACTTCTCTCCATTGAGAATGACATGCTGCGTTATGTTATCGAGGAACTCTTCAATCCAATCACACCGTTGGTCTGATAGTCCACATGCTCTTACTTTGTACATTAAATGACTGTGGGGAACTGTATCGAACGCCTTGCGGAAGTCAAGAAACACGGGATCTACCTGGGAACTCTTGTCTATGGCCGCCTGAGTCTCGTGGACGAATAGCGCGAGCTGGGTTTCACACGATCGTCTTGTTCGAAACGAATACTGATTCCTACAGAGTAGATTTCGAGTTTCCAGAAAAGTCATTATACTCGAGTATAATACGTGTTCCAAAATTCTACAACCGATCGACGTTAGAGATATAGGTCTCTAGTTCTGCACATCTGTTCGACGCCCCTTCTTGTAAACGGGGATGACCTGTGCCCTTTTCCAATCGTTTGGAACGCTACGCTCTTCTAGAGACCTACGGTACACCGCTGCAAGAAGAGGGGCAAGTTCCTTCGCGTTTTTTTTTTTTTGTCATCAGTCTACTGACTGGTTTGATGCGGCCCGCCACGAATTCCTTTCCTGTGCTAACCTCTTCATCTCACAGTAGCACTTGCAACCTACGTCCTCAATTATTTGCTTGACGCATTCCAATCTCTGTCTTCCTCTACAGTTTTTGCCCTCTTCAGCTCTCTCTAGTACCATGTAAGTCATTCGCTCATGTCTTAGCAGATGTCCTATCATCCTGTCCCTTCTCCTTATCAGTGTTTTCCACATATTCCTTTCCTCTCCGATTCTGTGTAGAACCGCCTCATTCCTTACCTTATCAATCCACCTAATTTTCAACATTCGTCTATAGCACCACATCTCAAATGCTTCGATTCTCTTCTGTTCCGGTTTCCCCACAGTCTATGTTTCACTACCATACAATGCTGTACTCCAGACGTCCATCCTCAGAAATTTATTCCTCAAATTAAGGTCGGTATTTGATATTAGTAGACTTCTCTTGACCAGAAATGCCTTTTTTACCATAGCGAGTCTGGTTTTGATGTTCCTTGCTCCGTCCGTCATTGGTTATTTTACTGCCTAGGTAGCAGAATTCCTTAACTTCACTGACTTCGTGACCATCAATCCTGATGTTACGTTTCTCGCTGTTCTCATTTCTACTACTTCTCCTTAACTTCGTCTTTGTCCGATTTACTCTCAAACCATACTGTGTACCCATTAGACTGTTCATTCCGTTCAGCAGATCGTTTAATTCTTCTTCACTTTCACTCAGGATAGCAATGTCATCAGCGAATCGTATCATTGATACCCTTTCACCTTGTATTTTAATTCCACTCCTGAACCTTTCTTTTATTTCCATCATTGCTTCCTCGATGTACAGATTGAAGAGTAGGGGCGAAAGGCTACAGCCTTGTCTTACACCCTTCTTAATACGAGCACTTCATTCTTGATCGTCCACTCTTATTATTCATTCTTGGTTGTTGCACATATTGTATATGACCCGTCTCTCCCTATAGCTTACTCCTACTTTTTTCAGAATCTCGAACAGCTTGCACCATTTTATATTGTCGAACGCTTTTTCCAGGTCGACAAATCCTATGAAAGTGTCTTGATTTTTCTTTAGCCTTGCTTCCATTATTAGCCGTAACGTCAGAATTGCCTCTCTCGTCCCTTTACTTTTCCTAAAGCCAAACTGATCGTCATCTAGCGCATTCTCAATTTTCTTTTCCATTCTTCTGTATATTATTCTTGTAAGCAGCTTCGATGCACGAGCTGTTAAGCTGATTGTCAGCTCTTGCCGTCTTCGGAATTGTGTGGATGATGCTTTTCCGAAAGTCAGATGGTATGTCGCCAGACTCATATATTCTACACACCAACGTGAATAGTTGTTTTGTTGCCACTCCCCCCAATGAATTTAGAAATTCTGATGGAATGTTATCTATCCCTTCTGCTTTATTTGACCGTAAGTCCTCCAAAGCTCGTTTAAATTCCGATTCTAATACTGGATCCCCTATATCTTCTAAATCGACTCCTGTTTCTTCTTCTATCACATCAGACAAATCTTCACCCTCATAGAGGCTTTCAATGTATTCTTTCCACCTATCTGCTCTCTCCTCTGCATTTAACAGTGGAATTCCCGTTGCACTCTTAATGTTACCACCGTTGCTTTTAATGTCACCAAAGGTTGTATTGACTTTCCTGTATGCTGAGTCTGTCCTTCTGACAATCATTTCTTTTTCGATGTCTTCACATTTTTCCTGCAGCCATTTCGTCTTAGCTTCCCTGCACTTCCTATTTATTTCATTCCTCAGCGACTTGTATTTCTGTATTTCTGATTTTCCCATAACATGTTTGTACTTCCTCCTTTCATCAATCAAATGAAGTATTTCTTCTGTTACCCATGGTTTCTTCGCAGCTACCTTCTTTGTACCTATGTTTTCCTTCCAAACTTCTGTGATGGCCCTTTTTAGAGTTGTCCATTCCTCTTCAACTGTACTGCCTACTGCGCTATTCCTTATTGCTGTATCTATAGCGTTAGAGAACTTCAAACGTATCTCGTTATTCCTTAGTACTTCCGTATCCCACTTCTTTGTGTTTTGATTCTTCCTGACTAATGTCTTGAACTTCAGCCTACTCTTCATCACTACTACATTGTGATCTGAGTCTGTATCTGCTCCTGGGTACGCCTTACAGTCCAGTATCTGATTTCGGAATCTCTGTCTGACCATGATGTAATCTAATTGAAATCCTCCCGTATCTCCGGGCCTTTTCCAAGTATACCTCCTCCTCTTGTGATTCTTGAACAGGATATTCGCTATTACTAGCTGAAACTTGTTACAGAACTCAATTAGTCTTTCTCCTCTTTCATTCCTTGTCCCAAGCCCATATTCTCCTGTAACCTTTTCTTCTACTCCTTCCCCTACAACTGCATTCCAGTCGCCCATGACTATTAGATTTTCGTCCCCCTTTACATACTGCATTACCCTTCCAATATCCTCATACACTTTCTCTATCTGTTCATCTTCAGCTTGCGACGTCGGCATTTATACCTGAACTATCGTTGTCGGTGTTGGTCTGCTGTCGATTCTGATTAGAACAACCCGGTCACTGAACCGTTCACAGTAACACACCCTCTGCCCTACCTTCCTATTCATAACGAATCCTACACCTGTTATACCATTAGCTGCTGCTGTTGATATTACCCGATACTCATCTGACCAGAAATCCTTGTCTTCCTTCCACTTCACTTCACTGACCCCTACTATATCTAGATTGAGGCTTTGTATTTCCCTTTTCAGATTTTCTAGTGTCCCTACCACGTTCAAGCTTCTGACATTCCACGCCCCGACTCGTAGAACGTTATCCTTTCGTTGATTACTCAGTCTTTTTCTCATGGTAAAATTGAACTGGTATGCCATCAGGTCCAGCGGTCTTTCCTCTTTTCAGCGATTTTGTGGATCAGAGGCATTTGCTGGCTAAGACATCAATGTGAGTTCACTGTCGTGTGATGCTTCTCAGACTACTACAGCTTGATTCTGGTCTTGTATCGCGAGATTTACCCTGCTGGAAGATGTCATAGACATCAAGAGAAGACATCAACCATGAAGGGATGCAGGGGCTCAGCAATAATGGCTCTGAGCGCTATGGAACTCAGCTTCTGAGGTCATTAGTCCCCTAGAACTTAGAACTAGTTAAACCTAACTAACTTAAGGACATCACAGACGTCCATGCCCGAGGACCGCAATAATGTTTACGCAGAATATATGAGTCTGGCGCGTCTTGACTTTCGGAAAAAATATCATCCACACAATTTCGAAGATTGCAGGAGCTGACATGTACGAGAATTATCGCAGAATCAGCTTAACAACTAATGCACATAAGTTGCTAACAAGAATAATATACAGAAGAAAGGAAAAGAAAATCGCGGCTGTGCTAGAAGACGATCAGTTTGGCTTCAGGAAAGATAAAGGCACGAGAGAGCCAATTCTGACGTTGCTGTTGATAATGGAAGCAAAACTGAAGAGAAATCGAGACAGGTTCATAGGATTTGTCGACCTGAAAAAAGCGTTCGACAATGTAAAATGGTGCAAGATTTTCGAAATTCTGAGAAATATACGGGTAAACGTAGGGAATGGCGGGCAATATACTATATGTACAAGGAACTAGAGGGAATAATAAGACGGGAATAAGAGAGAAGTGCTCGCATTAAAAAGGGTCTAAAGCAATAATGTAGTCTTTCATTCCTACTATTCAATGCATGCATCGAAGAAGCAATGATGGAAATAAAAGAAAGGTTCAGAGGTGAAATTAAAATTCAAGTAGAAAGGACATCAATGATACGATTTGGTGATGACATTGCTATCCTGAGCGAAAGTGAAGAAGTATTTCATAATCTGCTGAATGGAATGAACAATCAAATGAATATAGAATATGGACTAAGAGTAAATCGAAGAAAGACGGAAGTATTGAGAAGTAGTAGAAATAAGAACAGCAAGAAACTTAATATCATGATTGGTGGTCACTTAGTAGATGAAGTTAAGGAATTCTGCTACCTAGGCAGCAAAATAACGAGTGACGCATGGAGCAAGGAGGAACTCAAAAGCAGACTATCGCTGGCAAAAAGGGCATTCCTGGCCAAGAGAAGTCTATTACCATCAAACATAGGGCTTAATTTGATGAAGAAATTTCTGAGAATATGCGTCTGGAGTATGGTAGTGAAACATGTGAAACGTCCCCTTAGAAAAATTAATGAATTACTGTGCTGATAAACCTCTTACGTTATTTGCTTTTCAAACAGCTGAGCAAAACTGAACGTTCTCATACATTACTCTCTTTACTTATTCTGATCAACACTAAACTGACACACAATATTTTTAGCGCAACGCAATCTGTCTATCAAAAATCCCTACAATGGCCCTGACTAACAATAATCTATACCTTTCACAAATCACTTACCTCACAAAAACTTTCGTTACTCGAACTACTGCAATACAGCGAGCGCCACTACTGCCAGCTAAATAAAAGATTCAAACTACTGAAGGCACTAACTACTGATAGGCATAGTTAGCAAATGAAGGATTTTGATAGCGAACAAACAATGTATTTACCTTAATAGTGTTCAAAAGTCATAATATATATTGCAGTTCATGACATCCATTCTTACAAATGTACTGTTTCTGATGGACACACGTCCAGATCATCCGCTCTCAAAAATCCGACATCTCACTTCCCAACATCCACCACTGGTGGCGGCTCACCTCCAACTGCGCAACGCTACGCGCTGTTAACAGCCAATTGCCCAACGCTACAATAGCGACTATTGCAACAATGCCGACCAGCCTCAGACTGCACACAGCACAGCCAGTGATTTTCATACAGAGCGCTACGTGGCGTTACCAATATAAAAACCTAAACAGCCTACTTGCACATGGACTGTGGGAAAACCGGAACGGAAGAGAATCGAAGCATTTGAGATGTGGTGCTACAGGTGAATGTTGATAATTAGGTGGATAGATAAGGTAAGGAATGAGGAGGTTCTGTACAGAATCGAAGAGGAAAGGAACTGAAAAGGAGAAGGGACAGGATGACAGGACATCTGTTAGGGCATGAGGGAATGACTGCCATGGTACTAGAGGGAGCTGTAGAGGACAAAAACTGTAGAGGATGACAGAGATTTGAATACATCCAGCAAATAATTGAGGACGTATGTTGCAGGTGCTACTCTGAGATGAAGAGGTTGGCACAGGAAGGGAATTTGTGGCAGGCCGCATCAAACCAGTCAGAACAATGACGACATAGAAAACGTTCTGTCATGGCCTCTTCAAGTTCTACCATGGGTCACACAAGAGCCCCACAAAATTTACCCCATTGCGTAACTCTGCTCTCACTGGCCTGCATTTCTGGCTCTTTTGAAGCAGACGTTCACCTGGACGACGGCGTGTTAACATCTAACCACCAACCAATTCGACTGATTCGACAGACGACACGTCACTATTGATCTACGGTCAAAACTCAGTGATGTTGTGTCCACTGCAGTCGTAACTGACGATCACTAAGGTGTCGTGTGATGTGGGGCTCCATGTTCAATAGTGGTGTGTTCCGAAACACTTGTGCCTGCACCACCGTTGTACTCTGTCGTCATATCTACCACAGATCGTTGCATATCCTGGATTACACAGTGGATCCTCCGTTGTGATGAGACGTGGACGTCCAGTATCGTGAGGCCTACGCGTTATTCTACCATTCCTCGATCACTTGCCGTAGGCGCTCACGACAGTACTACGCCAACCGCCGACCAGCTTCGTCGTTTCACAGATTCTCGTTTCCAGTCGGAATGCCTCATCAACGTGCCCATTGTCAAATCCGCTTATAAACTATGTGATCAAAAGTATCCGGACAACCCAATAAACACACCTTTTTTCGTATTAGGTGCGTTGTGCTACCACCTACTGACAGGTACTCCATATCAGCGACCTCAGCAGTCATTACATCACTCCGGTAAATGCCAAACGACACCTCGCTTGCTGTAAGGAGCGTAAACATTGGACGAGTGAAGAGTGGAAAAACGTTGTATGGAGTGAAAAATCACGGTACACAACGTGGCGATCCGATGGCAGGGTGTGTGGGTATGCCTAATGCCTGGCGAACGTCATCTGCCAGCGTATGTAGTACCAAGAGTAAAATTCGGAGGCGGTGGTGTTAAGGTGTAGTTGTGTTTTTCATGGAGGGGGCTTGCACTCCTTGTTGTTTT
Organism: Schistocerca serialis cubense; assembly: GCF_023864345.2. Lineage (NCBI taxonomy): Eukaryota > Metazoa > Arthropoda > Insecta > Orthoptera > Acrididae > Schistocerca > Schistocerca serialis. Next base: position 837,343 of record NC_064646.1, read on the forward strand.
ACTTGGCTCTATTACAGCACAAGCCTACATTGATGTTTTAAGCACCTTCTTGCATCCCACTGTCGAAGAGCAATTCGGGGACGGCGATTTAATCTTTCAACACGATCGAGCACCTGTTGATAATGCACGGCCTGTGGCGGAGTGGTTACACGACAACAGCATCCCTGTAATCGACTGGCCTGCACAGAGTCTTGACCTGAAACCTATAGAACACCTTTGGGATGTTTTGGAACGCCGACTTCGTGCCACCGACCGACATCGATACCTCTTCTCTGTGCAGTATTCGTGAAGAATGGGCTACCATTCCACACGAAACCTTCCAGCGCGTGATTGAATGTTTGCCTGCGAGAGTGGAAGCTGTCATGAAGGCTGCGGAAGGTTCAACATTGTTTTGGACTCCAGCAATACCGATGGAGGGCGCCACGAACTTGGAAGTTATTTACAGCCAAGCGTCCGGATACTTTTGATAACAAAGTGTATCGGTGAGTTTCCTCATTTGCTACCCATATCTTTGCTAAAAAGACTGCCCATTCGCCTCTCTTCCTGTTATATTCTTTCCTTACCGCCTCACGTGCACGCAACTCCATCCGATGTCGGTTCGCCTCGCGGTGGCTCTTATCCTGTATTTTGGAGGAGGTATGTCATTGAGAATTATCGCACAATCATCTTAACAACCCATGCGTCCAAGTTCCTACAAGAAAAATATGCAGAAGAATGGAAAATTAAACTGAGGAACAGTTAGATGACGATCAGTTTGGCTTTAGCAAATGTAAAGGCACGAGAGAGGCAGTTATGATTTTGTAGTTGCTAACGGAAGCGAGATCTGACCTTCGAAAAGCGTTCGACAACTTAAAAATTTTCAAGACGTTCGAAATTCTGAGAGAAATATGTGTAAACGTAGGGAAAATACAATATGTACAAGGAACTAGAGGAAATAATAAGACGGGTACAACAAAGAAGTACTCGCATTAAAATGATCTAAAGCAATAATGTGCTCTTTCATTGTTACTGTTCAATACATGCATGGAACAAGCAATGACGGATGTAAAAGAAAGATTCAAGAGTTGGATTGAAATTCAAGGTGAAAGAATGTCAGTGATAAGATTCGTTGGTGCTGCTGCTCTACTCTGAAATTGAAGAAGAATTACAATATCTAATAAATGTGATGAACAGTCTAATAAATAGAGAATATGGCTTGAGAGTGAATCGAAGAAAGACGAAAGTATATAACAGTGATGGACGGAGGAAGGAGGACATAAAATGTAGACTAGCACTGGCGAAGAAGGAATTCACAGCCAGGACAATTGTGATAGTATGAAACACAGGCCTGTATTTGAGAAAGAAACTGCTGAAAATGTCCGGTTGGAGTACAGCATTGTATGGTGGTGAGATATGGACTGTTGGGATATCAGAAGAGATGTGGTGCTACAGAAGAATGTTTATAATTAGGTGGACTCATGAGTAGGTTCTCCGAAGAATCGGCAAATGAAAGAAAGTAAGGAAAACACTGATAGGAAGAAGGAACTGGGTGATAGGACATCTGTTACGACATCAGGGAACAGGGGGGGAAAACTCTAGAAGAAGTCGTTCAATAAAAAATTGACGGTTACAAGTGTTACTCTGAAATGAAAAGATTGGCACCGGAGATGAATTCTCAGTGATCCGTATCAAACAAGTCAGGAGACTAATGACTGAGAAAAAGCCACTTTGACAATATCTGTGTCATGGCAATGTAAATTCTGGGCTGGCATGCCAGTGAGACAAAGAAATGTGTAATTTTCTGGGGCTGGATAACTCAAATGGCAGTTATCAGCACTTTTATGGTTCAACTGGTTTAAATTCGATAACTTACTGTAATGTTTCTGTGACGTATTTATTAAAACAAGTCTAGCACCAGCAGGTAAGGTGGCTACCGTAGGATATTCATTGCAGTACCAGGTGGTTAGCTTGCAGGTTTGCAGTGAGCGTGTTCGCAGGCTTTATCTCTAAAACAATTAGTACGTACAACACAGCGAACTACCATTCAAATTATGTATATTGGATAATCAGCTTTCACCCACCCGGCTAACCGCGGGTGTTAAAGGCGTTGCTTCTGGAAAGGGGACGTGCGTAGGCCCCGGTCCTTTTTTAACTTTTAGATGAACCGTTATTGAAGTGGAAGTGGTACTGCTACTGATTTTAAACTTGTAGAAATAAGTAATATCAAAAACAGCAATTTTTATAAAATGTATTAACTACGTGACCAGTTTCGATACTACTTTAGTGTCATCTTCAGGATCCTGAGTATAAGAAATCACGACATGTAATATATGAAAAGTAATGGACAAATCTTGATGACTTTGTAATATTAAAGCAAGGTAACTTATAATGGTTATTTGAAAACAATGAAGCCCCATATGAATTGAAAGCTGTAGTTATGTAAATACTACATGTACGAAAGAAAGCTATTGTTTAGATATTATCCTATATATTTCAAAGATTGTGATACAACTTGAATAACACTACAGTAGTACAAGGACAGTATACCGTCGGCTGCTTGTCGAAGAACTGTATACAACAAAATAGCGGTAACAACTGTTTTAGGTAGTCGTAATGCAAAGAACATTGGCTTATGGGATCGTAACCAAAAGTTTCCAAACTCAAAAATAGTGTATAGTGCCATAGTGGGCATAACAACAGGAAAAATAGGCATCAGGAAGTTTCTGCTACTTATAAGTAACTCAAAACTAATCCTATTAAAATAGTAACCCGTCAAGCCTAAAATAAATATCTGAAATAGAACTAACGAAAAACATTTCAGTGCGTCATCAATAAAAATCAATATTTCTAGATAAAAGGGGGGTTAAATTAATTCATCAAACATAGGTACATGTGCCCAGGCTGAAAAGTTGTAGGGGGAAATGTCATGATCAAAATGAATTTCCGAAACACCAGAACTGAAAAATTACTCAAGCACTAAAAAAAAAAAAAAGAAAATTAAAATAAGAAAAGCGTTTCTAGGTAAATGTAGACAGAGATAGGTCTACCATTCAATCGCGAAATCGGGAAATTACAAGTCACACTGTAATGACGCTCTGTGTTATCGATCACCAATGTCGTTAAGGAGGAAAACACTAAAAGGAGCACTTCTTGCAATTTACAGAGCAGCACAATATCCATTAATAACATGAAGCCTCCAATCGTGGAAAGTGTTCCATGAAATAAATAAGAAGCAACAACCAACATCGAAGCATGACATTTGCCTTATAGCAAAATCACAATGAACCACCATATTTGAAGGAAGACGCACTATTTGTAATGAAATACATGTAGCACTTTCACTATCAAAGATCTGTTGGACACCTGACACGCCAAAGATACTAGATCGCTCGAAGAAACACCTGATAGGGGAAAGAATCACTATCCAACCAGAAATAAAGCAGACAGTCATAATCAATTAGTGAGCTCGTCGAGCAAATACACTATATAATGCGCACACGTATGCGAATGCGATTTAAGATGTCTGAGGAAAGGCAGCGTTAAATATCGAAACAATCTGCGTTTCAGGACCGCGCAAGGAAAGAGACACACACCCATTGTTTAGTCGGTTAAGGGACAAGTCCCAAGAAAAAGGACCGAAGAAAGCCACTCCTAAATTGGACATATGTACACTATAAAGTGAGAAAAGAAATTATATGGGGAACCAAGATACAGAATCAGGAATTCAGCGTTGCTCTACACGGATTAATACCGTGAAGAAACGTAAAATTCCAAGGCGCAATCGTTGCAATATTTACAAAATAAATCAATATCCAGCTACAAATGAAATCCCACACAAGAAAGTGGTCCCATGCCAAATCACTGACTTATATGATTGTCGGGGCAACAGTCAAATATTGAAACAAAACTATGTCGTCAAAATGCTAGGATAAGAGTCAATAAGCAAAATCACAAAGAGCTAACGTTCACAAGAGAACACGGATACTTTGCACTGCAAAAAACATAGTACAGCCACCATCGGAAAATCTCTTGGATACACGACCTGCAAACAACGCTAAATCTGTTCGTAGAAACTCCGCGTTGGAGCAATAGTTACAGCCCAACAAAGAATAAAGTAGCAACAATACACGTGCAGTTAGTGAAATCGTCGAGCAAACAAACTGTATCAGCTAGCACCTAAGTGAAACAGCCGAAGACATCTGAAGAGAATAGTGTCACACATGCACAACCGCAATGTGAATAAAACAATTATGACACCCTGAAATACAGCCGAAAGACAACATACAATCTCCATCGACATTCCGAACCTCAAAATACCAAAACAGAACCAACACGACATATGTTGCATTTATAGCCTGAAGACCAAATCTGAGTCTCACCGTAAACCACGAGAGGAACCTGTGCACCGTATAATAACTTGAGGGACAGTACGTGAGTGGAACAAAGGTACCATCTTCAAACGTAGGGACAAGCAACTTCAAATGAAACCGTCACACCAAGAAAAATGTAAGAAAACCGTGATGCAGCGAAGTTTTAAAGAAATTAATCGCCATGAACGACCATAAAATCGGAGCAGTAGGCGGGCGCACCTTTCGTTACATCCAGTGGTCAGTTCTGCATTGCATAGGAGTGGGCGAAAACTTTTGACAAGTGTATACGGAGTGACGCTTCTTCAATTGCAGGCCACATATTCTGTGGAAACACGTTATGTGTCTTTAATGCAGTGGTTTCTCCAAAAATGGTTCAAATTGCTCTGAGCACTATGGGACTTAACAGCTGAGTTCATCAGTCCCCTAGAACTACCTAAACCTAACGAACCTAACGACATCACACACATCCATGCCCGAGGCAGGATTCGAACCTGCGACCGTAGCGGTCGCGCGGTTCCAGACTGAAGCGCCTAGAAACGCTCATTGGTTTCTCTTGCCTTCTGCATCCTCATGCCGTCGCTCATTGCTGATCCTTCCGCCTTTAGGGGCAGTTTCCCACCTCTAGGACAAGAGAGTGCCATGAACCTAATTGAGGTATCAGCTGAATGTTCTTGGAATGTGCGAGACTACAGAAGAGAACGAACATTTCAATGAGCATACGAACAGTTCATAAAGGTGTGGGAAAAAAATCGGCACGAGGGAGCTTTGAAAACATCTCGTCCACCATGCAATACTACACCGTGATCACTTAACCAGGACGCCGTGGTTCTCTTGCTTCGCTCGATGTTGCAGTTGTTAAGCTGGGACCATTCACTGTTTCTATGAGGCGTGTTTTTTAAGTAAGTACCGTTTTGAAATTAAAAGAAAGACGTGCTAAGATATCTCAATAATTTTATTTTTACATGAAAAATTATTTCCGTCAATATTGAGGCACTTGTCATAACGTTGTACCAGTTTTTGAATACCCTCCTCATAGAAGTCTGCCAACTGACTTGCTAACCACTGCATCACCACTGTTTTGACTTCGTCATCGTCTTGAAGAGACTGACGGCCCAGGTGTTGCTTCAAGTGCAGGAACAGATGGTAGTCACTGGGCGCAAGATCGGGTCTGTACGGGGGATGATCTAGAGTTTCCCATCGAAAAGATGTGATGAGATCTTTGGTCTGATTCGCCACATGCGGACGGGCATTGTTTTGCAGCAAAACGATGCCCTTGCTCAACTTGCCACTTCTTTTGTTCTGAATTGAACGGCGCAGATTGTGCAATGTCTTACAGTAAGCTGCTGCATTGATAGTCTCATTACGAGGCGACGACGAAGACGATGACGAAGTCAAAACAGTGGTGACGCAGTGGTTAACTTCTATAAGGAGGGTATTCAAAAACTGGTACAACGATATGACAAGTGCCTCAATATTGATGGATATTATGTAGAAAAGTAGATTAAGGTACAGGCTTTCATGTAAAAATAAAATGATTCAGATATCTTAGCACGTTTTTTTTTTTAAATTTCAAAACGGTACTTACTTAAAAAACAGGCCTAGTATTAAAAAGACAGGGATGCAGTTTTTCGCTCCTACTGTTCAATCTATACATCGAAGAAGTAATGATGGAGATAAAAGAAAGGTTCAGGAGTAGATTAAAATTCAAGGTTAAAGGATATCAATGATACGATTCGCTGATGACATTGATATCCTAAATGAAAGTGAAGAAGAATTACATGATCTGCTGAATGGAATGAACAGTCTAATGAGCACAGAATATGGACTGAGAGTAAATCAAAGAAAGACGAAAGTATTGAGGAGTAGCAGAAATGAGAACAGCGAGAAACTTAGTGATGATCACGAAGTAGGTGTAACTTCACGTTCTTCGAGACCATGACTCCTGATGTTAAGTTTCTCGCTGTTCTGCTACTTAGGTAGCAAAATAGCCAATGACGACGGAGCAAGGACATCAAAAGCAGACTAACACTGGCAAAAACGGCGTTGCTGCGAAAGAGAAGTCCACTAGTATCAAACATAGGCATTACTTTGAGGAAGAAATTTCTAGGAATGTATCTTTGGGGCACAGCATTGTACGGTAGTGAAACATGAAATGTGAGCAAAACGGAACAGAAGAGAATCGAAGCATTTCAGATGTGGTGCTACAGACGAATGTTGAAAATTAGTTGGACTGATAAAGTAAAGAATGAGGAGGTTCTGCGCAAAATCAGAACCGGACAGGATAGACATATGTGGAAAATGACTTACTTAGCCTAGAGGCAGCTGTAGAGGGCAAACACTTTAGAGGGAGACAAAGACTGGAATATATCCAGAAAATAAATGAAGATGTAGGATGCAAGTGGTGCTCTCGAATTCGTAGTGGGCCGCATGGAAGTCAGAAGATTGAAAAAAAAAAAAAAAAAAAAAAGAGCCTACCTCGTGATTACTTGCGGCAGACTGCGCACTAACTCACTATCTGCGCTGATAGTGTAGAGGATAGCGCGCACGGCACATTGGACTGCCGGAAGATGTGTTAGCGCTTGGGTACGGTGGTAAATCTCAGACGAGAATAGAGGCAAGTGATTGGTTGTCTCTCGAGCACTGCCGGCCGCTATGGTCGAGCAGTTCTAGACGCTTCAGTCCGGAACCGCGCGGCCGCTACGGTCGCAGGTTCGTATCCTGCCTCGGGCATGGATGTTTGTGATGTCCTTAGGTTAGTTAGATGAAAGTAGTTCTAAGTTCTAGGGGACTGATGACCTCAGATGTTAAGTCCTATAGTGCTTAGAGCCATTTGAACCATTCTCTCGAGCACTGAATGCGGTATCGGGAGGTGGATGTTGTATTCCTGTTCCCTGCCGTCACAAGAGCGGGAACGTAAGTTCATGATGTGACATCTGAGACAAAGAAAGCATGTGTCATGCAGAATTCCATAAGAAGTTCAGTAGAGCTTTAACCACGAAGAAAGTTATGGCCACAGCATTTTTTGGTACGTAAGGGTATGCTGTTGGTTGATTTATTCACCAATAGGGGGACCATCAAAGCCGGCATTTACTGTGGCACGTGGAAGAGTTCGCAGAAGGTGATTCTGAGGAACCAAACAGTATCGCCTTCTAAAGCTGTCTAAGACATCCCTCGACCGTGTACAGCCTCCATTATGCGTGATTTCCTCGCGCGTTTCCATGATTTCCGATGGGCTGTTTTGGAGGAATCTCCATATGGCGCATACCCGGCAAAGTACGATTTTCATGTTACCCGAGCGCTTGACATACACTCCTGGAAATTGAAATAAGAACACCGTGAATTCATTGTCCCAGGAAGGGGAAACTTTATTGACACATTCCTGGGGTCAGATACATCACATGATCACACTGACAGAACCACAGGCACATAGCCACAGGCAACAGAGCATGCACAATGTCGGCACTAGTACAGTGTATATCCACCTTTCGCAGCAATGCAGGCTGCTATTCTCCCATGGAGACGATCGTAGAGATGCTGGATGTAGTCCTGTGGAACGGCTTGCCATGCCATTTCCACCTGGCGCCTCAGTTGGACCAGCGTTCGTGCTGGTCGTGCAGACCGCGTGACACGACGCTTCATCCAGTCCCAAACATGCTCAATGGGGGACAGATCCGGAGATCTTGCTGGCCAGGGTAGTTGACTTACACCTTCTAGAGCACGTTGGGTGGCACGGGATACATGCGGACGTGCATTGTCCTGTTGGAACAGCAAGTTCCCTTGCCGGTCTAGGAATGGTAGAACGATGGGTTCGATGACGGTTTGGATGTACCGTGCACTATTCAGTGTCCCCTCGGCGATCACCAGTGGTGTACGGCCAGTGTAGGAGATCGCTCTCCACACCATGATGCCGGATGTTGGCCCTGTGTGCCTCGGTCGTATGCAGTCCTGATTGTGGCGCTCACCTGCACGGCGCCAAACACGCATACGACCATCATTGGCACCAAGGCAGAAGCGACTCTCATCGCTGAAGACGACACGTCTCCATTCGTCCCTCCATTCACGCCTGTCGCGACACCACTGGAGGCAGGCTGCACGATGTTGGGGCGTGAGCGGAAGACGGCCTAACGGTGTGCGGGACCGTAGCCCAGCTTCATGGGGACGGTTGCGAATGGTCCTCGCCGATACCCCAGGAGCAACAGTGTCCCTAATTTGCTGGGAAGTGGCGGTGCGGTCCCCTACGGCACTGCGTAGGATCCTACGATCTTGGCGTGCATCCGTGCGTCGCTGCGGTTCGGTCCCAGGTCGACGGGCACGTGCACCTTCCGCCGACCACTGGCGACAACATCGATGTACTGTGGAGACCTCACGCCCCACGTGTTGAGCAATTCGGCGGTACGTCCACCCGGCCTCCCGCATGCCCACTATACGCCCTCGCTCAAAGTCCGTCAACTGCACATACGGTTCACGTCCACGCTGTCGCGGCATGCTACCAGTGTTAAAGACTGCGATGGAGCTCCGTATGCCACGGCAAACTGGCTGACACTGACGGCGGCGGTGCACAAATGCTGCGCAGCTAGCGCCATTCGACGGCCAACACCGCGGTTCCTGGTGTGTCCGCTGTGCCGTGCGTGTGATCATTGCTTGTACAGCCCTCTCGCAGTGTCCGGAGCAAGTATGGTGGGTCTGACACACCGGTGTCAATGTGTTCTTTTTTCCATTTCCAGGAGTGTATCATCACATGAGTAGCGATGCTAATGGTGGTTGCCGTTAACTGACTCCTAGAGCTGGGCGCCGATTGCTTTTATGTTGATTTCGATAGGTTAGTTCACCGATTTAACAAAATAGTTAGGCAACTATGGTGACTATTTGGAAAAGTAGTGTCAAACTTGTACGTCACATTTCAATCAATACACATAGTCATTGCACTATGATTGTTGTACAGGATGGCTGCCTTCCATTCCTTTATGTATTTGCCAGGAGGGACAGTGGTACGTTATAAGCGAAATGTAATGTGAAGAGGGCCATGGGACAGGCGTTTAATGAATTCGAAAGTAAAGTTCTATGTACTGACTTGGCAGAAAATCCTAAGAAATTTTGGTCTTATGTCAAAGCGGTAGGTGGGTCAAAACAAAATGTCCAGACACTCTGTGACCAAAATGGTACTGAAACACAGGATGACAGACTAAACGCCGAAATACTAAATGTCTTATTTCCAAAGCTCTTTCACAGAGGAAGACTGCAATGTAGTTCCTTCTCTAGAGTGTCGCACAGATGACAAAATGGTAGATATCGAAATAGATGACAGAGGGATAGAGAAACAATTAAAATCGCTCAAAAGAGGAAAGGCCGCTGGACCTGATGGGATACCAGTTCGATTTTACACAGATTATGCAAAGGAACTTGCCCCACTTCTTGCAGCGGTGTACCGTAGGTCTCTAGAAGAGCGTAGCGTTTCAAAGGATTGGAAAAAGGCACAGGTCATCCCCGTTTTCAAGAAGGAACGTCGAACAGATGTGCAGAACTATAGACCTATATCTCTAACGTCGATCAGTTGTAGAATTTTGGAACACGTGTTATGTTCGAGAATAATGACTTTTCTGGATCCTAGAAATCTACTCTGTAGGAATCAGCATCGGTTTCGAAAAAGACGATCGTGTGAAACCTAGCTCGCGCTATTCGTCCACGAGACTCAGAGGGCCATAGACACGGGTTCCCAGGTAGATGCCGTGTTTCTTGACTTCCGCAACGCGTTCGATACAGTTTCCCACAGTCGTTTAATGAACAAAGTAAGAGCATACGGACTATCAGACCAATTTTGTGATTGGATTGAAGAGTTCCTAGATAACAGAACGCAGCATGTCATTCTCAATGGAGAGAAGTCTTCCGAAGTAAGAGTGATTTCACGTGTGCCGCAGGGGAGTGTCATAGGACCGTTGCTATTCACAATATACATAATTGACCTTGTGGATGACATCGGAAGTTGACTGTGGCTTTTTGCGGATGATCCTGTATATCGAGAGGCTGTAACAATGGAAAACTATACTGAAACGCAGGAGGATCTGCAACGAACTGACGCATGGTGACGGGAATGGCAATTGAATGTCAATGTAGACAAGTGTAATGTGCTGCGAATACATAGAAAGAAAGATCCCATATCATTTAGCTACAATATAGCATGTCAGCAACTGGAAGCAGTTAATTCCATAAATTATCTGGGAGTAGACATTAGGAATGATTTAAACTGGAATGATCATATAAAGTTGATCGTCGGTAAAGCAGATGCCAGACTGAGATTCATTGGAAGAATCCTAAGGAATGCAATCCAAAAACAAAGGAAGTAGGTTACAGTACGCTTCTTCGCCCACTGCTTGAATACTGCTCAGCAGTGTGGGATCCGTACGAGATAGGGTTGATGGAAGAGATGCAGAAGATCCAACGGAGAGCAGCGCGCTTCGTTACAGGATCATTTAGTAATGGCGAAAGCGTTACGGAGATGATAGATAAACTCCAGTGGAAGACTCTGCAGGAGAGACACTCAGTAGCTCGGTACGGGCTTTTGTTGAAGTTTCGAGAACATACCTTCTCCGAGGAATCAAGCAGTATATTGCTCCCTCCTACGTATTTCTCGCGAAGAGACCATGAGGATAAATTCAGAGAGATTAGAGCCCACACAGAGGCATACCGACAATCCTTCTTTCCACGAACAATATGAGACTGGAATAGAAGGGAGAACCGATGGAGGTACTCAAGGTACCCTTCGCCAAACACCGTCAGGTGGCTTGCGGAGTATGGATGTAGATGTAGATAAGCAGCCAATTACGGCTCATTCCTATCTTCTGTTGATGGTTGTCACCATATGACTCTGCTTGAAAGGCTACTCTGTGATTTGATTCATAGGATCCGCGTCGTATCTGATCCTGAAAGTTTGTCACCTGTATTGGCTTACCTTTAAGTTACCTTCCACTAGCATGAATATAGTGAGAGACAGATGAGACGCACATTGTGCTGTCGACCAACTATGAATCGGATGAGTGATGAGACCAATGAGGTAGGGACTAAGTCCACAGCTTTCCTGTCTTACGAAGGAAGCATTTCTCACGTCTGAAATGTGACTTTCGACCAGCGTCTAATATTAAGTAAAATTAAAGAAATGTGAAGGATGAGCTCGGTTTGTGTATGGCGGATGTCTATCGTATCCCTTGCATGTCATGCGTCAGGATCATGGAGGACTGGTGTATATAGTTCGTAATTAAATTCCCTTTACAGACTTGAGGACACGTTCTTTAAGTAAGACAAGAAGGAAATAGCTCTTAAATATGGGCTCTACATGACATACCTTAAGAGCTATGAGCACTTGCGCTCCTTCGATACTGTGGAATACGTCTGTTCCACTGCAAGTTCTTTGCTTTCCATACTTTGGGAGGAGGCAGTAGGGAGAAAAATAAATAAATAAATAAAATCCTCCAGTAAACATGGGCTCTAAAATGCATCCTTTAAGAGGTATGAGCATATGCTCTTGCATCTCTTCTGTTGAACAAGTGCTCGTAGCTATTAAGGTACGCATTTTAGAGTCCATCTTTAGTGGGCTTTTTTTGTTTTGGTTCATACTACCTCTACCAAAGCATGAGAATCAAAGAGCTTGCAATAGGCGAGATGTGTTTCACAATATCGAAGATGAACAGATGCCCTTACCTCTAAATGGATGCATTTTAGAGCTCGTGTTCACTAGAAATATTTTATCTTGTTTTGCTGTTAGGAACTAGTGTTCAAAATCCGTAAAGAAAACATAGATACACTCTGTATAATATGTGAGTCAGTAGTCTTAAAAAAGCCAAGCAAATTTTCTTTTGCTGACATTGCCTACGTACTTACAATGCGGGGGAATGTAGTGACACACGGATACTGTCGTGTACTTCCAGTTACTGAGAAAGAGAGCTCTCAAGACTGAACTGTATGGAATGTTCTGCTCGTTCGAATCTACTGTGATAGGAATTGTCTAGACATTTTATAAATTACAGTCACAGGAGTGTTTTCATCTGTGTGTTCTGGCTAATTTCATGAGTACAGCTTTCACTACGAGACAGATTTACTTGCTAGGAAGATTTATGTTGAGAAGCGTCAGCTCTACCCAGTTCTGCCCTTCCTCATTTCTTCCCTTTCTGATGTGCAGACACAATGAACAACTCGACAACTCACGCTTATCTGGACGAATCTGTCTCTCGTTTAATAAGAGAGTAATAGCAGTGATTATAAGGCAAGGTCACCTTCCTCTTCTCTAATTAACAGTATGTGTTTGCGTAGGGATTTGATTCTGCCTGAGAAACACAATTTTAGCAAGTGATGAGACAAGGTGCGAGGAAAGTGGCATGGATGATACCATAGGGCGTAGCCCAGCGCCGAATCGGGAACTGGATGCCACAGGTAGGCTCGGCTGAATGCATTCAGCGTAGCGCCATGGCGTGATTTCGTCAGCTAATATGGAAACATAGCGTATGTTTCCAAAATAGCAGCGATGTACCTACTCCTAGGCATCTCTACCAAGAAAAATCGGACTCCAGAATGAGATTTTCACTCTGCAGCGGAGTGTGCGCTGATATGAAACTTCCTGGCAGATAAAAACTGTTGCCCGACCGAGACTCGAACTCGGGACCTTTGCCTTTCGCGGGCAAGTGCTCTACCATCTGAGTTACCGAAGCACGACTCACGCCCGGTACTCACAGGGACACAGGAGACGAGGTACTGGCAGAAGTAAAGCTGTGAGTACCGGGCTTCAGTCGTGCTTCGGTAGCTCAGATGGTAGAGAACTTGCCCGCGAAAGGCAAAGGTCCCGAGTTCGAGTCTCGGTCGGGCACACAGTTTTAATCTGCCAGGAAGTTTCAAAAATTGGACTGTTTTTTAAGCTCTGTTAGCTGGTCGAAAAATTCGCAGAAGACGAAACTCAGGAGCCGCATTCCTGTGGACATCTACTTTCGGCGCTGGTCTCAGAGCAAGTAAAAAACATTCCGAAATACATCCTGTATATCCAGAATGAGATTTTCACTCTGCAGGGGAGTGTGCGATGATATGAAACTTCCTGGCAGATTGAAACTGTGTGCCGGACCGAGACTCGAAGTCGGGACCTTTGCCTTTCGCGAGCAAGTGCTCTACCATCTGAGCTACCCAAGCACGACTCACGCCCCGTTTTAATCCGTCACGAAGTTTCATATCAGCGCACATCCCGCTGCAGAGTGAAAATCGTATTCTGGAAACATCCCCTAGGCTGTGGATAAGTCATGTCTCCACAATATCTTTTCCTTCAGGAGTGCTAGTTCTTCAAGGTTCGCAGGAGAGCTTCTGTAAAATTTGGAAGGTAGGAGACGAGGTACTGGCAGAAGTAAAACTGTGAGGACGGGGCGTGAGTCGTGCTTCGGTAGCTCTGTTGGTAGAGCACTTGCCCGCGAAAGGCAAAGGTCCCGCGTTCGAGTCTCGGTCGGGCACACAGTTTTAATCAGCCAGGAAGTATCCTGTATGTCATCTACATCTACATTCTACATTTATACTCCGCAAGCCACCCAACGGTGTGTGGCGGAGGGCACTTTACGTGCCACTGTCATTACCTCCCTTTCCTGTTCCAGTCGCGTATGGTTCGCGGGAAGAACGACTGTCTGAAAGCCTCCGTGCACGCTCTAATCTCTCTAATTTTACATTCGTGATATCCTCGGGAGGTATAAGTAGGGGGAAGCAATATATTCGATACCTCATCCAGAAACGCACCCTCTCTAAACCTGGCGAGCAAGCTACACCGCGATGCAGAGCGCCTCTCTTGCAGAGTCTGCCACTTGAGTTTGTTAAACATCTCCGTAACGTTATCACGGTTACCAAATAACCCTGTGACGAAACGCGCCGCTCTTCTTTGGATCTTCTCTATCTCCTCCGTCAACCCGATCTGGTACGGATCCCACACAGATGAGACTTACTCAAGTATAGGTCGAACGAGTGTTTTGTAAGCCACCTCCTTTGTTGATGGACTACATTTTCTAAGGACTCTCCCAATGAATCTCAACCTGGTACCCGCCTTTCCAAACAATTAATTTTATATGATCATTACACTTCAAATCGTTCCGCACGCATACTCCCAGATATTTTACAGAAGTAACTGCTACCAGTGTTTGTTCCGCTATCATGTAATCATACAATAAAGGATCCTTCTTTCTATGTATTCGCAATACATTACATTTGTCTATGTTAAGGGTCAGTTACCACTCCCTGCACCAAGTGCCTATCCGCTGCAGATCTTCCTGCATTTCGCTGCAATTTTCTAATACTGCAACTTCTCTGTATACTACAGCATCATCCGCGAAAAGCCGCATGGAACTTCCGACACTATCTACTAGGTCATTTATATATATCGTGAAAAGCAATGGTCCCATAACACTCCCCTGTGGCACGCCAGAGGTTACTTTAACGTCTGTAGACGTCTCTTCATTAATAACAACATGCTGTGTTCTGTTTGCTAAAAACTCTACAATCCAGCCACACAGCTGGTCTGATATTCCGTAGGCTCTTACTTTGTTTATCAGGCGACAGTGCGGAACTGTATCGAACGCCTTCCGGAAGTCAAGAAAAATAGCATCTACCTGGAAGCCTGTATCTAATATTTTCTGGGTCTCATGAACAAATAAAGCGAGTTGGGTCTCACACTATCGCTGTTTCCAGAATCCATGTTGATTCCTACATAGTAGATTCTGGGTTTCCAAAAACGACATGATACTCGAGCAAAAAACATGTTCTAAAATTCTACAACAGATCGACGTCAGAGATATAGGTCTATAGTTTTGCGCATCTGCTGGACGACCCTTCTTGAAGACTGGGACTACCTGTGCTCTTTTCCAATCATTTGGAACCTTCCGTTCCTCTAGAGACTTGCGGTACACGGCTGTTAGAAGAGGGGCAAGTTCTTTCGCGTACTCTGTGTAGAATCGAATTGGTATCCCGTCAGGTCCAGTGGACTTTTCTCTGTTGAGTGATTCCTGTTGCTTTTCTATTCCTTGGACTCTTATTTCGATGTCAGCCATTTTTTCGTTTGTGCGAGGATTTAGAGAAGGAACTGCAGTGCGGTCTTCCTTTGTGAAACCGCTTTGGAAAAAGGTGTTTAGTATTTCAGCTTTACGCGTGTCATCCTCTGTTTCAATGTCATCATCATCCCGGAGTGTCTTGTTATGCTGTTTCGAGCCACTTACTGATTTAACGCAAGAGCAGAACTTCCTAGGATTTTCTGTCAAGTCGCTAACTTTGACATCGTTTAGCTTCTGTTTGTCTGAGAGGTTTTGGCTGCGTTTAAACTTGGAGTGAAGCTCTCTTTGCTTTCGTAGTAGTTTCCTAACTTTGTTGTTGTACCACGGTGGGCTTTTCCGGTCCCTCACAGTTTTACTCGGCACATACCTGTCTAAAACGCATTTTACGATTGCCTTGAACTTTTTCCATAAACACTCAACATTATCAGTGTCGGAACAGAAATTTTCGTTTTGATCTGTTAGGTAGTCTGAAATCTGCCTTCTATTACTCTTACTAAACAGATAAACCTTCCTCCCTTTTTTTATATTCCTATTAACTTCCATATTCAGGGATGCTGCAACGGCCTTATGATCACTGATTCCCTGTTCTGCACATACAGAGTCGAAAAGTTCGGGTCTATTTGTTATCAGTAGGTCCAAGATGTTATCTCCACGAGTCGGTTCTCTGTTTAATTGCTCGAGGTAATTTTCGGATAGTGCACTTAGTATAATGTCACTCGATGCTCTGTCCCTACCACCCGTCCTAAACATCTGAGTGTCCCAGTCTATATCCGGTAAATTGAAATCTCCACCTAAGACTATAACATGCTGAGAAAATTTATGTGAAATGTATTCCAAATTTTCTCTCAGTTGTTCTGCCACTAATGCTGCTGAGTCGGGAGGTCGGTAAAAGGAGCCAATTATTAACCTAGCTCGGTTGTTGAGTGTAACCTCCACCCATAATAATTCACGGGAACTATCCACTTCTACTTCACTACAGGATAAACTACTACTAACAGCGACGAACACTCCACCACCGGTTGCATGCAATCTATCCTTTCTAAACACCGTCTGTGCCTTTGTAAAAATTTCGGCAGAATTTATCTCTGGCTTCAGCCAGCTTTCTGCACCTATAACGATTTCAGCTTCGGTTTCGTTTCTATCACTAGGCGCAGAGGCAACTAGCGGGTGCCAAAAGAGGGACCGAGCGAGATGTCGCAGTAGTTAGCACACTGGACTCGCATTCGGGAGGACGACGGTTCAAACCCACGTCCGGCCATCCAGATTTTTCGTTCCTCGTGATTTCCCTAAATCGTTCCAGGCTAGTTCCTTTAAACGGGGACGGTCGACTTCCTTCCCCATCCTTCCCTAATCCGATGGGACTGGCGACCTCGCTGTTTGGTCCCCTTTCCCAAAACAATTGGGCTGGGAGAAATTTCGGCACTCACAGGCAAAGAGAAACGACCTGGAACATAATACCGATTCAGTGTTTTCCCATGCAAAAGTACTAGTCATTGTCTGCTAAAAACTTGCATTTATTATGGAGACTCAAGGCGAGGAATACCCAGTACAAATCAGACTGACGGAGACCAGATTGGAAGCTGTGCTCTTTACTATCCATGGTGGGAGTAGAACTACAAATAATACTGGGATAAGCAAAGGAAAAATCTTGTCATTGGTGGACAAAGTCTCTTAGCGAGAAATCACAAGTAGAGCAGACATTGAGAGCAATTCGCTCTTAGGTTATCTTCACAGGAGAGACTTGACTTTGTCGTCAGGATGAGCGGACATAAAATCTCTGGGGCAGACTATGGATGGAGAAAGGTGGTTGCAAACGTTTAGATGCAGGTAACCAAAATTAGTTAGTTCTGGCTACCTGCATCTCGTCTGATCTCTGTTATGGTGAGATCACACAGCAGCTTTGGCGGATTAGGTCAGACTAGACTTAGGATGTTGTTAGACTCAAGTAAATTCACGCAGGCTCACAGTAACTGAATTCGCCTACATACTGCACGTGTAATTCTCCTCCTTTTCTTTAACCGTTCAATCCCTGTATTCACGCGATTCCATTTCATTTACTGAAGCTATTGCGAAGTGGTTTATCAGTGTCATACACATCCTCTCTTGGTAGCTTTCCCAAACCCCTATTGTATATTCTGTTTTGCAATCTAATTGAGGTATCAGCTGAATGTGCGAGACTACAGAAGAGAACGAACATTTCAATGAGCATACGAACAGTTCATAAAGGTGTGGAAAAACAATCGGCACGAGGGAGCTTTGAAAACAACTCGTCCACCTTGCAATACTACACCGTGATCACTTAACCAGGACGCCGTGGTTCTCTTGCTTCGCTCGATGTTGCAGTTGTTAAGATGGGACCATTCACTGTTTCTATGAGGCGTGTTTTTTTAAGTAAGTACCGTTTTGAAATTAAAAGGAAGACGTGCTAAGATATCTCAATAATTTTATTTTTACATGAAAAATTATTTCCTTCAATATTGAGGCACTTCTCATAATGTTGTACCAGTTTTTGAATACCCTCCTCATAGACGTCTGCCGCCTGACTTGTTAACCACTGCATTACCACTGTTTCGACTTCGTCAGTGTCTTGGTGTTTCTTCAAGTGCAGGAACACATGGTAGTCACTGGGTGCAAGATCGGGGCTGTACGGATGATGATCTAGAGTTTCCCATCGAAAAGATGTGATGAGATCTTTCGTCTGATTCGCCACATTCGGACGGGCATTGTCTTGCTGCAAAACGATGCCCTTGCTCAACTTCCATGGACTGTTGGTTTGATTCTGGTGTGACGTAGGCCACCCGTAACAATTTGGCTTAGGAAATCATCACCGTCGTTGTGGTACCATTCAAGGAAAGTCAATGCACTGTCTAAACGTTTGGTTTTGTGCACATCCGTCAACATTTTCCGTACCCAACGTGCGCACAATTTTCGGTAATTCGAGTTCTTAGTCACAATGCCATACAAGACACTACGAGAAACGCTAGGAAAGTCATCCTGCAAGGAGGAAATGGTAAAGCGTCTGGTTTCTCTCACCTTATTGTCCACTTCCTGCTCCAAACTTTCATTAACGACCAAAGGAGGCCCACTCCGTTGTTCATCATGCACATTTGTGTGGCCATCTTTAAATGCTCTCACCCACTTTCTTACCATTCCATCACTCATAATGTTTTCTCCGTAAACTGCGCAGATCTCACGATGAATATCGATCGCTTTTAGGCCTTTAGCACTAAGAAATCTTGTAACAGCCCGTACCTCACAGTCGGCGGGGCTCACGATTATCGGAGGCATCTTAAACACTCAGTACACAACGCAAACAAGGAAGAATCAGACTGTAAAGGCCTCAGTGCGTAGATTAAGGTACAGGCTTTCATGTAAAAATAAAATTATTGAGATATCTTAGCAGGTCTTTTTTTAATTTCAAAACGGTACTTACTTAAGAAACACGCCTCGTATTTTACTGTTTTTTTTCTCAGTTAAGTACACCTTCTTCCTGTTTTCATGCTTGACCTGTGTTCAGTATTTGATGTGCTGTCCACTGGGCCATCTCACCACTAAATCTGAAAGGGGTGCTATTTGGAGTTTCCCTTGTGCCGTGAATTCCCGTAAGTTATTTGGTAAAGTAGTATGTACCAGTGTGGTATCAAATATCGACAGCGCCATGCCAGTGTATCATAGTCGGCACTGAATCTGCAAGTTACCGTACGATGCCTGTAGCAGTCGAGAGGGATTTGGCGGCCCAAGTGGTGTGTGCCTGCTGAGGCCCGCCTACGGCGAGTCTGGACTTTGTGCACCTTCTACCATCGTAATGTAGGACGGCTGGCCCCTGACGGTCAACTCACTCCCTATCGGAGCCACTTCGCGACGGCACCACCGTTGAAGCTTAGTGTAGAGAGTCTTCCTTGTTAACATTGTGAAAGCTGGACTCTGTTGTTTGTATTAAGTCTGCATACGCTTGGAGAAATACAAGTTCGTTGTGTTAAGGGGTGTTGGACGTCAAACGGGCCGACTTGGAGCAGGAGAGGCACCACAGGACATTTTAATTTCCACTGTCTATACTTTTACAAATAAATTCATAAAACTTTGTCAGCATGATCAGGAAGGATTCGGGATTCACACTCATAGCAGTGGAAGTCGAAAAACATAACAAAATAATTTTTTTTACATTTGAAATTTCATCATTTTTTCGCTTACTATTGGCTACATTTGTTGCTATAGGTACAGTTTTCTTCGCAAGTAAGAGAGATTCTTTGATGAATTTTGCACAGAATACTTACAGGGGTATGAAACTCTAGAATTTTCCAAATCTATTAAAAACTGTGGTAAAAATTGAGATAATTAACTACAAAATTTGATTTTTTTCTAAACATAAAGTTTAAAACGTAACAGCTCTTTCATTTTTTCATAAATTAAATAGATTCTACGGTTTGAGACACCTTTAAGTATGGTTTGTATGCTCTGCAAAATTCATCGAACAGTCTCCCTTACTTATGAAGAAAAGTGTATCTATAGCAGCAAATGCAGCCAATAGTAAGTGAAAAAATGATGAAATTTCACATGTAAAAACAATTATTTTGTTATGTTTTTGAACTTCCGCTGCTACGAATGTGAATCCTGAATCCGTCCTGGTCATGCTGACAAAGTTTTATGAATTTACCTGTAAAAGTATAGATAGTGGAAATTAAAATGTCCTGTGGTGCCTCTCCTGCTCCAAGTCGGCCCGTTTGACGTCCTACCCCCCTTAACTTGTTCGCTAATCATTTCTGCTCCTGTCCAGCTTTCCTACGATGACAGTGAAATTGAAATTACAGTGAAATCCAGACCTTTAGCTGCTTACAGGCGTTAATAAATAGCAACGGGGACAGTTGAAAATGTGTGCCCTGACCGGGACTCGAACCCAGGATTTCTTGCTTACGTGGTAGACGCTCTATCCGACTGAGCCGCCGAGGACACAGAGCAATGCGCGACTGCAGGGACTTATCTCTGGGACGCTCCCCGTCTGACCCACATTCCCAACGTAATGTCCGCATACTACATTTGTAGTGCCCCTGCCCACTATACTCATTACTCGCGGCAATCAATCTACCGATTCCCGTTAGAGTTCGGGCAATGTGGGGGCATCCGCACTGAACAAGATCATTGGACGGCAAGCCCTATCTGTATGAAGATGGTATCTGTTCTTTCGGACATGTCTGAAAGAACAGATACCATCTTCATACGATGGTAGTAGCCTCACCACCCTGAAGCTCATCTCCCCTTAACGTTATACAGGGTGGTCCATTGATCGTGTTCCGGTCAAATATCTCACGAAATTAGCATCAAACGAAAAAACTACAAAGAACGAAACTCGTCTAGCTTGAAGGGGGAAACAGATGGCGCTATGGTTGGCCCGCTAGATGGCGCTGCCATAGGTGAAACGGGTATCGCGTTTTTTTATATAGAAACCCCCATTTTTATTACATATTCGTGTAGTACGTAAAGAAATATGAATGTTTTAGTTGGACCACTTTTTTCGCTTTGCGACAGATGGCGCGGTAATAGTCACAAACATATGGCTCACAATTTTAGGCGAACAGTTGGTAACAAGTAGGTTTTTTAATTTAAAATACAGAACGTATGTACGTTTGAACATTTTATTTCGGTTGTTGCAATGTTATACATGTACCTTTGTGAACTTATCATATCTGAGAACGCATGCTGTTACAGCGTGATTACCTGTAAATACCACATTAATGCTCAAAATGATGTCCGTAAACCTCAATGCATTTGGCAATACGTGTAACGACATTCCTCTCAACAGCGAGTAGTTCGCCTTCCGTAATGTTTGCACATGCATTGACAATGCGCTGACGCATGTTGTCAGGCGTTGTCGGTGGATCACGATAGCAAATATCCTTCAACTTTCCCCACAGAAAGAAATCCGGGGTCGTCAGATCCGGTGAACGTGCGGGCCATGGTATGATGCTACGATGACCAATCCACCTGTCATGAAATATGCTATTCAATACCGCTTCAACCGCACGCGAGCTATGTGCCGGACACCCATCATGTTGGAAGTACATCGCCATTCTGTCATGGAGTGAAACATCTTGTAGTAACATCGGTTGAACATTACGTAGGAAATCAGCACACATTGCACCATTTATATTGCCATCGATGAAATGGGGGCCAATTATCCTCCCATAATGCCGCACCATACATTAACCCCGCCAACGTCGCTGATATTCTACTTGTCGCAACCATAGAGGATTTTCCGTTGCCCAGTAGTTCATATTATGCCGGTTTACGTTACCGCTGTTGGTGAATGACGCTTAGTCGCTAAATAGGACGTATGCAAGAAATCTGTCATTGTCCCATAATTTCTCTTGTGCCCAGTGGCAGAACCGTACACGACGTTCAAAGTCGTCGCCATGCAATTCCTGGTGCATAGAAACATGGTACGGGTGCAATCGATGTTGAGGTATCATTCTCAACACCGACATTTTTGAGATTACCGATTCTCGCGCAATTTGTCTAATACTGATGTGCACATTAGCCGCGACAACAGCTAAAACACCTACTTGGGCATCATCATTTGTTGGAGGTCGTGGTTGACGTTTCACATGTGGCTGAACACTTCCTGTTTCCTTAAATAACGTAACTATCCGGCGAACGGTCCGGACACTTGGATGATGTCCAGGATACCGAGCAGCATACATAGCACTCGCCCGTTGGGCATTTTGATCACAATAGCCATACATCAACACGATATCGACCTTTTCCGCAATTGGTAAACGGTCCATTTTAACACGGGTAATGGATCACGAAGCAAATACCGTCCGCACTGGCGGAATATTACGTGATACCACGTACTTATACGTTTGTGACTGTTACAGCGCCGTCTATTACAAAGCGAAAAAAGTGGTCCAACTAAAACGTTCATATTTCTTTACGTACTACACGAATATGTAATAAAAATGGGGGTTCATATTTTAAAAAATGCAGTTGATATCCGTTTGACCAATGGCAGCGAAATCTAGCGGGGCAACCATACATAGCGCCATCTGGTTTCCCCCATCAAGCTAGACGTGGTTCGTTCTTTGTAGTTTTTTCGTTTCGTGAGATATTTGGCCCGGTTACTATCAATGGACCACCCTGTATACGAAGTAGTACGTAACAGCCTTGGTAACTTCGTGTATCCTGCATAAACATTTCCTCGCAGAGAACTCATCACTTTATCTTTCCTATTTTCCTGGGGCCCAGTGTCTGACTGCACCCGTCAGCTTTGTACGGACACATTCACAAATATCGCGCGGAGATGCAACACGAGTAGTGGGCGCTCCGTGCGGGCGAGATTAACTTTTAATGAGCTTCGTTCTGACGCGGAAGCACTTGCGGCGGTGTCAGGCAGCACCGCGAGCGTGAAGAGAGAGAGAGAGAGAGAGAGAGAGAGAGAGAGAGAGATACAGAGTGAGAGAGTCTCGAAACGGAACGGAACGCTGCGCGGAAAGCAATACCTGTTAACAGCGGGGCGGGCCGCAGCAACTTTCCCGCGCCGCCCACGCTAAACAGCTCTCCCGGCGAGGGGAACGCACAGTGGAGAGGGGGGCGCGGAGGCGGAGCGCGAGCGAAGCGAGCAGCAGCGGGCGAGTCTCGCTCGCTAATTGCACCGACGCGCTTCAATTAACGTAATCTCAATTACGCGAGCGCCGGAGTCTTCCCGGTGGCAACAAAAGCTGGGCGTGTGCGAGGTGGTGATGCTGGATAGGGTGGGGGAGGGAAGGTGGCGAAGGTGTGGGTGGGGGTTGGAGGGAGAGAATGGTGGCAGGGGAGATCGCTCCTGGCTGCAGATGCCAGTGCCTGGCGGGGCCGTAAATACGGAAAGCGTGCTGTGCGACAAAGAACAGCCGCTTACACCGGGCTTAACGCCGCGCCGCGTCGGCGAACAGCGAACTGCCGAGCCGGAACACTGCTGACACAACGAGCGCGGTGTAAACCTCCTGCTGCCTGCTGCCTGCTGCCTGCTGCTGCCTTTTGTCACGGTGAGGGCGCTGCGCCGACAAGTGGGCGATGATGTGGTCGTCTAACAACCGAACTGCACTTTGCGCACAGTATCCGGCGGTCGACAAATGTACAATACGCGATACGCCTCTGCCCATAAATATAGTATAAACGGTACTGTAACCCTGTAAAGTCAAGCTTTATTCAGATGGGGCTTCACCCAAAAGTTGTTCTTCACGCAGCTCTACACTCCCGTCGTTTTCCATGTATGCTCCTCATTTCGACACAACCACCACGTTAGACACCAACAGCGATTTAAGCCCAGATGATAAAGCAGTGTCATGTTTCTCTTCAAATTTTCTCAATGTTCGGAGTTTCGACCCCTCTACTGAGGTCTTCTTCAGGAAACTGTTCACACTCACTCAAACTCACACTCAGTAATGACTATGGTACCACATTCGGGGCGGGAAGGAGCGCCTGGTCCCCGGCACCAATCCGCACGGGGGATTTGTGTCGAGATCCGGTGAACCGGCCAGTCTGTGGATGGATTTTAGGTGGTTTTCCATCCGCCTCGGCGAATGCAGGCTGGTTCCCCTTATTCCGCCTCAGTTACACTATGGCGGTGATTGCTGCGCAAACAAGTTCTCCACATACGCGTACACCACCATTACTCTACCACGCAGACATAGGGGTTACACTCGTCTGGTGTGAGACATTCCCTGGAGGGTCCACCGGGGCCCGAACAGCACAATAACCCTGAAAGAGTGGTTTGGTGTGGAGCGGCGGAGGGGTGAATTGGACTGCGGTAGTCGTCGTGGGGTTCTGGACCACTGCGGCTGCGGCTGGGGACGGAGCCTCTCCGTCGTTTCTAGGTCCCCGGTTAACATACAATACAATACAATGGTATCACATATCAGTGCCACACCATGTGTGTCGTTACGTTGGCAAAAGAACTGCAGGTTTCCGTTAGAGGCCGACAGCGGTCGCGTGGGATCGGACTGATTCATGGCGCGCGTCCACTAAGCCACACCTCCGGCAGTTTTCTAATACGAGCACCCTCATCAGCAATTATATAGGGCGTCCGGGGGCAGCCCCTCAGCCCACTTCGCCATGTAGCGCTATGCAGACGCCATCTAGCAGCTGCTCGAACAGCATAATTCGTACTTTGTACACTGAGAGTCTTCTTTGTTAACACTGATGAGCTGGACTCTATTTCTAATTGCATTATTTGTAATACGTCTTTGATCCCTCGGACAAATACAAGTTCTGATCCCTGCGATAACTTCTTCGCTAATTATTTCTGCTCCTGTTCAGCTTTGCTATGGCGACAGTTGCTGCACCAATCTGTAGCCCACCTCTCCTTCTACATCTACATCTACATCCATACTCCACAAGCCACCTGACGGTGTGCGGAGGAGGGTACCTTGAGTACCTCTATCGGATCTCCCTTCTATTCCAGTCTCGTATTGTTCGTGGAAAGAAAGATTGTCTGTATGCCTCTATGTGGGCTCTAATCTCTCTGATTTTATCCACATAGTCTCTTCGCGAGATATACGTAGGAGGGAGCAATATACTGCTTGTCTCCTCGGTGAAGGTATGTTCTCGAAACTTCAACAAAAGCCCGTACCGAGCTCCTGAGCGTCTCTCTTGCAGAGTCTTCCACTGGAGTTTATCTATGATCTCCGTAATGCTTTCGCGATTACTAAATGATCCTGTAACGGAGCGTGCTGCTCTCTGTTGGATCTTCTCTATCTCTTCTATCAACCCTATCTGGTACGGATCCCACACCAGTGAGCAGTATTCAAACAGTGGGCGAACAAGTGTACTGTAACCTACTTCTTTTGCTTTTGGACTGCATTTCCTTAGGGTTCTTCCAATGAATCTCAATCAGTGTGTATGATGTCGTACACAACAATGATAAGCCCACAGCTTCACAGAGAAGGGCAGCCGTGCAGTCTGAGGCGCCTTGCCACGGTTTGCACGGCTCCACCCGGAGTACGTTAGAGTCCTCACTCGGGCACAAGTATGTGTGTTGTCCTTAGCGTAAGCTAGTTTAAGTTAAATTAGGTAGTGCGTAAGCCTAGGGACCGACGACCTCAGCGGTTTAGGCCAATGGGAACTTACACCACCACCATGAACTTCGCTTACTGCAAGCCAAGTAGTCCAGTGCTATTCCTTCAGGTCTAGCATCTCGTGCAGTTTATCTGAAAGTATCTTCGTGAACTGCAAGCTGAGTTGAGTGCATCCTCTGATGCTGCAAGTACGGCTGACACCCGGAGCAAATGTGGCCGTCGTGCGGTCACCCGGAAAAGCACCTGATGATACTGGTTCAAATGGCTCTGAGCACTATGCGACTTAACATCTGAGGTCATCAGTACCCTAGAACTTAGAACCACTTAAACCTAACTAACCTAAGGACATCACACACATCCATGCCCAAGGCAGGATTCGAAACTGCGACCGTAGCGGTCGCGCGGTTCCAGACTGAAGCGCTTAGAACCGCTCGGCCTCAACGGCCGGCGATGATACTCGCATGGATAAGGACTTGGTTAGATTGTTGAGCATTGTCTTAGAAAAGGCACGCAACCTAACTCAAGCGGTCCCTCAGAAGTGAGAGGCCAGTATGTTCAAGGAGTTGGCGTGTGAAATAACCGCTCAGTTCGTGCAACAAGAGCTACAGGGCCTGCCTTTGTACTGTCTGGAGTCTTGGAATGTGTGTTGCCGCGGCTTTTCCCCACACGACAGCAGCATACTCCAGCATTGTTCTGATCAGTGCCACATGAGAGCGCGTTGCTGTATTGTGATGCAGCGTTGACGCCAGGTTGGTACAAGGTAAGGAGTCACCCCAGCGCCCTTTTGCTGATGTCCTAGATGTGAGGCAGGCCAGTGAAATATCTGTTCAAGACCACCCCAGGTGCTACTGTCGAAAGATACTGTCCAGTTCACTTATAAAAAACTACTTTCCGCTCATTTTCAGAGAAATGGAATTCTGAGTGAAAAATTTCCCACCAGCAATTGGTGGACAATCGTCGTCGGCATTGGGTAAGTATCGAAAGTACATACTGACGGAATAGAGAAGCATAAATATTCTTCTTCTTGTGCAGCCGAGGATGTTTCCTGGTAACTGGTCGTGTTCCTTGCTCACTGCGGCTGGGTGTTTATTTCTGCGATAGTGGATAGCCTTGCAAGCGCATGTTCTTAAGATTAATCACCTACATAAAATCCTCTTGGTGCTCCACAACAACTGACGTTACCTTTTGTCTTAAATGTCTATGGCTTTGGTGCTCTTTACCACGTTGTTTTACTGCCCTTCCACTTTCTCCGTTATATGCTTTGCCACAAGTATATATCGAGATATACTCTCTCAGCGTGGAGGCCATCAGGTAAGTCCGTTGTAAGTCTGAAGAAGTATTAACTGAAAAAACGTAGTCCTCAAACCATTGTTCCGAAGTATGCTGCATCTGCGATCGGTTACACTAGACGCAAACCGTAACTTTACGAAATTTGCACGAAGTTTTCCGTTCAACTTATTTGCATATTGTCATTACTATGGCTTTGGTTGGACGTCCTATAGCCGTTATCCATCACCATTACTCTCCTGAAATCTATTTACACTCATGCTCATAAATTAAAGATAATTGCAGATTGTGATTGGTTCAAATGGCTCTGAGCACCATGGGACTCAACTTCTGAGGTCATCAGTTCCCTAGAACTTAGAACTACTTAAAACTACTTAAACCTAACTAACCTAAGGACATCACACATATCCATGCCCGCGGCAGGATTCGAACCTGCGACCGTAGCGGTCTCGCGGTTCCAGACTGTAGCGCCTAGAACCGCACGGCTACTCCGGCCGGCTGCAGAATGTGGTGCCACAAATGGCTCTGAGCACTATGGGACTCAACTGCTGAGGTCATTAGTCCCCTAGAACTTAGAACTAGTTAAACCTAACTAACCTAAAGACATCACAAACCTCCATGCCCCAGGCAGGATTCGAACCTGCGACCATAGCGGTCTTGCGGTTCCAGACTGCAGCGCCTTTAACCGCACGGCCACTTCGGCCGGCTGTGGTGCCACACAACGTGGCACTACACAAAAGTGGCGCTAATAGCATTGGCACATAGGGAACACACACGACACAGATCCGTAAGTCCACAGTATTGGTGATAATTTGAGAAAACCTTCCCGAAACACATGTGCTACGAAACCCCACTGTTTTCTGCGTATGTACCCCGACATCAGTATGGGATATTATCAACACGTACACAGGCCGCACAACTGTTGGCATACTCTGGATCAGGTGGTCCATAAGCTGCTGGGGTGTAGCCTCCCACTCTTACACCAGTGCCTGTCGGAGTTCCTGAAGTGTCTTAGGTGCTTGAAGACGTGCAGCGTTATGTCGACCGAGAGCATCCCAGACGTGGTCGATGGGGTTTAGGTCTGTAGAACAGGCAGGCCACTCCATTCGCCTGCTATCTTCTGCTTCGAGGTACTCCTCCACGATGGCAGCTCGGTGGGGCCGTGCGTTATCATCCATCAGGAGGAAGGTGGGTCCCTCTGCACCCCTGAAAATGCGGACATACTGGCGCAAAATGACGTCCCGATATACCTGACCTGTTACAGTTTCTCTGTCAAAGACATGCAGGGGTGTATGTGCATCAATCATAATCCCGCCTCACGCCATCAAACCACGACCTCCATACAGGTCCCTTCCAAGAAAGTTAAGAGGTTGGTATCTGGTTTCTGGTTCACGCCAGATGAAAACCCGGCGAGAATCGCTGTTCTATACCTGGACTCGTCCGTGAACACAACCCGGGACCACTATTCTAATGACCATGTACTGTGTTCTTGACATCAAGCTTTACGGGCTCTCCTGTGACCAGGGGTCAGTGGAATGCACCTTGCAGGTCTCCGGGCGAATACACCATCTCTGTGCAGTCGTCTGTAGACTGTGTGTCTGGAGATAACTGTTGCAGTGGCTACGGTAAGGTCACGAGGAAGGCTACCTGCTGTATTCCGTGGCTGTCTGCGGGCACTGATGGTGAAATATCGGTCTTCTTGTGGTGTTGTACGCTGTGGACGTCCCCTACTGTAGCGCCTGGACACGTTTCCTGTCTGCTGGAATCGTTGCCATAATTTTGAGATCACACTCTGTGGCACACGGAGGGCCCGTGCTACGACCTGCTGTGTTTGACCAGCCTCCAGTCGCCCTAGTATTCTACCCCTCATAACGTCATCAATATGTGTTCTTTGAGCCATTTTCAACACACAGACACCATTAGCACGTCTGAAAACGACTACACACTTAATCGCTGCACCGTACTCTGACATGCACCAACACACCTCTGCTTATGTGGACTGCTGCCAGCGCCACCGTGCGGCGACCGCAGGTCAGATGCACCGCACGGTCATACCCCGAGGTGGTTTAAGCCCGCAAACCACCCACCAGAGCGTTGTTTCACCATGTATCAGCAGTATCCTTAATTTATGATCATGAGTGTAGATCGCAAGCTCTTAATGTCACTGACTTGAAATGCACTCAAAGACATTTCAGAGCAGCTTCTTTCTCCACTGGGTGCTGGTGCAAAGTGGCGTCTAGATATCTGTTTGCATAAACGTTGTGTCCTGTTGTCAGGTATTTTGTAGATCAACACATCTAGCAACAGGTGGCCGATCTCATTCGCCACCTCCACGGTGAAGCTGATTTTCGGATGAATATTGTTCACAAGATCGTGGTACTTATGTAGCTCTTCCCTGTTGTTTTGGGACACAGCAAACATGATATCCGCATAGCGGATCCAGGAAGATGGCTTCAGTTCCGCGTTACTTAACCTGGTATCTGGCTCCTCTGAATTTGAATGCTCACCGGTGGTTATGGACCCAAATGGCCGTTAGTGGGCACAGTACCCGCCAGCTGTGCTCAAAGCGTGAGTGCACAATTGCCTCGCCACATGAATATGCCAGCCAGTACTCATTAATTAAAACTTCCGGGCTAAGGGGCCGTGCTCGAACAGTTGAAATTCTTCCTCCTGATGTTTCGTTGCCAGCTGCGGGTAACATCCTCTGAGGTGAGCCAACGCTAGCAGGAAGTATTTTTACTGTTCGGTCACGGACTCTTAGCCCGGAAGTTTTAATTAATGAAGACGCCGGCCGTGAAAGCCTACACATTCTGACCAGCCAGTAGTGTTAATCGTGGTGGGCATAAATCGAGTCGCCCAGCGAACTGTCTGTCATTTCTGCACTTGCATCTGATATTGTAAGTTCCTCTCAACGCTGTACTGCGGACTACATGGTGATAACCTCGCCTGGCAACTGTTCTTTCTCTCTGGTCGCGATTCGGACTGTGTCTCTCTTTGACGTTCGCCTAATGATATCGTTGTGGCGAAGGTTTCTGCTTTGCACTTCGTTCTTTACGTAGCCTGCTTTAGTCTTGTCCTTGTCTGTGACCTGTCGCCATCAGTCAGCCGTGTTTAGCTCAGCTACCGCTTGGTGTCGGATTCTTTTCCGCAGGCGGCCCTCCTGCCTTGCGGCTTCCGGCGTTCGACTCCTGGGTTCCCACCCGTGCACTGATATCCACCTATTTGCGGATATAACTGTTAATGTCTTTTGTTCGAAACACTCCGTAGACGTATCAGCTGCTACTGGCGACATAGGTGAGCCCATTGCAACCCCGTCGCACTGTTGATGAAACCCAGTTTATGTCCAAAATAATTGAACTACAAACGTATTTCGACCAGGTCATATATGTCTAGAGAAGGTTTACCCCTAATTATCCAATATACCTGCTGCTGGTATGTTAGTAAATAAATTTTTACTGAAGGTCACCAGTATGTCTGTTGCGGATATGTTGAGCAGTGAAGAAGTTTGAAAGGAAACGCGACACGGCCTATCTACTCAGCAGACTTGGTGGTCAGTATGAAATATGTCTGCCGGGTTATGAACATCTTGGATCAAGGTCGACATGGAATATAAGTGACTGCATATCCTTCTCGGTCTCTCCTGGACCTTACTTTAGCACATCAAAGACAAGCTCAGTGCAATGTTCGTAAATAGTAAATCATAATCATAGAGAAAAGTACTCTCACATTTAATATTAAAAGGTTTGGCACCTGCTTCGCAATGTAACATTGTCATAGTGGAACGATCAAATTAGTAATGCAGCGTTTATACTCTAACTCATATTTAGAGTTTTGCTTAACCAGGATCAGCTGCAGTCTCAATATAATAAGTCATTTATTTACTGAAAATCTGGGAGTTTACCACATAAAAATGACAGAAAATAACTCTCCAGCCAAATGAATATAAGCCTCGTAATGTTGACTGAACAATTGCCGTAACGCAACGAGCACAAAGTCTCTAAAATACTAACACACAAAGGTCTCTAGAAGCTGAGTTTAATCATGACCGTCCCATTAACACAGTGGGAAGGTACCCTCTGGAAGGCTGCTTAGGAAACGGTAAAGGATTTTCTAATCTGCGCAGAATCAGACAAATCAAGCCGCGCAGCAAATCCTGCAAATTGTGAGCTATTTAGAAAGTAGACAGCACTAATTCTATATGCAAAACTTATTCAAAGCTCGACAAAAGTGCCCCAGAACGTGGCAGTCAGCATTAGCTACAGACAACTGAGATGTCAACAGCAAAAGGCTGCCCTCAATGACCAGGAGTGACCCAGCTATCTTACCCATGATAAGTGCCCAAAAGTCTCTTCCTCTAGACCTAACTCCTGACTTCTCGAAAAACTTTACATGAATTGCAAAGCACCCAACCTATGTCACAGCAGCCACCGATAATTTTGCCTTTACGTGATTACAGTAGAACCTTGCAGAAATCTCGTATTCTTCTCTTACTTAATGTATCTTAACATGCAAGAGGTTGGTATCGACTGCTAATCGAGCCCTTTGCGCCTAAACGTGGTGGCGGGCAATCGTCAGTGGACTGGATAGCAAGATTTGTGAGACAAGGCAACGAATTTTCTACGGTTGGCAAGCAGCGCCGTGTCAACTAATTGTTAAGCTGCTCATACACAGGTACCATGAGAAAAAGATTGAATAATCAACGAAAGGATAACGTTCTACAAGTCGGGGCATGGAATGTCAGAAGCTTGAACGTGGTAGGGAAACTAGAAAATCTGAAAAGGGAAATGCAAAGGCTCAATCTAGATATAGTAGTGGTCAGTGAAGTGAAGGAAGACAAGGATTTCTGGTCAGATGAGTATCGGGTAATATCAACAGCAGCAGAAAATGGTATAACAGGTGTAGGATTCGTTATGAATAGGAAGGTAGGGCAGAGGGTATGTTACTGTGAACAGTTCAGTGACCGGGTTGTTCTAATCAGAATCGGCAGCAGACCAACACCGACAACGATAGTTCAGGTAAACATGCCGACGTCGCAAGCTGAACAGTTAGAGAAAGTGTATGAGGATATTGAAAGGGTAATGCAGTATGTAAAGGGGGACGAAAATCTAATAGTCATGGGCGACTGGAATGCAGTTGTAGGGGAAGGAGTAGAAGAAAAGGTTACAGGAGAATATGGGCTTGGGACAAGGAATGAAAGAGGAGAAAGACTAATTGAGTTCTGTAACAAGTTTCAACTAGTAATAGCGAATACCCTGTTCAAGAATCACAAGAGGAGGAGGTATACTTGGAAAAGGCCCGGAGATACGGGAAGATTTCAATTAGATTACATCATGGTCAGACAGAGATTCCGAAATCAGATACTGGACTGTAAGGCGTACCCAGGAGCAGATATAGACTCAGATCACAATGTAGTAATGATGAAGTGTAGGCTGAAGTTCAAGACATTAGTCAGGAAGAATCAAAACGCAAAGAAGTGGGATACGGAAGTACTAAGGAATGACGAGATACGTTTGAAGTTCTCTAACGCTATAGATACAGCAATAAGGAATAGCGCAGTAGGCAGTACAGTTGAAGAGGAATGGATATCTCTAAAAAGGGCCATCACAGAAGTTGGGAAGGAAAACATAGGTACAAAGAAGGTAGCGGCGAAGAAACCATGGGTAACAGAAGAAATACTTCAGTTGATTGATGAAAGGAGGAAGTACAAACATGTTCCGGGAAAATCAGGAACACAGAAATACACGTCGCTGAGGAATGAAATAAATAGGAAGTGCAGGGAAGCTAAGACGAAATGGCTGCAGGAAAAATGTGAAGACATCGAAAAAGATATGATTGTCGGAAGGACAGACTCAGCATACAGGAAAGTCAAAACAACCTTTGGTGACATTAAAAGCAACGGTGGTAACATTAAGAGTGCAACGGGAATTCCACTGTTAAATGCAGAGGAGAGAGCAGATAGGTGGAAAGAATACAATGAAAGCCTCCATGAGGGTGAAGATTTGTCTGATGTGATAGAAGAAGAAACAGGAGTCGATTTAGAAGAGATAGGGGATCCAGTATTAGAATCGTAATTTAAAAGAGCTTTGGAGGACTTACGGTCAAATGAGGCAGAAGGGATTGATAACATTCCATCAGAATTTCTAAAATCATTGGGGGAAGTGGCAACACAACGACTATTCACGTTGGTGTGTAGAATATATGAGTCTGGCGACATACCATCTGACTTTCGGAAAAGCATCATCCACACAATTCCGAAGACGGCAAGAGCTGACAAGTGCTAGAATTATCGCACAAACAGCTTAACAGCTCATGCATCGAAGCTGCTTACAAGAATAATATACAGAAGAATGGAAAAGAAAATTGAGAATGCGCTAGGTGACGATCAGTTTGGCTTTAGGAAAAGTAAAGGGACGAGAGAGGCAATTCTGACGTTACGGCTAATAATGGAAGCAAGGCTAAAGAAAAATCAAGACACTTTCATAGGATTTGTCGACCTGGAAAAAGCGTTCGACAATATAAAATGGTGCAAGCTGTTCGAGATTCTGAACCAGGGAGAGATGGGTCATATACAATATGTACAACAACCAAGAGGGAATAATAAGAGTGGACGATCAAGAACGAAGTGCTCGTATTAAGAAGGGTGTAAGACAAGGCTGTAGCCTTTCGCCCCTACTCTTCAATCCGTACATCGAGGAAGCAATGATGGAAATAAAAGAAAGGTTCAGCAGTGGAATTAAAATACAAGGTGAAAGGATATCAATGATACGATTCGCTGATGACATTGCTATCCTGAGTGAAAGTGAAGAAGAATTAAATGATCTGCTGAATGGAATGAACAGTCTAATGAGTACACAGTATGGTTTGAGAGTAACTCGGAGAAAGACGAAGGTAATGAGAAGTAGTAGAAATGACAACAGCGAGAAACTTAACATCAGGATTGATGGTCACTAAGTCAATGAAGTTAAGGAATTCTGCTACCTAGGCAGTAAAATAACCAATGACGGACGGAGCAAGGAGGACATCAAAAGCAGACTCGCTATGGCATAAAAGGCATTTCTGGCCAAGAGAAGTCTACTAATATCAAATACCGGCCTTAATTTGAGGAAGAAATTTCTGAGGATGTACGTCTGGAGTACAACACTGTCTGGTAGTGAAACATGGACTGTGGGAAAATGGTTCAAATGGCTCTGAGCACTATGGGACTTAACAGCTGTGGTCATCAGTCCCCTAGAACTTAGAACTACTTAAACCTAACTAACCTAAGGACATCACACACATCCATGCCCGAGGCAGGATTCGAACCTGCGACCGTAACAGTCGCACGGTTCCGGACTGCGCGCCTAGAACCGCGAGACCACCGAGGCCGGCGGACTGTGGGAAAACCGGAACAGAAGAGAATCGAAGCATTTGAGATGTGGTGCTACAGACGAATTTTGAAAATTAGGTGGACTGATAAGTTAAGGAATGAGGCGGTTCTACGCAGAATCGGAGAGGAAAGGAATATGTGGAAAACACTGATAAGGAGAAGGGACAGGATGATAGGACATCTGCTAAGACATGAGGGAATGACGTCCATGGTACTAGAGGGAGCTGTAGAGGGCAAAAACTGTAGAGGAAGACAGAGATTGGAATACGTCAAACAAATAATTGAGGACGTAGGTTGCAAGTGCTACTGTGAGATGAAGAGGTTAGCACAGGAAAGGAATTCGTGGCGGGCCGCATCAAACCAGTCAGTAGACTGATGACAAAAAAAAGAAACACAGGTAGACGCGTCGGCCAACCCCGCCCGTCTGCAGATCCCCCCTGAACCCAGTCGGCGTGGCAGCTGTAACTATGCCAAAACAGAGGGGAAAAAGGACGGGATGTGGGGTTTCACATAGAGGTAGGGGCTAGCAAGCACCGGTGGCCCAGTGGAGCCGACGTACGGACCTGACCACTATAAAATCGTATGCCACGTGTCGGGACAGACCAGCTCGGCATGGGGGTTGGCCGACTGGTCGGCCAGTGAATGGGGGGGGGGGGGGGGGGCTTTAGGTCTGCGTACAGGGAGGTGAATTCGTCAATAGATTTGCAGTAGCTTTGTGGCAGCTGGCTTCAAAGTAGAAAAATGCATTTCAAACTCAAGTGAAGGCCCGGGGCTTAACACACCTTCGCGAACTACCTTTTCTCTGGAGCATCTGTGACTTACCTCCTGTGGCCAAACTTCACTATGGGACGAACACGTGGCTCACGCATTTCTTAAGAAAATAATCTGGAGCCCTCTGTTGGTCCATCATGGCCAGGGGACATCGGCTGGTAAGTAATTTTCAATGTCAATAAACTTCACCGACAGTGGTATACTTTCAGATATTTTTTTTTATTCTGAAAGCAAAAAGTTTCGGCATTTCATTTTGACATCTTCAGGCCCTATACGCTTATATCCAAATAAACTAACATGTCGTATAACGCAACGTATCCGTTAGGACAGTGCGGTGAAATCTGGGACTAAAGGGCTGTGGCAGAAGACGACCGACACGAGTGCCATAGCACGAAGTAACCTGCATGCCGTCTCCTGGGCTGGTGACCATGTTGGCTGGACTTTTTAGACGACTGGACAACATGAAGTGGTCAGCATGAGTCCCGATTTCAGTTCGTAAGAGCTGATGATAGAGTTCGTGTGGCACAGGCGCCGCGACATCATGGACCCAAGTTATCAACAAGGTACTGAGGAAGCGGGTGGTGGCTCAATAACGATGTGGACTGCATTTACATGGAATGGACTGGGTCCTTTAGCCCAACTGAACCGATCATTGACTGGAAATGCTTACATTCGGTTACCTGCAGAGCTCTTGCAGCCATTCATGGACTTTATGTTCCCAATGGACGACAATGCGCCATGTCTTCAGGCCACAGTAGTTCGCGTTTGGCATGAAGAACATTTTGGACAATTCGAGCGAACGATTTGGCCATGCAGATCACTAGATGTGGATCCCATAGAACATTTATGTGACATAGTCGAGAGGTAAGTTCGTGTACAAAATCCTGTTCTGGCAACGGTTTTGCTATTATCCTTTTGCTGTTATGGACGACTATAGAGGCAGCATGGTTCAGTATTTCTGCAAGGGTCTTCCAACGTCTTGTTGAGTCCATGTCACGTCCAACTGCTGCACTGCTGCAGGCAAAAGGAGGTCTGACACGGTACTGGGAGACATCTCATGACATTTGACATTTCATTGTACAACGCCGCTTACTTTCTTTCAGTGACAGCAATACGTTTTGATTTTTATATGAATCAGAATTGCGTGTTAATATTCCAAGCCCGAATAGCCGTGGTGCGCCTTTACTGGCACACCAGCTCTATGGCAGTACTATCGATTACACGGCTGTACTATGATCTTTTCCCCTGTTGTGATCTGGCGGCGGGTATTTGCAGTAGAGGAATTGGTCGTTGGACTCGCTACGAGGCGCTAGCACGTGCTTCAGGGGACGAAGGAGCAAAACACGCGGGCTCGGCCAGCAGCTGCGCGGCCGGTCTACCTCGCAGGACGGTCGCGAGTTAGTGGTGCTCCTGCCTTACGTCAGCTCCGGGCGCTGCTCGTCGCCTTGCTTTGGTACCTGTTTTCTCGAACAGACCATTTCCTCGAGACCATCTCGAACAACGCTCTCCATCGGATGTGTAAGTGGTTTTGGTGCCTTCGTTTCGTGGTTCCATTTGCGTAGCGACTGTCATTTGCGGGTTGGTTGGTTGATCTAGTGTATGTGTTGATGAAATGGAGGAGCCGGCAAGAGGTGTGACCGGAAGGAGACCAGCAGTCAATACTTCCTTCAGGATATCAGCGTCCCCGAAAGATGTAGTGACTCTAAGCCATTGACGATATTAGGTCATAGTCTAGTTGTAATTTGCTGCATACCAAACTTAAAAGAAATCAGTTACATTGCATACCTATGCAAGGAAATTAAGGTGCACAAAACATAGTTTGTGTTGAAGTTCTGCATTTGAATAGCGTAATATTTTCTAGGAATTTCTGCATTTCATCTTGTACACATTTGTCGGTCTTTATCATATGTGGAAATATTGTTTGGAAAACTATGACTGTAAAGGTCTGATACTATACTTTCAGCATTGGATTTGTGTGCATTTCTTAGTTTAAATGTCTTACAGCATTGATATTGCAGCAAAATCTTTCACTTCTATTAATAGCACTTACTGGTTTTTTAATTTATATTATTGATCTCTTAACTTGATGTTTGTTTGGTGTTTGCCAGTGTTTTCTGTGGTCTGTTTGTGTTCCAGTTTTCTGCGAAATGGGGTGTGTGGGAGCGGCCCCACGTTCTGCTTCAGTGCACACAAGCTGTGACGTTCCGTCTAATGGGAAGTGACTCCCGGTTGGGCCCTGGCGTTTGTGTTGTTTTGGACGACAGATCTGCTGCTTCCGGCATTTTAAGTTAAGTCACCTTTTGCACAGGTCAGCCTGGCATCACTGCCCGTTTGATAAACTCGCATGTATAATTTAAAATATATGGATATGGTGCCACATTCCACATTTCTTTAAATCACTTCTAATGTAATTTACTGTTCGTTAAGTAATTGTAATTTGCTGCTTAAGAAGGAAGCTGTCATTTTTCTATATTATCTTAATGATGGCCACATGGTTGTTAGGTATTTGATTAATGTGGTCTAAAATGAATAGTTAATTTATTTCTGGAATTGCTAGTTGTTGTGTTTAAGGAGTGACATTATAGAGGTCTTGATCTTCCATGCTAAGTGTACCCTTCATCCCCACTTCCTAAGTCACACCCGAGTTATTTTGACCACCACCACGTACTTATTACATTGCTCAATATTTCGTGTGATTTGAGCGTACGAGTTTTTTCTCTTCCTCAGAGCTTTATACTTGTGGTTTAATAAGCAAGCTAAATATGATACATGGCTGTAATCGTTTTTAAATTGACTTTTGTTGGTTATTTTTACTATTGTGAAAACGCAAGGCTCAGGAGATTTTCGCTATTTCGTTAAGCGAGGATCGAAAAAATTTAGTGAACTAAGTTTACTCAAATACAATTCAATGTTGGAAATATTGATTACTTTATTGTTGCAAAGGAATAACCGCTAATCAAGAGAAATCGGCTACATTTACATTTGTTTTTAGTTGTCAAAATTAGAGAATATTAAGATATTTATTACGACTCTGGGCTGTTATGATTTAGAACAATGGCAGCGACCTCTGCACCAATGTTCACCTGTAAAATTTGCATAAAGAAATTAATTTTACTACTTTAACAGTATAGGAGCTGATACATATAAAAATTGCCGACACTTGTAAGTAACATTTGATTATATTTAGGTTAAATATTACATGAAACTTACACGTTTTCGTGCTTCGGCACATAATGGCTTCTTACACTACAGAAAGCAAAAGGGGAGAGAAGGAATGTTTTTGCAAAAACACAGAGATTACAATTTCATTCGGAGATTATATTAATTGATTATAGAGACTTTGTTATTTTTCGAGAAGAGATAATATTTATATCTTTGAAAGTACGCACAATAACATATTTCGTTACGACTTCAGTTTTAATATAATTGCGCAGTTATTTAATATCATTTTTATCACCTTATGTGGCGTACCTCCACAGCACCCTTCTCTCCAAAGTGGTCCAAAGTGGTCCACAAAGGTTAAATAATATTAATATTTGATATCTGTAGTTGCCAGGGGATATGCGACAATCCATTCTCGTCCTAAAGGAGCCATCGTTTTGAAACACCGTGTGAGGCACTGACGTCGTCTTGGCCTTTTCCTCACATTCTGTAATCGCGTAAAACCGCATCACATGTAGGTAATCCAAGCTTGTATTTCAATTTTAAAGGCGCCATGAAACGTGGGTGGTTATGAGTTTCGAATGGTACTATAGTTAGCTTTACCTTAATTGAGCAACCGCTGGTGAAATATCAGTGCAGCAGCAGTGCAGTAGCGAGTCGCATATTTAGCTTTCATATTTGTTTTGTAGTTTGATTCTTAATTTCTTTCCGAGTGTTTGTGCGTTTGCATATTTAATTACATAAAATACTTGCGTATTCTCGTATTTGAGAGGAGTAATATTGCTTATTGATAGCCGTAGAGTATAAATTCGCGGAGTCGTTAGATACTAGGAGTAGGATAGATATGGTGTGTGCGTGCTGTGTGCGGGCGCAGGAGGCACTGGCCGCCGTTCACGAGCCGCTGAGCGTGCTGTTGGCCACGGTCAGCCGCCTTCAGGCTGCTGCCTCGAGGTGCAGCGACGGCGGAGGGTCTGGCGCGTCGCTTGAGACACCCCAGGTGTGGCTTGCTGCGTCCGCTGACTCAGCCGCCGAGGCACCTTCTAGTGTACCCGGCGCGTTGGGGCCGCCCTCACCTCAGGTTGAGTGGCGGACTGCAACGCGTTCGCGTCGCTCGAGGCGGAGGGTCAATGTGGAGGCTGGCCGGCTGGCTTCGCCCGTTCATCCTGTCAGTGGGCAGGTGGCCGCTCCTGCAGCAGGGCCCGAGCAGGCACACGGGGGCAAAGGCTTGCTGCTTATTGGGAGCTCCAATGTTAGGCGGGTGATGGAGCCCCTTAGGGAAATAGCGTACAGGGCTGGAAAGAATTCCAACGTGCACTTGGTTTGTCTGCCGGGGGGCCTCATCCGAGATGTGGAGGCGGCCTTACCTGCGGCTATCGAGCATACGTGGTGCGGTCGTCAGCAAGTAGTTGCTCACGTCGGCACCAATGATGCCTGTCACTTGGGTTTTCAGGCGATCCTCAGTTCGTACAGACGGCTGGCGGATTTGGTGAAGACCGCTGGCCTCGCACGCGGGGTGCAAGCAGAGCTCTCTATTTGCAGCATCGTTCCCAGAGTGGATCGGGGTCCTTTGGTTTGGAGCCGAGTGGTCTCAACCAGAGGCTTCGTCGACTCTGTGACGGTCATGGCTGCAGATTTCTAGACTTGCGCTATTGGGTGGGGAATTGTAGGACGCCCCTAGATAAGTCAGGGGTGAACTACACGAAGGATGCGGCTAACGGGTAGCAGCGTAAGTGTAAAGACACTTCAGCTATCAGTAAATTTTCAGAGTGTTCGGAATAAAGTTCCTGAATTTTTTGCTCTCCAGGCGCACAAATTATTCTCGGGACTGAGACCTAGCTGTACCCTGAGATAGGAAGTTCTGAAATGTTTAGTGAGGGTTGGAACGTGTATCGAAAAGACCATAAAGATAAGATAAGAGTGATTAGGGCTCGTACAGAGGCATATAGACAGTCATTTTTCCCTCGTTCTATTTGGGAGTGGAACAGGCAGAGAAGACGCTAGTTGTGGTACGAGGTACCCTCCGCCACGCACCGTATGGTGGATTACGGAGTATGTATGTAGATGTAGATGAATTATAACATTCTTTAACCTGCTTCCAGCACATTTTTTTTCTGTCTAACATTTCTGCTTGTGGGGACGGTTTCTGGAACTATGTATGGGGGGGAGCTCTGATTCAGATACACCTTCATAACATCTTTTCGGCAGGCGACCTCCAGGCGAGAGAAGAAGAGTCTGTCGCCCACTTGACCATGGCTAAACCGCTTAAAGCGGAAACGAGGTGGACTTCGGTTTCCAGTTTCGGAGAAAAACGGTCCGCACAATAGCGTATCGTGCAAGAGGGCAGAGCAAGACGAGCCATCCCCGTTAGCCAGAGTGATAATAGTGGAGTGGGTGATAGCTGACCTGAAGAGCAGACAAACTTTCCGCAGGAAGGCAGCGGGCAGCAGTCGCAAGTCAAAATAATATCGTCTCGAGATTATTCCGGTGAATACAGACTCAGAGTCTTCAGTGGGAACTTAGACACTTAAAATTTCTCGGGAGATCCTGCCCAGCCTATTGCGACACCCTGGCGGAGCTCTGAGCCTCCCCGTCGGCCGCCACGAAAGAAATTCAAAGGTGCTAAGGAGGGCATTGCTCTGCGCAGAAGCGTGGAGTGGTTTGGAGAGAGATCTTTTTGCTACAACGTTTAGATTCACGGGGATTCCTACAATCTATACAGCACCTCGAAGAGAACGATTTATTGACATCTAGTCAACACGGATTCAGATAATATCGTTCTTGTGAAACACAACTAGCTCTTTATACTCATGAAGTAATAAGTGCTATCGACAGGGAATGTCAAATTGATTCCATATTTTTAGATTTCCAGATGGCTTTCGACACCGTTCCTCACAAGCGTCTTCTAACCAAACTGCGTGCCCATGGAATACCGCCTCAGTTGTGCGACTGGATTCGTGATTTCCTGTCATAAAGGTCACAGTTCGTAGTAATAGACGGGAAGTCATCGAATAAAACAAAAGTAATATCCGGCGTTACCCAAGGAAGTGTTATAGGCCCTATATTGTTCCTGATCTATATTAACGACGTAGGAGACAATCTGAGTAGCCGTCTTAGATTGTTTGCAGATGATGCTGTCATTTATCGTCTTGTAAAGTCATCAGATGATCAAAACGACTTGCAAAATGATTTAGATAAGATATCTGTATGGTGCGAAAACTGGCAATTGAGCCTGAATAAAGAATAGTGTGAAGTTATTCATATGAGTACTAAAAGAAATCAGCTAAATTTTGATTACGCGATAAGTCACACAAATCTGAGGGCTGTACATTCAACTAAGTACTTAGGGATTATAATTACAAATAACATAAATTGAAATGACCACAGAGATAATATTGTAGGTAGAGCAAACCAAAGACTACGATTCATTGGCAGAACTCTAAGAAGGTGCAACAGGTCTATCACAGAGACTGCTTACACCACGCTTGTCCGCCCTATTCTGGAGTATTGCTGTGCGGTGTGGGATCCGCATCAGGTGGGACTGACGGATGACATCGAAAAAGTACAAAGAAGGGCAGCTCGTTTTGTATTATCGCGAAATAGGGGAGATAGTGTCACAGAGACGATGAGTGATTGGAATGGCAATCATTAAAACAAAGGCGATTTTCGTTGCGACGGGATCTTCTCATGAAATTTTAATCACCAGTTTTCTCCTCCGATTGCGAAAACATTCTGTTGGAACCCACCTACATACGGAGAAATAATCATCACGATAAAATAAGAGAAGTCAGGTCTCGCACAGGAAAATTTAAGTGCTCGTTTTTCCCGCGTTCCGTTCGAGAGTGGAACGGTGAGAGACAGCATGAAGGTGGTTCATTGAACCCTCTGCCAGGCACTTTATTGTGAATAGCAGAATAATCACGTAGATGTAGATGTAGATTCATTAATGGCGGAGATGCCGTGAAACTATTTATGCTAAACGTAGGTGGTCTTCATTTCAATAACATCCCAACTGTGGGTTTTATTCTCTATTTTTATTTTGTACTGAGTTATCAGTTTACAAACTTTAATGTCGCACCATTTGTTTAATGGCCACCATTTCGATATTAATTGTCCAACGACCTCTGCTGGTGGCGACCCTGTATTCTAACTCAATTTTGTTTCACTGTCAAGGCATACATTCAATTACTTCCTTATTGGTTGTAACGGGTCGAAAAATCACTTACGTTAATCATTATGGCGGAGGTAGCTGCGAAATTATTGATGCTAAACGTAGGTGACCTACATTTCCGTAACATTCTAACTGTGGGGTTTTGTCCTCTATTGTTGTTTCGTACTGAGTTTTCAGTTTATAAACTAGAATGTCGCAACATTTGTTTAATGGCCACCATTTGGTTATTAAGTGTCCAGCGACTTCCGGTGGCGGGACCCTGCATTATTCTGTGTTAACTCAATTTACTTTCTTATTGAACAAATTATATATTGCCAGATCTATGAATTTCTTTTCGTAGTTTTAAGGGAAACCTTTTTACATTGACTGCGACGGTTTCTTTCACCACAAGCTAATAATAGCAGGTTTTTCCTTCATGCACACAGTTGATTCACCAAGATGGCTGCTGCTTTCATGGGGCTCCCTGCAGCATTTTATCCGGCGTGCCAGGGAAAAGAACAAATTACCTTGTCAGTCCAGGAAGTACTCGTAGAGCCGATGGTTAGCTGCAAAACACGAGGCTTCTTACAACAGTATCACCATTGGTGATAAAGCATCGTACAATGTGATGGACCTGATGATCTAGTGGTCACGTAATCCGTTGCAGAAATGTGAAATTGCAGAGTAACCATTGGGCCATGGAATACCAAGTGAGCCGTGGCTGACTCATGTTTTGCCTTGCAGTA
This sequence comes from Schistocerca serialis cubense, assembly GCF_023864345.2. Taxonomy (NCBI): domain Eukaryota; kingdom Metazoa; phylum Arthropoda; class Insecta; order Orthoptera; family Acrididae; genus Schistocerca; species Schistocerca serialis. Next base: position 880,274 of record NC_064646.1, read on the forward strand.
CACCTTGGTTGCTATTCTGTGATTAGTCTCCCGCGGTTATTGCGATTATGCTGTTATCCTCTCTCTCTCTCCGCGAGTCGTAGCAGCGGCGTGTATTGATATTCGCACCCTTGTACTATCTTTGGCCTCGCGCTTACAGTCTCCGGCTGTGACGAGTGCGGGCAGCTAGTCGGTTGGCGTGGAGCAGCGAGGAAATCTCCACAGCTGTGTATGGCCGGGGGCCGCTGGCGGCGTCAACGCCCGGTCGGAGTGTGTGGTGCTGTTCCCATTGCTACGAGGTCCGTGGCTCACCGATCCTGGACATGGAAGTTGACTTTTGACTTAATCTCCCAGCAAGTCACGACTGGATTGGATTTCGTTGTCGGCTGTTGGGAGATTTCCACGAGCAACAACGTGTGTTTTCAAGTTGGCTAATTTTAGCCGCCCTCCGGTGGAGATTATTTTGAATTGAAGTGCACTAGCGGAATCTTCTGCCTTGTAGCCATTAACGTTCCGGTTACCTGCCCTGGCCGTTGGCGTAAATTCAGACAGTGTATTTTCCTCATCGTGTTGTTTCTGTCCAGCACGGCGGGTAGTTTGACAGCCGAATATGTAATTCGTTGGGGGCGCCGATACCTTGTGCGTTGTTCCATTGAATTTCCTGTGTGTGCTGGTAGGGTGGAGCGGAAGTTATCCTGTCACTTGGTCCGTTGACTGACTCTCGGTTGGGTTGCCGTCGGATTGAGAATTGTTGGGCCGACTCCCTGTCTCACCTAAGCGAGCGTTAGTGTTTGAATTCCTGACCGATACTTGGAAACTTCTGAGCGCCGTTTGATGTGCTGCCTTTTCTTATTTGTCCTTATTGTTTGCTTATATATGCCTTCTAGCCGATTTTAAATTAAAGTTGTTTTGCCCTTAAGGTGTGAGATTGTTTAAGCTTTCAGCCTAATTTAGAGAATTGTTTTTAAGATAAGGCCTTCTGCCTTTGTAAGTAGGCTGTTTAGGTTTTTTTATTGGTAACGCCACCTCTGCATGAAAATCACTGGCTGTGCTGTGTGCAGTCTGTGGCTGCTTTGCATTGTTGTAATACTCGCCATTGTAGTGTTAGGCAGCTGGCTGTGAACAGCGCGTAGCGTTGCGCAGTTGGAGGTGAGCCGCCAGCAGAGATGGATGTGGGGAGAGAGATGGCGGAGTTTTGAAATTTGTCATGAACTGCTATATTTATATATGATGATATCAAGGTAAATACATTGTTTGTTCTCTATTAATATCTTTCATTTGCTAACTATCCCTATCAGTAGTTAGTGCCTTCCATAGTTTGAATCTTTTTTTTAGCTGGCAGTAGTGGCGCTCGCTGTATTGCAGTAGCTTGAGCAGCGAAGATTTTTGTGAGGTAAGTGATTTGTGAAAGGTATAGTTTAATGTTAGTCAGGGCCATTCCTTTGTAGGGAATTTTGAAAGTCAGATTGCGTTGCGCTAAAAAAATATTGTATGTCAGTTTAAGCACAGTCTTGTATAAATTGTTCAAAGGGGAAGTTTCACCTTTTAAAATTCAAGTTCCTGTTTTTGAGTCTTAAGTGATTGGCCTTCAGCCGCTTTTAAATTAAAGTTGTTTTGGCCTTGAGGCGTGAGATTGAATGGGGCGTTTAGTCGGGAATTAAGTTCTAAAATTAAGGTTTGGCTTGCTCTGTTTTTAATGTTTTCTTTACTGTTGTAATGTTTGTCAAATGAATAATGTAGTATGTTCGAGTGCAACTGACAGCCACTCATTTTGGCCCCTTTCCACAAATTAAACTATGCGTACTGCCCTGCGGGTATAGCAGGGGATTTCACCAAGAATATTTTCATACTGCAGCACCTGCAAATTTGAACAAAAGTTTAGTAATTGAATTTCCTGTCTTATGCAAATGGGCGCTCAGAGCTTACCTGGAGCTCGAGACGTAACTATGCTCTCTAAAACGAAACTTCTACCCTTGTGACCCATATACGTGGAATCACACAAAAAAAAAAAAGGCTGGTTCAAATGGCTCTGAGCACTATGGGACTTAACTGCTGTGGTCATCAGTCCCCTAGAACTTAGAACTACTTAAACCTAACTAACCTAAGGACATCAAACACATCCATGCCCGAGGCAGGATTCGAACCTGCGACCGTAGCGGTCGCGCAGTTCCAGACTCTAGCACCTAGAACCGCTCGGCCACTCCGGCCGGCGTGGAATCACAATCGTCACACGTAAAACAGGCCATTCAATTTCTAACCTCTGTTCAAATTTGCACTTGCTGCACTATGAAAATACACTCAACATTTTAGAGGAGGTTGGAATTTACCGATCACCAAAAAAGATGCAGACAGATCTCCACCACCAAGATCTGTTAGTCCAAGTAGATAATATTTAGCCTACGCAAACACCTAACTGCTTCATCCCTACAGAACATTTATTTTTGTTGTGTTCTTGTTTTCGTGACATTTGGTTTTACTTAGTTTTACTGTCAATATAATTATTAATTTTTGAGAAGATCTCTCTTTTAGTAGAGCGGTTTATTTATTATTTAAAAATGAATATGAACAGTCACAACCGCAATAAACTTCTTTTTTATATAAGGTTACCGGTTTCGGTGTGTTTTAGACCATCTTCAGAACCTCGCTATGATGGTAGATGATGGCTGTGAACGAAGCAGACGCTGCACCTCCACGAGCACGAGCAGTTGGCGTTCTTGCAGGCGTAGCGCCTGCTCCGTCCACAGCCACCATCTACCATCATAGTGAGGTTCTGAAGACGGTCTAAAACACACCGAAACCGGTAACCTTATACATAAAAAAGAAGTTTATTGCGGTTGTGAGTGTTCATATTCAATCTATATATCTAGTTTTATTCTCAATTAATGTAACTGGACATTTTTTAAACTACTTACTTCTTAATGTGTCCCGAAACAGTATGGATACCCTACACGTTTGTTAGTTCTAAAAATAGAGCAATAAAGCATTAAAAAATTCATGTTATTAGCTTTGGTTTTCAGGGTCATATTATATGGTATTTTAAAGTTTTCAACGTTTTGAACTACGAATGTCTTTGGAAAAGAAAAATTCCTAATGACCACATAACAGGTAATAGTATGTAGTCAGATGCACTGTAAAACCCGCCGCTCGCCCCTTTCTTGTCATAGATAGCATCAGTTCGGTCAGAAACTCGCGGTAGCATCACTTCGTGCACGTGCCTCGTGATATCAACTCATCATAACAGTTTATGCTGGCACCGTACGTACTTCTATGCTGTCTACTGCGTGGTAAGACATTCAAGCTTTATTATACTTGCCGTCGAAGTTGCGAAATGTTAATGTGGTGTTTTTAGTTAGTTCGTATAATTGTTCAGAACAGGAAATTTATATAGGTTTATCCGGCCTCCTATCACTTATAGGTGCTCTGCGGTCCAAATAAGTTTAATCATGAACTACCGCTTTTACGGTGCTATCTGTTTCTGTCTTGACGATGAACGATGGGGCATTTATTTTCAAACCACTGTAGTTCTGTAATGATTTAATTACTTGCACAGATCACTTGAAGATGCAGCTCTGTTGATACAGAACCCGTAGTAACTTTGAGCCGTGGCTGGCTCATGTTATGCGTTGGATTAAACCTCGATTGCTATTCTGTGTTTAGTCTCCCGCGGTTATCGTAATCATGCTGTTATCCTCTCTCTCCGGGAGTGGCAGCAGCGGTGTGTACCGATATTTTCTAGCCGCTACAGTCTGGAACCGCGCGACCGCTACGGTCGCAGGTTCGAATCCTGCCTCGGGCATGGATGTGTGTGATGTCCTTACGTTAGTTATGTTTAAGTAGTTCTAAGTTCTAGGGGACTGATTACCTCAGAAGTTAAGTCCCATAGTGCTCAGAGCCATTTGAACCATTTTTGTATCGATATTCACACCTTGTACTATCTTTGGCCTAGCGCTTATAGTTTCCCGCTGTGCTGTGTCCGAGTAGTTGGTCGGTTGGCGTGGAGTAGAGAGGAAATTTCCGCGGCGCGTTGTTTGGTCGAGGCCGCTGTCGGTGTCCACGCGCGGTCGGAGTGTGTGGTGCTGTTCCCATTGCTACGAGGTCCGTGGCTCACCGATCCTGGACTCGAAAGTTGAGTTTTGACTAAATCTACCAGCAAGTCACGACTGTTCACATTGTGTCGTTTGGATTTCGTTGTCGGCTGTTGGGACATTCCCGCGAGCAACAACGTGTGTTTTCAAGTTGGTAAATTTTAGTCACCCTCCGGTGGAGCTTAACTGTACTTGGCTATTTTGTTTTGAAGTGCACCAGTGGAATCTTCTGCCTTGTGGCCGTTAACGTTCCGCTTACCTGCCCTGGTCGTTGACGTAAATTCAGGCAATGTATTTTCCTAATCGTGTTGTCGCTGTCCAGTACGGTGTGTAGTTCGACAGCTGAACGTGTAAATCGTTGTGGGTGCCGGTACCTTCTGCGTTGTTCCATTGAACTTCCTGTTGTGTGCTTGTCGGGTGGAGCGAAAGTTATCTTGTCGCTGGGCTCGTTGACTGTGTGGCTGTTGGGTTGTCGTCTGATCGAAAATGGTTGGGCCCTCTGCGTGTCTCACCTAAGCGAGCGTTAGTGTTTGAATTCCAGGCCGACCCTCGGAAACTTCTGAGCGCTGTTCGGTGTACTGCCTTTTCTTATTTGTTCTTGTTGTTTGTATTTGTATGTCTTCTAGCCGATTTTCTAAATTAAGGTTGTTTTGCCCTTAAGGCGTAAGATTGTTTGAGCCATCAGCCTAATTTAAAGAACTGTTCTAAGGTAAGGCCTTGGCCTTTTAAAAATTTATTTTGGTTTAAGGCTTACGTGATGGGCCTTCAGCCGATTTTTAAATTAAAGTGGTCTTGCCTTTAAGGTATGAGATTGTATGGCGCATTCAGCCGGTAATAAAGATCCAAAAATTAATACTGTTTCTTTTTTTTTGAAGAATTTTCTTGTCTCTTGTAATGTTTGGTCAAATAAATAATGTTGTATGTTTGAGTGTTAACGGACAGTTACTTATTTTGGCCCCTTTCCACAATTTAAACTACCTGTCCTGTCCAGCGGGTTTAGCAGGCCGTCTCAAACTTTTCAACAAAAATATTTTAACAGTCAGTGCGGAAGATAGTACCCTCCTTGTGGAATGTTGGATGTGTTTGTCCGAAGTTTAAAACAATACGATGCAGTATGGTACGAAAGGTAAATGAAAGCAGTACACTATGAGGCGGCCGAGGTGGCCGAGCGGTTCTAGGCGCTACAGTCTGGAACCGCGCGACCGCTACGGTCGCAGGTTCGAATCCTGCCTCGGGCATGGATGTGTGTGATGTCCTTAGGTTAGTTAGGCTTAAGTAGTTCTAAGTTCTAGGGGACTGATGACCCAAGAAGTTAAGTCCTATAGTGCTCAGAGCCATTTGAACCATTTGAATACGCTATGAGATCAACGTTAAATCACACTTCTATTCAAAGAAAATAATTTCACTACAATCTAAAGTCACTGTCACCTGAGCATTACTGAATATGGAATACCGTATGCTTCTTAACAGGATGTGCGATCACAGTGGACGGCAACTCAGACTCTGCAACGTGCTCCAATGCTGGCCATACGACTGGTAAGGAGTTCCTGTGGTTGGGCATTTCGTTCCCCCACCACCGCGGTTGACATCTGCTGGATGGTCGATGGTGCATGTGGACCTGCTGCAGTAGTCTTCCCATTGCAGCCCACAAGTGCGCGATCGGATTTAGGTCATAGCAGGATGAGTTGACGTGAGGCGGTCCTGGAGGGACTGGAATCAGATAAAATTCGCTTCTGAATCTTGGACTGAACCCAGGATCACCATGGCTGGAGACAAGTGCTCCTCCCGCTGAATCACCACAGCCACAACAGACAACATCCATGCTAAACATGGAAGTAAGGAACAAGTACTGGTTGGTCAGAATGGAAGTGCCGCTATTAACGGAGGTCTATTGTGGGCTACAATTTTCCTACGGCTGCGAAACTTAGTAGATGCGCTACGTGTTAATGAGGAACCAATTTCCGCTACAAAACAAATTAGTTGCAATTTTGGTCACGGCCACGGGTTTGAAATCTGCTGCCATACATTGTTTACATGATGGTACGACATCACGGTGTCATTTGAGAAGCGGCAACGTAGGTGGACAGTATGGCTATCAAGAAGAGAAAGACCTTGTGCTGTTAGTGAAACTGTTTCATGTGAACGGCAACAATTACAGTGCTTCATTGTGAGAGTGTCACCAGCAAGTACCCTTGACTGAGATGTCTGAGGAGTGAGCTAACGTCATTAAATACTTTAAAGCAGATGATAATGCAATTCGAAAACATGGATGAGCTTCCTCTGTCACCTGGAAGTGGGAGGCTCCCTGAGCCGTGCTGGGCATTGCCTTAAAACTTGGCTGTTACTCGGCATTTGGTTATGCTGTGGTTCTTCCTCTTTCTACGTGTGGCAGCAGCGGTGTGTATCGATATTTGCACCGTGTATCATCTTTGGTCTGGTGTTTGTGGTTCCAGCTTGGCGGTGTGCAGCGAGTCGGTCGGTTGGAGCGGATCAGCAAGCAGGTCTCCTCACGGCGCAGGCGGCCTGGCCTGCTGGCGGTCTCTACGCAGTGTCGGAGAGTGTGGGGGCTGTTCCGAGTGCTGCGAGGATCGTGGCTCACCGACCCAGGGCATGAAAGTTGAGCGGTGATTTAATTGCCAAAGCCACGTCTGTTCACGTTGTCTCATTGGTTGTTGGTTCACTGTTAGTGGTATTCCTGGGAGCAACAGCGAGTGTTCGAGTTGCTGAAGATTTAGCCGCCGTGTAATGGAATTAACTATACAGGGTGAGTCACCTAACATTACCGCTGGATATATTTCGTAAGCCACATCAAATACTGACGAATCGATTCCACAGACCGAACGTGAGGAGAGGGGCTAGTGTAATTGGTTAATACAAACCATAAAAAAATGCACGGAAGTATGTTTTTTAACACAAACCTACGTTTTTTTAAATGGAACCCCCTTAGTTTTGTTAGCACATCTGAACATATAAACAAATACGTAATCAGTGCCGTTTGTTGCATTGTAAAATGTTAATTACATCCGGAGATATTGTAACCTAAAGTTGACGCTTGAGTACCACTCCTCCGCTGTTCGATCGTGTGTATCGGAGAGCACCGAATTACGTAGGGATCCAAAGGGAACGGTGATGGACCTTAGGTACAGAAGAGACTGGAACAGCACATTACGGCCACATGCTAACACCTTTTTATTGGTCTTTTTCACTGACGCACATGTACATTAGCATGAGGGGTGAGGTACACGTACACACGTGGTTTCCGTTTTCAATTACGTAGTGGAATAGAGTGTGTCCCGACATGTCAGGCCAATAGATGTTCAATGTGCTGGCCATCATTTGCTGCACACAATTGCAATATCTGGCGTAATGAATGTCGTACACGCCGCAGTACATCTGGTGTAATGTCGCCGCAGGCTGCCACAATACGTTGTTTCATATCCTCTGGGGTTGTAGGCACATCACGGTACACATTCTCCTTTACCGTACCCCACAGAAAGAAGTCCAGAGGTGTAAGATCAGGAGAACGGGCTGGCCAATTTATGCGTCCTCCACGTCCTCCACGCAACTGAACGTCGGAGGTTTCAAGAGTCAACTTTAGGTTACAATATCTCCGGATGTAATTAACATTTTACAATGCAACAAACGGAACTGATTACGCATTTGTTTATATGTTCAAATGTGCTAACGAAACTAACGTGGTTCCATTTTAAAAAAAACGTAGGTTTGTGTTAAAAAACATACTTCCGTGCATTTTTGTATGGTTTGTATTAAACAATTACACTAGCCCCTCTCCTCACGTTCGGTCTGAGGAATCTGTTCGTGAGCATTTGATGTGGTTTACGAAATATATCCAGCGGTAATGTTAGGTGACTCACCCTGTATTTGTCGATCTGAAATTCAAGTGCACCAGCGGAATTTTCTGCCTTGTGGCCGTTAGTGTTCCGGTTACCTGCCCTGGTCGCTGACGTAAATTTAGTTAGTGTCCTTCCCTCACTTGTTGTCGGTGTCCAACATGGTTCAAGGTTTTGACAGCTTAATGTATATTTAGTTGTGAGCGGCTGTGTCTGTAACGTTTTGGCTTTGGAATTCTCGTATACTGGTCGGTGGTTAGTAAGTCGTCTTGTCGGTGGGTCCCCGACTGTCTCCTGGTTGTGTTGCCGGCGGATCGAGTATAGCTGGGCCGACTTCTTGCCTCACGTAAGCCAATATTAACATTTCAAGGGCAGACCGAGCCCCTGGAAACTTCTGAGCGCCGTTGCCTCTACTGCTTTCTTGTTGGCGTTTAATTATGTATTTTTAATGGCTCATAGCCGATGGATGGAATTTGTATGCTTGTAATTATGTTTTTAAAGTCAAAGGCCTTCAGCCATTTTGAAAGAAAGTTTTTCTAAATTGGGCCTTCTGCCTGTTGAAAATTTATTGTATTGTTTTAAAGCATCGGCCTTCAGCCACTCTAAGTTTTAAGGATCCTACTTACCAAGTATTACCTTTCGGAAGATAAAGCTGTGGGCTTACTGCCTGCTGAAAATTTACTGTCGTTCTGTTGTTCTTAAAATGATTGGCCTTCAGCCTCTTTAAAATTTTGAATTCCTACTTATCAAGTCCTACATCAATTGGGCTTAAATGCTATTTAAGGTTAAAAGCTTTGGGCCTCCTGCCTTGGAAAATTGGTTGAAGTTTTTTTTTTTTTTAACAAGGCCTTCAGCCGTTTTGGAGTAAGGTTTCTTATTGGTCATAAAGCTTGGGCCTTCTGCCTATTGACAGGTTATTGTAGTTATATTGTTTTAAATTTATCGACCTTCAGCCGCTTTTAAAAAACTTAATCTATCCGACTAGTCAAGTCTTACATCGCTTGGCCTTAAATACTATTTAAGGTTAAAGCCTAGAGCCTTCTGTCTAAAAAAAAAAGAAATATTTATAGCAGTTGTATTTGATTCATGGGCCTTCAGCCGTTTTAGATTTGTAAATGTTTTCTGTCGATAGTCAATCTCAGAAGTTGCGCTGTAATGTTTGGACAACTAAATAAAGTGCTATGTTTAGAGTGTGACTGACAGCCGCTCTTTCTGGCCCCCAATTCCTGCTACATGTCCTGTCTCACGCCCTATCCCGGTGGACGCTATTGACGAGGTTTCTGCTGCTGTAGCTGACCACGCAAAACGTGGGCCGAGCAGTGCTAGTGCTCGTGCGGTGTCAAGAGAATTGTTCATCTAAAAGTTTGGTCTATTTCTCGCCGGTATCCGTACAGGATCCAGACGGTGCAGCAATTTAAACCTAGCGGTCGGCAATAACTTTATGAATTTGCTCTTCGGTTTCTGACTCTGACTGATGTTGATTAGTTTTGACCGGGGAATATTTTATGGAGTGACGGGGCACATTTTACGTACAGAACTGTAAGATATCGGGGACCGTTAAACTGCGTATTGTGCGCGAAGAGGGACTGTACTTGTCGTATGTGAGTGCGTGGTGTGGGTTCACAAGCACCTTTATTTCAAGAGAAGACACCCAGGAGGCATGCCCGTGTACCGCCACGTCTGAACGCCGTCGGGATATCCTACGTGGAAAAAGCGAAACTGTGTGGAAACCACTTCTTTCACGCAAAACGCAGAAACACTTCATGTCGCTCGCCCAATGAAAGATCTGCTTAACCCAACCCTCCACGAATGTGTTATCTCCAAAGGTTTTCCAGATGCATGGTCTGCAAGATCACCTGATCTGAATCCGTGAAATTTTTGGTTCCGGTTATTTCTAAAAGAACGTGTTTACCACGGACACGTTCGGTGTCTGCCTGATATGAAGGCTCATGTTCACAATGGGGAAGCCATGATCTTGGGGTCACTGATTTACTTCGAAGTTTGTACATGTGTAATAGGCCTGTAGGACTACATAAGGTGCAAGCAGTAAGGCGTAGTTGTGGCGGTGGTGGTAAGTTCCTATGGACCAAAACGCTGAGCTCATCGGTCCCTAGGCTTACACACTACTTAATCTAACTTCAACTAGCTTACGCTAAGGACAAAACACACTAATACTCGTGCCCGAAGGAGGACTCCAACCTCCGCCGAGGGGAGCCACGCGAACTGTGACAAGGCGCCCTAGACCGAGCGGCTACACCGTGCGGATTAAGGTGTGCTACTTAGGCCATTTCGAGAAAACCTTGCGAGAAGCTTTAACCATCATTGGTGTACCGGTGGGCTGCGATTTTGAGCACTAGCTGGCGGGGTAATATGGTTAGCGTTCAATCACCGTAATCTGTGGATCGCAGGATCGAGTGCTGCTAACCTTTCTTTTTTAAAAAATAATTTTTTTAACACTAGTCATATTATTTCGTGCATATATTATTTGAGAGGTAATGTGATGAAAAGACATATCAATTTGTATGAACTTCTATTGTTTCCAATGTTATTTGGCTGTTTACTAAGTTTTATTATTACACTAAACACTATGCGACGTTAGCATTGGTGTCCAGAATTAAAGCAAAAAACGGGAATTTTGCAAGGTAGCGTTTATTTTGCCACAATAAGTATAAACAGGTGATTGTAGAAACAATGTAAGGAATGCAGAACGTAAAAACCTGCAACAGCCATAACAGCAGAAAAATGTCCTTCGTTTTTTCTAATGTAACGCATTTGCACACACATTCCGACAACTGGCTAATGTGTTCAGTGTGCGGTCTGACCACCTCTGTCAGCAGTACAGGCCTCAGTATTGTCATCGATCTCATGTTGAGGCAATAACGACCATTCTTTCTGCAGAGCTGCTCGCAAGTGTTGGAGAGTAGTAGGTGGGTGATGACGTGATGCAACCCATCTACCGGTGCATCTGTCACGGTACGTCACGAAAATATTGGCATTTTTGGCGGTTGTAAACCGTAGTTAAAATATTTTATGAATATAATTAGTATAAAAGATACAGTTAATGTTCTTGAAACAACTGATATGCAGCGATAATTTAAGAGTACCATGTTTATTTAATGTCTATGAAAATAAAAAAGGATCGAAATAGACGCGATTGTACGGCTGAGGAAAAAGGACGTACTTTATGGTACACACACTGTTTTGTTTCGCTATACGGAAGGCAGCCATTGAGCGGCTACACACATTAGTTATTCGTATTTCTGCTAAAATAAAATTGTTATTATTATCAAAAAATGAATTTTCTTGTAATAGTTGTCACCTCAAATACTCGCAGTGACTAATTATTTTTAATAAGCATTTTTTTTAGTAATTGCGCTGCGAGAAGTTGATCTTCCGATGCAGCCTCTGGTCGGCCATTAAGCACCGAAGTATTAATTTATTTTTCAAAGTGTTAACAGTAAATGTAAATGCGAGAGATTTAGTTGTAAGAACCCTTATAAGTTGCAACAGATAACTAATTTAAAATTCATTTTTTAAATTATACAGATTCCATGAGTTCAGTAAGTTTTATCTTGGCCGCTCCACGGCAACAATCGAAATTCTCTCGAGCCTCGCTTTGCAATCAATAAATAGAAATTAACCAAATTACATTCAGTTCAGTTAACGCCAACTATATTTTAGTCACCACGTTCAAAATATAAAGTTGGTACATGAATAAAGTTGGTACATGAATAACAGTGGCCCTTCAACAACCCGTTTCATATTTTCTTATGCACGTAAGTAAAAGTGACAAGAAAAGATAATATCCCTGAGAGAAAGAATCATGATCTACCAAAAGAAAAATTAATGCTGATAAATTAAAAATAAAAGTATATAAAATAAATTGGTAATTTTTTGTACTCGTATATAACATAACAAATGGCACCGACGTCACATATCCTAGACATTATGTATGGGGTTCAAGACGGGAGAGGTAGGAGACCTCGCCATGTGTACAATATCTGCCGTTTCCAAGAAAATATTATCCACCCGTGCTCTATGAGGTCGAGCATTATCGACCATCAATACGATGTCTGGGCCCACAGCACCTCACAACAGCTGCACGTGAGGGTCTAAAATCTCGTCACGATACCTGACAGCAGTTAAACCTTTCCCATTCACTAACACTATTTCACGAAAGGCTGTTCTTGCGGTCAACGTAATCCCTGCCCACACAAATTAGGGAGCCTCCTCGATATCGCTCTCATTCGACAATGTTCCCTCCAGATGTGAATCCGTTGAGAATCGCTCCCCAAGCAAAGCAGGACGCATCCGTGAAAAGAACATTGGTCCACTGTTAGACCAATCAGGTGGCATCTTGATAACTCCACTCTAGACGTTCCCTTCTGTTAAGATGCGTCAGAGGTACACATACAGCAGGCCTCCGACAGTAAAGGGCACTCTGCTGAAGCCTTCCGTATAACGTTTGCCTCGATACAACACGTCCAGTGGATAGTGCCAGGTCAGATGCCAATTGCCGCGCAGTTCTAAGGCGGTACCGTCGTGTCCTTACAACCAACCAGTAGTCCTCTCCTTCTGATTTCACACGCGGTCGGTCCTGTCCTGGTCTTTGGGATACAGTTTAAGTAGGCTGTTTGGGTTTGTATTTTGGTAACGCCACGTAGCGCTCTGTATGAAAATCACTGACTCTGCTGTGTGCAGTCTGTGGCTGGTTGGCATTGTTGGAATATTCGCTATTGTAGTGTTGGACAGTTGGATGTGAACAGCGCGTAGCGTTGCGCAGTTGGAGGTGAGCCGCCAGCAGTGGTGGATGTGGGGAGAGAGATGGCAAAGTTTTGAGAGCGGACGATCTGGACGTGTGTCCGTCAGAAAAACGAAATTTGTAAGACCGAATGTCATGAACTGATATATATATATATATATATATATATATATATATATATATATATATATATATATATAATGACTTTTGAACACTATTAAGGTAAATACATTGATTGTTCTCCATCAAAATCTTTCATTTGCTAACTATGCCTATCAGTAATTAGTGCCTTCAGTAGTCAGAATCTTTTATTTAGCTGGCAGTATTGGCGCACGCTGTATTGCAGTAGTTTGAGTAATGAAGATTTTTGTGAGGTTAGTGATTCATGAAAGGTATATGTTAGTTAGGGCCATTCTTTTGTAGGGATTATTGAAAGTGCCGGCCGAAGTGGCCGTGCCGTTCTAGGCGCTGCCTTGGGCATGGATGTTTGTGATGTCCTTAGGTTAGTTAGGTTTAACTAGTTCTAAGGTCTAGGGGACTAATAACCTCAGCAGTTGAGTCCCTTACTGCTCAGAAACTCAAATCGCGTTGCGCTAAAAAAAAAAAAAAAAAAAATAAAAATAAAAAAAAAAAAAAAAGAGAGAAGTAGAGAGTAGTAAAGAGAGAAATGTCTAAATGTCTGAGTACGTTCAGTTTTGCTCAGCTGTTTGAAAATCAAATAACGTAAGAGGTTTACCAGGTTTTTTCTAAGGGGATGTTTCAACAGTATCGGTCTCTATGAACTGTCGCCACATTCACATTAAGACATCAGCCCACATCAGGCTGCGACTGGAGTGCTTCCTTTCTTCCTGTGGCCCTCCACAGTAGAGAGATTGGTTGACGTCTTCTCCGTGTCATACTGTACCGTCTGTGGCTGTGTACACAGCGACTGTGATTGTGGAACTACTAAGAAACAATTTGATAGGTACCTTGACGTCATCGTTGACATGATTGTTCGTTGACCAGAATGCCAACTTGCGTGCAGAACACGATAGTGCGGACATCTGGTTGACAGTTTGTATGATTATATCGTGAATTAGTTAGGAAAAACTAGTAGAAGCCAACCTCGGGGAAGATCAGTTTGGATTCCGTAGAAATAATGGAACACGTGAGGCAATACTGACCTTACGACTTATCTTAGAAGAAAGATTAAGGAAAGGCAAACCTACGTTTCTAGCATTTGTAGACTTAGAGAAAGCTTTTGACAATGTTGACTGGAATACTCTCTTTCAAATTCTAAAGGTGGCAGGGGTAAAATACAGGGAGCGAAAGGCTATTTACAACTTGTACAGAAACCAGATGGCAGTTATAAGAGTTGAGGGACATGAAAGGGAAGCAGTCGTTGGGAAAGGAGTAAGACAGGATTGTAGCCTCTCCCCGATGTTATTCAATCTCTATATTGAGCAAGCAGTAAAGGAAACAAAAGAAAAATTTGGAGTAGGTGTTAAAGTCCATGGAGAAGAAATAAAAACTTTGAGGTTCGCCGATGACATTGTAATTCTGTCAGAGACAGCAAAGGACTTGGAAGAGCAGTTAAACGGAATGGATGGTGTCTTGAATGGAGGATATAAGATGAACATCAACAAAAGCAAAACGAGTATAATGGAATGTAGTCGAGTTAAGTCGGGCGATGCTGAGGGGACTAGATTAGGAAATGAGACACTTAAAGTAGTAAAGGAGTTTTGCTATTTGGGGAGCAAAATAACTGATGATGGACGAAGTAGAGAGCATATAAAATGTAGACTGGCAATGGCAAGGAAAGCGTTTCTGAAGAAGAGAAATTTGTTAACATCGAGAATAGATTTAAGTGTCAGGAAGTTATTTCTGAAAGTATTTGTATGGAGTGTAGCCATATATGGAAGTGAAACATGGACGGTAAATAGTTTGGACAAGAAGAGAATAGAAGCTTTTGAAATGTGGTGCTACAGAAGAATGCTGAAGATTAGATGGGTAGATCACATAACTAATGAGGAAGTATTGAATAGGATTGGGGAGAAGAGAAGTTTGTGGCACAACTTGACCAGAAGAAGGGATCGGTTGGTAGGACATGTTCTGAGGCATCAAGGGATCACCAATTTAGTATTGGAGGGCAGCGTGGAGGGTAAAAATCATAGGGGGAGACCAAGAGATGAATACACTAAGCAGATTCAGAAGGATGTAGGTTGCAGTAGGTACTGGGAGATGAAGAAGCTTGCACAGGATAGATTAGCATGGAGAGCTGCATCAAACCAGTCTCAGGACTGAAGACCATAACAACAACAACAACAACATCGTGAATTACACACAGGACAGGGAAATAGCGGTTTGTTGCTTTAACTTTGGACAACAGTGAATTTCTGTAGGTATGTTAAAAAATTTATCAACGGCCTTAACTTGTTAATAGTTTATCGACAACGAACGAGAAATTGCGTCACGTGAAGATGCTAGTAAAATTCATTCAGTCGCCGATTTTCGGGAGCGATATTGACGCATGGTTAGCATGCAAATTGTTGGAAGAAAGAAATTTGTCAGCGAGCTTTGCTTTTCCTTAGAAACTCTGAGCATTCCAGGTTCATGCGGGAAAATTTCAATCCTTCGATGTAGTACATGCCGTTTTAATTTATATTTTCCGTGTCTGAATGAAAAACATCATCCTGTAACTTGTAATGTCGAAAGCACATCTGACAATTAATCGTACATTATCCTTATATGCTCGCATATTGTAGCTCATTATATTATCGAATAAAGTTATTTACACCTTTGTTTATAGCGTCCAGTTGCAAAGCAGTTTGCACTATCTTACCCGATTGCAGGTATAAGAGATTTCGGAAATCACGACAGACACATTTTCAGGAAAATTGTATACGTTTTGTCCTTTATTATTAAAAGTGAACAAAGTTAGAAGTAAATCCGCGATCTGAACGTTGGGGCCTCCCCTTGTCAGATTTGACCGGAACTGCTGCGAGCAACTGTTGATCGCTATGTTTTACGGATGCAACATCTCGTCGCCGTCTTCGATATCATAATGGACAAAATGTGTTAGCGGTTAATAATAAAATCGACTTTATTTTTTTCTCGCTTGTTTGACATTTTCTGCCCAAGTCCAGTTCCCTATGAGTTGTATGTGGAAATATTCCCAAATGTCTTCTTGAATTAACAGTGCCAGATTTGCACCTGGAGGCCAAAATTTGAACTAATTTTTTCCCAGCATAAATTTGTTCCGCATTAACGCGTTAGCATATCTATCGAATTTTGCCACCACACAATAATTACAACATATACTGGATCTCTATAAGTAGCTGTACTTTAAGTGCAAGGGCTATTCTGAAGGTGAGGGTAGATAGGTCGCAAAATGGAAAACACAGTGAAAATCAAAAATATTTTATCTGCGACAGTTAGCTACACCTTCTAGTTACTTCTCTACATAGTCGCCGCTCAGACTGAGACCTCTGTCATACCATTGATTGTACCAACTTCCCTGTATCCTCATCACAGAAGGCAGCTGCCTGTGCTTTCTGCCAATTCTCTACGCTGATCTGAAGCTTGTTGTCTATGCCAAAATGTCGTCTTTATTGCTAGGGGTTCATGTGCATATAGATGAAAATCAGAGGGAGCCAAATCAGGGCTGTATGGTAAGGAGGAAACGCATGACAGTTATGTCGTGTGGGCTGCATGAAATCAGGCGAAATCTTTCACTGGCACTCACGCTTTGCTTGAGACGCTGTTTTTTAGGCCTCTTTACGCACTCAATGTGCGCTCGGGACTCAAAAGTGTGACTTGAAGCGACTATAGGGCGTACTAGAGATACTGCACATTACATCTATGTGTAGCGGCACCACCGTTTAGGATAGGAAAAGTTAGTTTTGTGCGATATTCTGAGCACAAGTTACAGCCAGGTGTGGGCTGGATTGCAGTAAGTTACTCTGACTACGCGAAATGGAATGGAGGCCACTGAAAAGAATAAATGCAGCGGTGGGCATGGCGCCAGCTGAGGAAGAAGCAGCTACGGGGCCGGCCTAAGGCTCCCGGCGGAACAGCGCAGAGTCAATGGGGACGGTGGCTGCTGAGTCGTCTATTGGCGCAGCCTTCCTGACGTAATCGGAACTCAACAGCTGGCGAGCAAGGCCGACACGACACAGTGTTGCGTTGCACAGGTCGCTGGGGCGGTGACCTCAGCATTGCGGGGCCTGTGACGTGGACCGAGGTCAACAAAGCACTGTAGTGGAAACGAATAAATCATTTGAAAAGCTCTGCCGAGTTTAACACGCAACATTCTGCACCATCAACTACATATGCAAAACTTCATCGAACTTTCACTGTGGTTTCCCTTTCGTGTCCTATCGTTCCTTACTTTCCGAACAGCCGTCGTAAACCAGTGGTTATTAAAGGTGAAGGCAGACAATAAAGAAAGTACCAACTAGTGACCTCCTTTGAAAACGGAGGGTTGTGACACTCTGCTGCTTGCACTATCTGCTAAGCACACCGCGCGTCCTCCGAGAACGGCGTTGGGACGCTGCGGCCATCCTGCTGCTGCTACGTATTATAACGCGGCGGCAGAGGGCGGGATTTAGCGTCCTCCGTCTCCGGAGGGCTGGCGCAGAGGGCACGCCGGCCACAGGACGTGCTGCGGCGCTAATCGCGATGTACGGCCCCCACACCGCCCCCACCGCCCCCGCTGCGGCCGCAGCCGCACCTAATTGTTATTTAGCCCCCTGGCAGTCTCGGCGGGGCGTCCAGGAGCCAAGTCAGCTCCGCTGCTCCTTGGTCGCTACCGTGTCCTCCATCAAGAAGGACACGCCCACCACTTGGCGAGCAGAAAGCGCGGTCTAGTACCTCATCTGCAGAGTCTCGCCCATGAAAATTACAGAGCTCGAGAACAATTACTGCACCATTCTACTCTTGACACTTATTACTAGGGGACACACTTTTTGTCCACTTCAGTTCACGTTCGTTCATGACGGTACGAAGCTGTCACTGTTGGAGTGCCTGACAAAAGAAGTTAATAACTTTGAAAAATTATTGTAAACGAAAGGAACCTTCGCCGGCCGCGGTGGCCGTGCGGTTAGGGCGCTTCAGTCCGGAACCCCGGCATGGATGTGGGTGATGTCCTTAGATTAGTTAGGTTTAAGTAGTTCTTAAATGTAAGGGACTGATGACCTCAGATGTTAAGTCCCATAGTGCTCCGAGCCATTTGAACCATTTGAAAGGAACCTTCACAGTTTGAGAGGGAATATGACGTAACTTCAGTTATTACAAAATGGAGTCAAATTTACAAAAAATCTTGGCAGTATGAGCTTGAAACTTCCTGACAGATTAAAACAGTGTGCCGGACCGAGACTCGAACTCTGGACCTTTGCCGTTCACGGGCAGGTGCTCTACCTACTGATCTACCCAAGCACGACTCACGACCCTTACTCACAGCTTTAATTCCGCCAGTACCTCGTCTCCTACCTTCCAAGAGCTTCTGCGAAGTTTGGAGGGTAGGAGACGAGGTACTGGCGGAATTGAAGCTGTCTGTGAGGACGGGTCGTGAGTCGTGCTTGGGTAGCTCAGTTGGTAGAGCACTTGCCCGCGAACGGCAAAGGTTCCGAGTTCGAGTCTCGGTCCGGCACACGGTTTTAATCTGCCAGGAAGTTTCATATCAGCGCACACTCCGCTGTAGAGTGAAAATTTCATTCTAATATGAGCTTATTCATCAGTATAACATTGTACCCTCCTTCTGGGTTGAATGCATGCATTGATTCGGGTGGGACGGGTGTCGTAAGGCCATTGTATCTCGAGACAAGCTAACATACAACTATTGTAACTGGTGTGAAAAACCGACCAGCTCCAACCGATAATGGTATTTTAGTACTGAATAACCGGTATTTATGGTTTCGTTTTGGATAAAACAGAAGTATTTTACTTTTTACTGTTACCTGAGTTACAAAATCGAAATATCAATTACCTTTAGTCACAGTGCTAGAATTTTTCGTTTCTAAATAAACCAGTTTTGAAAACCGTAAAATTTTCATTGGTTTGAAGTTCTGCCAGAAACGAACTACAAACACATGGTATAACTGCCTGATGCCGTGTGTCGTGATTTAAGGTACGCATCTACGTGCACTGTGCAAGAGATGCCCCACATCTGGTCTATGTAATTCCTCGCTGTCGTCACCGTATATCCATTGTCTTGCAGAATGGCACCAACCCGAGTCTGGAATCGTTTTTACGAAGTGACTTAGCAATGAACTACAATGTCTCATTTCCTTTAATAGACTAAAAGATTTTCGCCCATTTCAGTGAAATAATAAAAGGGGAATGGTATTACGACAAAAGTAATAAATTAACAACTTTATAACAGTTCTTTCCTAATACACAATAAAAATAGAAAGCAGCTCATCTGCTGTCTTTGTCTACATAACATGCCATTATCTGCTTGTAGCCCTTGGAAACGGACAAATCAACATGAAAATCAGAGTTGTTCAACCTAAGTTAAAACCGTTTAAGACTGACTATCCGTAACGCCGGAACGACGGTATTAATCCCGATTACAACATGATTTTTTAGCAGGGTTTCAAAAATTAGAATAAATAGAAGAACACTGGTGACTTTTTGTAGTATTCAGCCAATTATCACTTTTCGAGAATAGCAGCGAACCGCGAGTGGACTAAGGTTTCTTCCATTTGCCTAAGTAATTTAATATTTTGATTCTATCTTGAAACCGAGTGAGTAAAAACATTTTAATTATTGTTAGATTTTTACGTTTGTTATGGAAATTAATAGGAATAAAAAACTGAAAAATCGTTTATTTCACAAAGTCGTTATTTTTAGCGGTTTTAACAGCTAGGTTAAACTGATGTATGAAAAAACCGATATAACCGAAAACTGGTTGTTTCGACGATAATTGCTATCCCTACTGGTCACGCATATTCTCGTTATTGCCACTAGGACGGAGTTGCCACCCGAGCTGGTTCTACACATGTTCTGTTGGGGACATATCTGGGCATCCTCCATGTCACAGTATTAGCTGTAGATCTAAACTTGTCAACTACAGACCGGCTTATAGCGACAGGGAATAGTGTGAACATTTTCTAAATGCCCTATTCGGAAATTGTCTTGAGCAGCTAATCAGAGAACTGACACGTGAAAGCAAACTATTAGATCTTGTGACCAAAATTCGAACATTGGGACTCAGGTAGCATAGTACAGGGAAGGAGTGTAAAATAAGGACGTTACAGCATCGCTAAATATGGCTACAAATAGTAATATAAGAAAGATAGGAAGATATTTATCTTCAGCAAGGATGAAAAATAACAGATTTCAGATTACGTGAGCAGCAAACAAAAAAATTAATCTCTACAACCGGAAATGTTGAGCAAGAACGGACAAAGTTCAAGAGTACTGGACAATACGCCTTGGACATGAATGCGATGAGGAAGCTGTATGCGTTGGGATAAAGTGGCGCCGTTCGACAGCCTTGTTAGAAAGCTGCGACGAAAGCAAAGAGAGCTTCACTGCAAATATCTACGTAACCGAAGGCTAACAGACAAACAAAAACTGGACCAAGCTCAAATTTAGCTTAAGGAGAGCCAAGATTTAAGCGTCAACCAATCTGAAAGTTAAACTCTATCCACCGACTTAACAGAAAATGCTCAGAAGTTCTGTTCTTTTGTTAAATCATTAAGCGGATCTGTCCAGATTCTCTGTGACCACAATGACTAGGAACGGTATATGACAGAGAGAAGGCCGAAATTTTTAAATGCCCTCTTCCGATAATGCTTTGCTGAGGTAGATCGTAATATGTTTTCTCCTTTAAATTGCCGCACGAACGCCATAACGTCACAGATCGAAATAACCGAGCACTGGATGGAAAAATCAACTAAGACAGCTCAACACAGGGGAGGTCACTCGATCTGATGGGATGTCACTACGATTCTACGAGGTGTGACAATTAAGTAATGAGACTGATGTAAAAAAAAAATGTTGCTCACTGTTTTAGTCAAGTTTAGTGTTGTCTGCTTCAAAGTAGTTCCCTTCTGATTCCACAGACTTGTTCCAGCGCTTCTGCCATTGATGGTAACATTTCTGGAACTCATCCTCTGTAATATCCTCAAAGACCCTAGTCACAGCTTTTTGGACATCTTGTGTTGTTTGAAAATGGTGTCCGCTGACCGCCGTTTTGACTCTCGGAAATAGAAAAAAGTCGCACGGAGCGATATGTGGTGAATAAGGTGGCTGTCGTAGTACCGAAATTTGTTTTGAGGTTAAAAATTCCTGTACTGACAGAGCAGTATGGGATAGCACATTATTGTGATGTAGAATCCAATTATCAGCAATGTTGGCATGGACACGAAGAACTCTTTTACGAAGTCTTTCTAAAATTTCTTTGCAGTAGTATTCGTTAACTGTTTGTCCAGGAGGCACCCACTCTTTATGAACAATTCTCTTGGAGTCAAAAAAGCACACAAGCACGCATTTCACTGTTGACTTTGACATGCGAGCTTTTTTTGGTCTGAGCGATCCGTTTGAGCACCATTGCGAACTTTGGTGTTTTGTCTCTGGATCGTACTGAAAAAACCAACTTTCATCACCAGTGATAACATGTCTCAACAAGTCTGGATTGATTTCCGTTTGCTCTAACAGATCGTCTGCCACATTTTTCCGTGTTTCTCGCTGTTGTGATGTGAGATTTTTTGGGACCATTTTTGCACAAATCTTTCTCATACCAAGATCTTCAGTTATTATTAAACTAACCGTTTCTTGATTGATGCTCAGTTCTCCTGCAATCATTTTCAACGATAATCTTCGATCAGATCGTACAAGTTCGTGCACCCTGGCCAAGTTGACATCCGTCCGTGAGGTTGATGGTTGTCCACTGCTGTCTTCATCTTCAACATTTGTTCTGCCTTGACTAAACATTTTACGCCAACGAAAAACTTGAGCTCTTGACATAACCTCCTCTCCAAAAGCCTTCTGAAGCTTACCGTAAGTTGTTGTCGCTTTTTCACCCAATTTAACGCAAAAAGAAATGGTATACCGTTGCGCAATATTATGCGGTTCCATTTACGTGACGAGAGACACAAACACGTGTTAAATTATTACAGCACAACTCATGACTGAGCAGTTGCATCGATGTGCCGCTTGGACTAGAAGCAGGTTATAGACCAAGGGCAAAGAATTGTGCCTACGCAAGCCTGCAGAGTTGCCACATCTTGCAAAGAAAATCAGTCTCATTACTTTATTGTCGCACCTCGTACGTGCTGTATGCAAAAGAACTTGTTCCTCTTCTAGCAACAGCGCACTGCAGGCCTCTGCGAGTGTAAAGTGTTCCTAGCAGCTGATACCCGTTTTCAAGAACGGTCGTCGAACAGGTGCACTGAGGTAGAGGCCTACAACAGCTTGACAATTATTGAACAATATGAAAAAACGTAAATTAGTTATAAACTACATGCTGCACACACTTTTTTCAACATGTAAACGTCACTACAGATATTCGGATTTAGTATGACATGTTCGATATGCCTGCAATCATTGGCGATGGTGTGGCGCAGACGAAAAGCGAAATTCTGCATGACCCGCTGAAGTGTCGGAATATCGATGCTGTCGATGACCTCCTGAGTGGCTGTTTTCGGCTCATCGATGGTCTTGGTCTTATTGCTGTACACCTTGTCTTTAATGTAGCCCCACGAAAATGAGTCGCGTGTGTTCAGATCCGGAGAATATGGCTGCCAATCGAGGCCCATGGCAGTGGTCTCTGGTACCCCAGAGCCACAATGTGGTCTCCAAAGTGCTCCTCCAGGACATCAAACACTCTCTTGCTTCGATGTGGTCGACCTCCGTCTTGCATGAACCAGATCTTGTCGAAATCAGGGCCACTTTGGATAACTGAGGTGAAATCATCTTCCAAAAGATTCAGGTAGCGTTCGGTAGTAGCCGCCATCAAGGAATATCGCACCGATTATTCCGTGAGTGGACATTGCAAACTACACAGTCAACCGTTGATGGTGAAAAGAGTTCTAGATCTCGAAATGTGAATTCTCAGTGCCCCAGGTGCGTCAGTTTTCTTATTTACGAATCAATCCGGATGAAAGTGGGCTTCGTCGCTAAACCAAAATATCCATCGCATACTAATTCCCATCATGGTCTGCGGCCAGCCTAGCAGTTTGAACGTCCTAGCGCAAACCATTGAGAAGTTACGACGATTTTATCTCATATAGTTCAATAACTGTGAAACTGTATCTGACATAACAATGTTGTAGAATTTCGGAACATGTTTTATGTTTGCGAGATAGAAAATATATTCTGTAAGAGTCAACACGGATCCCACAAACAAGTATCGTGTGAAACCACGCTCCATCTTTTCGTCTAAGAGATCCAGAAGGCTGTAGATACCTGTCCCTAGGGGGATGCCGTCTTCTTTGGTTTCCAGAAGGCATTCGATACGGTTCCATACGACCGCCGTATGGATAAAATATGATCTTAAGGAATATCAGACCAGGTGTGTGACTGAAAAGAGTTTCTCAACGAAGGGAAGGTAACGCTGGGCGTACCCCTGTGGAGTGTCATAAGACCGTTTGTTTTTGAAGTACACTGAGTGTCCCACAAAACTCTGCCATCGCATGTATTTGGGACAAATGCGAGTGCCCAGGGATGCACCCTCAACAGAGGCTCACACAACGTGCAGGAATGTACACCCTATAAAAATATGCAAACATCACTTTCAACACAAAGTTATTATTTTTAATGCCACACGTACATTATTTTTACGGAAAAGAAAACTAGAGGCATAATTTGTGAAAGTCGATTTGCTTTCACTGCTCTAAGCCTCATAGTTCCTGAAAAAGCATGGCAACGGCGCCAGAGTTTCTGCCGTAATGCGCAGAACAGGGGTTGCCTGCAGCAGACTTCATAGCGGTGGAGGTAACCCGCATTACGGAATCACAGCGTTACGGCAGAAATTTTGACACCGTTTCCATTAGTTAAGCCCAAGAATTCCAGAAGGTATAATGTTTAGAGCATTAGAGCAGTGAAACCAAGTCTGCCATCATTAACTGTTCCTCTAGTTTTCATTTCTATAGGAAAAACATATATGTGCCATTACAATAAACGTGATTTTTTGTTGAAAGTGATACTTATTTATTTGTAGCGATTGTGAATTCCTACCCATTTTGTGAGGCCCTGATATAGGTGCATCCCTGGCTAATTGCATCCTTCACAATTTGTTTCATTACTGAAATATATGAAGTGGCAAAGGCTTGGGGGTTGGGTTGGGTTGATATGGGGAAGAGACCAAACAGCGAGGTCATCGGCCTCATCAGATTAGGGAAGGATGGTCAGGAAGTCGGTCGTGCCCTGTCAAAGGAACCATCCAGGCATTTACATGAAGCGATTTAGAAATCACGGAAAACCTAAATCAGAGTGGCTGGACACGGGACTGAACCGTCGTCCTCCCGAACGGGGAAGTGGCAAAGCTAGCTGGGACACCCGATATGTGAATGACCTGGTAACTAACATAGAAATTCCATGAGGTTCTTTGCAGATGTTTCCGTTATATACAGAGCAATCTAAACAGTACAGAATTATACCAGAAATGCAGGAAGACTTGCACAGAATCGAAGCTTGGTGTAGAAATTGACAGTTGAGGCTCAATATAAACCAGTGTAACGTACTGTGCATCAAAACGCTCAAAGACCGATTACTGCTCAATTACACTATTGCAAAACGATCGGTGGAAGAAGTCACATCGATAAAATACGTAGCATTGTGCGTACAGAGCTATTTAAAATGGAACTATCTCAAAACATTAATCATAACTACGGCAGATGTCACATTGAGACTCACTGGAAGGGTACTCAGAGAGCCACAAATGTCACGTTTCGACGAATTCCTGAATACTACTCGTCAGCATGGGATCCGTAACAGATCGGATTGATACAGGAAATGGAGAATATGAGAAGGCGAGCTTTATGTTTTCATTGTGTAAGCGCGAAAGTGTCACGGAAATGCTCAGCCTACTCCAGTGGCAGCCGCGGCAAAAGAGGCGTTGTACATGACGGGGTGGTTTATTGCTAAAATTCCAAAAGCGCAGCCTCCAAGAACAGTCAACCATCTTAATGATTCCTCTTACGTACACCTCGCGAAAAGAGCGTTACGAAAATCAGAGAGATTAGAGCTCACACGGAAACTTACCAACAATCGTTCTTCCCACGAACCACTCGCGACTGGAAGAGGACAGTGGTACGCAAAGTACTCTGAGCCACACACATTAAGGTGGCTGGCGGAGTATAGGTGTAGCCTAATGTGCTACTTCGTGAAGTGAAATAGGATATAATATTGCATTACTAGTGTTTAAGACCCCCATCGCCCCATGAACCATGGACCTTGCCGTTGGTGTGGAGGCTTGCGTACCTCAGCGATACAGATAGCCGTACTGCAGGTTCAATCACAGCAGAGGGGTATCTGCTGAGAGGCCAGACAAACTGTGATTCCTGAAGAGGGGTAGCAGACTTTTCAATAGTTGCAGAGGCAACAGTCTGGATGATTGTCTGATCTGGCCTTCTAACATCAACCAAAAAAAGCTTTGCTGTACTGGTACTGCGAACGGCTGAAAGCAAGTGGAAACTACAGCCGTAATTTTTCACGAGGGCATGTAGGTTTACTGGTTGGTTAAATGACGATGGCATTCTCTTGGGTAAAATATTCCCGAGGTAAAATCGTACCCCATTCGGATCTCCGGGCGGGGACTACTCACGAGAACGTCGTTATCAGGAGAAAGAAAACTGGCGTTCTACGAATCGGAGCGTGGAATGTCAATTCCCTTAATCGGGCAGGTAGGTTAGAAAACTTAAAAAGGGAAATGGATAGGTTAAACTTAGATATAATGGGAACTAGTGAAGTTCGGTGGCAAGAGGAAAAAGACTTCTGGTCAGGCGAATACAGGTTATAAATACAAAATCAAGCAGGGGCAATGCAGGAATAGGTTTAATAATGAATAAAAAAAATAGCAGCGCGGGTAAGATACTACGAACACTATAGTGAACGCATTATTGTAGCCACGAAGCCCATGCCACCAGTCAACATTGGCGACAACTCGTTCGTCGTCATCATAACAATATAAAAATGCAGTAAATGAAGCAGGCAAAAAGGAATACAAACGTATCAAAAATGAGATCAGCAGGGATGCTTATAGGACAAATGTAAGAATGTAGAGGCATTTATCACTCGGGGTAAGATAGGTACCACCTACAGGAAAATTAAAGAGACCTTTGGAGAAAAGAGAACCACTTGTACGAATATCAAGAGCTTAGATGGAAACCCAGTTCTATGCAAAGAAGAGAAAGCAGAAAGGTGGAAGGAGTATATAGAGGGTCTGTACAAGGGCGATGTGCGCGATAGCAATATTATGGAAATGGAAGAGGACGTTGGTGAAGATGAAATGTGAGATATGATACTGAGAGAAGTATTTGACAGAGCACTGAAAGACCTAAGCAGAAACAAGGCCCCAGGGATAGACAATATTCCATTAGAACTACTCATAGCCAGCCCTGACAAAACTCTACCATTTGGTGAGCAAGATGTATGAGACAGCCAAAATACCCTCAGACTTCATGAAGAATATAATTCATTCCAATCCCAAGGAAAGAAGGAGTCGGTAGGTGTGAAAATTGCCGAACTATCACTTTAATAAGTCACGGTTGCAAAATACTAACACGAATTCCTTACAGACGAATGGAGAAACTGGTAGAATCTGACCTTTGGGAAGATCAGTTTGGATTCCATGGAAATGTTGGAACACATGCGGCAATACTGATTCTACGATTTATCTTAGAAGATAGATTAAGGAAAGGAAAACCTACGTTTCTAGCATTTGTAGACTTCGGAAAGTTTTTCAGAATGTTGACTGGAATACTCTCTTTCATATTCTGAAGGTGGGAAGGATCCAATACAGATAGCGAAAGGCTACTTACAATTTGTACAGAAACCAGATGGCAGTTATAAGAGTCGAGAAGCATGAAAGGGAAGCAGTGGTTGGAAAGGGAGTGACACAGGCTGTATTCTACGCTCGATGTTATTAAATCTATATATTGAGCAAGCAGTATAGGAATCAAAAGGAAAATATGGAGTAGGAATTAAAATCCATGGAGAAGAAATAAAATCTTTGAGGTTTGCCTATGACACTGTAATTATATCAGAGACAACAGAGACCTGGAAGTGCAGTTGAACGGAATGGACAGAATCTTCAAAGGAGGATATAAGATGAACTTCAACAAAAGCAAAACGAGGATAATGGAGTGTAGTCGAATTAAATCGGGTGATGCTGAAGGAATTATATTAGGTAATAAGACACTTAATGTAGTAGACAAGTTTTGCTATTTAGGGAGTAAAATAACTGATAATGGTCGGAGAAGTTATAACATATAGGCTGGCAATGGAAAGAAAAGCGTTTCTTAAGAAGAGAAATTTCTTAACATCGAGTATAGATTTAAGTGTCACGAATTCTTTTCTTAAAGTATTTGTATGGAGTGTAGCCATGTATGGATGTGAAACATGGGTAACAAATAGTTTAGACAAGAAGAGAACAGAAGCTTTAGGAATGTGGTGCTACAGAATAATGCTGAATATTGGTTGGGTAGATCACGTAACTAATGAGGAGGTACTGAATAGAATTGGGGAGAAGAGTAATTTGTGACACAACTTGACTAGAAGAAGGGATTGGTTGGTAGCTGAGGCATCAAGGGTTCACCAAGTTAGAATTGGAGGGCAGCGTGGAGCGTAAAAATCTTAGAAAGAGAGCAAGAGATGAATACACTAAGCAGATTCAGAAGGATCTTGGAGATCAAGAAGCTTGCACGGGGTAGAGTAGCATGGACAGCTACATGAAACCAGTCACTGGTCTGAAGACCACAACAAAAACAACAAATATAACAACAACAACAACAGTAACAGTGTTTAAGAACTACCGAGTAAATATATGTCTGTGTCTTTATTTGTGTGATGCTGCCAAGTTATGTGTTAAGTTTCGTTTCCAATTCATATAGATATTAACAAACGTAAACTGGAAATCAAAACTAGTGGATAAGTTTGCATTCTCTCCGTACACCTGGTCTTAATTCTCAGGCACGAGTTCAGGATTCCTTGAGAAGGTCTGAAAGATTTGTAAGAGTGAGTGACAACACTGGGCATTTACTGCTATGTCAACAGGCAGATGTCTCTCATAAGCCAATGTATCTCATACCTCAACAAGTATTTGACTTCGGAGATACTGGATGTTTCTACAAGATTTTTTGCGCTATTTGACGACTACTATCTCCCGTTAGAACAAGGGACACCTTTTTAAAACTTCGTTTATGGACTAAGATCACGCAGCAGTTACTTCTAATGAAGAATATCACGTACGTAACTTCAAAACTTTTTCTTGGCCTTCTTCTGCCAGGTTTTCCCCTGTTTGTCGTCCTGATCCCGTGGATGTACTGTTTCGATTACTGTCCCATCTCTTGGCTGGTCGCCCTGGCAGTCGTTTCCCTTAAGCCGTCGGCACACGGACCGTGCTGTCGAACGTCAACGTTGAGCGTGCTAAGTTCAGCGTGCTGCTCAACGGTCAGAAACGATTCGACTTGTGCATACGGTACGTGAGCCCCAACGTGGTACACGCGATCGCAACGCACTCCGGCGGCAGTTGCGGGAAGTTTCTAGTTCGTAAATCACACTGTTTACTAAACGGGCCCGCGTAAAATTCCCACGTTAGCTCTATTAAAACGCACATTTTCTCCATTGTCCACGAAAAGGAAAGTACAATGTCCAATCAATAAGCACACAGGCTTATAAAAGTTCCATTACAAACAGTGCAATACAAATTTGCAACACTTTTTCACATAAGATAAACATTTTTTCATCATTTCCACATATTACTTAAACTCTAAGATCAGTCTTACTTGATCACTGTTCCTATCCAGTAGCAGAATCTTTGCAACACGTGAATTACGAAGCGTAAAAGAAAAAGGAGCAAAATAGCTTTACACAAGTAGCGCAAGGTGTCCTGTAGATCCAGTGAATCTAACACCCAAAGAAAGGTGAACTTATATTCACATACCATCAAAAATTATAGTATATACTTACATTAAACTAATAATAAAGTAACAGAAAAACGCAAATGTCAGGAAAAAAATTTACGTACTGGCGAGTCGTGAACCACCGCCCAAACATAAAAATATCACCCATCAATGACCACGCGAAACCAACTATTCGACGTTAAATGCCCTTCCTAGGATCTTACCGATCTTAGCATTTGCTGAAAGCTTTGATGGTGACTACGTTACTAACTGAAATTTAATTATAACAAATTGTACCAAGAACAATGCGTTTTGCGTGCATCCTCAGTGTATTGCTGCCTTTCAAATAGCGTACTATCATAATACGCAAATTACAATAATTCTTTTGCCACGAATATGACGTTCCTCATTATTTTATTGCAACGGATCGCACAGTTAGCAACGGGTTTTCCAGTGATTCTCAATTTGCTGGTGCTCAGAAACTTCATATATACGTTTAGGCTCGAAATGAATGCCAATATGGCGCCTCACAACTTAGTGCTGAAGGCAGATGTCGTGTATGTGACGTAGGTGGCGTTGTGCCATCTCATTGGTCAACGCTCAGACGCACGCTCAGAATATCTGACATGCTAGAATATATTGCTGTGCACGTTCGGAAAGACTCCCGAACGTGCTATTCCACGCTATGACGTCAGAAACTCGGCACGCTCAACCCTCAACGTTCGGATGCACGGTCCGTGTGCCGACGGCTTTACTGTCGCCCAAGTTTATAATTTTTTTCGTCTGGGGGTCTATTCTTTCCACATGATCCTCCAATTTATTTTCCTTGACTTCAACAGTTTACTCATATCTTGTATTCCACGCTGTTCCCTTATCGATAAATTGTTCTCTCATCCCACATGGTTACTCCTTGGCTGTACCGTAGGAAATTCATTTTCAGTGCTGTTAACTGTTGTCTTTTTCGTTTTCGCCCTAGTTTCTGCTGCATATGCCATAACAGGAAGTACCATTGTTTTACATATTTTTATTTATCTTTCAGTTGTCATAAATTTGTTTCTCCACACAGCTTTTTGCAGTCAACCGGCTACTTTATCTGCTTTTGACGTTTGGCTTTCCACTTCCATGTTTGCCTTTATAGCTGGTGATAATAGACGCTATATAATTAAAGCTCATTACCTCTAATTTACATCATAAAGGTTTTCTTTGAATTTTTAGATGAGATTTTTATGTTATATTGCTTAACTGTTTTATTGGATTTGTAAAGTAACCATTGTAAATTATACTGTTTATTTGCTGTCAGTACAGCATCATCAGAATAACATATAATATTTACTATTTTATTTTCTGTTTTATTCCCTGCTTTTTTCTTACGGCATGAATGACGTATTCTATTATTATGTTGAGCAGGAGTGAGTTTAATGAGTGTCGTTGTCTAATTTCTTTGTTTGTTGTAATTTGATGCGTCAATGTTCGTATGTTTTGATTCTCGTTTTAATTCCTTTATGTATTAATATTACAACGTGACTCAAAGCTCTCATATATTTTCATTTTCCTGTTACGTAGGCTTAGCTAGAAAAACGTAGCGAGAAAACCTGGTGTTATATACCAGCTCCTTCAAGGCACTGTTGTGACGTCTGCTGATGCAAACACGATTGGTAGGGAGACGTAGTGATCAATGGCGGTGCGCGCTGTCCACTCGAATCTCGTAATCTGCGGTTAACCACTGGCATTAGCATACGGCTGTATCGGCGCCATCAGCAGCAGTTGTAACAGAGAACGGGGGGCAGAGGCAGCCCCTGGCCTATATGTTACCCCGCGTGACAGCCGCGGCAGCTGGGCTGCCTGCCATTGCGGGGCAGATGGCCGACTGGTGGCCACCAATGCGCGCAGAATCTGAGCTTACACGCTGGCTGCGCGTGCACACGACGGCGAAGCCAGCCGAGCTTCTGCACCTGCCAGTCTCCGTCGGCCGCTGCGAGCTGTGTGCGGGGAGTTGGGCTGCACTAGCGGCTGCTGCGGGGCACGGAACGCACCAGAGTGACTCCCTAAAGCTGTTGTCACGCTTACAGCAGAACCTTATTGGAAAATATTAGACCTATTGATGTACAGGGTGATTGTAATTAAAGTTAAACTTTCAAAACGCTGTAGATATAACACCACTGGTCAGACTGACGTCAAGTTGCAGCGGAATATTATCAGAGAAGAGGGAAAACGTATGGCAGAAAAAAAATATAGTTTGAAAATTGATCGATAGATGGCCCTGTATGTGTCAGGATACGTAAATGAAAACACCTGTCATGCGCACGACTCATTGAAGTTGGTATAAACACACCGGGTACACAGCTTTTCCTTCTTTCGCGTCTGCGACGTTCGCCATGACTGTCTCAATGCAGGATCGCGCTCTGCTTGTAAAGCTGTATTACAAGAATGATGACTGTGCACACGTCCCTCTGCAGAATCTCTTGACACTGAAGGGTCTGAAGAAAGGCGTTGGTCCGATGACTGCCGTGGGTCTGGAAAAAATGATTCAGAAATTCGGAAAGACGGGTTCTTTTGGTGTGCAACCTGCTAGTGAGAGGAAACGAATTGATTCGACGTCAATAGAAACAATGGCCACAGCAATGCAAGAGGAGACGAGTGGTGTCGTGCAAACATGTAGTGCACAGAGAATTGCCCGAAGATTGGACATACCCGTGAGGACGGTGCGTAAAAACCCACCAAACATGCTTCTTTGCTATCCATTCAAAATTACCCACGTGCACGAGTTGCTTCCTGTTGACCTGACAGCAAGAGAGACCTTCGTGTTAGAGGTTCTTGCTCTCATGGATGTAGTCAGTGATTCGCCGTGGAAGATTTCGTAGACAGACGAAGCCAACTTCCACCTGACAGGATGTGTCAATACACAGAACTGTCGAATATGGACAACGGAAAATCCACACGCAGATCAACCAGCACCACTTCATCTTGAAAAGATCACCGTGTGGTTCGGGTCTACAGCATCATTTATCATAGCGCCATATTTTTTCGAAGAGACAGGTGCTTCCGTTCCTGTTTCCTGTACCGTCACTGGTAATCGCTATGAATCTTTTGTGCAATCACGTCATTCCAGCTCTCCAACAGCGTGGGTGTGTGGATGGGATCATTTTTATCAAGATTGCGCACCTCCTCACATTGCAAATCCACTTAAGCAGCTGCTGAAGCGCCATTTCGGAAATGCTAGAATTATCAGCTATCATTTCCCTATAGCCTGGCTGTCCCGATCACCTGGTCTTAATCCGTGTGACTTCTGGCTGTGGGACTATTTGAAAGATGTTGTGTTCAGTGTTCCGATTGCAGACTTAGCTGCATTGAAGAGGCAAGCATTTCGCACCACATTCTGAACGTGACCCTGGAAACACTTTGATCAGTTGTCGAACATGCTGTTTCTCGATTTCAACTTGTTTCAGAAAACGGTGGACAGCATACTGAACATGTTTTGCCCCAGTCACACGGAAATTAATAGTCCGAATTGATTTTAATTGATGCTTTCTTATGCGGTTTTTGGCCTCAGGACAATTAAAAACCGATTTTTCTCATCTGATGTGATATGACGTTGCCGTGGTGGTTGGGCTTACATTACTAACAGTATCACACCTGTACACCCATGCACACTGAGTAGTAGTTCGCTTAACGTCAGACGTACGCCTTAGGCATTGTTGTATGATTCATTTGTCATTTGTAGTCGACCGTTATAAAAGTATGATGATTACAGCTCCATCTATTGCTATATTTTGTAACTCTTTATTTTGCTTTTGCCATTTGTTTTAATTATAATCAACCTGTACACGGTGGAACTCAGACTTCTGCTATTATGTTATGTCAACCACATATGACAAGAGTACAGAAGATTTGTATGCAAATTTTCCAGAACAGCCAACTGCAAACTTGCATATCCTTCCGAGATGTTTTTACATTAATGTATATCTATGTCGACTTGAAAGAATTACTTTTGTGTGTGTGTGTGTGTGTGTGTGTTTGTGAAATCTTATGGGACTTAACTGCTAAGGTCGTCAGTCCCTAAGCTTACACACTACTTAACCTAAATTATCCTAAGGGCAAACGCACACACCCATGCCCGAGTGAGGACTCGAACCTCCGCCGGGATCAGTCGCACAGTCCATGACTGCAGCGCCGTAGACCGCTCGGCTAAACCCGCGTGGCAAGAATTACTTGCTACAAAAATCTAGTCGTTAATGAATCACGATTCACTAAAAGACATGAACTCCTTATCATGCTGATTTGTTTACACCACTATGATACAGCAATATGTAGACACCCATTTGATTCGCAGAACTGGTTATTTCATTACGATTTTGCTCAGTTATGTTTTATAGAACTGAAAGCAAAGGCATGAGCACTGAGAAGGCAACACAAATTGCCCTGTTAAACGTAAAGAGTGGATTGGTGGAAAGAGCACACTGAAGGAACTGACTGACGAGGTGACGGAGGGAGAATCGGGAGACAATATGAAGAATATATAAAATCTGACCCTTGGTCAATCCGCCTGTCGCAGCCGTGCAGTGCGGACGTGTTGTTGTTTCCGCCTGCGGAACGCGCGCGCTCGCTGTTGTTTACTTTTCAGCGGCCGTCACTTACGTGTCGCTTACGTGTACTAGAGCTATGGCCAACCGTTTTAGAAAATCGACACTACGATTCAGCTTGTGCAACGACAAAACACGACCAAAGGCCATGAAAGTGGAACGCTTCCTCCACGACGTTGCTAAGATCCCAGCTTCCGACATCTTGGGTATCAAAAATGGTTCAAATGGCTCTGAGCACTATGGGACATAACAGCTATGGTCATCAGTCCCCTAGAACTTAGAACTATTTAAACCTAACTAATCTAAGGACAGCACACAACACCCAGCCAACACGAGGCAGAGAAAATCCCTGACCCCGCCGGGAATCGAACCCGGGAACCCGGGCGTGGGAAGCGAGAACGCTACCGCACGACCTCGAGATGCGGCCTCTTGGGTATCCATTTGTCCATACTAAGCAGTACGGTGTACGTCAAAGTCGCCAATGACGCGGTGTGCGAAAGAATACTTCGTGACACCAAACACGGACTACGCTTTTGCCACGCCGACGGAAATGTCGGTGCGGTCACTGTCGACCATGCGCACCATACGAGCTCCCGGCGGAAGACATTATCGCGGCTTTCCGCCCCTATGGCAATGTACACGGCCACATTGCCGAGAGCTGGGTGTAATTCCAAACGTACCCCGTTCTTAAGATTTTTGCACCCCACTTCTTCGTTACACATCCAGCAACAACATCGAACTCAGACATCCATCGACACTGTAACCCACAGTGGAGTAGGCGCATGCATGAGCGCCTCCTTTCTTTTACGCACTGTACCAGAGCATGCTGGTCATTCCCCCAGCTCTACTGTCCCCTCCTATTTGGCTTCTACCCTCCTTTCGATCGCTTCTCCCCGGTAGCGGTGCCAGGGACACAGTGGTCAGGCCACGCATGTTGACCCCTGCCCACTCTGCCTCCACGCTCCATCTGCAGGGCAGTTGCCTGCAAGTCTTATCATACCTCCGCATCTTCTTCTCTTTTTGTCTATTACCTCACACCTCTTAGCTTACTTCAGTATTATTGTTATTATTTTTTCCGACACCTTGTTAATAAAGGCTTCTGCTCGCCTCGGTCGAGTGTAATATCTCGTGTTGATTCCACCAGAAGGATGGCATTTCCGGTGTATTTATGATTGTACAAATAAAGATATTTAGTTTACTTACTCTTTTCCCGATTAAAAAAAAAACTGGAGGTGAGTGATTCAAGGATGGGAAGGAGGAGGCATCGTGGCCATGCCTCGGGTTTCGACCCCTGCCCACCCTGTCTCCAGCAGCTCAGAACTGATCACTCTACTCTTCACCATTAAAAAAAAAGTGGTAACGTCTTTGAAAAAAAAGGGTTAGCGTCTTTGATTAGTAATCAAACAACCAAAACGTCCTCTGTCGCGGGTTCGAAACCCACTACCGCTTAAATTTTGCTTAATAATCAGCATTTGGCGGCCAAAGACTTCCGGAATAAGAAGTCACCCTCAATCTGCCAACGGCCTTGTCAAAGATCAGGATGGAGAAGATAGAGTTTCAGAGCACCCTCTTGTCCTTGGGATGGGAAACAGCCGCTAAAGGCGGAAGAATCAGCAATGATGATGTAAGCCACTGCATTAAAGACACATAACGTGAATGCAAAGGACATATAACCTGTAACTGAAGAAGTGTCATGATGATTTCCCCATTGGCGAAAGATTCCGGAATAGTCCCACATTCGGTCCTCCAGGAGGTGACTGCCAAGGGGGAGGTGATCATAAGAAAAAGATATAATAATCAACGAAAGGATAATGTTCTACGACTCGGGGTGTGGAATGTCAGAAGCTTGAATCTGAAAGGGAAACTGGAAAATCTGATAAGGGAAATGTGAAGGCTTAACATAGATACAATGGGGGTCAGT
Source organism: Schistocerca serialis cubense (assembly GCF_023864345.2). NCBI lineage: Eukaryota > Metazoa > Arthropoda > Insecta > Orthoptera > Acrididae > Schistocerca > Schistocerca serialis. The sequence continues at coordinate 915,501 of NC_064646.1, forward strand.
GAAGCGAAATGGAAAGAAGACAAGGATTTCTTATCAGATGAGCATAGGGTAATACCAACAGCAGCAGAAAATGGTATAATGAGTATAGGATTCGTTATGAATAGGAAGGTAGGGCAGAGGGTGTGTTACACTGAACAGGATAGAGTTATTCTTGACAGAATCGAGAGCTAACCAACACCGACAACGATAGTTCAGTTATACACGACGACGTCGCAAGCTGAAGATGAAGTGATAAAGTATAGGAGGGTTCTGAAAGGGTAGTGCGGTACATAAGGGAGAGGAAAATCTAATAGTCATGGGGGAATGGAATGCAGTTGTAGGGGAAGGAGTATAAGAAAAGGTTACAGGAGAAAATAGGGTTGGAACAAGGAATGAGAGAGGAGAGAGATTAGTTGAGTTCTGTAATAAATTTCGGCTAGTAATAGCGAATACTGTGTTCAAGAATCACAAGAGGAGTAGGTATAATTGGAAAAGATCGGGTGATACACGCAGATTTCAGTTATACTATATCATGATGAGACAGAAATTTCGAAATCGGATACTGGACTGTAAGGCGTACCCAGGAGCAGATATAGACTCAAATCGCAACGTAGTAGTGATACAGAGTACGCTGCAGATCAAGAAATTAGTCAGGAAGAACCAATACGCAAAGAAGTGGGGTACAGAACTACAGCCCGCATCTCGTGGTCGTGCGGTAGCGTTCTCGCTTCCCACACCCGGGTTCCCGGGTTCGATTCCCGGCGGGGTCAGGGATTTTCTCTGTCTCGTGATGGCTGGGTGTTGTGTGCTGTCCTTAGGTTAGTTAGGTTTAAGTAGTTCTAAGTTCTAGGGGACTGATGACCATAGGTGTTAAGTCCCATAGTGCTGAGAGCCATTTGAACCATTTGAACAGAACTACAAAGGAATGGCGAAATACGCTTGAAGTTCTCTAAGCCTGTAGATACAGCAATAAGGAATAGCTCAGTAGGCAGTAAAGTCGAAGAGGAATGGATATCTCTAAAAAGGGCAATCACGGAAGATGGAAAGAAAAACATAGGTACAAGAAGTTAACTGCGGAGAAACCATGGGTAACAAAAGAAATACTTCAGTTGATCGGTGAAAGAAGGAAGTCGCTGAGGAATGAAATAAATAGGAAGTGCAGGGAAGCTAAGACGAAATGGCTGAATTGAAAACGTGAAGAAGAAGAAAAAGAAATGATAGTCAGAAGGACTGACTCAGCATACAGGAAAGTCAAAACGACCTTCGGTGACATAAAAAGAAGAATGTTAAGATTAAGAACGCAAATGGAATTCCACTGTTCAATGCAAAGGACAGAGCGGATAGGTGGAAAGAGTACATTGAAGGCCTCTATATGGTGGAAAATTTGTCAGCTGTAATAGAAGAAGAAATATAAGTCGATTTAGAAGAGGTAAGGGATCCAATATTGTAATCAGGATTTAAGAGATCTTTGGAAGACTTAAGATCAAATAGGGATAGGTAACGTTCCATCAGAATTTAGAATGTGCTAGATGACGATCAGTTTAGCTTTAGAGAAGGTAAAGGCACAAGGGCGGCAATTCTGACGATGCGGTTGATAATGGAAGCAAGACTAAAGATAAATCAAGTAGTGTTCGAATGATTTGTCGATCTGGGAAAAGCGTTCGACAATGTAAAATGGTGCAAGGTATTCGAAATTCTGAGGAAAAAAAAAACTGCTAAGCTCTAGGGAGAGACGGATGATATACAATATGTGCAACAGCCAAGAGGGATAAATAAGAGTGGACGACCAAGAACGAAGTGCTCGTATTAAAAAGGGTGTAATAGAGGGATGTAGTCTTTCGCCCTACTGTTCAATCAGTACATAGAGGAAGCAGTGATGGGAATTAAAAGAAAGGTTCAGTAGTGTAATTAAAATTCAAGGCGAAAGGACATCAATGATACGATTCGCTGATGCCCTTACTATCCTGAGTGAAAGTGAAGAAGAATTACTTAATATGCTGAATGGAATGACCAGTCTAATATGTATAGAATATGGATTGACAGTAAGTCGAAGAAACAGGAAAGTATTGAGAAGTAGCAGAAATCAGAACAGCGGTAAACTTAACATCAGGATCGATGCTCTCGAAGCACATGAGATTAAGTCATTATGCTACGTGGCAGCAAAATAACCATTTAGGGACGGAGCAAGGAGGACATCAAAAGCAGACTAGCCCTGGCCAAGAGAATCTACTAGTCTATAGCATAGACCTTAATTTGAGGAAGGAATTTCTGAGAATATACGTCTGGAGCACAGCACTGTATGGTAGTGAAATATGGACTGCGGGGGAAACTGGAAAAGAAGACAATCGGAGTATTTGAGATGTGGTGCTACAGACGAATGTTGAAAATTAGGAGGACTGGTTATGTAAGGTTGAGGATGTTCTGCGCAGAATCGGAGAGGAAAGGAATGTGTGGAAAACACTGACAAGGAGAAGAGACAGGATAATATAACATCTGTTTAGACTTCCATGGTACTAGAGGGATCTGTATATTGAAAAAAAAGCTGTAGAGGAAGACAGAGAATGGAATACATCCAGGAAATAATTGAGAACGTAGGCTGCAAGTGCTACTCCGAGATGAAGAGAAAGGCACAGGAGAGGGATTCGTGGCGGGTCGCATCGAACCAGGCAGAAAATTGATGACATAAAAAAAGAGATGATTCAGTATTATGGTCAGAGCTTAACAGATCTTTCGAAGTCGCGCAGTCAAATAAGCAAATGGAAGTGACTACATCTTTTCGAAATTTCTAAGATCATGCGATAGAATAGCACCCAAATCACTACTGAAGTTGGTGTGTAGCCTCTGTGATACTGAAGATGTACCATCATACTTTCGGAAAAGCATTATCCACACATCTCAAACGTCAATAAGTGCGAAGACTATGCAGCTTGTACGCCGACGATTCTAACAAAAATGATAAACAGCAAAATGGAAAGTAAAACTGACGATATGTTAGATGAGATCGGTTTGACTATTGGAAAAGTAAGATGCCAGAGAGGACGTTCTGTCATTAAGCTTGATAATAGAAGCAAGAACTAAGAAAAATCAAGACAAGCTTAAGAGTAAGCCGAAGAAAGACAGAAGTAGTGAGTAATAACAGAAAAGGTATTAGTGATAAACCTTACATCAAAATCTGCTACTACGAAGTCGACAAAATGAAGGAAGTAGAAGCAAAATAGCTTAAGGCGGGCGACGAAAGGATGGCTAAAAAGCAGACTAGCGCAGTCAAATAGAGAATTTATGCCTCAGAGAATTCAGAAGCAAAATTCGGCCTTACCTGAGCAAGAAATTTCTGTGAATTTATGTTGACAGTAGAACGTTATATGGTAGTGAATCATGGACTGTGGGCAAACTGGCGAAAACGATAATAGATGTGTCTCAGCTGTGGTGTGATGTAAGGATGTTCAAACTTAGGTAGTCTGGTAGGATTAGGAATAAGGCGGTTTCTGCAGAATCGGCGACGAAAGGATCAAAAATACTGACAGCAGGATGGTGGAACATGTGTTTAATGTCAGGGAATAACTTCCATGGCACTAGAGGGAACTGTAGAGGGTAAAAACTGTGCGGGAAGGCAGGGATTGAAATACACATAACCAATAATTCAGGATATAGAGTGAAATTGCTACTCTGAGACAAAGAGGTTGGTGTGCTACATCAGAGCAGTTAGACGACTGTTAACAGAAAAGAAAAAAAAATGTATTGTCTGTACACATTGTTTCCTAGAATGACAACGACATCTGTTTCTCCAGGTTTATCTGGTGCTGTTAAAATATTTCTGGCTGTCATCCGTTTCTTCCAAGTACTTTAACTGATAGATTTGTAGGTTGTGTCTCAGTTGTAAGGCACAAAAATGGAGGTGCTGAGATCGGAATGCCTACGATTTATTCCCATTCATCTTTATTGGCCGGTGTTTTTTGAATAGTGAAGTCATTTCACGTTCCCATCGTATCGAATTCTCAGATTTACTTCTTCATTTGCTGTTCGTAGTTATCTCTTTTCCAGAGTCTGCTGATAACATTTCGAAGCAAGCCTCCACCAGGAAATCTTTTATTCACTTAGACTTCCCAGACATGCCACGAGATCCTTCTATTGTGGTTTCAGACACGTTTCGTTTACCAGTCTTTTACCATTCCTGTTTCCAGTTTACCAGTCTTTTACCATTCCGGTTTCCAATACTGCATACCTAAATTGTGAATCTCACGGGCGTGTATGTATTGTCTGGTAACTTGTCGTTCAACAATCTTCAGAATTTTCTGTAATGAAGACTCATCATAACTTTAGGCTCCATGAAATTTCATGTCATCTGATTTTGTGTTTCTAAGCATCTGTCTGAGTCGAAACCCTTCCCCCCTTCAACACCATTCCCTCATCCACACCCTTCCTTCTAAACGCTGTTATACAGCACTGAACCATGGTCAATAGCCAGAACTCAGATATAGTTCCTGGCGAAACCTTACGTTACAATATTAGAACGATCTTTAACCCATAATAGTGAATTCTGTCCTCCACAGATGGTACCTATAATTCAATATCATCTAATTCTTTCAGTGTCGTAGTCGTCCCCAACTATAAGAATGTATTATAAAATTTCTAAAATTTTCCCTAATTGAAGAAAATTTGATTACCGATTGTCGAGTATTGGTATCATTATTAGGGTTTAAGCAGGTATACTCTCGTACAACATTGAGTAAAGCTTGAATCACTTACCAGTTACGTATTGGTGCTTTCTGTTTATTACACCCTGTTGTTGTTGTTGTGGTCTTCAGTCCAGAGATTGGTTTGATGCTGCTCTCCATGCTACTCTACCCTGTGCAAGCTTCTTAATCTCCCAGTACCTACTGAAGCCTACTTCCTTCGAAATCTGCTTAGTGTATTAATCTGTTGGTCTCCCTCTACGATTTTTTTCCCTCCGTGCTACCCTCGAATACTAAACTGGTGATCCCTTGATGCTTCAGAACATGTCCTACCAACCGATCCCTCCCTCTATTCAAGTTGTGCCACAAATTTCTCTTCTCCCCAATTCTGTTCAATACATCCTCATTAGTTATGTGATCTACCCATCTAATCTTCAGCATTTTTCTGTAGCACCACATTTCGAAAGCTTCTGTTCTCTTCATGTCTAAACAATATATCGTCCACGTTTCACTTCCATAGATGGCTACACTCCATACAAATACTTCCAGAAAAGACTACCTGACTCTTAAATCTCCTTCAGAAACACTTTCCTTGACGTTGCCAGTCTATATTTTATATCCTCCCTACTTTGACCATTGTCAGTTATTTTGCTCCCCAAATAGAAAAACTGCTTTACTACTGTAAGTATCTCAAAAATGGTTCACATGGCTCTGAGCACTATGGGACTTAACTTCTGAGGTCGTCAGTCCCTTAGAACTTAGAACTACTTAAACGTAACTAACCTAAGGACATTACACACATCCATGCCCGAGGCAGGATACGAATCTGCGATCGTGGCGGTCGCGCGGTTCCAGACTGCAGCGCTTAGAACCGCTCGGCCACTCCGGCCGGCTAAGTATGTCATTCCCTAATCTAATTCCCTCAGCATCACCCGATTTAATTCGACTACATTCCATTATCCTAGTTTTGCTTTTGTTGATGATCATCTTATATCCTCCTTTCAAGACACTGTCCATTCCGTTCAACTGCTCTTCCAGGTCCTTTGCTGTCTTTGACAGAACTACAATGTCATCCGCAAATCTCAAGTTTTTTATTTCTTCTCCATGGATTTTAATTCCTACTCCGAATTTTTCCTTCGTTTCCTTTACTGCTTGTTCATTATACAGATTGAATAACATCGGAGATAGGCTACAACCCTGTCTCACTCCCTTCCCTAACACTGCTTCCCTCTCATGCCCCTCGACTCTTATAACTGCAATCTAGTTTCTGTACAAATTGTAGATAACCTTTCGCTCCCTGTATTTTACCCCTGCCATCTTCAGAATTTGAAAGAGAGTATTTCAGTCAACATTATCAAAAGCTTTCTCTAAGTCTTTAAATAATAGAAACGTAGGTTTGCCTTTCCTTACTCTATCTTCTAAGATAAGTTGTAGGGTCAGTATTGCCTCACGCGTTCCAACATTTCTACGGAATCCAAACTGATCTTACTCGAGGCCGGCTTCGACCAGTTTTTCCATTCGTCTGTAAAGAATTCGTGTTAATTTTTTTGCAAACCTGTCTTACTAAACTGATAGTTCGGTAATTTTCTCATCTGTCAACACCTGCTTTGTTTGGGATTGGAATTATTGTATTCTTCTTAAAGTCTGAGGGTATTTCTCCCATCTCATACAGCTTGCTCACCAGATGGTAGAGTTTTGTGAGGACTGGCTCTCCCAAGGTTATCAGTAGTTCTAATGGAATGTTGTGTGCTCCCGGGGCCTTGTTTCGACTTAGGTCTTTCAGTGCTCTGTCAAACACTTCATGCAGTATCATATCTCCCATTTCATCTTCATCTACATCCTCTTCCATTTCCATAATATTGTCCTTAAGTACATCGCCCTTGTATAGGCCCTCTATATACTCCTTCCACCTTTCTGCTTTCCCTTCTTTTCTTAGAACTGGGTTTCCATATGAGCTCTTGATATTCATACAAGTGGCTCTCTTTTCTCTGAAGGTCTCTTTAATTTTCCTGTAGGCAGTATCTATCTTACCCCTAGTGAGAGAAGCCTCTACATCCTTACATTTGTCCTCTAGCCATCCCTGCTTAGCCATTTTGCACTTCCCGTCGATCTCAATTTTGAGACGTTTGTATTCCTTTTTGCCTGCTTCATTTACTGCATTTTTATATTTTCTCCTTTCACCAATTAAATTCAATATAGCCTCTGTTACCCAAGGATGTCTACTAGCCCTCGTCTTTTTATCTACTTGATCCTTTGCTGTCTTCACTGTTTCATCTCTCTAAGCTACCCATTCTTCTTCTACTGTATTTCTTTCCCCCATTCCTGTCAATCGTTTCCTAATGCTCTCCCTGAAACTCTGTACAACCCCTGGTTCTGTCGGTTTATCCAGGTATCATCTCCTTTAATTCCCACCTTTTTGCGGTTTCTTCAGTTTTAATCTACAGTTCATAACCAATAGATTGTTGTCAGAGTCCACATCTGCCCCTGGAAATGTCTTACAATTTATAGCCTTGTCGCTAAACCTCTGTTTTACCATTATATAATCTATCTGAAACCTTCCAGTATCTCCAGGTCTCTTCCGTGTGTAGAACCTTCTTGCATGATTGTTGAAAGAGGCGTTAGCTATGATTAAGTTATGCTCTGTGCAAAATTCTACCAGGCGGCTTCCTCTTTCATTCCTTACCCCCAATCCACATTCACCTACTACCTTTCCTTCTCTTCCTTTTCCTACGACCGAATTCCAGTTACCCATGACTATTAAATTTTCGTCTCCTTTCAATATCTGAATAATTTCTTTTATCTCATCATACATTTCATCAATCTCTTCGTTATGTGCGGAGCTAGTTGGCATATAAACTTGTACTACTGTGGTAGGCGTGGGCTTCGTATCTATCTTGACCACAATAATATGTTCACTATGCTGTTTGCAGTAACTTACCCGCATTCCTATTTTTTATTCATTATTAAACCTACTCCTGCATTACCCCTATTTGATTTTGTGTTAATAAGTCTATATTCACCTGACCAGAAGTCTTGTTCCTCCTGCCACCGAACTTCACTAATTCCCACTGTATCTAACTTCAACCTATCCATTTCCCTTTTTAAATTTTCTAACCTACCTGCCCGATTAAGGGATCTGATATTCCACACTCCGATCCGTAGAATGTCAGTTTTCTTTCTCCGGATAACGACGTCCTCGTGAGAAGTCCCCACCCGGAGATCCGAATGGGGGACTATTTTACCTCCGGAATATTTTACTCAAGAGGACGCCACGCCATCATCACTTAACCATACAGTAATGCTTCATTCCCTCGAGAAAAATTACGGCTGTAGTTTTCTCTTGCTTTCAGCCGTTGGCAGTATCAGTACAGCAGGCCGTTTTGGTTGGTGTTACAAGGCTAGATCAGTCAATTATCTAGACTGTTTCCCCTGCAACAACTGAAATGCCTGCTGCCCCTCTTCAGGAACCACGCGTTTGTCTGGCCTCTCAACAGATACCCCTCCGTTGTGGTTGCACCTACGGTACGGCTACCTGTATCGCTGAGGCACGCAAGCCTAACGGCAAGGTCCATGGTTCATGGGGGGAGGGTTACACCCTGTTAGCTCCAAATTCGTTTTCTTCTTTCCACTGTACGTCGAGCATCATGATGTTCTTTTCTTTGTCCCGATGATTTTGGAAGTTGGAGCGGCTGACTAAAACTCTGTGATTGACCTAAAACCAGAAGCTGTCCTTCTTCGACTGAGCAATCCTAAGCTAACACTTCACGCCCTCAGAGCTTCAGCTTCGCCTTTCTCCTGTTTTGCATTCCTACACGCTCTACTGGACCAGCACACCTGGAAGAAAGGATACTGTGAAGAAGTCTAGCTGGTCGTGTCCAGAACAGAGTTTCCCCTCTGGTGCGCTGTGTGAGGTTTTTCGAATTTTTCTCGCAAATTAAAACTGTTAACTGCCTGAGGTTCACCTTGCCGTTCTGCTTCCTCATTATGGCCTATGTTTGATACTAGTGGACTTCCTTTGGCCAGGAACGCTTTTTTTGTCAGTGATTGTTTTTGATGTCCTCCTCGCTCCGTCCGTTGTTTGTTATTTTGCCGTCTAGGTAGCAGAAGTTCTTAACTTCGTCTACTTCTTGATCCCGAATTTCAACCTTAAGTTTCTCGCTGTTCTCAGTTTTGCTACATCTCATTACTTTCGCCTTTCTTCTATTTATTTTCGATTTCGATCTACATTTGTAATCACTAGAGTCTTCATTCCTTTCAACAGATACCGTAATTCCTCTTGACTTTCATTGAGAATAGCAAAGTCATCAGTGAGTCTTATCGTGGATAATCGTTCACCTTGAATTTTATAGCCATTCTTGAGGTTTCCTGTTACTTTTACTATAGCTTCTTTAGCTTCTTCTATGCACTGAGTGAAAAGTAATGGCGAATGAGTAGATTTCTGTCTCACACCCTATTTAATCGGAGCACTTCGTTCTTGGTTTTCCATCTTATTGTTCCCTCTTGGTTCTTATACAATTATGTATTTCCTGTCTGTACCTACAGTATTAGCTGTATAGTACCCGGAACTTGAAATATTTTGCACCATTGTAAATTAGCGCACGCTTCTTGCAGGTGGACAAATCCAATGAAAATGTCTTAATTTTCCTCAGTCTTGTTTCCATTATCAACTGCAACGTCAGAAATGCCTCTCTGGTGCCTTTACCTTTCCTGACGCCAAATTCGTCGTCATCAAACCGATTCTCAATTTTCTTCTCCATTCTTTCTTATATTAATCTTGTCAACAATTTCGGTCCTTGTGCTCTTAAGGTGACTGTGCGATAATTCTCGCACTTGTCAGCTCTTTTAATCTTCATAATTGTGTGTATGACGTTTATCCGAAAGTCTCATGGTATATTGCCCGTCTCAAACATTCTGCGCACCAAGGTGAGTAGTCATTTTGTTGGCACTCCCCCAATCCTTCGTACAAATTCCGATGGTGTCCCACCAATCCGTTCTGCCTTATTTGGTATTAAGTCTTCAAACGCCGTTTTAAATTCTGCTGTAATTAAAAGCAAGTACAGTAACATTATGAGCACCATAGGAACTGCACTGTTAAATGCACAGGAGAGAGTGGATATGTGGAAGTAATACATTGAAGGCATCAATAAGGGGGATGACTTGTGTCATGACGTGACAGTAGACGAAACAGGAGTCGATACGAAAAATGCTCTTAATTTTTCATAAGAAATCTTTTACTCTGTTGTGAAGTGTGCTCTCTTTTGAAATATGACGGCAGCTTAAAACTATCAGCGATACCGAAACGCAAACCCAGAACCCGGTGTTCTTCCAGGGCTGACAGTCTCACAAGGTGTGCAGGAGAGACCCTCAAGTGTAGAAGACACGAGACGAGGTACTGGAGAAAGTAACTGTGAGGCACATAGTGGGTCGTCATGGAATCGCTGACTCGGTACGAGCACTGACCGCGAAAGCCAGGGTTGTGGGTTGGAACTCCGGTCCAATACACCGTTTTGATTTACTAGGAAATTTCTCAGTTATCCGTATTCCAATGTAGTCTACTTCGACTCTGATAGCGTTATAATATCACTGAAAGATAAGGGAATGAAGAGAAAAGCAAGGAAAATAGATGATGGTTCTGGGCAGAATCTTCCAACATGTGGTGTACAAGGTATCTATGAAGTTCCCCTATCATTTCCAAAAATGGTAACTCTGAAACTATTAGTGAAAGAGCATCATGGTTTGTTGTAAAACGTTTAGCACCTCCCAAAGTTATATTCTTTTCTCCTTTGTTGCAGATTTGATTTGGAGTGCATCAAAATGGCGACAGACTAGCAGAAGGTGCATGTGTAATCTGGTACACAGAATCCATATTTGTGACAACAGTATTATGGAATTATCGATGCCAGTCTGCGAGGCCACCACTGGCAAAAGCAAACATAATGAGTTGGTTCAAAAAATGTGAAAGAGACAGACAGTGTAAAAGTTTTTTCTCGAAGTGAACGTCTCCCTGTGTCTGAAGCACGTGTTGACAGGGTGCAAGCTGCATTTAGACACAGACCCCAGAATTCATTTGTCGTGCATCACACAAATGGCCTAAAGCAAGATCAACTATCTATAAAGTTGAAATAATGCTCAATTTTAATCCTCTACTGGTATAGATTCACAAAAGCTTCTCAGGAGGTAATGACATATAATGGTGACTTATGTATACATAACTCTACGATGGAACCTCACTATAAACTTAGCTTTGTCTTGGCTCACACAATACTTGCTAATCATTACAGTAAGTTAAGTCAGTAACGTAAACCTTTAAACGCAATGTTCTGGCGCAAGTTGCTGTAAAGATTAGGAAATACTGTGTGAACGAGACAAGTCAAGATTATAGTGAGGTGGCCTTGTAATGATATGTATGTCTGTCACCATTGGCCAGCTTTCCCTCCAATGACGATGGTGTTGTAAACCGAAACCGGTGGAAAGTTGTGTTGGTACATATGGTGGTTTAAAAAGCATTATTTCAAATACCTGATAACTGTAGAGAGTTTTGAAATAAAACTATATGTCCATAAAGTGCCACATAGGCCGTTACGCCTTTTTGCATACAAGTCCCAATGGTCCAAGAACGGCAGCCGAACGATCATCCTCAGCAGTATGGACTCACGTGTGCCATTCCGGCCTCCATAATGGTGACAACGCCTACATGAAAAGGTGCCTGTTTCCAGATAAAGGAACGTTCCACATTTCTGCACATGTGTACCACCGCAACATTAGCTTTGAGGTTCAGAAAACGCAGGCAATACATGTGGCCACATCCCCGATAGCTCAAAGCTCAGTGTTTGGAGGGACATTAGAGTAGCTCCTGCTGCCACACATCGGAGAACCACAGCTGTCCATCATGTTTCAACACGTTGGTGCACCGCCACACTGGAGTTAGAAGGTGCGGGATGTGTTGAAGGACAGCTGTCCTGAGAGGTGGATAAGTAATGACTGCGCCGCACCACAGCCGTCGCACTCTCTGTATGTCATGACATTACACTTCTTTCTGTGGAGCAACGTGAAGGATCGCATATAAGCAACAACACTCAGCAACGTTGCTGCTCTTGGTGAACGAAGCAATGAGGGAAACAAGTGTAGACACTGGAACATTAACTGATAAAAAACCAGAACTCGAACAGAGCCTTGATATTCTACGAGACACGAGTGGAGCACACACCGGAATTGTAGAAGAACAGGAAAAAAATGAGAGCTGCTAAACGTTTTACAGGAAACCATGATGTTGCAATGATTTCCCGATATGACAGTTAAAATGATAGTGGAACTTTATGGATAGTGTGACGTTACGACTGGCGAACCCGCTATGTGTAGGCAATTTACTTGAGCGGCCGTGGCTGGCAAGTTGCCTTAATGTGGCTGAGCAAGGTGAGTCATACGCGATGATGGGCGAAGTGGCCACACGGTGGAGGTCAGGGATGAACCACGCTCGGTAACAGTGAAATGGTGACTTGCAAATCTCACGAACGCGAAGTTGCTGGCAAGTTGCCTTAATGTGGCTGAGCAAGGTGAGTCATACGCGATGATGGGCGAAGTGGCCATACGGTGGAGGTCAGGGATGAACCACGCCCGGTAACAGTGAAATGGTGACTTGCAAATCTCACGAACGCGAAGTTGCTGGCAAGTTGCCTTAATGTGGCTGAGCAAGGTGATACGCGATGATGGGCGAAGTGGCCACACAGTGGAGGTCAGGGATGAACCACGCCCAGTAACAGTGAAATGGTGACTTGCAAATCTCACGAACGCGAAGTTGCTGGCAAGTTGCCTTAATGTGGCTGAGCAAGGTGAGTCATACGCGATGATGGGCGAAGTGGCCACACGGTGGAGGTCAGGGATGAACCGCGCCCGGTAACAGTGAAATGGTGACTTGCAAATCTCACGAACGCGAAGTTGCTGGCAGGTTGCCTTAATGTGGCTGAGCAAGGTGAGTCATACGCGATGATGGGCGAAGTGGCCACACGGTGGAGGTCAGGGATGAACCACGCCCGGTAACAGTGAAATGGTGACTTGCAAATCTCACGAACGCGAAAACTCAAGCGGTATGCCCGCTGATTAAGCAGCCTGGCCAAGTGACTGAAAGTGCAAACTGAAAACGTGATATGTACACAGAAAACACCAAAACTGTTTACAGACAGAAAACGTATAATCTAATGATTCGCATCAGTGAGACGAGCTCGCTGTAATTATTACCATGTTTATAACATTATCATTAACAAAGTTATTAACATTTGAAAGTGAAATTACTTATAAAGACCATAACGAATTATGAAAACAGGCAATGTACACATATGGACACCGTTACAAGCTCTTGGTGCCAGCTATGAAATGAATAAATCTCTATTATCTTTTAACAAATAGGCAAACAGCTGTAACTTATTTATTGAAAAACCTGAACAGGGATGCATAGACCATTATTTCTTGGCATTTAAACAACTGAGACACCGAGAACCATAAGTGCCCAAAGCACAGAAATAAAGTTCTGAGAAAAATATATGTCAGTGAAAACCAAATTTATGGAAAAGCTACCAGTCTCAAATGTCTGAATTGTTTTCTAACCGACTCTCAACTTCTTATACTTCCTTTAGAAAAATTATGTACCCACTTTATGTTATGAAATATTAATTAATATTTAAGATTTTATTTAGTGTTTGTGTTAATTGACAAAATATCCATGTCCCGACTAGTGGCAATAGTGTGTTTTTACGGTTGTAAAATTCGTAATAATTAATGTGACACTAGAATCAGAACATAAAGAACAGATACTAAATGCACAAAAAAACAACACACGTACATGCGCGCACGCGCGCGCACACACACACACACACACACACACACACACACACACACACACACACACAGACAAACATTTCATGAATCTCGTCTCCATTATTTTCACTTTCATTTTCATTAAGCACATTCTGTGGCTTGAGGTTCACATATAACTCAATACCCCTCCGATTATGAAATATTAGCACAATGTTCGTGATGCAGAAACTAAATTATGTTGTGCATCCTAGATAATAACTGAGCAGTGCATAGCAACAAAATTATACGTTATGCTTTAGGCCCATGTGGAAATGAATATCCATAAATTTGTGGGACAGCTTTTCATGCAAGTTCATCTATAAAGTGTGGGGTTACAGATATAGATGAAGCTGTTTCACTATAAGGTCAACAGATGTCAGGAGCATCCATACACGCTAGAATCTGAAAATCGGTGACAATGGGCCTTAGGCCTTATGATTCTCAGCGCATTAACTGATTGTAGTCAGTATTAGAATCCCGTCCCGTTAGACTATCAATCCACGTGTTTATTTAAAGATGTTTGAGTTCCTTTATATAGGTAATACTGTAATTTGAATAATATTAGACGGCAGCGTCAGTGTGTGTAAGTATGTTGTATTGGCTAGCTTTAGCTGCAGCTTCAGATACAGCAAAGAAAATAAAGCAGACTTTTAATGTTAAATGTACAGAATACATTGTAAGATGATGTCATAAAAAAATCAAGAGTATTTAATGCGTGTATTTAAAATTATGAAAATATTACCCTACGATTAATGTCATGAATTATTCTTAGATTAAAACACACTAGGCTGACTAACATGGTGGTCATGTGATCGTGGTTTAAATAGACAAGGAAATGAGGCTAGGGGTCTTAAGTCGGTGTGTGGTTGGATTGGAAATGTGTTTTGAAGGTTTGGCGAGCCCACAGGGCCTCTGGATGTTACATGTGCTATTTTGGACTTGGAAAATTTCGATGTACACCTGTTTAGGACTTAGAACATTTTGGAATTCAGAATGATGATGGAGTTTGATATTTTCGCTGCAGGTTTTATTGGTTTTGCGCTCAGCTGCAAGCATTTAGTGTATATTTACTATTGCATGCGAGTGCTTTGCTCACACTACGAATGAATCAGTTCTGTGCTATAACGAACCAGTATTGTTTTGAGTTAAAAATCAATGTGAGTGCACTGCAGGAATATAAAATTTTATGTTATAATTTGATTAACCTTGTGGTCAAGATTAACCCATTAGTTGTAGCCCATGTTGTTATACCTTGGTATTCTTTCTCAACGGTTTCCCTTTAATGATCATTACCAGTTTATTTATTTAGTTATTTCATCAATGCCTATGCTACTCAATGTCCTCCTTAAGTTTTCCATATTTCTATAAAGGCTTAAAGCAACTGTGCGTGACCGAATCCATTTTGATTAACAAGGAGACGACAAGGCAATCAGAGTTTTACGACTTTTCATACTTATAATATTTGAAGTTCAAAACTCAAGTATCAATCACGAAAAGACGTTAGACGTAATTCTCAAAAACTCTCTAGAAATAGTATTTAGAAGTTTCCCTAGCGTCTTAAATACCCTAACGTAAGGCTAATATTTTTGATAGCGTGGCTCTTTGGTAAGATACACGCCAGGCATCTGGGGTACCTGTGTTCGATTCCCGGCTGATCCAAATTTTTAAACAATGGAGCATGTTCACTTCAGCGAAGCATTAAATATACAGGTTGAGTCACTAACTGTTGCCACCAAGAATAACTCCGAAAGTATGATAGGAACTGAAAAGTTTGTGGCACAAAAGTTGCATCGGTCAACGGGGGCCATAATACGACGTTGGTTTTTTGTTGATAGGTTGGGTCACGTCAGAGATATGAAGGTCAACTTTGTTTTTGTACTTATTTTCCGATAGCGGCAATAGAGACGAGTGCAGTGAGGTCTCTGAAGGTGAACGAAGGTCAAAAAGGTAATTTGAACGTCCATTTACAGAAGGTGTTCGAACTGATGACCATTGGTATCAATGCAGTGCTGCAGTCTTCTTATCATGAATTGAGTGGTATTCCTGATCACATAGACATTTATCGAAGCACATGCTCTGACAATTCTCTCTCTCATATCTTCATGTGCAGTTGGAACGTCTTTATAAACTATGTCTTTTATAAATCCCCATAAGAAAAACTCCATAGGCGTCAAGTCAGGCGAACGAGCCGGCCACGACACATCTGCCTCCGCGTCCAATCCAACGATCTGGGAATTATCTCTGCAACTCATTTCCAGCCGAATCCCGTTCTCATTGCAAATATAGATTCTTTATTACCAATCTTTTACATAAAGTGTCAATAAATATTGTTTAAATTTAAAAAAGTAAAATTTTATTTTTTCATCTATATGTATTCTATGCTTCATGGAAATTCTCGCGGGGTATGCTCCATTTTTTTAAAAAAATTACCAAACCCAGGAACTGAAGTGATGCCACACACCTGTACGTAAGGATTCTACCGTAAATTTAACAATGCTGTATAGTCGTGCACTTGCCTACTGCTGTTTAGGTAGGAAATGATTTCATGCTGACTGGGGATTAATCTTATTTTATTGTTGCCAGAGCCACTGTGAAGCTGCAGTATTCAGTATTTTCAATACTGACGGTAAATTGGAGGTAATAAGTCATGGGATACCTCCTAATATCGTGTCGGGCTTCCTTTTTCAGAAACTCGACGTGGCAAGCACTCAACAAGTCGTTGTAAGCCCTTTCAGAAATATTGAGCCATACTGCCTCTATAATCGTCCATTGTATTGTATTGTATTGTATTGTATGTTAACTGGGGGCCTAGAAACGACGGAGAGGCTCCGTCCTTGGCGCAGCCGCAGTGTTCCACAACCCCACGACGACTACCGCAGTCCACTTCACCCCTCCACCGCCGCACACCGAACCACTCTTTCAGGGATATTGTGCGGTTCGGGCCCCGGTGGACTATCCCTCCCCCCCCCCCCCCCCCCACAGGGAACGTCTCACACCAGACGGGTGTAGCCCCTATGTTTGCGTGGTACAGTAATGGTGGGGTACGCGTACATGGAGAATTTGTTTGCACAGCAATCACCGACATAGTGTAGCTGAGGCGGAATAAGGGGAACCAGCCCGCATTCGCCGAGGCAGACGGAAAACCGCCTAAAAACCATCGATAAACTAGCTGGCTCACCGGACCTCGACACAAGTCCGACGGGCGTATTTGTGCTGGGGACCAGGCGCTCCTTCCCAATCCGGAAAGCGGTGCGTTAGACCACAGGGCTAACCGGGCAGGCATAACCGTCCATAATTGCGAGAGTGTAGCCGATTCAGGATTTTGTCCTCGAACTGACCTTTCGACTACGTCTCATGAATGTTCGATGGGACTCACGGCGTGCGATCTGGGTGGCCAAACCATTCACTCGAACTGTCCATAACATTCTACAAACCAGTTACTAACAATTGTGGTCCAGTGACATGGGGCGTAAATGTTAACACGAAGTCCATCAACAAAAGCAAAACTAGAATAATGGAATGTAGTAGAATTAAATCGGGTGATGCTGTGGGAATTAGATTAGGAAATGAGACGCTTAAAGTAGTAAATGAGTTTTGCTATTTGGGGAGCAAAATAACTGATGATGCTAGAAGTAGAGAGGATATAAAATGTAGACTGGCAATGGCAAGGAAAGAATTTCTGATGAAAAGAGAGTATAGATTTGTCAGAAAGTCTTTTCTGAAAGTTCATACGTTCAAATGTGTGTGAAATCTTATGGGACTTAGCTGCTAAGGTAATCAGTCCCTAAGCTTACACACTACTTAACCTAAATTATCCTAAGGACAAACACACACACCCATGCCCGAAGGAGGACTCGAACCTCCGCCGGGACCAGCCGCACAGTCCATGACTGCAGCGCTTCAGACCGCTTAGCTAATACCGTGCTGCCTTTCTGACAGTATTTGTAGGGAGTATAGCCATGTATGGAAGTGAAACATGGACGATAAATAGTTTGGACAAGAAGAGAATAGAAGCTTTCGGAATGTGATGCTACAGAAGAGTGCTGAAGATTGGGTGGGTAGACCACATAACTAATGAGGAGGTACTGAATAGAACTGGAGAGAAGAGAAATTTTTGGCACAACTTGACTAGAAGAAGGGATCGGTTGGTAGGACATGTTCTGAGGCATCAAGGGATCACCAATTTAGTATTGGAGGGCAGCGTGGGGGGTAAAAATCGTGGAGGGAGACCAGGAGATGAATACACTAAACAGGTTCAGAAGGATGTAGGTTGCATTAGGTACTGGGAGATGAAGAACCTTGCACAGGATAGAGTAGCACGGAGAGCTGCATCAAACGAGTCTCTAGACTGAAGACCAGAACAACAACAACAACAAGTTCATGGATGGTTTTAACAGGCCTCCATGTAGCCGAATATAGCCGTTTCCAGTCAATGACCGGTTCAGTTTGACCGGAAGACCTATCGATCCCACTTGAACACAGCCCGCACCATTATGAAGCCACCAACAGCTTGCACCATTCCTTGTTGGCAATTTGGGTCCATGGCTTCGTGGAGTCTGCTCGACACTCGAATCCTGCCATCAGCTCTCACCAACTGAAATCGGGACTCATCTGACCAGGCCACGGTTTTTCAGTTGCCTTGGTTCCAACCTACACTGTTTGATTACGGGCCCAGGAGAGGCGCTGTAGCGATGTCGTGCTGTCAGCAAAACCGCGTCGGTCGGCTCCTGCCACAGCCTATTGGCCGCAATGACCTAATTCTTGGGTTATTCATACGTCCCACGTTCATTTCTGCTTCTATTGCATGCAGTGTTGCTTGCCTGCGCTGACAACTTCACGCTACTCTCGGTCGTTAAGTGACGGCTAGGATTATTAGTATTTTTAAAAATATCGTGAATTCGATGTATCGATATTTAAAAGTATGCATTTATCGGCCTTCGATACTCCGAAAGAAATACCGGTATATCGATATACCGTCGGAAAAATATCGACGTTCTAGCCAACAACAATATTGGCTGCTCATTGAAAATATACTGCCAGTTTTAGAGCTGCATTAAGTACTGATTTATTATTAGATATTATTCACATAAATGACAGGAAAACGATGCATGTTCACGCTTGGTGATAGCCACTTTGCTATGGTAACTGCTGGTAAGTGCCACAAGAAAATGGTTTCGTCACATATCGTACAGTTGCAGTTTCATAATTGCGTGGTGAATTAAACGTTGCAGTTTCTATTGGTCTAGCAGAGTGCGTATTACGTCACCTCACAAGTATCCGCCCACCCGCATCCCATCACTGAGACTTTTGTTCATCAGTTTCAGCAACTGTTTTTGAAGAATGCGGATGTGAAGAAATAGCATGCTAGCTGCGCTAAAAATTATTTTTTAACGCAACTGGTGTGCTATTTCTTCAGATCGGAACATCGGAAACCTCGTTATTCCATTCACAAAGCCACCACCCCCCTCCCCACCAGTGCAATCGGACTTCTTCCTTGTGCCATCTTGTAACCTCCCCTTTACTAATCGGCCTATCCTGCTTGCGATATAAAATATGACCGTGGATCGCGTGTATATCTAATGGAATTTTTCTAATTGGATAAGGCCATCTTTCCCGAAGAAGTAATACCGATAAGTAGAGGGAAAGTGTACAACCGATCTTACTGATAGAAAAATCTACTAAAAATAAAAAAGTAATTAAACCGAACAGAGCTACAATTTTGAAAAATGAAAGTTATTTTGTGCATTCACTCACGAACAACACTGGACAGAAAAGGGGTACCACTGATCATGAATCCAAAAGTTACACTAATGAACGAAATGGAAACAATTACAGTCGCCAGCCCACTAGGACGATTTACATCCAAAATCCTGTACAAGATAATGGCGAAGAAAAACATTTATTATTAAACCATGTCGTGGCAACTGAAGGTTGTCACGTTTTTTGACACTAATATTAAGTGAGTACGTAATGATAAAGAAAACTGAGAAGTCACTTTTACCTTAAGTTTGTCATTAAATTTTGAAAAAGGCAATCGAGTAATGATTTGAAAATATCCACTTAAACTGTATGTTAGTACTGAACTTCGTTAAGTGAACAATGACTTTCAGAGACCTCAACATAACGTCATCAAAGAAATTTAGAGAAAGACAAGCGCTTTTTACTTTGCAGTTACTTAATTTTCAAATTGAATTTCATATTATTGTCTGAACAACTGAGCATTTTTTACTGATTTGAACAGAATTAAATACTAGAATACGTACCAAACCAAACAGCCATGTGATCCAAGCTATATGTAAAATAAATGAAACTTCCACACTCTTAATTTGTGCGTTTTCTTTAGATTTGGATTTTTTCAATCTACCAGGTATAGAATGGGATAGTCACACAATCAGAACTGGAGCCAGGGACAGAGACTCTTGTGACATTATCCTGACTGCCTTGTCCGAGAATTACTTCGAGCAGATAGTTAGAGAACCAACTCGTGAAGCTAACGTTTTAGACCTCATAGCAACAAATAGACCGGAACTTTTCGACTCCGTGAATGTAGAAGAGGGTATCAGTGATCATAAGTCAGTGGTTGCATCAATGACTACAAGTGTAATAAGAAATGCCAAGAAAGGAAGGAAAATATATTTGCTTAACAAGAGTGATAGGGCACAAATCGCAGAATATCTGAGTGACCACCATCAAACGTTCATTTCTGAGGAAGAGGATGTGGAACAAAAATGGAAAAAATTCAGAAACATCGTCCAGTACGCCTTAGGTAAGTTCGTACCGACTAAGGTCCAAAGCGAGGGGAAAGATCCACCGTGGTATAACAATCATGTACGAAAGGTACTACGGAAACAAAGAAAGCTTCATCATAGGTTTAAGAGTAGTCGAATCATAGCTGATAAGGAAAAGCTGAACGAAGCGAAAAAGAGCGTAAAGAGAGCAATGAGAGAAGCATTCAACGAATTCGAACATAAAACATTGGCAAACAATCTAAACAAGAACCCTAAAAAGTTTTGGTCATATGTAAAATCGGTAAGCGGATCTAAATCCCCTATTCAGTCACTCGTTGACCACGATGGCACCGAAACAGAGGACGACCGAAGAAAGGCAGAAATACTGAATTCAGTGTTCCGAAACTGTTTCACTGCGGAAAATCGTAACACGGTCCCTGACTTCAGCCGTCGCACGGACGCCAAAATGGAAAATATTGAAATAAACGATATCGGAATTGAAAAACAACTGCTATCACTTAGTAGCGGAAAAGCATCCGGACCAGACGAGATACCCTTAAGATTCTACAGTGATTATGCTAAAGAACTTGCCCCCTTTCTATCAGCAATTTATCGTAGATCGCTGGAAGAACGTAAAGTACCTAGCGACTGGAAGAAAGCGCAGGTCGTTCCCATTTTCAAGAAGGGTCATAAATCAGATGCGAATAATTATAGGCCTATTTCGCTTACGTCAATCTGTTGTAGAATAATGGAACATGTTTTGTGTTCTCGTATTATGACGTTAGATAATACAAATCTCCTTCATCATAACCAACATGGATTCCGCAAACAGAGATCATGTGAAACTCAGCTCGCCCTATTTGCCCAAGAAATTCACAGTGCCGTAGACACTGGCGAGCAGATTGATGCCGTATTCCTGGACTTCAGGAAGGCATTTGATACGGTTCCGCACTTACGTTTAGTGAAAAAAATACGAGCTTACGGAATATCGGACCAGGTTTGTGATTGGATTCAGGATTTCCTAGAAGAAAGAACACAACATGTCATTCTTAAGGGTTCAAAATCTGCAGATGTAGAGGTAATTTCGGGAGTACCGCAGGGAAGCGTGATAGGACCTTTATTGTTTACAATATACATAAATGACTTAGTTGACAACATCGGTAGCTCCGTGAGGCTATTTGCAGATGACACGGTTGTCTACAAGAAAGTAGCAACATCAGAAGACTCGTACGTACTCCAGGAGGACCTGCAGAGGATTAATGCATGGTGCGACAGCTGGCAGCTTTCCCTAAACGTAGATAAATGGAATATAATGCGCATACATAGGGGCAGAAATCCATTCCAGTACGATTATGCCATAGGTGGTAAATCATTGGAAGCGGTAACGACCGTAAAATACTTAGGAGTTACTATCCGGAGCGATCTGAAGTGGAATGATCACATAAAACAAATAGTTGGAAAAGCAGGCGCCAGGTTGAGATTCATAGGAAGAATTCTAAGAAAATGTGACTCATCGACGAAAGAAGTAGCTTACAAAACGCTTGTTCGTCCGATTCTTGAGTATTGCTCATCAGTATGGGACCCTTACCAGGTTGGATTAATAGAAGAGATAGATATGATCCAGCGAAAAGCAGCGCGATTCGTCATGGGGACATTTAGTCAGCGCGAGAGCGTTACGGAGATGCTGAACAAGCTCCAGTGGCGGACACTTCAAGAAAGGCGTTACGCAATACGGAGAGGTTTATTATCGAAATTACGAGAGAGCACATTCCGGGAAGAGATGGGCAACATATTACTACCGCCCACATATATCTCGCGTAATGATCACAACGAAAAGATCCGAGAAATTAGAGCAAATACGGAGACTTACAAGCAGTCGTTCTTCCCACGCACAATTCGTGAATGGAACAGGGAAGGGGGGATCAGATAGTGGTACAATAAGTACCCTCCGCCACACACCGTAAGGTGGCTCGCGGAGTATAGATGTAGATGTAGATGTAGATAGATTCTCAAACTTCGGTTAGCATATAAAGAAAAAAGGGAACAAGGACCCGGCTTGGTAACAACGTCTGGGGGCAATGAGGACACAATCGCCCTGAATTTAACTGATTATTATTTAAATAAAGTTCCTTAATCAAATCACATTCAGTTGTGCTGCTGGGTTAGCCGTTAATACTTTCTACCAATGAACATACTTTAGTGCTGTGCGTATGACGAAATTCAGATCCGACGATGAATCTATGTCGCTGGAACTGCTGCTGTTGTTGAAGACGGTAGCATCTTGTGGGGCCACGGCTAATTACAGGACCGGGCAATTGTAATTAATACGGTCTCTTCCGCCCGTCCATGTCCTTCCTCCTTCTACTAGTCATCTGGCCGACGCGCGTACGTGATGCCGCCGAAAATGGTACTCTCTACTGCGAGAACCTTAACCCCACACTTCCGCACACTACAAGCGCTGGAACCCATCTCCCGCTCTCTCCGCGCGCTCTGCGCAACAACCCCTACCCAAAGATTTTACAACGCACGTGCACTGCTATTATCTTTGCTACTCGATGCAAATAACAATTCCTTTGGCTTTTTCCCAGAGCTTATAAGTTTCACAGTAAAACACAGATAAATACAATGAAACGTCAACAGACTTCTACCTAAATGTAAGCATACAGTGAAGCAATGTCCTTACTTATTAAAAGAAAGCATTTAAATTTCGGATATACAATTAAAAAAATTACACATCGGTAGCAGGTGCCACGCATCCTGCATTTTCGGTGTTACAATCTATGCTTGCTTCACAAAATGAAAGAGAACGGCTGGACGTGATGAGAGCTCAAAAAGTTGTTAAGACTGATCACTCAGTGAAGTAAAATTATGTTTCAAAAGAACAATTTCAACAACTTCAACTATTTATTGTAAATTGTGAAAAAATATAATATAAAATAAAAATATCTGCTCTCGGTATTGCCATTTCGATATCGATATATCGGTGAGAAAAATATGGCCGATGTATATGGTATTTTTTGGAGAAAGTGTCAATATGGCAATGTTTTGTTAGATGCTGTAGTGAAGGCCATGGGCCACAGGGTTGTCAGTGGTGAGAGTTAATAGCTGAAATTTGGCATCCTCGGCACGCTCTTGTCACTGTGGGCTTCGGAATACTGTATTTCCTAACGATTTCCGAAATGGAATGTCTCATGTCTCTAGCTCCAACTATCATTCCAATTCACGTCGTGCTGCCGCAGTGACGCTATCCCGTGAGTTTTGATACTGAGATATTGATATTGAAAGAATACCGTCAAACCTCCTTGCCTAGGGACGCCAGATGAAAGTTGATGTCGTCAAGCCCTGAATGAAAATTGCGCAACGGATAACTGGGGAGGGGAGCTTGAGAGCGCTACCTAGAGAGCGTGCCCTTTCTGTACGATACTAGGCAAGGGGCTGGAGGGCTCACACGCTGACGTGTGGGTCCCTGCATTCTATAGCTTTTATCTTAAATGAATTCCTTGAACTTGACGTCTTTGTGATTTTGAAGGTATGTTAAAAATTGATGACAATTGATTACCTATTTATTTTAAAAATTATCACTCGACTTTACAGCGATTGCAGCAATTGTTCCAGTTTACAGATATTACAGTTTTACAACTTATAGCTCGGGGAATATTATATACTAATCTGCACGCACATTTCTACGGGCAAGACGGAATTGCGTTGGCCAAGTGTATACTACCAGAGTCTCCCAATATTTTACATGGGACATCCACTATGTGAGGAGGATAATGGGCAAACTGGAGAACAGATACATTAACACAGGAGGTCAAATTTCCGAAATTAAACGAGAACATTCATTTCTTTACACAGTCCGAAGCTGGAAATAAAAGAATTAGTGCAAATATTCAAATACTTCTCTTCCATGCGTGAACATCGAGACAGACGCACTAAGTGCACGTCTGCTCACTTACCCGTCTTCTGTAACACTCCCAGAATATGGCGGGCACCCGGAGGTCTTCCTGGGCCCCGGTGGAGGGGGTGGATTAACCACTTGGCCGTGACCAACCCCTCCACCCCAAATCTTGTGACACTGGAACGTCTTTGACTCTTACCTGCCTGTGCTGTCCCTCTGATCCCCTACCTAGGAGTAAGGTTGGGACAACTATATTACAGAACAACTTCCCAACTAAGATTTGGCCACGCTTTATGGAAAGGTGTGAGGAGGATTAGGATAGTTCCTGTGCAGATTCATATTCACGTACAAGAAATGCTTAATACTAAACACATATAAATACGTATTATGAAGCCTGACACATTTCTTCCCACCCGTCCACATGGGCTCTGTTGCACCCGCGGCCGGCCGCGTCGTGCAATAAAATTGGCGACGGCGCAGCCTCCGTTTCTATTTCCCGGTGCGAGCGAGCATCGAAACCTGCTGCTTATGGGGCGGAAACTACTGTACCGTTTCAATATCTCATGCTATTGTTGACAAAATCCGCGGTGAAGTTGGAGTGCTCTGCATTTTGAGTGTCGGCAGTCGTTGGCCGCGTGGCAGGACCACGGACCACAGCCGGCTTGCAGAGGACGCAAGACGGCGTGACCCGCGTCGCCCCTGCGGCTCCGGCCTGGTGCGTTAAGCCGGTGCGTAATTGCACGCAATCTGGTGCGTGCGGTGCAGGCGGCGGGCGACCGCGTAATCAGCCGCAGTGCGTGCGGCCGCCGGCCACGCACTCTGCCAGCAGCCTTCTCATCCCACGACGCGCGTCTGTTGCGTGCGCCTGTGCGTTGTGCGTGCGTGGTAGCCCCCGCCGCTGCTGTAGCTTACGCATTATTCCGGAGCCATTAGCGGGCGAGACAAATGTTTCATGCCGCCGTCACAGCAGACGCGGCGCAGCGTCCGGCGGGCCGTGCTGTGCTGTGCTGTGCTGCGCAGTGCTGCCTACCTGCCAGTCGATACTGCAGCAGTGTTTCACCCTGTTTTAAGAGCGGCACCCGCTGAGAACGGCGAGCAGCAGTGGCGGTACTAGGAATAAGCTAGTTAGGTGTTATTTCTGGAATTAACGGGGCTTGCAGGACACGGTGAGAGAGAGCTATACTGATGAGCCCAAATACTGTGATGGCCCACTACTTGAAGATATTACGGCAGCGGTTCCACTTGGCACGGATCCGAAAAGTCCTTGGTAGTCAGGAGCGGAACCTAACTGTTATATGCAATACGTCGGTTTTTAATGGACGCTTGCATACATTATTAATGGTATAATCAAACTGCATATTTTCATGACGGGAACAAAATGGGAGAATTACACTTGTGTCATAATTAAAGTAACAAACGGGAATTTTGAGGGGTTTCTTTTATTTTGCCACAAAAAAAAAAACAGTATAAACAGGAGATAGTGAAGTAGGAACACTGCAAAGAATTCAGACTGTAAACAACTGCAACTTGCATAACGGTAGACAAAAATGTTGCTTGCACACACATTCCAACAAGTGCTAACCCTTAACTGCCCGAATTTTTCAAAATTGGATATTTAAATTTATTTTCAATTTTTTGACTTCTTGTGCATCTAAGTAGTGCTTACAAGCTATTATTTGACTCTTCTCTGTCTTAGTTTGTCTGTAACAAACTGTGCTTCATATAGTGTCTTTGGATTGGGTGATTTTCCTTAATAAAAGGAAAAATTTACCAGATATTCAGAAGTAGTGTATAAACACCATGCTTTATATCCAAATGGTATCGGTTTCCCCCTGATATTTTATCATTGATTCATCGTAAGACTGATGTTGCTCAGGAACAAACAGCTTATTACATTTATCTCTTACTATTTCAATAAAGGGTCTAATTTTCCACATTTTGTCCTTTTCATCAAATTTGTTATTGTCGTTACAGTGCAGAAATCTAAGAATTTGTTCAAAACGATTTCTCCTCATCACATTGCATACAAAATCGTTTAGTGTGTCTAAATTGGAATGCCAGAACAACCTCATATTAGGGAGAGAGTTCTAACTATTTAGAATGAGGATCCCCAGAAAACACCTCATTTCTTCACAAGTTATATTAGGATTTGGAAAGTTCTTGAAAAGTGCCTAGTTGTTTGACTCATCAACTAGGAATTGTGTCAGATCGTCATCAAAGAATAATTCGAAGATTTCCACTGCAGACTTATCAACATACGTGTCAAAGCATGGATTAGGAAAAGACTTCGAATTTGAAATTAGTTCACCATGAACCCAGGTTTTTTGCATATTTCTGTCCCTGTAATCTATATTTCTGAAATCTGTTTCTGTGTGTGTATCTGTTAATCTTATTTCAACTTCAGCCCGGAGTTGTCTAGGATTGAGATTATCTGCTTTTCCTGCTTCATCCTCATCACCCGAATCCTCATCCGTGAGGACTGCTGGATCAGGTGGCGTGATGTAAATTCCATCAGCCTGAGGAGCGTTTGAATCCTCAAACAGGATGTCTAAAACATCCTGCGCAGTCAAACCAGGCTCTATAGATTCTGCCCGATCTCTGTTATGATATGAGAAGAGAGAAAGAAACGAAATCATATTTGACGCTGCAACTGGCCAGCGTGTCCATATGGATACGGCTGAAATAATCACGTCATAAACAGAAAGTGAATCGATGGGTAACAACTTTTCTCAAATGAAAATCTCTGCAAACATATTTAGATATACTGCAAACAGTTTCACATGCCAGAATGAAGAAGTTCTTTACGAAACATTACTTACTTTACATCAAAATGCTCCACTGCGGACGTCAAAGCACTCCCTGAAATACAGGCTGTCACAATCACAGTGTAAATGATAACAATGAAGTATTAACACAATGTACGTAAAATTCAAACCCTCCGTGAAAACAATATGTGACCGCCAACGCTAAAAATAATTGTAAACCAACAATGAAGTAAAAACAAAACTAGTCAACAATTGTGTCCATATGGACACGCTGGGAATTTGTGGGTGGTTCTCAGTATGGAGTGTGACGCCCCCCCCCCCCCCCCCCCCCTGGCAGCGATGCAGGCCTGACAACGTGGGATATGCTGTGAGTGATATCATCAGTCTCATGTTGAGGCAATAACGCCCATTCTTCCAGTAGAGCTGCTTGCTGTCTTGGAGAGTGGTTGGTGGACGTTGACGTGATGCAAGCCGTCTCCCTTGTGCATGCGAGGCGTGCTGTGTGGGACTCATATCGGGAGAGCGAGCCGGCCACGCCATGCTTGCAACACCTTCCGTTTCCAAGAAAACATCAGTCACCCGTGCTCTATAGGGCCGAACGCTATCATCCACCAATACTTAGCCTGGGCCACAGCACCTTGCAACAACCGCAAATGAGGTACCAAGATCTCGTCACGATACCGGACAGCAGAGAAACCTTGCCGATACACCAGTACAATTTCATGAATAGGGTCTCGAGTGCTAAACATAATCCCTGCCGACACCAGTAGGGATCTTCTTCGATATCAGTCTCTTTCCACAATGTTTGGGTCCCGAAATCGAGTATCCAGACGAGAATCCATCGAGAATCAATCTCCAGACTAAGTCGGAACTCCTCTGTGAAAATAACATCGACCGTCCAGATGGCATGTTGATGACTCCACTCTAGACGTTCCCTGCTGTGAAGAAGCGTTACAGACAGACGTACAATGGGTCTCCGATAGTAAAAGCCACTCTGTCGAAGCCTTCTGCACACCATTTGCCGCGATACAACACGTCCAGTGAGTGGTGCAAGCTCACATGCCAGTTGCTGTGCGGTACTGACGCCCAAATGATGGTCTTCTCTTCTGAAGTCACACGTGGTCGACACTGCCCTGGTCTTCGGGATTCAGTTTCGGTCTCTATAAACTGGTGCCACATCCGAGAGAACGATTCATACTAAGCCATCGAGCCACATCAGTTTTCCACTGTCCAGCTTCCGTTTCTTTTATAGCTCTCCACTGCAGAGAGTCTGGTAGGCTTCTTTTCTATGCCATACTGCACCGTCTGTGACTGCGTACACAGAGATTGAACACTACCTCATTTCATAGCTGACCTGACGTCATAATTGGCATGGGTGTCCGGCGACCAGAATGCCATCTTCCGTGCAGAACAAGATCGGACGGACACCTAGTTGACAGTTTGTACGATTATGTCCTGAAATAGACACAGGATGGGGAAATAAAGGTTTTTTGTTTTAATTTTGGATACGAGTGTATTTATATTTAGCCAATGCGGATGGTATGGATGATCTTCAGTAATTCACGATAAGATAATAAGCACCTCAGAATATAGTTGAAAGTTTTGAAGTGACACGAGACGCGGGAAGGAGCCTCGTGAAAGCGAGGGGAAAGAGCAGTTTTTCTGCATAGCCCGAGCATGTTTAGCCGAGGCCACCTGGCCTGATCACGGCAATACAGGTGGTCCAGCGACCGGCTTAGAGCGAAGTGCTGATGCAATAGTGGAGTGAAGTAGCGACAGAGAGAGAGAGAGATAGAGAGAGAGTCTGGACGACAAGGAAGGAGACAGAAGAGCAGAAACCCTAGCCTGTATATGAAAATACCGCTCGGCCATTGACCGATCACAAAACTAGCATTTCACGTGGAATTTATCCACGACGAAGGTAAATAACGTAGACGCCGATTGGCTGGCGTGATGTACGGAGGGAGATACCGAGTTCAAAGAGCTCTCATTGGACGGTGAAAGTAAGCTCCATTCTGTATCATAGAGCGTGGAGCCTCGACTTCCTCTGGGGGCAGGAGCGAGGGCAGCCAGTGTTGGGTCCTCTCCGAGATGAGGAGCAACACTGTCTCCGTGTATCCCAGGCTGAACACATTAGAGGCATAACTGACTCTGAATTTTAGTGAATGTGCCAGAGTGTCTCAGACAGCTGTACATTCGTCGGTCTCTGTGCAATGTGGCGAATTTAACAAGCTTCAAGAGCAGCTAATGCTTTCGAAGTACTCTTTTGTAATGGTGTGCTCGCAGTGAATCACTGGTTTTATGTGGTCTTTGGCCAAGCAGTAGATCTCACTCGCATACAGAAGCATACAAGAGTACTTCCTGTTAGGAGTTTCACTGGACAAGCTTTAGTCGAAGCTGGTGAAAGCAGCCACAGACCTTGGTACAGACGCAGACGGACGCCGTGCGTCAGCCGTTCTCATACACGTTATGTGATCAAAAGTATCCGGACACCCCAAAAAACATACGTTTTTCATATCAGGTGCATTGTGCTGCCACATACTGCCAGGTAGTCTCTATCAGCGGCCTCAGTAGTCATTAGACATCGTGGGAGAGCAAAATGGGGCGCTCCGCGGAACGTGTCGTACGTCTGTACTCGAGATTTCCACACTCCCAAACTTACTTAGGTACACTTTTTACGATTTGATAATGGAGACATGATGGGACACGTACAGCACGAAAGCATACAGGCCGACCTCGTCTGTTGATTGACAGACACCGCCGACAGTTGAAGACGGTCGTAATGTGTAATAGCCAGTCATCTGTCCAGACCATCACACAGGAATTCCTAACTGCATCGGGATCCACTGCAAGTACTAAGACAGTTAGGGGGAGGTGAGAGAACTTGAATTTCATGGTTGAGCGGCTGCTCATAAGCCACACACCACGCCGGTAATTGCCAAACGACGCCTCGCATGGTGTAAGGAGCGTAAACATTGGACGATTGAACAGTGCAAAAACGTTGAGTGGAGTGACGAATCACGGTAAACAATGTGGCGATTCGATGGCAGGGTGTGGGTATGACAAATGCCCTGTGAACGTCATCTGCCACCGTGTGTAGTGCCAAGAGTAAAATTCGGAGGTGGTGGTGTTATGGTGTGGTCGTGTTTTTCATGGTGGGGGCTTGCACCTCTTGTTGTTTTGCGTTGCACTATCGCAGATGCTTTAACCACCTTCTTGCTTCCCACTGCCGAAGAGTAATTCGGGGATGGCGATAGCATCTTTCAACACTATCGAGCACCTGTCCATAATACACGGCCTGTGGCGGAGTGGTTGCACGACAATGACATCCCTGTAATGGTCTGGCCTGCACATAGTTCTGACCTCGATCCTATAGAACACTTTTGTGATGTTTGGGAACGCCGAATTCGTGCCAGGCCTCACCGGCCGACATCTATACCTCTCCTCAGTGCAACACGCCGTCAAGAATCGGCTACCATTCCCCAAGGAACCTTCCAGCACCTAATTGTACGTATGCCTTCTACAGTGGAAGCTGCCATCAAGGCTAAGGGTAGGGCCAACGCCATATTGAATTCCAGCGCCTCGAACTTGCAAGTCATTTTCAGCTAGGTGTTGGGATACTTTTGATCGCATAGTGTACAACTGCAACTTATGGTGATATCTCTGCACGGCAACTCGTTAGTTAAATAGTTAAAGATAGGGGTGATAATAAACACGACATATATATCTTTTCTCTCACACCCTTTTCAATGTTTTATGTGTTGTTCTTTGCTTCTGTGTGATGTTACTGTGATCTGAACTTGTTTCCTATTCTTAAACTTTCGTGTATGGGTGTGTTGTGGTGTATACCTGAAGAGTGCAACTTGTGTGATTTCATAAACAATGTCTGTTGAAAGAAACCCCCAATGAAACTGAAACTGTGAACCTGTATTGCAAACACCTTATACAAAAATAGCTATCAGAAAATGTGAAACTGTTTGCTCAAGAAACTCTGCTGTGGAATTTTGTATTGCCCCATGCAGTGAACAGTGCTCCACAATGCGCGACATCACAGTGTGTGAGTGGCAGTTCGAGAAAAACAAAAGCCGATATTAAATTTCTGCATAAAATTACAAATTGAATTATAAAGCAATACTTGTCTAAAATGCTTCTATTAAAATGCACTGTAAATTAATGTACGCAGGCTGCCTAAATAAAATTCCAAACGTTAAATGATGCACACCGTATACACTGCACTATAAGAACAAGGATGTGTGGCACAGTAAATGAGTCCTGAACTAAACTTTACCTGAACTGAACGTGGTAATTTTGAAATGCAAAGATTAACTGGAAATTATCTTGCTGTGTCCTGAACGTAATGTTGAACTGGTTGTAACAAATCTTCTTGACTCACTTCGTGGCAAAGGAAACTCGGTACTGCTCGCAAGTCGTAAATATTAAAATACAGCGCCGAAGCAGACCAAGGTAAAGAAAAAAAAGCGTTGGCCATGTGCGATGCGAGGAAAAGCAGCTATGCTAAGCATACCATGTCTTAGGTCAGATGACTGTGTTCGGCTCTGTGCGATGCCGCGACACACGGTTATAAAACAAAATTTGCGTGTGGAGACCGTGATAGAAATTCGACTTATCAAATGACTGAAAAGAGACTAACGTTAAAAACTATGCTGTGAACCTCATTCCTTAACAACTGGAATCACCTTTACAAAAATCACTTCTTTTTAAACAAATATATTACTCTGCCTCATAATACGTCACTGAAATTGTACAGTAGTAGTGGAGGTATAGCTATCAGTACCAGCCACGTAAGCAGGTAATTTTGTTTAATCCCTTATGGTCAATCTAACTGAGCCTGTTTCATCACTAATGGACAATCTAGCTGATCCTAACCAATAAAGAGAAAGTTGCTAAATATTTGTCGTTTCAGACTCACGACACATTACGGACGACCAAGCAATGCAGCGACAGCTTTACCTGAAAATCTTCACCGTTCTCAAACACCTTTCAACAAATCATATTTCCAAAATTCAACTTCCTCTGCCTTTGCCTTTATATATTATGGTAGTCATTTCCAGGCTGCTCAGAAGTGTAACCAACATCCAGTTGCCTCTCTTACTTCTCCCTAATAGCTGCTGACAACAACAACGCTACTGACAATCAAAAAATCACGTAGCTTGTACTCGGAAAATCTGTGGCGTAACATGTCTACTACTGAAGACCAATTTGTGAAATATCCAATGTACAAATATGAAGTATGACTCATGGAATAAAAATAGTACTCACATCAGTTTCACTGAGTAAAAAGAAAAATGCTAGTAACATTATAGAAAGAGACACAACGTTCCTAACAAGGGGACTGCGCCTACTCGTCATCTCCGGTTTCGTCCGGAAACGAATGAGACAGAAAAGGGAGCTCCAGATCGCAAACTGTCGAGAAAAAATAGCATTTTGGTGCATGTCGGGTGAAGCATGAGCCATTTACATTTCGCGTAGACTCCAAGCAGCGTGGTAATCTGACGGTCGTAATTTTTATACAGAATGGGAGCCAGTCAAGGAGTATCTAGGGAATTGGTTTTACTCCAAAGGCCCCAGCCAAATCTTTACATGTTTTCTCCCAGAGCAACTTCGGCTGTGCCTACGTGACACAAGTTTCGTGTCTTTCAGAGCCGAGGCAGTTCTGTCAAGTTAATGCTGCTGAGAAGCGGCGCCTTGAGCCCTCTACTGAAACTGCTAATGAATTCACGCCATCGGTTTTTGGCCAACAGCGTGCGTAGGATACAGCTCACTTTCATGGACTCGGGTCTTCTCTCTTTTTTGAACCATACCTCGAGCAGAACAGCTTCATGGAAGGCAAAGTCTCCAGTTCTGCAGTCCATGACCGGCATCACAACATAAATAAACATGAATCGCCTCTCTTTCCGTTGTGTTTTAAATCATGGACCTTCAGACGTTTTAAAAATTAAAGAGGTTGTCCACTTAAGCCATAAGATTGTGTGACATATTCAGTCGATATTTAAGCTCGGAAATTTGCGCTGTAATGTTTGGGCAACTAAATAAAGTTATGTGTTCGAGTGTAACTGACAGCCGCTCATTTTTGGCCCCTTTCCACAATTCCAACTACCTGTTCTGTCCTGCGGATTTAACCAAGCGTTTCATATGGGTTAAAAATAGCTGAGCGTTTTTAATTATTATGTCTGTTGAACTGACCATTTCGGTCTCTCTTTGTAACATTTCTCCGACCTGTGTCCAGTGAAATTAACATTTACTTTTATCTTAACTGCGTGTTTTTCGCGATATATTAAGTCCCAGTGCCACCTCCCCCTCAACCCTTTCGACCTTCCTCCTCCCATGCTACTACCTCTCCTATCTTTCCCCTCTTCGAGACGTGCGTTACGCCGCAGATGAAACCCCCTCCATCATCCCAGTAGAGAGATGCGCAATTAAAGCTTGTGGACGTCACACACGCATGTATCTCTCTCGCCGCCAGACAAGCCACGTACTCTTCTCCCGCCAGTCGGAAGCTTGTTTAAAGACAATGCGTCCGCTTCTGTCACGCAGAACCACATTCTACCTGTGAATCTTTTCGTATTTTATGACCTGATTATAAACTCATTAGATTCTTTCCTTCCCTTCACGTGAAGTTTCATGAACAGGATGAGAATATTTTATTTGTTTTGTTGTTGTGGACACTTTTATTTATTACAGTTTTGCCTGTGTATTTCTCTATGACCATGACTTTGTCTTACAAGCTTGTGTTACGCAAACTGTAAACTCTAAGAGCAGTTGAGAAGACAGATATTTTTCTAGAACTTTTTCATTTTAGAGGGAAAAATAAGGTTTTAATCGATCCTCATTTTCATTTGATAACCAAACAAGTGCTGTTCTAGTTCTTGTCCTTCAGTTTTTCTAGTTGTAATTTTAGTCATAGAGATTAGTTTGTTAATAATTATTGCAGCAGGTTTGCAGAACATTGTGATTGAGTGACTCTATTGGGAAAAACATTAAATTTGTGTGTCATCCTGAGCACTATACTTGTACTCACCTGAGTATTTTTATATTTTATCTTCTTAGATAATGGGAATTAGTAATTTTCGTATGTTTCCTACAAAAGGGATTTAGAATGGCACCATGGCTATGATGAGGTAATGAGCAATATTCTTACGTAAGGTAATGGATATTAACGATTTACCACATATCTGTTTCCATAAGTACGTTTGCTATTTGTTGTTTTTATAATTGTGATGTAATGAGCTGACACATGTTGATGTTTTCATTTTATGATTCTGGAAATCAGACAAGCACTTAAAGGAGTATGTGTTTTCTACAGCTAATGAGCACAAGTGTAAACTATATTATGACCAGAAAGCCCTTACCTTAGATGTATTCACCCTACAAATATGTAAGGTCATACTAGATCCTCATTTTGAAACTGGACGATATTGTGTTGGATCTTGACCACTAATTTATTAGAAATGTTGATTGTAGGTCCCCATTTATGAGACATACATCATTTGTTATGCAAACCAGTAACCATTGGGACCACAACTTGGTCACATTTCAATCTTAATGATTTTCATTTGCTTCATTTATGACTAATTAATTTAGATGTGAAACTAAGTGATATGCTTGAGGACTATTACCCCATGAGAAATTTAAAATGCCTTTCAAATGAATAGGTGTATCTTTTATTTTGATTTTCTGATATTTTCACTAGTA
This sequence comes from Schistocerca serialis cubense, assembly GCF_023864345.2. Taxonomy (NCBI): domain Eukaryota; kingdom Metazoa; phylum Arthropoda; class Insecta; order Orthoptera; family Acrididae; genus Schistocerca; species Schistocerca serialis. Next base: position 950,107 of record NC_064646.1, read on the forward strand.
TTTGGCTGCATTGGCCAATTTCAATTATGCACGCGAGACACGGACATCTCATCTGTTTCCCTGGTTAGTTTATGCTACCATTTTCCCGGTTGAAACAATAATTTTGACCTAATTTTATCCATAAATACAGTACTTTGTCAGTATATTATCTTTTATCGTCATCTATAGTAATGGAATCAACCTGAAGGCTGAATATTTAGTAGTTGCTTTTATGTATTGACTTTACTTTTATTCAGCTGCTTTGAGCAGCTAAACTTACAATTTTGAACCGTGTTTATGTTCGGATTTATTTATGCACTCGGCTTTCAATCTTAAAACCAGAGCTACACCTTAAAGTGGAACTTTTTATATATGATGTGTTATAGATAAGATTTGGTTTGGGCTATGTGTCTTGAGGCAAAACATCTCTTGACCTTAGTAATAAAATTCAACACTTTACTGAGACTGTGTTAATATTTTGTAACCTGCGGAACTTGTGCAACTACTAACAGGAAAAGTACAGTCAGATGACGCAGCAAGGTTCTACTTGGTTGTTACTCTTATTCAGATGTACTTAGTTCTGTTCTAACCCAAGCCGTATGTTAATGTTCTGCATCCTAAATTGGTTTATTATGTTTTTTACCCAAATACTTTAATTATCATAGAATTAAGTGTTCTGTCATGTTATTGATGCATTTTATATTTTGGTATTAGTTCCAGTATATAGAAATGAGATAAATATTTGCCAGACAACACAAACGACCAAGTATTTATAGGGACGGCTCTAAATCATTAAAAGATCAATGCTGATTCAGTTCTGCGACCATCTACTTTCTATGATACTGAGTTTAGTACTCCTACAGTAAATTAATAATAGATTTTTCCCACTTGACTTAACAGAAACCTTAGTAGTTCACATCTCTTTCGTTAAGCGCTTTGTGGCATGATTTTAATTTCGTTTATTTTAAGATCTGTTACCTGGACGACGATGATTTCAATAACAGAGATCAAAAAAAGTCTTGCTTCACCCTGATTTTCAGAACTCTTGAAGATAGACGTTAACTATGGATATTGTATCACATACACAGTCCATTCGACTGTTCTGAGATGTCACTAAACATGCCCAGAGACGTACAGTGTGGTAGCTAGTCAAGGAGTATTTAGGGAATTGGTTTTAAAAATTTATTCCAAAGGCCCAAGTCAAATCTTTACTAGTTTTCTCCCAGAGAAACTTCGGCTGTGTCTACGTCACACAAGTTGCCTGCCTTTCAGAACCGAGGCAATTCTGTCCAGATAAAGCTGCCGACAGGAGACCCCGTCAGCCCTCTGCTGAAACTGTTAGTAAATTCACGCCGTCGATTTTAGCCAACAACGTGCGTGGGACACAGGTCACTTGTGTGCAATGCAGAACACAAATGATTCTCTCTCCTGTGATCGAGACCTCGAGCAGAACAAACGACTTTCATGGCAGGCAGAGCCGTAGCCTGGTAATTTACTCCCTAGGTGCGCCCCTTGTATCCCGAACGTTGAAATATATTCTGTTTTACCTAATTTCCTGTTCTGTCATTTAACGGCAGCCCTGGATCCCTTCTCACAAGTCCTGAACACTTGACCTCCTGTGCAATGACGTCGTAAGCAGGATGCAAAAACCTTCTTGCCCCTTCGCTGCACATATATTACTTATTTTCAGTTTTTACGTTACTTACACTGCAGGTAACCCCAAGCATTTCTCAATATATTCTATTTATTAATTTCTTGATAAAAGAAATAAAAAGGAAAAGCACGAAAAGGAAAGGCAAAGGAAAATTTTGGATTGCAAATACACTACTAGCCATTAAAATTGCTACACCAAGAAGAAATGCAGATGATAAACGGGTATTCATTGGACAAATACATTATACTAGAACTGACATGTGATTACATTTTGACGCAATTTCGGTTCATAGATCCTGAGAAATCAGTACCCAGAACAACCACCTCTGGCCGTGATAACGGCCTTGATACGCCTAGTCATTGAGTCAAACAGAGCTTGGATGGCGTGCACAGGTACAGCTGCCCATGCAGCTTCAACACGATACCACAATTCATCAAGAGTAGTGACTGGCGTATTGTGACGAGCCAGTTGCTAGGCAACCATTGACCAGACGTTTTCAGTTGGTGAGAGATCTGGAGAATGTGCTGGCCAGGGCAGCAGTCGAACATTTTCTGTATCCAGAAAGGCCCGTACAGGACCTGCAACACGCGGTCGTGCATTATCCTGCTGAAATGTATGGTTTCGCAGTAATCAAATGAAGGGTAGAGCCACAGGTTGTAACACATCTGAAATGTAACGTCCACTGTTCAAAGTGACGTCAATACGAACAAGAGGTGACCGAGACGTGTAACCAATGGCACCCCATACCATCACGCCGGGTGATACACCAGTAAGGCGATGATGATGATGATGAGTCCCATACTCCTTTACTGAGCGTAGGGGAGCGACGCGGGAGAACCGCGCCGCCTTACTAGGCAAGGTCCTAGTGGAGGTGGTTTGCCATTGCCTTCCTCCGACCGTAATGGGAATGAATGGCGATGACGAATACACGCTTCCAATGAACATTCACCGCGATGTCGCCAAACACGGATGCGACCATCATGATGCTGTAAACAGAACCTGGATTCATCGGAAAGAATGACGTTTTCCCATTGGTGTATCGAGGTTCGTCGTTGAGCACACCATCGCAGGCGCTCCTGTCTGTGATGCAGCGTCAAGGGTAACCGCAACCATAGCCTCCGAGCTGATAGCCCATGCTACTGCAAACGTCGTCGAACTGTTCTTGCAAACGTCCCCATCTGTTGACTCAGTGATCGAGACGTGACTGCACGATCCATTACAACAATGCGGATAAAATGCCTGTCATCTCGACCGCTAGTGATACGAGGCCATTGGGATCCAGCACGGCATTCCGTAATACCCTCCTGAACCCACCGATTCCATGTTCTGCTAACAGTAATTGGATCTGGACCAACGCGAGGAGCAATGTCGCGATACGATAAACCGCAATCGCGGTAGGCTACAATCCGACCTTTATCAAAGTCGGAAACGTGATGGTACGCATTTCTTCACAACAACGTTTCACCAAGCAACGCCGGTCAAATGGCTCAAATGGCTCTGAGCGCTATGGGACTCAACATCTGTGGTCATCAGTCCCCTAGAATTTAGAACTACTTAAACCTAACTAACCTAAGGACATCACACACATCCATGCCCGAGGCAGGATTCGAACTTGCGACCGTAGCAGTCACGCGGCTCCAGACTGACGCGCCTAGAACCGCACGGCCACACCGGCCGGCCATCGCCGGTCAACTGCTGTTTGTGTATGAGAAATCGGTTGGAAACTTTCCTCATGTCAGCACGTTGTAGGTGTCGCCACCGGCGCCAACCTTGTGTGAATCCTCTGAAAAGCTAATCATTTGCATATCACAGCATCTTCTTCCTGTCGGTTAAATTTCGCGTCTCTGTCACATCTTCGTGGGGTAGCAATTTTAATGGCCAGTAGTGTATACACAGTTAGATACTTCTGTTGCTATTGATGATTTTCATATGCTGGGGTAAAATGTTGCTAAACAAAGAAAAAAACACCTGACTCAGATTACATTCAGTAAAGGATAGCTCCCATCATACAGTGTGTCCGTACACCACGCGTAACGCATCATTTCCCCAAATACGGTCGAGGATGTGAAAGAGTGATATGTACTCTGATACAATCGTATCGGGATGTGATTTTTCTCTCTCTATCGACGAGGCCATAACAATTTTGAAGCTTTCGGATTAAACTCTTTAGCTGCCAATAAAAATAGACATTTATGGTAGCGCTAGAGAAGTGCATTTTGGGCGAATGAGCTACAGCAATCCTTCTCAACTTGAAAAGAGCTTAGTTTGTCTTTTCCACGAGTCAATCTACTGAAGAAATTTGTTCTCCTGCACATATGGTTTTAACATATCAAATACAACATATTCAGCACTATCTCGGTTTATTTGCAGTGCAGGTAAAGTAAAAATTGAAACAAAAAAAGCTTCCGCATAGGGACTCGATTCCACAGCCATCAGATTACAATTCTGTTCTCTTTCCGCTGCACCAACCTTTGCTTAGAACCGTTTTAACTCAAGTGGATGATGGATGACTGGTCCGGCCGACTCAAATAAACGTTATTTTTTTCTAAAGTTGTAGCAATCTTTTATTTTTATCCAGGCCGTGGATACAACATAATTTTGTACGTAATCTTTGGTGACATGTCAACGTGGTCTCCTTGTGAACGCAAATCACCCAGTACACTGGAATTCCAGTCAATTAGAGGCCTGTGGTTTGCGGACGTGGATGCGTCGCCCGATTGTGTCCCAGATGAATTATATCGGGTTGATATCATTCGAATATGATCGTCACGGCTTCAACGTGAGTTCACTGTCATGGTCCTCAAACCACTGTAGCACGAGTCTGGTCTTGTCAGTCGGACAGTTACCCTGCTGGCAGGTGTCATCGCTGTTGAATACATCAAGCTTAAAGTGACGCAAGTTGTCCGCGATAACGTTCACGCATCCATAGCTCTCATGGTCCTTTCGATTACCATCCCTGGTGAATGTACCGCATAGCACAACACTGCCCCAACCAGTCTAGGTCCGAGGCGTGGTCCACATTCCGGGCAGACGTTCTCTTGAATGACGTCGTAAGCGGACATGACCACTGACTTGGTATAACGAGAAACGACATTCATTCGACTAAGCAAACGTTTCCACTGATTCACGATCCAGTCACGGTGATTTCCATGTTAACTGCTACGTTGTTCGGTCAGGTTGGCAACACGTAGAGGTCGTCTGCTGCCTAGCCTCATGTTCAATAATTTACGCTGAACGGCGTGCTCAGAAACACTTGCGTCTGCACCACTTTATGTAAGCCCTCGTGCCAGTTTTGTAACGGCCTCGTCACTACTGCTGTAGAGGCCGGGTTGCCACATGGTGGACCGAGTTTGTGAGTTCGTGAAACGGCTTCTGGTGCAGTACATCGTTAAGACAATTTCTCCCTGTCACTATTACACAGCTACACCTCAGGGTCAGGTCACAGGATAGGTGAACGAATGTTCTACAACACTCCGATAAATTAGTAACAAAGTCACTCAAATGAGTTAAAAATGTTTACTTATCTTTATGACTAGCTGAATAATGAAGTCTGAAACACTGCTTGTAGTATAACACAAAAAAGGCCCTCAGTGGCTAAGTGCAAATAATCGTAGGTGTACCTCATTGCACACAGCAAACTGTCTGCTCACTTCCAAGAGTTCACTAAACGACGTTCCCTGCGAAGTCAGCCCTGGACGATGATCCATAACCTGTCCCTTGTCTTCCGGTCACTGGCAGATTGTACTAGGCCGGCAATTGGCCGAGACGAAGTCAATATCTTCGTCAGCGCCGCTCGCATCTTTGCGCCTGTGGTGCTTTTGCGCTGGCTGTGTCTTCTGTGGATAACACAGCACTCCTGCCCCCCGCCCCACCTCCCCCCCCCCCCCCCCCACATACAGCCACACTGCCGTCACGTACGAAGCTGATGGGGAGGCGTGGGATTTGGAACCACGGTCAGGTTGGAGTGGCGACCGTTGCTGAAGCCGATGGCGAGTCGCTGCTCACACACCTACTTCCGTCTTGAGACTTCCAGGGAACACCGGCAGGAAAACGGCGCAGAGTGTGCGTCCCAACAACCATCAGCAGGGCTTCTTCTTGATGGCGTGAATCCGCAACGGCATCTTCCTGACTGGAGACCACATGGTAGGCCTCGGCGCGGGCTTGACCCAGCGGTGGTTGTGATTTAACGGAAAATTCGCTTTCATTTAAGTATGTGGTTGAAAGAGTCAGCCTACAGGAACTGTGAAACGAAACCTGTCGTCCAGGACCGAGTGCCACAAAGGTCCCAGATTCACCACGAGATGGGGAAACACACAGACATCTGTTGTCTATTGAGGCGTAAGCGCTGTAGTGTGCGAGAGAGACAGACGAGAACCTACGTCGTAGGGAAACCCAGTAGAAGCCGTTTGTTGCCAAGGAGATGTAGTGTAAGTACGCTGTTTAGGTTTTTATGTTGGTAACGCCATGTAGCGCTCTGTATGAATATCACTGACTGTGCTGTGTACAGTCTGTGGCTGGTTGGCATTGTTGGAATATTTGCTATTGTAGTATTGGGCAGTTGGATGTGAACAGTGCATAGCGTTATGCAGTTGGCGGTGAGCCGCCAGCAGTAGTGGATGTCGGGAGAGAGATGACAGAGTTTTGAGAGCGGATGATCTTGACGTGTGTCCATCAGAGACAGTAAATTTGTAAGACTGGATGTCATGAACTGATATATATATATATATATATATATATATATATATATATATATATATATATATATATATATATACACTCCTGGAAATGGAAAAAAGAACACATTGACACCGGTCTGTCAGACCCACCATACTTGCTCCGGACACTGCGAGAGGGCTGTACAAGCAATGATCACACGCACGGCACAGCGGACACACCAGGAACCGCGGTGTTGGCCGTCGAATGGCGCTAGCTGCGCACCATTTGTGCACCGCCGCCGTCAGTGTCAGCCAGTTTGCCGTGGCATACGGAGCTCCATCGCAGTCTTTAACACTGGTAGCATGCCGCGACAGCGTGGACGTGAACCGTATGTGCAGTTGACGGACTTTGAGCGAGGGCGTATAGTGGGCATGCGGGAGGCCGGGTGGACGTACCGCCGAATTGCTCAACACGTGGGGCGTGAGGTCTCCACAGTACATCGATGTTGTCGCCAGTGGTCGGCGGAAAGTGCACGTGCCCGTCGACCTGGGACCGGACCGCAGCGACGCACGGATGCACGCCAAGACCGTAGGATCCTACGCAGTGCCGTAGGGGACCGCACCGCCACTTCCCAGCAAATTAGGGACACTGTTGCTCCTAGGGTATCGGCGAGGACCATTCGCAACCGTCTCCATAAAGCTGGGCTACGGTCCCGCACACCGTTAGGCCGTCTTCCGCTCACGCCCCAACATCGTGCAGCCCGCCTCCAGTGGTGTCGCGACAGGCGTGAATGGAGGGACGAATGGAGACGTGTCGTCTTCAGCGATGAGAGTCGCTTCTGCCTTGGTGCCAATGATGGTCGTACGCGTGTTTGGCGCCGTGCAGGTGAGCGCCACAATCAGGACTGCATTCGACCGAGGCACACAGGGCGATCTCCTACACTGGCCGTACACCACTGGTGATCGTCGAGGGGAGACTGAATAGTGCACGGTACATCCAAACCGTCATCGAACCCATCGTTCTACCATTCCTAGACCGGCAAGGGAACTTGCTGTTCCAAGAGGACAATGCACGTACGCATGTATCCCGTGCCACCCAACGTGCTCTAGAAGGTGTCAGTCAACTACCCTGGCCAGCAAGATCTCCGGATCTGTCCCCCATTGAGCATGTTTGGGACTGGATGAAGCGTCGTCTCACGCGGTCTGCACGTCCAGCACGAACGCTGGTCCAACTGAGGCGCCAGGTGGAAATGGCATGGCAAGCCATTCCACAGGACTACATCCAGCATCTCTACGATCGTCTCCATGGGAGAATAGCAGCCTGCATTGCTGCGAAAGGTGGATATACACTGTACTAGTGCCGACATTGTGCATGCTCTGTTGCCTGTGTCTATGTGCCTGTGGTTCTGTCAGTGTGATCATGTGATGTATCTGACCCCAGGAATGTGTCAATAAAGTTTCCCCTTCCTGGGACAATGAATTCACGGTGTTCTTATTTCAATTTCCAGGAGTATATATATATATATATATATATATATATATATATATATATATATATATATATATATATATATATATATATATAATGACTTTTGAACACTATTAAGGTAAATACATTGTTTGTTCTCTATCAAAATCTTTCATTTGCTAACTATGCCTATCAGTAGTTAGTGCCTTCAATAGTTAGAATCTTTTATTCAGCTGGCAGCATTGGCGCACGCTGTATTGCAGTAGTTTGAATAACGAAGTTTTTTTTGAGGTAAGTAATTCATGAAAGGTATAGGTTACTGTTAGTCAGGGCCATTGTTTTGTAGGGATTTTTGAAAGTCCGATTGCGTTATGCTAAAGTATTGTGTTTCAGTTTAGTGTTGATCATAATAAGTAAAGAGAGCAATGTCTGAGTACATTCAGTTTTGCTCAGCTGTTTGAAAATCAAATAATGTAAGGGGTTTATCAGCATAATCATTCATAAATTTTTCTAAGGGGACGTTTCAGTAGCAGCGTTAAATATGGCGGACCTAAGATCAGCCATAAAGGGAAACATTTATGAAAACTATTTAATTCTGAATGAATTAATTTTAATTTGCCATCCTCCATAAATTTCACTGTGATCCCAAAAATCTTGAATATTGATCATATATACAATAGATAAGAATTTACTGTTAAACTGAAATTAAGAGGTTTTGTAACAAAGACCTGAATGCTAAAATCTGAACGCTTTGGTTGATCTTAACAATCGACATTTGATATAGAAGAGAATTTTTAAAATGACAAACATTGTAAATATCAACTCTGTAATTATATTTGTTTAATAGATATAGTAAATTTAAATTATCAGTATTTTCAGTGAAGCATCATTTCCACCACACAAAACACACTGAACGATGATAACATGGCACCTTATTGAATCATTAGGTAATACAATATTTGTTGTGTAAAGTTTGGTGCATAATAGTTACTTTTGCTCTTCATTTATTTATCAGAAAGCACATGGATGCAAGGCTACTGGCCGTGACATTTAAAGCTAAGAAGGAAATGGTTTTGGTTTTATGTAAAAGAATTTGACGATTATTATATAATGGATATTATTGATACTTTATTTAGAACGCGAAACTGGTCAAGCTTTGATTATTGAAATATGTTAAAATGTAAAATAATGCAGAATAAGGTGTAGCCAATCATATGGACGGCGTCAGGAAAGGGAACTGCCCTAGTCAGTTGAGCGAGGATATTCGGTGCGCGGGTAATGTGGCCGGGGACGGGCAGAGGGACAGTGCTGCTGCAGACACGAAAGCGGACAGTTCGGCTGGAGACACCAAAGGGTACAGTTCGGATTGAGACGCGAAAGCAGACAGTCGGTCTTTATGCAGCTAGGAAGTGAAACGACTTAGAAAATTTCGCGTTGTGTGGTATCGCGGTACTTAGTCTCTGAGCGGTGGGCAGCCGCGTGCCTGGTGTGAACTCTAACTTTTCGAGTAGATAACTTGTATTCCACGATGAGATTGTGAATGATCGAACTGTGTCAAATGGATATGCACTCGAGTGTAACAGTAACTCTAATCACGACCACTTTCGCTGTTGCTTTGCTTTCTGAATAAGTATTATTCTAACCAAATCGCAACTGTGTGGCCTACATCATTTATGGGTTGTTAATGTAGTTCCCGATATTACTATTACTGTTATTATATGTTATGTTAACTTTGTATTCCGCAAACTTGCCATAAGCCATACAATTTAACCAAGGAGTGCAATGCGACACGTGCGGTTCAATCCACAGACGAGTTTGAGCCAAGACATTTCGACGAAGAGGAACCGCATGGGAGCCCGAACTTGTTTGGGATGTTATCTCGCTTGGTGGCATGGCAGGGCCGCCGAATGTCCGCCAGTGAACGGAGCGGCATGGGATCGATGTCCATCGACTCGAGGTCCGAAAATAGCGCTCGGGTTGCGTCGACCGGGAAGCCCTGGAATCTGTGAACAAACGAGAAGCGGTTCAAAATGGTTCAAATGGCTCTGAGCGCTATGGGACTTAACATCTGAAGTCATCAGCCCCCTAGAACGTAGAACTACTTAAACCTAGCTAACCTAAGGACATCACACACATCCATGCCCGAGGCAGGATTCGAACCTGCGACCGCAGCAGTCGCGCGGTTCCGGACTGCAGCGCCTAGAACCGCGTGGCCACCGCGGTCGGCAATGAGAAGCGGCAGAACTCTGTAAGCGACAAGGGCGAATTTGATTTAGATGCCACTTCTGCAATCCATCGGGACCTCGAATCTGAAACAAACGCGAACCAACTGAATTAGCAATGACGCCGCGCTCCCATAAGTTCTTTCTGTCATAGATTCTATAAAAGTTGGCTAATCCGATGTATTGGCTGACTGGAGTCTACAAGCACCGACCACAGCGGGGGACGGAACAGATGGAGCAAATGAAAGAGCGTGCGGTGGCGTGTCCCATGTAGCTATTCTGTGGACGAAGGGCCGTTGCTGGCCTCGTAGCGATAAGTGGACAAGAAGTCAAGTAAGGCTAGTGCGCGCGGATGATGCAAGCGAAGTTTGTCCGTTTGCTGTTTGAAAGTACGAACAAAACATTGAGCCTCATCATTCGATTGTGGGTGGAATTGTGTCGAGGTGAGGTGGCACATGGTGTTCTCTGTACGGAAATAGTCAAATTCTGGACAGACAAATCGAGGTCCGTTGTCCTTGACGTGTAGTTCAGACAGACCTTCGATGTAGAATATGGACTGAAGTACTTGGAAAGAGGAGCGAAATGTTGTCGATGACATGGAAACAACAAAGGGGAAGTTGCTATATCCGTTGACGACTGCTAACCAGCGTGTGTTCCAGTAAGGGCCCTCAAAGTCTACGTGCACACGCTGCCAAGGCGCCTCTGCCTTGGGCCACTCAAACAAACGTTTGGAGGGGCGGTGTGATGTTCCGCACACGCTTTGCATCGTTCAGACATCCTTTCTACACTGCTGGCTATTAAAACTGATGACGTGCTACAGACGCGAAATTCAACCGACAGGAGGAAGATGCTGTGATATGCAAATGATTAGCTTTTCGGAGCATTCACACGAGGGTGGTGCTGGTGGCGACACCTACAACGTGCTGACATGAGGAAAGTTTCCAACCGATTTCTCATACACAAACAGCAGTTGAACGGCGTTGCCTGGTGAAACGTTGTTGTGATGCATCGTGTAAGGAGGAGAAATGCGCACCATCACGTTTCCGACTTTGATAAAGGTCGGATTGTAGCCTATCGCGATTGCGGCTTCTCTAATCGTCTCATTGCTGCTGGCCTTGGTCGAATTCCGATGACTGTTATCAGAATATGGAATCGGTGGGTTCAGGAGGGTAATACGGAAAGCCGTGCTGGATCCCAACGGCCTCGTATCACTAGCAGTCGAGATGACAGGCATCTTACGCGCATGGCTGTAGCGGATCGTGCAGTCACGTCTCGATCCCTGAGTCAACAGATGGGGGCGTTTGCAAGAAAACCATCTGCACGAACAATTCGACGACGTTTGCAGCAGCATGGACTATCAGCTCGGAGACCATCGCTGCGGTTACCCTTGACGCTGCATCACAGACAGGAGCGCGTGCAATGGTGTACTCAACGACGAACCTCGGTACACCAATAGCAAAACGTCATTTTTTCGGATGAATCCAGGTTCTGTTTACAGCATCATGATGGTGGCACCCGTGTTTGGCGACATCGCGGTGGACGCACGTTGGAAGCGTGTATTCGTCATCCCCATACTGGCGTATCACCCGGTGTGATGGTATGGGGTGGCATTGGTTACATGTCTCGGTCACCTCCTGTTCGCATTCACGGCACTTTGAACAGTGGGCGTTACATTTCAAATGTGTTACGACCCATGGCTCTACCCTTCATTCTATCCCTGCGAAACCCTACATTTCAGCAGGATAATGCACTACCGCATGTTTCAGGTCCTGTACGGGCCTTTCTGGATACAGAAAATGTTCGACTGCTGCCCTGGCCAGCACATTCTCCAGATCTCTCACCAACTGAAAACGTCTGGTCAATGGTGGCCGAGCAACTGGCTCATCACAATACGCCAGCCACTACTCCTGATGATCTGTGGTATCGTGTTGAAGCCGCATGGGCAGCTGTACCTGTACACGCCATCCAAGCTCTGTTTGACTCAATGCCCAGGAGTAACAATGCCGTTTTTACGGCCGGAGTGGTTGTTCTCGGTACTGATTTCTCAGGATCTATGCACTCAAATTGCGTGAAAATGTAATCACTTCTCAGTTCTGGTATAATATATTTGTCCAATGAATACCCGTTTATCATCTGCATTTCTTCTTGGTGTAGCAATTTTAATGGCCAGTAGTGTATTTGCGCGTCCAAGCCAACCTATGTGCAGTATCTGCGCGCTAATTCTTTTGTGCAGACATCACCCGAGTAAGCTGAGAGCATCTCTTTGAAGCACTTTCGGTATCACCATACGCGAATTTTCTGACTCTGTGTGGAGCAAAAAGACCCCACGACCAACAGAAAGATCGTATTGACGTACAAAATATCGACGAACATCGGGGCTAACAATGTGCTTGATAGAAGAATGTACGGAACAAAATTTGCAAAGCGGTATCGGAAGAAGTAGCTTGCGCTACTTTGCGATAACACAGGGGGAACAGCTGGACAGGGAACAGCTCGACAATGTCAATTTCTTGTACATCAATTTGAAAACATGCTGCTTCGGAAGTGTCAAAGTCAGCATCAGGTCCTATAGGTAGACTTGGGAGAGCGGCAGCATTCGCATGTTCAGAAGTGGACCGATAAACGATCTCGTACTGGTAGTGGGAAAGAAGAGCCCAACGTTGCAATTTCAGAGCAGTACGAATAGGAATCGGTTTGGCCAGATTGAAGAGTGACTGCAATGGCTTGTGGTCCGTGACCAAATAGAACTTTCGACCATATAAGTACTGGTGGCATTTAGTAATTCCGAAAATGATGGCGAGAGCTTCCTTTTCTATTTTGGAATATTTCTGCGGAAGAAGCTTGGAGACGATGGCAAATAGTGTAGAATTTCTGGCTTTGCCGCCATCATATTCACGTACAGGGCCTTCTTAGAGCAGTTTAGAATGCAGAAGTGGCAAGATGACGTAATGTGGCGTGAGGTACTGATGACAGATTGTTTTTTCGGGACGAGTATCGTGAGAAAGACCGCCTAAATTGTGGTCTTTCTTCGCGATTGGCTGCTGCGTTCGGTAGTTGCGTGCCAAAATGACAATCTTCTGTTATTAATATTGAACAAACTAAGCAGCGTATTTATTTGCATTTCGCATTAATCCTCGCTCAATAGCGGGCTATCATTCCGTTGTTTCACAAGCTTTAATAACCAGCAGGATAATAAAAAACTGCGAAACGGAAAAGCAGATAAAGGACCGGTGATCGGATAGCGCCTAACTTGGATTGCAGGCGACGTGGTTCCGCTGTAAGATCAGAGCTGGTTCGGCAGTCTCGGAGAACGGACACGTTGTACGTCGCGGTATCAGTAAGGACTGGAGAAGATGGATTTATATCTATTGAAACCTAGGTAAAGATTACTTTATACTTTGCAACTGGTCGGCTGTTCTTAGTCTGATTGACTGTATGATTATTTGGACATATAGTTGATTTACAGAAATAAGCAGTTCATTAATTTGTTGAAGAACAGAAATCATTTATGAATCTAAAAAGGAATGTAATTATGCAGTTTCTCGTGTTGTGCCAATACAAAAGTGAGTTGCATCCCGTAAAACAAACTGATTGGAAATTTAATCATTTCTAAAATAACAGATCTTCGCAAAGAATTTCTTACAGTCTCAAGATTTTGAATTCACAACCTACGTGTTGTTTTCTGCGCAGGGGCAACATTTTATAGAAGACTGCAGCTTGGTGAACATTTGTTAGAAGTTATGGATTCCACTCTGGCGGTGGAAGCACATAGGCATCTCGTGTGTACTGCAATCTTAGTATGAGATCAGTGACACGTCATCTGTGGTAACACAGAGAAAGTATGAAGAAGAGAAATATTTTTGAGAGGAGAGTTTTATCATACACCCTCCATCTCTCTCTTTTTTTTTTTTTCAACTTGCCGCAATAGGTTTGTCTGACGAACCAATCCGGTGTGACAAAACAGCAGCAAGTCTATAGGACGACGCGTCCTTGGCCAAAATAACAAGTTTGCTTGAATCGACATGAATCAAGCATCGATCACTGAGCAATGCCGCTTTCAATTTCTGAAAGGCTATGTCATAATCGTGAGACCAAACAAATGTAACGTTTTGCGGCGAAGGGGATGAGGTGAATGTAATATACTGAGCTTCCGTAAGACAGATTGCAATTCATTGACATTCTGAGGCGGTTTGAGATGACATATTGATTGCAAATGTGTCTGTATCGGATGAACATCTCTAGAATTGATAACATGAATTAAATTTCTATTTCAGTCTGTAAAAAGACACACTTTTCTTTACTACACTTGAGTCCGGCCTCAGACAAAACTTGAAGTGTGCAAGTTGCCACGATGTTGTTCTGCTGTGCGGCCGGCAACTGTAGTATTGTCCAGGTAATTTGTACGTGAAGGTACAGAAGTAGTCAGCTGTTCCAGGTAGCACTGGAAAATGGCAGGTACTGATGCGCTACAGAAAGGAAAACGAATGAACCTGAATAGTTCTAAATGTGTATTGATGGCAAACATATTTTGCGAAGATTCATCAAGAGGACTCTGAAGGCAGGCATCGCCAAGGTCAGTTTTTGAAAAATAGCGACCTGCGCCTAAGCGATCAAAGATTTCGCCAGGTCGAGGCAATGGATAAGTACCCACAACTGTATGAGGATTGACAGTGGTTTTGAAATCAGCAAAAATCGTAATTGTGTCTGTTGGTTTGCGAACATGAGCTACTGGGAAGGCCACTGACTTGCAGAGACTAGTGTGATTATGCCTTTTTTTTGCCAGTGAGCCAGTTCTCTTGCAACCTGTTCATGAAGATCAATACGCGCTGCACGTGCATTGAGAAAGCGCGGCTGCGCTTTGGTTTTAAACGTAACGTGCGCTAGAAATTTGTTGGCTTTATCTACGCCAGGAGGAAACAATTTTTGAAATTCGTCATAGAGCGTAGCAACACTGTCACTTGAATTGAAATGAGACACAGCTAGCACATTGCCACAAAGTTTAATCCAAACAAGTGGAACAAGTTCAGACCAAAAATATTAACCGATTGTCTACTTCCTAGAAATTGAAAGGAAACTGTCTTCTGCAGATTCTGATACGTGGTCGCAGTGTTAAGTGTTCCTGTCACTGGAATGTTCTGCCCATTCTACGCTGTAAGCGTATTTGGAGATTGACACAGTTTTGGTTTGCCTAACAGTTGATGAGTTTCACCGTTTAACAAGTACACTGATGCACCTGTATCTAATTGAAGTTTTACTATACGGCATGCAATCAATTTACATACAATTTATTTACATACAATTTATTAGGGGAGACGTAGCACAGTCGAACTAGCGTTCTGGAGAGCTGCACACCATTGTTCTGTGGGAGCAACCTGTGCTGAATTTATGTCAGTCATTGTTTCACATTTTGACCTGGGGACTTTTGTCTTTTTAAGCAGACACTTTATACACGTCCAATTCGGTGGCAGGAGTAGAAAGTGGTTTGGCGTGACGGGCAATGTTCATGTTTATCTACTGTATAGCAGCGGGCGCAGGATTTTGTACCGCGCTGTTGGTGATGGAAGTGTGGCTTGCACTTAGGCTGTTGACGTGTTACGGCGTTCTGTCTGCGAGACTGTTCGTGTGCCGTTAAGTGTGACTGCCTACGGGACCGCGTAGCACTAGAGCTATTTCTACCTGTCCGTTCTACAGCACTAATGTTACCAGACTGCTGAAAACTGTCTACAGCAAAATCACAGGAGTCTTGCTAATCAATGATCCACAATAGCTGCTCAGGAGAAGGATCGGAATATTTCAGAACCTGTTCTCTGATCCAGTTGTCGGACACATTCTGTGTGAATCGGTCCCTGATCATATAGTCACTTTAATACTGTCCACATCCACAACGGAGCCCGCCCGGCTAACCGCGCGGTCTGACACGATGCTTCCCGAGAGGGAAGGTGTGCCGGTCCCCGGCGCGAATTCGCCCAGCTTGTTACTGTCGAGGTCCGGTGTGCCGGCCAGCCTGTAGGTGGCTTTTAAGGCGGTTTCCCATCTGCCTCGGCGAATGCAGGCTGGTTCTCCTTATTCTACCAGAGTTACACTATCTATATCTATATGTACATGCATACTCTGCAAATCACATTTAAGTGCCTGGGAGAGGGTTCATCGAACCACCTTCACAATTCTCTATTAGTCCAATCACGTACAGCGTGCGGAAAGAATGAACACCTATATCTTTCCGTACGAGCTCTGATTTCCCTTATTTTATCGTGGTGATCGTTCCGCCCTGTGTAGGTCGGTGTCAACAAAATATTTTTGCATTCGGAGGAGAAAGTTGGTGATCGGAATTTCGTGAGAAGATTCTGTCGCAACGGAAAATGCCTTTCTTTTAATGATTTCCACCCCAAATCCTGTATCATTTCTGTGACACTCTCTTCAATATTTCGCTATGATACAAAACGTGCTGCCTTTCTTTGATCTTTTTCGATGTACTCCGTCAGTCCTATCTGGTAAGGATCCCACACTGCGCAGCAGTATTCTAAAAGAGGACGGACAAGCGTAGAGTAGGCAGTTGTCTCCTTAGTAGGTCTGTTACATTTTCTAAGCGTCGTGCTAATAAAACGCAGTCTTTGGTTAGCCTTCCCCACAACATTTTCTATGTGTCTTCCAATTTAAGTTGTTCCTAATTGTAATACCAAGGTATTTAGTTGAATTTACGGCTTTTAGATTAGACTGATTGATCGTGTAACCGAAGTTTAATGAGTTCCATTTAGCACTCATGTGGACGACCTCACACTTTTCGTTATTTAGGGTCAACTGGTACTTTTCGCACCATTCAGATATTTTTTTTAAATCGTTTTGCATTCTGTTTTAATCTTCTAATGTCGACGAAAAACGCCTTTTTTTAATGATTTCCGCCCCAAATTCTGTATCATTTCTCTGACACTCCATTCAATATTTCGCGATAATACAAAACTTGATGCCTTTCTTTGAACTTTTTCGATGTACTCCGTCAGTCCCATCTTGTAAGGATCCCACACTGCGCAGCAGTATTCTAAAAGATAAACGACAGCGTCATCTGCAAACAACCGAAGACGGCTGCTCAGATTGTCTCCCAAATCGTTTATATAGATAAGGAACAGCAAAGGGCCTATAGCACTAACTTGGGAACACCTGAAATCACTTTTGTTTTACTTTATGACTTTTCGTCAATTACTACGAACTGTGACCTCTCTTACAGGAAATCGCAAATCCAGTCAGATAACTGAGATGATATTCCATAAGCACGCAACTACGTCGGCGATTGCTGCAAAACACTGTCTCCACGTACGCATACACCATAATTACTCTACCATGCAAACATTTGGGGTTACACTCGTCTGGTATGAGACGTTCCCGGGAGGGAGGGGGTGGGGGTGGGGGTGGGGGGTCCACTGGAGGTCTAAACCCTGGGTTCGGGCCTCTCTGTCGTTTCTAGGTACCCGGTTCAGTACACGATACACAACGGAACTTGCATTTCCGCGTTAAACCTTGTATGTTAGTCACCCACTGACGGAATTTTCGTCCTGATTGCTTCTTTAAACGAAAAAACTTAAACCTGACAGCCGTAATGTTGCTACAGTCTTCATAGTATTTATTTAACGCACCCACTAATGTCTCAAAGGGGACGTCTTCAGGCCGTGATGTAAGGAAGTCTTTTGTAAGAGTCCTATGCACTGACACAGGAACGTTATAAAGGAAGTAAGTCTGGGTCACAGTACCTGATATTTGGTGGGCTCTAGGTGTGCCCTGAATTGTACAATATACTCCACCAAGTCTTCTGCGTTTTTGTCGAGGGCGCGATACGGTCGCAGGAACTGTGGCGCGGAGGCTGTAGGAGTGGATGCCGACGGGCCGCCTACTGTTTGAGCTGCCGCTTAGTGTGTGACGAATTGTGTCACGATTTCGGTCAGTTTCTGAAGCGACTGCATCTGAAATCGAAAGGAACTATTAAGATCCTGCGGCGATTGTACAGCCATATTACGCAATGGTTCGGTAGGAACTGATAACTGATACAATTGGCGAGTGCTGTAGAATTGGAGCTGCAGGCGGTACAGGCATAGGTGAGTGTTGCATCACGGGAAAATGAATTATAAATTGTGTTGGGTAGTGGGTAGGGTTGACGTCATAACTAGCTAGACGATAGCGATGGCACAAAAGCAGAAGATGTGACGTGCAAGGCATGCTCCCACAACTAGAGTAAAAAATGTCACAAATGTGCAGTGTTCGATTAGGAGAAACCAGGGAAAGCTCTTTAAATTCGAAGCAAAAGTCACGACAGCCGTTGTCACCACTACGTCCGACTTGGGAAGCCGCCACCTCGTCGTCAGTTCTGTAAAGGCCACCTAGCTACTGTTGTGGAGGCCGAGCTGCCACTGTTGTTACGGTAGGCCGAGTTTGGGAATTTGTGAAAGGCTCCTGGTGCAGTACACCGCTAAGACAATTTCGCCCTGCCATTATTACACAGCTGTGCCCCAGGGTCAGCTAACGAAGGCTCTACAACACTCCAACAAATTAGTAACAAAGTCACACAACTGAATCATTCCATGTAGGCTTTCACGGCCGGCGTCTTTATCAGTAAACTCTTCCGGGCTTAGTTGCCGTGGTCGATCTGTAGAACTTCTTCTCCCTGACGTTTCGTTCTCAACTACGGAGAACATCTTCCGAGGTGAGTCGACGACTCACCTCGGAAGATGTTCTCCGTAGTTGAGAACGAAACGTCAGGGAGAAGAAGTTCTACAGATCGTCACACAACTGAGTTAAAAAGTTTTACTTATCTTTGTTACTTGTTGAATAATCAAGACTCCAACACTGCTTGTAATATAATACAAAAAAAGGTCCTCAGTGGCTAAGTGCAAATATCGTAGGTGTACTTCACAGTTCATAGCAAATGCAATTTACAAGAACTGTCTGTTCACTTCTAAGAGTTTACTAAGCGACATTCCCTGTGTAAGTTAGCTCTGGACGATGATCTATAAACAAGTGGGCGAGAGCTGCTGTTCTGTCTTCCGAGTAGGCTTCCCCGTTGTCGTCGGGTCATTGGGGATTGTAATCTGCCTGCAATTTGGCCGAGACGAAGTCGACGTCTTTATCCTCAGCGCCGCTCGTGGCATTTGTGGAACTCGCAGAAGTGACGAGTCTTTGTGGCACTGGCCCCAACTAGCATCTTTGCACCTGTGGTGCTTTTGCACTTGCTGTGTCTTGTTCGGACAACAAAGCACCACTACTGTGCTCTGTCGTAAAGTCTGAGACAGATCACAACTTTTTTTTTTGTCACCTGCGTGGATACACAATTTAACCATTAACGGTTACCCCTTTTACCGTTAAACGATTAAGCTATTCAGCCATCAACAATTACAAAATCAAACAGATAATTTGAAAACATACAAACTTAAAAATTACGCGTTACTTACTGGAATTAAGGAAAACGTGGGAGGACCCAACAATATAACTTTCTTTTCATACAACTTGTTTATTTAACAATATAAATAACCAAAAATTCTTTTTACCAAAATGAACAAATCTGCAAAATTCTTTTGACCTTAAACGTTAAGATGAACAGCCTTTCCAAAAGAATTCAAAACAGTAAACAATTTGTGAATGATTTCAAGACGGCCGGACCTGCAGCCCGCCCGTTATCGGGTGAAACAGCGGTGTTTTCTACCGCGCTGGACACAGTCTGTCTTATTAAATGCCCTTCTGCAACACATGAAAACTGTACAAGCACCACTGATGAGAAAAGAGATTCAATTACTCAAAACAGATGACGTGACTTTTAATTTGAAAGCTATATGTCGAGAGGTTCGGGTCTTAAGACGCGCACCTCTGCTTAAAGGTTAAACAGATTAGGAAACAATATGACAATGACAAGGTTTACTTCAAGGGAACCAACCTCTTAGTTTCAAACGGCAACCAAGGTACGACTGAATCCCAATCCGTACCTTTTGACAATCTTACTTTGACTAAAGCCCTGGTGACAGTTGGCTGTTTATATTTTCAAAGTTAGATTCATTGTCAGTTATTAAGACCGCTCTGTAGAAAAGTCTTAAAACATTACTTGTGAACACTTATTACCAGAGAACTCAAGATCCAGCTAAAATACACCAGTAATGACCCGGTCTTGCAAACACAGCAACACACAGCTTAGTACAATAGGTTGTTCAGATTAAAACTAATGACTGAGAAATGCAATTTCAATCAAAGAATTGAACCAGATAACATCTAAATCTAACCAGAAGGTCGCTCTTTTGCTTGACGGAAACCTGTGCCTTAGTACAATTGTTCCAGCTGTATTTATGACCAGGAGCTGATTCATCAGAACATTAATGATCGGGTACAACCAGCAAGGAAAGTACAATACTATGTCCTATATTTACGACCAAATAGCGGACCGAGTAAAACTCTGAGGGTCGGTTACAAACCAGAAAATAAGGAAAGGCAATATAATAGGGGGACAAATTTCTAAACAACTAGTGTCAGTACAGTACTACGGCCTACGTTTACGACCAAAGAGCCGACTGAGTAAAACTGAGGGTCGGGTAGAAACCAGAAAATAATGAGGGCTGGTTGACAATGACACAAACCACCACGAGGATTACAGTATGTTAATCCCCTTTAATAACAATCATTTCCATGGATACACGGTGCGTCGCTGAAGTTAGTGAGTGGTGCCGATGAAAGCCAGGTAGAAGAGGGCACCCAAGCCACGAGCGGTCGTCCGATACGAATGTTGCCAACCAACCGACGGGATGTCGACCTGCTGCTTGTAGTCGAGCTGACCCCGGTGAAGTACTCCGGTATCTTCTTTCTGCGCAGGCCCTCCTTGCGCCGCTCGTGGCTTCGGCCGCTCGGGCCTCGTGACCTCTTGTCGCGACGCTACTGCCAATCCGCAAACTTCGTGCCTCCCTCTCTCGGACCAGCAAAGCCCGTATACATATCGGCGAGCAGAGGCCTTCTAAGGACACAATCCACAGATACCAACCCTTCCTCATAGATATTGGCAATGGGGCCGCAAGAGGGATAGTCGATACTGCACTTGAGTCAGTGGTGCCAGAGTAGTCTACTAAACCAATGGCGCTATGTCTCAGTAACAAAACAGTACTTCTTGACCATCAGAATGAAAGGAACAGCTTATTATTTTCTGAATGTAGAAGTTTTCTCTGCAAGAGGTGTTTGCAAAGAGACTTGTGCCGTCACACCTCTTCGAAGTACAGTTAACTGCAGTACGTTAGTTGCAAATTGATATCATTTAATGAAATATTGTTAATTACTCACTAAAGTGATTATTGCACCTTCTTTACAGGTCTTTGAGTGGGTTTTAGAGTTTTTCACTAACGGGTATCTTGACAGACCTCTAACCACTTCCTAATAATACTGTAATGAAAAATCAGTAATGTTGTAGGGAATAGGACAATGAGCTTTCTACATATCGACAGGAATTGTAATCTATGATGCCGGAACTTGGAACAAGTAAACATTAAATTATTAATATCGGAATTATTGCAATCATAATTGTCTGACTTTGTTAGCTGCAGGCGACACAAAGATCACCAGCTATCCTGCTTTATAGAGCAGGCAGGTCTCCGATCGCCACGTTCTGAGATGAGGCGTGGACGTCCAACAGCTAAATTTACATCCACATCACTACTCTCCAATTCACACTTCACTTTCCGGCAGTGTGTTCATCGCAGCACCTTCAGACCCTTTCTCTGCCGTTCTACTCTCCTACACTGCGGCGAAAAAACTAACACTTACATTTTTTCGTATGAGCTCTGAATTCTGTTATTTTATTACAATGATCGTTTCTTACCATGTAGGTTGGTGTCAATAAAATATTTTAGTTTTCAGAGGAGAAATCAGATTGAAATTTCGTGCCTGGTGGTTGCTTTAGCGACCCATTTGTTGCGATTTGGTGTCGAAGTACACTATGTGATCAAAAGTATCCGGAAACCCCCCAAAAACATACGTCTTTCATACTAGGTGCACTGTGCTGCCACCTACTGCCAGGTACTCCAGTAGTCATTAGACATCGCGAGAGAGCGGAATGGGGCGCTCCGCGGAACTCACGAACGGGGTCAGGTGTCACGTGTTTCATGCGTCTGTAATTGGGATTTCCATACTCCTAAACATCCATAGGTCCACTGTTTCCGATGTGATAGTGAAGTCGAAATGTGAAGGGACACGTACAGCACAAAAGCGTACAGGCCGTCCTCGTTTGTTGACTGATAAAGACCGCCGACAGTTGAAGAGGGTCGTAATGTGTAATAGGCAGACATCTATCCAGACCATCACACAGGAATTCCTAAGTGTATCAGAATCCACTGCAAGTACTATTACAGTTAGACGGGAGGTGGGGAAACTTGGATTGCATGGTCGAGCGGCTGCTCATAAGCCGCACATCCCGCAGGTAAATGCCAAACGACGCCTCGCTTGGTGTAAGGAGCGTAAACATTGGACGACTGAACTATAGAAAAACGTTGTGTGGAGTGACGAATCACGGTACACAATGTGGCGATCCGATGGCATGGTGTGGGCATGGCGAATGACCGGTGAACGTCATCTGCCATTGTGTGTAGTACCAACAGTAAAATTCGGAGGCGGTGGTGTTATGACGTGGTCGTGTTTTTCACGGAGGGGGCTTGCACCCCTTATTGTTTTGCGTGGCACTATCACAGCACAGGTCTATATTGATGTTTTAAGCATCTTCTTGCTTCCCACTGTTGAAGAGCAATTCAGCAATGGCGATTGAATCTTTCACCACATCGAACCCCTGTTCATAACGCACAGCCTGTGGCGCAGTGGTTACACGACAGTAACATCCCTGTAATGGACTGTCCTGCACAGCGTCCTGACCTACACCCTACGGAACACCTTTGGGATGGTTTAGAACGCCGACTTCGTCTCAGGCCTCATCGACCGATATCGATACCTCTCCTCAGTGCAGCACACCGTGAAGAATGGTCTGCTACGCCCCATGAAACCTTCCAGTACCTGATTCAACGTATGCATGCGAGAATGGAAGCTGCCATCAAGGCTAAGGGTGGGCTTACACCATACTGAATTCCAGCGTTACCGATGGAGGGCGCCAGGTGTCCGGATACTTTTCATCACGTAGTGTATCTGAGAGGTGCATTTGTAACGTGCTCAACAAATTTGCGCGGATGTTTCCGAACCACGCACAAGTTAATGTTACACTCTCGCGTGATCGCGCTACACGAGGGCGGAAAACAGGAGGGTTGAAGAAACGTAAATACCCTTTCATGCTTCAGATCACCTTCAATTTTCGTCGAATGGGTACAACCGGTACTCGACAGCGAAAAATGCGGTCTATCCACTCCAAAGGTGCACTATCACGTTTAATGGGGTTGCAGCCCAGGATATCCTCATAGAAGGGTTGAAACGTCCGAAGATGTCAGCAGTGTCAAAGCTTGTCAAGAACATCTTCTGCGAATTGTCGTTTAGACCCCGAAATGTGTGTGAATCAACTCCCCTGGAGAAGGGGCGGTTTCATTGACGTCCTTGATTCAGCCCCCTGAGGATGGTTCAAATGGGTCTGAGCACTATGGGACTTAACGTCTGGGGTCATCAGTCCCCTAGAACTTAGAACTAATTAAACCTAACTAAGCTAAGGACATCACACACATCCATACCCGAAGCAGGATTCGAACCAGCGGTCGCGCTGTTCCAGACTGAAGCGGCTAGAACCGCTCGGCCACACCGGCCGCCCCCCCCCCCCCCCCCCCCCCGAGGAGTTTTCGTGACGATTCTGAGAGGCAATGTGTCTGAAATGTTTTCCTCTGCCACTCATAAGACATCCCTGTAATTTCAACGCCGAGTATCGCCGTTCTGAACTCCATCGCAGAGACATCAAAATAAGGGATGAAATGTGGGTAAGAGGAGCTGTGATGACTTCCTCATCGAGTGACACGTCCACTGTGACGTTGGACAGAATTGTGGTGAAAGTTGGTGCCAATGGCAGGACATTAACCCACCTTATAGCTGGCATGAACCTTTGAGCTATGGCCTTTTTTCGCGTGTGTCGACACTTTGCTGTTTGAAGTTTGATGTCTCAGAGTGCAGACTTTTGCAGACACCTTTGGGCAAAATTTAAGACTTAAGCGTCACACTGGGAGACAATTAGTGGTTTCAAAAAGTGAATCTTTAACTTTGTTGCGCAGTGTGTGATGATACCTGTTCGCATTAGAAACAGTTGTAAGGGGAGTTGAAGTGTAGTAGGTGTTTACTACAGGAAGGTATCGGATTTTGCAGATATCAAAGAAGGGACAATCATGAACGATAGTTCCATGGCTGCTTTGATGGATTTGTTGTTGTTGTTGTTGTTCTGGGCTTCAGTCCTTAGAGTGGTTTAATGTAAGACTTTGTGCTATCCTGTCCTATGCAAGCCTCTTCATGTGCGGAAAACTACCGGGACTGATATCCACATGAAACTCAGGCCATAATCAGATATTGTACAGCCCAAACACCAAAACTCGTTCACTATATTTAGTATCTCATTTCTTTCGCCTGTTTTAATTCGATTACACTCCATTACGGTTGTTCATTTTCAGCTCATACTCTGCTTCAAAACACTCTTCATTCCGATCGCTGTTCTGCCAGATTCCTTGAGATCTCTGACAGAATGGCAATGTAATCGGTATACTGTGAAGTTCTGATTTAATCTTCATGAACTGTTGTTCTCCCCCCACCCCCTCAAAATTTCTCGTTGCTTTTTACTTGCTTAGTGTACAATAGCATAAACCGTGTTTCACTCCCTTCTCAACTACTGCTTCTCTCTCATGACCTTCAACTCTTATAACTGCAGTCTCTTTTCTGTGAAAACCGTAAACAACCTTTCACTCCCTGTATAGGGTGCCCTACTTAAACCTCCCTGATTTCAAGGACGCAGGAGAGAAAAACCACAGTAGATACGGGAATGAAAAATGCACCACATTGTAGAGCATCTCAAAGAATTTATATTCGCGCGTCAGAAGTGACAATGGTCGCCAGAGTGCTGCATGGACGCATGAAGCGAGAATGGCGAATCCACAGCAGCGCGCGCAAGCAGTAGTGTGGTTTGCAGAAATAGAGTCGCCAATTACTGTGCAAAGAAATTATCGTCATGTGTATAAGTGTGATCCACCTGATGTTAAAACAATTAAGGAATGGTATAGGAAGTTTCTGGCAACAGGAAGTGTTCTGAAATATTTTTGTGGTGTATGTTACGGAGTTTCAGAGGAGACAGTGGAGGGTCCAGACAAATGTTTTCTCAGAAGCCGACGTAAGTCAATTCGTCAAGCATATAGGAAACTTGATGGACCTCGGTTGCGCGGGATTAGCCGAGCGGTCCAGGGCGCTGCAATCATGGACTGTGCGGCTGGTCCCGGCTGAGGTTAGAGTCCTCCCTCGGGCATGGGTGTGTGTGTTTGTCCTTAGGATAATTTAGGTTAAGTAGTGTGTAAGCTTAGGGACTGATGACCTTAGCAGTTAAGTCCCATTAGATTTCACACACACTTGAACATTTGATGTACCTTGATCAACACTGCACCGTGTAATTCACCAGCGTCTTCGTATGTGTGGTTACAAAGTGCAAATTTTGCAACATCTGACGCCGAACGATAAACCACGCAGACAACAATTTGCTGCGGATATGCTGCAGCGTATTGATATGGATGCCAGCTTCCAGGAAATATGTTTATTCTTAGGTGAGGCAACCTTTTATCTTTCAGGAAGGGTTAATAGGCATAAAGTTCGGATTTGGGGTTCGCAAAATCCGCACATTGTCATTGAACATCTTCGTGATGGCCCTAAATTAACATCTGGTGCGTGCTAATGTACGACAGGATTGTTGGACCGTTCTTCTTTTGCGGAACAAACAGTCGATGGGTCAGTGTACCTGGACATGTTGCAGCAGTTTGTATACCCTCAGGTACGCGGCTTGCAACCCAACATTATTTTTCAACAAGATGGAGCTCCGTCGGACTGGTGAACCACTGTTCGCAAGTTCCTGAATAGGAAATTTCCCAATCGTTGGATCGGACGCGGAGGACCCATTACCTGGCCACCACGTTCACCCGCATGATTTCTTCATGTGAGGATTCGTGAAGGACCACGTGACTGCGACCAAAGTGGACGATACTCCTACTTTGCGACGCCGTATCACTAACAAATGAAATGCTACAAAGACCTTGGCAAGAAATTGAATATAGACTCGATATTATTCGTGCTACAGATGGTTCACATGTAGAGGTGTATTGATGATAAATAAATTCTTTGAGATGCTCTACAATGTGGTACATTTTTCATTGTCGTATCTACTGTGTTTTCTTTCCTGGGTCTTTGAAATCAGGGAGGTTTGAGTCGGACATACTGTATTTTCTCCCTGATACCTTCAGAATTTCAAGAAATGTATTTTTTTTTTTCAATATTGCCCACTGCTCTCACAAAAGCTCCAAACGCTGTAAACGAATATTTGCTTTTCTTCAACATATCTTCTAGAATAAGTTGTAGAGCTACTAGTGCCTCACAAATTCCTACATTTTTCCGCAACTTAAAACTTATCTTCGAGTTGTATCAGTTTTGCCATTCTTCTGTAAATAAATCACGTCAAAATTTGGAACTATGACTTCTTAATTTGATGGTTCAGTAGTATTCGCACCTTTCCTTGGAAATGCAATTATTACATTCTTCCAGAAGATACTGATTTATGAGGAGGAATTTGGAAGCAGACCTCACACGACGGGGCATGATTTAAAGAGAGAAAAACAACTTATACATTGTTAGTCGTTGTGTTCACTGTCGAGCTTCGTGGCCCCTGAAAGAAGCGTCTCCATCCTGGACGGTTACCGGCTCCTTTTAGAGTCTGCTGAAGAGATCTTCTTGATTTGATCCATCCATATGCTTTCTGTTCTTCGCCCCCTTCTCTTGTCCTCGATCTTTCATGATTATTTTCTCTAGGTTTTCTCGATTTCTCCTCACAATGTGGCCAAAGATCTGTAAATTTTTTTTTGGTTGACACAAGGGGGAAGGCACATGGAGGTAGTGAGTTGCTAATTAATGGACACATTTGTTCTTCTTCCAGTCCATTTTATGCGAGGCATCCTGCGCCAGCACCACAGCTCAAATGCGTGGATACGCTGTTTGTATCTGGCTTTAAGGGTCAATGGCTCGTAACCTTGAAGAAAAGCGGAAAACACGAATGTTTCAACAAGGCGGACATTTGTGGAGTTCGTTATTGCTCTGTTCTGCCAGATCGTGGTGAACTCCTTCATAGCCTCTCTACCTAGTGTGATCCGTCCTGTTAAATTATCTTCTCGGCTTCCCATGTCACAGACGGTTGACTGGAGATAGATGAAGGAAAGCACGACTTCTAGTTCCTTTAATCGACCTGTGACTTGAACATTTACTCTTCGATCAATTATCATGAGTTTGGACGTGCTGACATTGACGTCCAATCCACATGATAGACTAATATTCTTTACTTTTGTTTCACTACTAGCCATTAAAATTGCTACACTACGAAGGTGACGTACTACAGACGCGAAATTTAACCGACAGGAAGAAGATTCTGTGATATGCAAATTATTAGCTTTTCAGAGCATTCACACAAGGTTGTTGTCGGTGGCAACACCTACAACGCGCTGACACGAGGAAAGTTTCCAACCGATTTCTCATACACAAACAGCAGCTGACCGGCGTTGCCTGGTGAAACACTGTTGTGGTGCCTCGTGTAAGGAGAAGAAGTGCGTACCATCACGTTTCCGACTTTGGTAAAGGTCTCATTTTAGCCTATCGCGATTGCGGTTTATCGTATCGCGACATTGCTGCTAGCGTTGGTCGAGATCCGATGACCATTATAAGAATATGGAATCGGTGGGTTCAGGAGGGTAATACGGAACGCCGTGCTGCATCCCAACGGCTTCGTATCACCAGCAATCGAGATGACAGGCATCTTATCCTCGTGGCTCTAACGGATTGTGCAGCCACGTCTCGGTCCCTGAGTTAACAGATGGGGACGTTTGCAAGACAACAACCATCTGCACAAAGAGTTAGACGACGTTTGCAGCAGCATGGACTATCAGCTCGGAGACCATGGCTGCGGTTACCCTTGACGCTGCATCACAGACAGTAGCGCCTGCGATGTTGTACTCAACGACGAACCTGGGTGCACGAATGGCAAAACGTCATTTTTTCGGATGAATCCAGGTTATGTTTACAGCATCATGATGGTCGCATCCGTGTTTGGAGACATCGCGGTGAACGCACATTGGAAGCGTGTATTCGGCATTGCTATACTGGCGTATTAGCCGGCTTGATGGTATGAGGTGCCATTTTCACCTCTTCTTCGTATTGACGGCACTTTGAACAGTGGACGTTACATTTCAGATGTGTTACGACCCGTAGCTCTACCCTTCATTCGATCCCTGCGAGACCCTACATTTCAGCAGGATAATGCGCGACCGCATGTTTCTGGTCCTGCACGGGCCTTTCTGGATGCAGAAAATGTTCGACTGCTGCCCTGGCCAGCACATTTTCCAGATCTCTCACCAATTGAGAACGTCTTGTCTATGGTGGCCGAGCAACTGGCTCGTCACAGTACTCCAGTCACTACTCTTGATGAACTGTGGTATCGTGTTGAAGCTGCATGGGCAGCTGTGCCTGTACACGCCATCCAAGCTCTGTTTGACTCAATGCCCAGGCGTATCAAGGCCGTTATTACGGCCAGAGGTGGTTGTTGTGGGTACTGATCTCTCAGGATCTATGCAGCCAAATTGCGTGCAAATGTAATCACATGTCAGTTCTAGTATAGTATATTTGTCCAATGAATACCCGTTTATCATCTGCATTTCTTCTTGGTGTAGCAATTTTAATGGCCAGTAGTGTAGTAGCTTAGTAATGTCATCTTGGCTGTTGGCTAAAAGATCGGTGTCACCAGCAAATCGGAGATTGTTAATAGTTCAGCAACAAGTTGAGATGCCTTTAGTCCAGCCAACAAGAGCATTTCTAATTACATGCCTGCGTAGATGCTACACTAAAGAAGTCAGATGTTGGAGCACAAGTCTTGACAGCTGCGACACTGTTTTGTATAGACTCTTGATCAGTACTGTCAAATGTGGTGGGACACCTGCCGGACTGATTATTGATTCATTCATGTCACTGAAAACCGGTTAAAAGATGATGAAGATGATTCGTAAATATAAGAAGCCGCTACTCTGGTACAGGTATTTTTTTTTCTTTGCCCTCGGTTAGGCAGCGTACGCGAGAGCCGGATACAGAAACGGGGCCGTTAGTACTTGGATCAATAAGCGCGCAGACCG
This sequence comes from Schistocerca serialis cubense, assembly GCF_023864345.2. NCBI lineage: Eukaryota > Metazoa > Arthropoda > Insecta > Orthoptera > Acrididae > Schistocerca > Schistocerca serialis. The sequence goes on from NC_064646.1 coordinate 979,419, forward strand.
ACTCGTGGGCCACGGGCCCAGGCGGAGCACGTCCCGATCGACAGATTAGAGCTTTGAGGTCCTCCGTGTCCCACACCGGCTTAGGAGTAAGAGGCTTTCCCAACGGCCGGATAATACGAGCGTGTGCATAATGGAGCTACTCACCGGGGCCGTAAAGGAGAACATTAGTCCAGCCGCCGCGGGCCGTCCTAACAACCGCACGGTGGCCTGCGGACCACTGTGTCCCAGGCCTGCCACCCTAGCAAAGCGAACCGCTAACTGCGAAGGCTAATGAAAGCGTGGCGAGCAAGTCATAAACCTGACTGTTCCCAGCAGTCGCCCGTGGTGCTAAATCAAACACTTTCCGTTTGAACTCTCCTGCGAACGCACGTGCCTCTTTCCAAAGGAACAATCGGCTATTTATGTCGTGTACCTCTATTATCTGGTGAGCAAGGTGTATAAGACAGGCGAAATACCCTCAGACTTCAAGAAAAATATAATACCTCCAATCCCAAAGAATGCAGGTGTTGACAGATGTGAAAATTACCGAACTATCAGTTTAATAAGTCACAGCTGCAAAATACTAACACGAATTCTTTACAGACGAATGGAAAAACTGGTAGAAGGCGAACTCGGTGAAGATCAGTTTGGATTCCGTAGAACTACTGGAACACGTGAGGCAATACTAACCCTACGACCTATCTTAGAAGCTAGATTAAGAAAAGGCAAACTTAGGTTTTTAGCATTTGCAGACATAGAGAAAGCTTTTGACAATGTTGACTGGAATACTCTCCTTCAAATTGTGAAGGTGGCAGGTTAAAAATACAGGGACCGAAAGGCTATATACAATTTGTACAGAAACCAGATGGCAGTTATAAGAGTCGAGGGACATGAAAGGAAAGCAGTGGTTGTAGCCTCTCCCTGATGTTATTCAATCTGTATATTGAGCAAGCAGTAAAGGAAACAAAAGAAAAATTCGTAGTAGGTATTAAAACCCATGGAGAAGAAATAAAAACTTTGAGGTTCACCACTGACATTGTAATTCTATCAGAGACAGCAAAGGACTTGGAAGAGCAGTTGAACGGAATGGACAGTGTCTTGAAAGGAGGATATAAGATGAACATCAACAAAAGCAAAACGAGGATAATGAAATGTGGTCGAATTAGGTCGGGTGATGCCGAGGGAATTAGATTAGGAAATGAGTCACTTAAAGTAGTAAAGGAGATTTGCTATTTGGGGAGCAAAATAACTGATGATGGCCGAAGTAGAGAAGATATAAAATGTAGACTGGCAGTGGCAAGGAAAGCGTTTCTGAAGAAGAGAAATTTGTTAACATCGAGTATAGATTTAAGTGTCAGGATGTCGTTTCTGAAAGTATTTGTATGGAGTGTAGCCATGTATGGAAGTGAAACACGGACGATAAATAGTTTGGACAAGAATAGAATAGAAGCTTTCGAAATGCGGTGCTACAGAAGAACGCTGAAGATTAGATGGGTAGATCACATAACTAATGATGAAGTATTGACTATTGAATAGAATTGGGGAGAAGAGGAGTTTGTGGCACAACTTGACAAAAAGAAGGGACCGGATAGTAGGACATGTTCTGAGGCATCAAGGGATCACAAATTTAGCATTGGAGGGCAGCGTGGAGGGTAAAAATCGTAGATGGAGACCAAGAGATGAATACACTAAGCAGATTCAGAAGGATGTAGGTTGCAGTAAGTACTGGGAGATGAAGAAGCTTGCACAGGATAGGGTAGCATGGAGAGCTGCATCAAACCAGTCTCAGGACTGAAGGCCACAACTAAACAAACCTGCGCAAATGTAACAGCAAAAGGAAACAAGTCGTGTTGCCGAGCGATTAAATATTCACAACTCGTTCTGTTACTCATTTTGTTAACACAATAATATTGTCAGAGAACACGAAGCTCGTCGTAAAATTTTTCATCAACCTCCCTCCCCTGTCACGACGGAAGTGACAGTCTTTAAATTTCCCTGTAAAAGAGAAAAATTATGAACTCTGACAAGGTACTGTATCACTCAGTAATAGCATAAAAAAGCACTGTGCAAATGAAGAGGGCTTTCTATTTTGGAAGAAATAGGATTTTAATACGTTTTCATTGACACCGAAATGGCAACGGTGAAACAGCATTCTGTGAAGAAATGTTGGCAAACCAATGTACAAGCAATATGTTTTAATCCAAGAGTGTTTGTTAATACACGAGCAACATGATTTTGTATTGCTATTTATTAATGATATTTTCGAAATATGTTACGAAATCAATAAATATAATTGGGAATAACTGTAAACAAAAGGACTTCATTTTATCCTATACTAAAACATGACCAGGATTAAGATTACAAGTTCCTACATTGACGAGTATGCAGTATGTAGTTACGACAGTTCTGTTTTTGATTTGCTGAAAATAAAAAAAAGATTCGACATGAATAGGACCAAGGGGCAGGGAGTGAATTACTGAGGACTGCTCAGTCATAAACTTTTTCTCAGCAGAACTGCGAAACTACTCCAAAAGCAGTGGGTGAGTTGTGCTCGCCGACGTCAAAAGCAGAGGATGGAGACAACGGGAAAGTGCAAACGAATGCTGAATGCGTAACTCAGTATGTAAGGGGAGATTACAATGTAATATACAATGTGATCAAAAGTATCCGGACACCTGGTGCTGGAAGGTTTATTGAGGAATTGCATCCCATTCTTCACGGAGTGCTGCACTGAAGAGATGTATCGATGACGGTCGGTGAGGCCTGGCGCGAAGTCGGCGTTAAACAGCCAAAAAGTGTTCTGTAGGATTCAGTACAGGACTCTGTGCAGGCCAGTCCATTACAGGGATGTTATTGTCTTGCAACCACTCCGCCACAGGCTGTCCATTATGAACAGGAGCTCGATCGTGTTGAAAGATGCAACCGCCATCCCCGAATTGCTCTTCAACTTTCGGAGAAAGCATTTAGGATAATCTCGGAAGATGTTTTCTGCCTACCACCGGTTTTGAACAAGTATTTTTGCCAACATATCGAGGGAAGGTTGAAGTCCCCACCAACCATAACCGTATGAGTGGGGTATTTATTTTTTACGAGACTCAAAGTTTCTCTGAACTGTTCAGCAACTTTATAATCTGAGTCTGGGGGTCGCTAGAAGAGCCAATTATTAACTTAGTTCGTCTGTTATGTATAACCTCCACCCATACCAATTCGCACGGAGTATCTACTTCGACTTCACTACAAGATAAAGCACTATTGACAGACACAAACACTCCACCACCAATTCTGCCTAATCTATCTTTTCTGAACACCGTCCGAGACTTCGTAAAAATTTCTTATTTCAGGCTCTAGCCAGCTTTCTGTACCTATAACGATTTCAGCTTCTGTGCTTTCTATTTGCGCTTGAAGCTCAGGGGCTTTCCCAGCACAACTACAACAATTTACAACTACAATTCCGACTGTTCCTCGATCCAAGCACGTCCTGTATTTGCCATTCACCCTTTGAGATTGCAGCCCACCCCGTACTTTCCCGGGGCCTTCTAACCTAAAAAACCGCCCAGTCCACGCCACACAGCCTGCGCTACCCGTGTAGCCGCCAGCTGAGTGTAGGAACAATTAAAACTGATATTGGAACATAGGCAACACGGTTAGACTCAAAAATAGGAACAATTAAAACTGATATGGGAACAATGGAAACACGGTTAGACATCACGAATAGCGACGTTTTAAAAACATGAAAGATGAATTAAAGAAAGAAATTAGAGAAGAAGTACAACTGATTTTGAATGCTCACAATAATAGATTAATTTCAATAGAAATTAGACAAAAGGATGAGGATAGAGAACAGGAAGAAAGAGATCGCGTGATAGTACAAAAATTTTCAGAGTTAAATTTACAACGTGCACATGGTAAGGAAGAAATATTTGAAAGAATCGAGGAATCCGTACCAAATGACAGAATAAATAACCTAATACAACAATATGAACAGTTAACTACTAAATGTGTCAATACTGAAACCCGAGACGCGACATTTACGGAAGACGTAAATAAACAGAAAGAACAAATAGGTGACTTATCGGAAAGAGTTGAGGAGATTTCAGATAAATTGACAAGTCTTAGTTTAAATGGGAACAGAGATTCAGATGATACAGCTCCATTTCCATTTGCAGAAACAGAAGAGTACCAGAATATAAATAAACATGTTGAAAATCAGGGAAAATTTAATGAATGCGTTAAAAGGGAATTTGAGGCGTTACGTTACGAAAGCAAGTTAAACAAATTGAAATCGAAATCGTAAGAAAAGACAGTAGAAGAAATTTACAATCACCGATAGCAGCGGGTTTTTAAGAAAATAATTTATTTCATTTACGAGATGCAACAAGAGAGCTTCAGGCGTGCGAACCTGACAACAATCGAGGCGAAAACTTTGACTGTAAATACTTTTTAACTTTTCGGGAATTCAAGATCTTTTGCAATTCTAATAATGACATACATCCATGTTCATGGTTAGATCAATTTATGTACGCACTTCCGCCAAATTGGCTACTAAGTCACAAACTGGAATTTATGTGTGGCTGTTTAGGTCCTCAGGGGATTCACTACACTAAGTGAATATGTGCCGTAGCGTGCACAGGGCCCCGAGCTGTAGTGGTGCTATTTCCCTTTTAGTTTTCTGCACTGCTGCCTACTCTTTTACTATTCTTTGTATCTATCAAAACAACTCTTCAACTATCAATCTATCTAGAAAAGGAGTCAGTAAAGAATAACCGGATATGACTATTTTACCCAAAAGTGACAGTTTCCAGGACATTGATGCGAAACGAACCGGCGACGCGCATGCGTGCACTCATTAGAGATTGTAATAATTTAAATGATTTTTATTATGCATTTCTATCGGCATATTGGTCCGAAAACACGCAGGACAGAGTCAAACATAGTCTTATTATGCAGCGTAATTTTAAACAGTCTGAATTCCGCACGCTGGCAGAATACTTTGAAGATATGATTCGAAAGAATCAATTCCTTTCCAGCCCTTATAGCTCGACTGAATTAATTCGCGTTTGTTTCACTAAGCTGCCACAATCGATAAGGCACATTGCTTTAGCCGGATGATGTAAAAACGACATTGAAACTTTTAAGACTTTGCTACAAGAACTTGAGTATGGCAACGACGACGGAACTTCTCGTAATTTTTTCAGTAACGGTAATCACAATAGATTTTCAGAGAAAAGGGATAATGATCGTAACGGACGTTATAGCGGTAATTTTGAAAATGACAGACGAAACAGACAGAACAATAGATACCAGCCTTATGACAATAACAGACGTTCTAACAGAAATTACACAGACAAGTATAATAACAGAAATTCTTACGGGAATGATCAGTCATACTGAAACAGTAATCGGTATCATCAAGACAGAAATTATTCATACAATAATAGAAATTCTTACTACAGAAATAAGCAGGGTAGTAGACCTAACAATAATTTCAGAAGTGACAGTCGAAATTACACAAGAAGTAGTCTTGCAGATAGCCAGGAAAATAGAAATTTTAATAACAGACTCAACCAAGAATTTACATGTAACAGACAGGAGGGACCTAATTGGCATCCTCCACGTGACAGACATTCAGAGAGACAAGTGCAAATCGTAGAAATTGATCCGCGAAGTGTCGCGAATAATCAAAGACGTGACGCAAACAATCGACAATGACTTGTAGCTTCGGCTTCTGGCAGCAATATAGACGGTTCAGAAAGTAAATGGTTCAAATGGCTCTGAGCACTATGGGACTCAACTGCTGAGGTGATTAGTCCCCTAGAACTTAGAACTAGTTAAACCTAACTAACCTAAGGACATCACAAACATCCATGCCCGAGGCAGGATTCGAACCTGCGACCGTAGCGGTCTTGCGGTTCCAGACTGCAGCGCCTTTAACCGCACGGCCACTTCGGCTGGCCTCAGAAAGTAATGACACTATGGCTTTACACTACGTACGCTTGGAAGACATGAGAGATATTTTGCTAGACGAAAAGGAAAATAATGTAGACGCATTTTTACATCCTGTTATTGAAGTATGAGTGAGTAAGAATAAGTTCACTGCGGTTTTAGATTCTGGGAGCCCATTGATTTTGGATTCATTATTACGTATTTTTGCAAGAGTTGGCATTACAGTGAACTTGGAAAAATCTGAATTTGGTCGTTCTCAGGTGAAATTTCTTGGTCATATTATTTCTACAGAAGGTATTCTTCCTGATCGAGAGAAACTAGACGCTATTCGTAATTATGCTGTTCCTACTACAAAACGTGATGTGCGTAGTTCCCTTGGTGTCTGTAATTTTCTTAGACGCTTTGTTAGATTGGACAATTTGGGCACACCTCGTTTATGCGAACTTTCTGAAAAGAATTCTAATTGGTGTTGAGATGAGGAAGCTCAATTAGAACTTGAACAACTTCGTGATGCTTTAGTTGCTGTTCCACTTCTTTCACATCCGGATTTATCTAAAGATTTTTGTTTGGCGACGGACTCATCATACAAAGGCCTAGGTGCACACTTATTTCAAGAGCTAGAAGAAAACGGCGTTGTAGTACAGAAAACTATTGCATTTGGACGTCGTGTTCTCTCTAAATCAGAAAAGAATTATTCGATTACGGAACTTGAAGCTTTGGCTGTTTTTTGGGCTTTCACAAAATTTCGCATCTTTTTGTATGACAGACATACTAAGGTTTACACCAATCATCGAGCTCTGGAATTTCTTATGTCAACAAAATTAACACATGGAAGATTGTCACGATGGGCGATGTATCTACAGGAATTTGATTTTAGTATTGTTTACATACAGGGTTCTTCAAATATTGTTGCTGATGCTTTATCACGTGCACCTATGGGTTTGAAACAAAGTGCTAGGGGGACTGCAAAGAAAATAATTATTGTATGATGTATATTCAAGGTGTTGCGTTTGAAAATTTTATTTCGTCTTCGCTCCAGGACATTACTAAGGTGCAGAACAAGGATCCAATCTGGAAGGACATTAAAGAGAAGTGGAGGAGAAAGGAAAGCGTAGCAATTAGACAGTATTATTTAGTTCGCAATGATATTCTTTTTAAACGAAAATCGGTTGACAACTCTGTTTTGTTAGTTTGCATTCCTGATGAGTGGGTTAATAAATTGATTTGATACACACATTTCAGTAATGCACACTTTGGTCCCAGAAACTGCTTTCACAAATTACGAGAAAATTGCTACTTCAGTAATATGGAAAAACGTATTCGATTTGTTCTTGCCAAATGCAAATTACGTCAAAAGGCTAAGCCGCCAACTATTTCTCACAGAGCGCCGTTGTTTCCCATCATCCCAGCGAAATTAAAGGAGATGGCTGCAGTCGATTTGATCGGTCCAGTGGTTCATTCTACTAATGGTTTTGCGTACATTTTGGTAGCAGTGGAATTGACACCAAAACAAGTGTGTTTTGCATCTTTACGCAAAGCAACAGTTCGTTCAGTATCCATTGCTTTCATCAAACATTTTCTTAAAGAAGTGGGTCATGTTGATAAGGTTATATCAGGTAATGGATCACAGTTTCGCTCTAAAATTTGACTTCGTACTCTACGGCGTCGTAAGATTTAACCAATTTTCATTTCACTTTTTCACCCTCAATCTAACGCTTCAGAGAGATTGATGAAGGAAATCAATAAATTCTGACGTCTTTATTGTCATCATAATCACAGAACGTGGGATCAGTATCTTCATATTTTTCCAAACATTCTGAATGAACTCCATAATGATTCAACTTCTTTACCGCCTATATTGATATTAAAAAATAAGCACTGACAAATCGCATTTCTGAAATCGTTCCTTTTCCGCCTACACGGAAACTGCGGCATTCTGAAGTTGTCAACCTGGCTCTGCATAATATCGCATCTGCGGCTGCTAGAAGAGAGAAATCAGCTAAATGTCCTGGTCATTTAAAAACTTTGTCAGTTGGTCGAAAGGTGTTAATTAAGTCTCATCGTTTGTCTAACAAAGGAAAAGGCTTGTGTCGCAAATTTTTTCTGTTTTACAACGGTCCATATAGAGTTCTCAAAATTATTCATGATAACATTGTTGAAGTAGAAACTCTTAAATCACGGCGCTCTAAGGGAATATATCATATATCGAACGTTAAAATTTTTGTGGAATGACATAGTTTTGAGAAATTAATAGTTACCCGAAAACACGCAGAGAATACAGGGATACCGCGCCGTGTTGTAGCGACAGCACATACACAAAGCGACAGTCAGTCCACGCGCCGCACGAGGTAGCCGTTGATCGCAAACAATTACTTCCTACGTCACGCTTACCTACAGCTGATCGAGCGCTCAGTGAGAATGCACTGACAGCCGTAAACAAATACACAGTCTAATTTCTCCGATTAAATTCAGTATAAAGCTATAGTGACTTGATAACTTATGTTATTAACGTTCAGTTTTTCCAGGATACAGTTGTATAAAATACTTAAAAACTTCAGGTAAATTCTGTGCGTGTCCGACATTAAGAAGACTAGCTATCGAGAAAATTTCAGGAAGAATGTAATTTCGAAGAAGAAAGTAATAAACTAAAAAGGTAACTATTAATTGAGTTTATTTTTCAGGTAACTGATTTCTACTCTGGTATGTACTTTATACGTAATTTGCTGCTCGCGATTACGTGATTTATACTTTGTGCTAAATTTTATGTTCTATGAATTTACTTGTGAAGCGACATGCTTGCGTACATTTGCTGATTTTAACAATGTTTTATTAATGAACAGGGTTGTTACTTGTGTATATTATGCATAAGATTAGATATGAACATTTATTGTCTTATGCTGATAAGATGCTAATGACCTATTTATTATGTAAGATATATGCTTGCTGCTTTGCATATGGATTGCATATTTACACATTTCTGTTTTGTTGTCATAACTACTCTTTAATATAGTATAAAGAAATACTTATATACCATGTACGAACATTGAGTTTAGGTTACACTATGGTATTAATTATAGATTGTTCGCTTGGCAGAGCCTCGTTGTAGGGATTGTGCTGCATCCACTTGTTGACTCTCCAGGGGTATATTACTCGGTATTGCATGTTCTGCTTACGCTCAGTGCTTTACATTTTAAGATAAGATAATGAACTGCTATAATTCTACGAACTACATGGGTACAAGAAACTTCATTGAAGTCACATGAACTGGAGGTTTTATGGAAGCTGTATTAATTCATTATAATAGAAAGGAAGCTGACGACATGAAATACCACCACTAGCTTTAGACCATTAACAGTTATTACACTGCATTCTTCGTGAGCAATTGAAATAGCAAGTGACACTTGACACAAAAAATACTCCACATGTTTGCTTCTGTTTTGCCATGATTCTTGAAGTGGTGTACACGCTGTGAAATATTATGGTTTATCATCCAAATTCTTAGGTGATCATTAATACTGTGTACTCGCACCTACTTACTAACAGTTATTCAACTGAAGGCTGTTAGAGGTCATGTATGCATTTCTTTTATTTTATGATGGACAAGGTAACCAAATGTATTTTATAATTCATAATGAGTAGAAGATTTGGCTCAGGTGGGTTGCACAGAGGTTGTGTGTGGACACTGTGTCTTCGGATTGTATGGGATGATGAATTGAAGTTTCGCTACGGTCGCAGGTTCGAGTCCTGCCTCGGGCATGGATGTGTGTGATGTCCTTAGGTTAGTTAGGTTTAATTAGTTCTAAGCTCTAGGCGACTGATGACCTCAGAAGTTAAGTCGCATAGTGCTCAGAGCCATTTGAACCATTTGAATTGAAGTTTGCACTAGGATTTTATCTGTACTTGTTCGAGGAGACTGACTAGAGGGAAGAGTTGGTATGGAAGTGAAATGATATTGGTGATAAGGTGTATATATATCGACGTATTGAAGAGATATTGTTGAAGTATTGAGATTGTGTGATGTTGATTATTATTGAAGTTTTGGTGGATAAGAGGTATGGTAAATGACATTGGTGATAAGGTTTATATGTATCGACGTATTGAAGAGGTATTATTGAAGTACTGAGATTATGTGATGCTGATGATTATTGGAGTTTTGGTGGATAAGAGGTAAATGAAAGTGAGGAGCATACTTTTTTTTTTTTTTTGGTTGGTTCATATGGAACAAGAAGGATGAAGATGGCAGACTAGAACACTCCAGTGGAAGGAAGACTGTCTACACACACACTTTGTTAAATCAATAAGCAGTATATACTTTTTTTTGGAGAGAGAGGAAGTATTTGCATATCTTGGCACGCTGACAGTTGTTCAGCAACTGTACATTTTGGTTTGGCTTGGCAAACATTGGTCTTGACTTGATGACTATGACGTTGACTAACTATTATTGACTATTATACACTACTGCCACTACTATTTGATACACATGTTGATCATCAAATTTTGATAGAATTGCATTTAAACAGTTAACACTATTCACTTACACCATAGTACTTGGATGAAAGATGAGTGAGTGTGTTTTGTGTGTATTTCTTTTCTAATCCCAAATAATTGGTACCGACCTATCTCCTAAATATTATTTTACTTGTTTGTTGTGGCTTGCACTGACACACATAAATATTATAGGTTTACTGATATTTGTGTATTTGCAATAGTTAATGACAATTATCTGATATCATTTCTATGTTTATTTTAATTTGTATGTTTAGTGTAAGAGCATTGATGATAATTTTGTAAAAGCAATTGTGTGTGCATTCAAACTGTTGTTCGTGCTTACACCTATTATCATTGATGGGTGCCACTTGGAAATGTTTAATTTCTGCTTATGAACTCTGATGAACTGTTTAATGATTCCAGGTGAATATTATGGACTGTTACCTGCACTTGTTCAACATTGCTGGGTGCCACTGTTGGAACTGCTCAACCACTGATGAGATGTCACTTGTTGGTGTCTGCACCTGCTCGCCATTGCTGGGTGCCAGTGCCACTGTCGGAACTGCTACTATTGATGTGATGACACTTATTCCTGCCAGCGCCTGCTCGCCATTGCTGGGTGCCACTGTTGGAACTGCTACTATTGATGGGATGACACTCATTCCTGCCTGCACCTGCTCGCAATTACTGGGTGCCACTGTTGGAACTGTTGCTACTGAAATGATGTCACTTGTTGCTATTTGCAACTGTTGACCATTGCTGGGTGCTACTGTTGGAACTGTCAACTACTCTGAGGAGTGCTACTTGTTTATTGAACTATTGAAAAGATTTTATGCGAATATCTGTGTAAACTGATTTATTGTGTATATACTGTTTATGAAATGTTATGAGACTCTTATCTGCTCACATTCGTCATTGCTGGTGCTATTGATTGAACTGTTTAACTACTCTAAGAAATGATACTTGTGTAAACTATAATGTAAAATCGCATGTATGCAAGCATTTGTATTACTTACTGTATTTTTATATATTAGGTTATTGAAGGGTCAGTGCAAAGCCAAAATTTATTTAGTTACGTGATATTTACTTATTAATATCATCTTTTATTTTTGTCTGTGTTTTCTGGACGAATTTGGTATTATTTTCACCACCAATGCTGGCAAAAATACCACCAAATTCTAGCCTGTGGAGGAGGGGCATATGAAAGTTGGCTACATTGAGTCACAGCGCCAGAGATTGCGCCAGAGATTATTATTCCGCCACCTCCACTGGTGCAGTAGTAATTCAGAGGATGTGGAGGGTAGTAGTAGTTCAGAGGATGTCAAGTGCAGTTGTTGTTCTGTCGGGCGAGAGAGTAAATGCTGTTTGGTTGGTGTAATGTATAGATGGAAGATGTTGCAATTATCACAGTGTATTTTTCGTCAATATATACAGAGGTAAAAAAAGTATTACAAATTTCTTTAATGACAATGCCTCTTGGTCACAGGTTCAGTCAACAAAGCATCTGGCTCATGTTCATGTATTGGACTTGTAATTCTGGTTTATATGTGGAATTATAGTATTTCTGGTTTTTCAATTAGTTCATTGTAAATGGTGTTTAAAATATCTTGTCGTATTGAGGAAGAACCGAGCCAGATACATGTACGTTGAGTCACACTACCACACACAGAACAGTTACACTTGTGCTTTGTTGTTTCGTAGCTTTTATAGTTGCAGGGGACTTAATTAATCAATTGTGTTAATGGATAATTCTTGTCATTCTTTATTTTTATTTTATGCAGTCAGATTGCGTGCTAATACATACCAGTCAGGGCCAACCGGTTACGAGACTTCGTAACCAGACACACAGCTACTAAAATTATTGCATTTTAATTAAGCCCCCATGCAACAGTTATTATCAGTCACAGTAGTTTCTTAGTGGGGTTGTGGACTGGAATAGATAATGTAATGAGGAGTGTCTCCTTTGTCTCCTTATCGCGCGAGGACTGCTTTTTGTTGCGCAGCCACCAAACCGACCTCAAAGATCTGCAAATAAGGCAGTAATTAATTCAGTGTATTGTAATGTCTCTTTATCGATGTGGAGCCGCTGTCTGCTATTAAGTGGTGGTTCCCACGCCTCATCACAAATCTACATACACACGCCTCAGCCTCCACACTGTGCCTGGCGGAGGGTACCTTGTACCACTAATAGTCAAACCCTTTCCTGTTTCACTCGCAAGTTGAGCGATGGAGAAATTACGCGTTAGTAGAATCGTCCCGGAGTCAGCTGAAAATGCCGGTTGTCTATATTTTCCCAACAATGTTTCTCGAAAAAACAGGTATTCACTTTATGGATTCCCTTGTGTTCACGGAGCATTTCCTTAATATTCAGTATTGCTGGAACATGTCGGTAACAAATCTAGCAACAAGCTTCTGAATTGCTTCGATGTATTCCTTTCATTAGAACTGCTGGGGGTCTGAAACACTCGAGCATCTCCCAAAAATGGGTCCCTTTAGTGTTCTGCACATGCTCTCCTTTACACATGAGCTATACTTTCGTGTAATTCTTCCAGTAAATCGAAGTATACAATTGGCCTTTCCTATTACTGACTTTATGTGCTTGTTCGTCATATCGATTTGCAACGTTATATCACTATTTTGTTGACGTGACAATGTCAGGAAATACACCATTAATGCCTGCCCGAAAATTGCACTTCTGGTTTTCCTACTCATTTTCACGAAGTTACATTCTTCAGCAGTTACATCAATCTGCCATTCATCACATTAAACAGAAACTCTCGAACTCATCCTGTTTCCTCCTGCAGTCACTCAACAGCCATTCTTTCCCGAACACTACAGCCTTGCAACGTACAGTCGCATATTGGTGCCCACCCTATCCGTCAGATTGTATATATACAGGGTGAGTCACCTAGCGTTACCGCTGGATATATTTCGTAAACCACATCAAATACTGACTAACCGATTCCACAGACCGAACGTGAGGAGAGGGGCTAGTGAAATTGTTTAATAGAAACCAAACAAAAATGCACGGAAGTATGTTTTTTAACACAAACCTACGTTTTTTTAAATGGAACCACGTTAGTTTTGTTAGCACATCTTAACATATAAACAAATACGTAATCAGTGCCGTTTGTTGCATTGTAAAATGTTAATTACATCCGGAGATATTGTAACCTAAAGTTGACGCTTGAAACCTCCGACGTTCAGTTGCGTGTTGTAACAAACAGCTGCAACATACATCGCGTTTCTACAGAATAATCTGCCAACGTTGCTCGAAAATGTCCCACTGGAAACGCGTCGACGTATGTGGTATCAGCATGATGGTGCACCTGCACATTCCGCAATTAACACTAGGCTGACCCTTGACAGGATGTTCGACGGGCGTTTCATAGGACGTGGAGGACGCATAAATTGGCCAGCCCGTTCTCCTGATCTTACAACTCTGGACTTCTTTCTGTGGGGTACGTTAAAGGAGAATGTGTACCGTGATGTGCCTACAACCCCAGAGGATATGAAACAGCGTATTGTGGCAGCCTGCGGCGACATTACACCAGATGTACTGCGGCGTGTACGACATTCATTACGCCAGAGATTGCAATTGTGTGCAGCAAATGATGGCCGCCACATTGAACATCTATTGGCCTGACATGTCGGGACACACACTAGTCCACTCCGTAATTGAAAACGGAAACCACGTGTGTACGTGTACCTCACCCCTCATGGTAATGTACATGTGCGTCAGTGAAAAAGACCAATAAAAATGTGTTAGCATGTGGACGTAATGTGCTGTTCCAGTCTCTTCTGTTCCCAAGGTCCATCACCGTTACCTTTGGATCCCTACGTAATTCGGTGCTCTCCGATACACACGATCGAACAGCGAAGGAGTGGTACTCAAGCGTCAACTTTAGTTACAATATCTCCGGATGTAATTAACATTTTACAATGCAACAAACGGCACTGATAACGCATTTGTTTATGTGTTCAGATGTGCTAACAAAACTAAGGGGGTTCCATTTAAAAAAAACGTAGGTTTGTGTTAAAAAACATACTTCCGTGCATTTTTGTATGGTTTGTATTAACCAATTACACTAGCCCCATCTCCTCACGTTCGGTCTGTGGAATCGATTCGTCAGTATTTGATGTGGTTTACGAAATATATCCAGCGGTAATGTTAGGTGACTCACCCTAGGTGATTATTTCCACCGTGTATAAACTCTAGGAATTGATCGATGACAGAACAGCACAAAAAAGGTCTAATGAACGTATGTGCGGAAGCGCATGGTTTCCATGCTAGAGATAATTTATTCAATCATACTTTGTTACAGAGACTGCGGTCTAATACGCGCTATACCATGCAGATACTCTTACAGTATGCATATTTTCCACGTAGAGGGGGGTACTGTTTCTCGTACTTCATGCCTTAGCGCTTTATCGTGCCATAGTAATTGTAATGTTGTCTCCGATTCACTTCTCTTGATGACTCTCCTAGTAGTGGATGTGATACAGCGTTGTACGCAATGTTTGCGCATTCGAATCGAGAGCTTGCCGACACGGTGTTTACTTACGGGAAAGCAAATGGCAACGGGCGGACGACAGCAAGGTTGTATCAGGAGACCTAACCCCGTCGACAACAACCACAGCATTCAGTGTTTGCGACAATGTTTCGGCATTTCCCTAAGACAACGTTGTTTCAGGCTCTGAGCACTATGGGACTTAACATCTATGGTCATCAGTCCCCTAGAACTTAGAACCAGTTAAACCTAACTAACCTAAGGACAGCACACAACACCCAGTCATCACGAGGCAGAGAAAATCCTTGACCCCGCCGGGAATCGAACCCGGGAACCCGGGCGTGGGAAGCGAGAATGCTACCGCACGACCACGAGCTGCGGACACGTTGTTCCAGGGAGCAGGAAATCGTGAGGGACGTACCCCGAATGATCGGACACCATATTTGAAAGAAAATGTGATTAACACTGTGGAAGGCGACCACCGTGTCAGTACCAGGTAGTTGGCCCGCCAGTACGGGGTAAGCCAGACGACCGTGTGGAGCATTCTTCATGAATATTGTTACTACTCTTATCACTTACAGCGTGTGCAACGACCGTTTTGTCACTGGTTTCTTCACCAGGCACTCACGATTTCTGGTTTTGTGTTATCCATCCTATGTACAAATGAGGCCACTTTTACGCGGAGTGCTATCCTCAAGTTCGAAAACAGTCTGTGGGGTGGAATTCAGAATCCCCATGGCATGGTGGTAGCATCGGTGCAGCCGGAATGTGTGTGATCAGTCTTTCATCCACACCGCCCAACAGGCCACAACTATTGGCGTTTGCTGAGGGTGACTTTGCCTCCTCTGCTGAGAGAAGTGCCATTAATGATTCGAAGGATTAGGTGGTTGCTCCATCCCAGTTCACCGTTAACATCCGGACTCATCTCAATCGATGGATCGGACGAGGGGGTCCAGTTGCATGGTCATCGGATCTCAACCCGTGCGGTTTCTGGTTATGGGGCCATCTCAAAAGTATCGCGTATGCAGAAACAATTCCAGATCGTATTCATGCTGCCTTTGAGACTGTGTTGAAACAGCCTGGCCGATATGAACGTTTGACACAGAACACGCTACGGCGCGGACACGCATGCACTGAGGCATATGCAAACCGTTTTCAACACGTACTTTAGCTGTGTCTGCACAGTACAGCTCGTATTAGACCGCTGTTTCTGTAACAATGTATGATTGAATAAATAGTCTCTAGCATGTGAACCATGCATTTCCGGACATAAGTTCATTAGATCTTTTTTTATTCCGTATCCTCTCATCGATCAGTTCTAGAGTTTGTAAATAGCGGAAAAAAAGCACCCTATATAGGAAAAGAGTGAGAGAGAGAGACAGAGAGAGAGAGAGAGTGTGTGTGTGAGTGAGTGACGGAGAGACTTCCATTGGACACTCCTGGCGATGCCCTCGCCTCTGATACACACATTCTTGTGTACCTTTTGTGAAGTACCCTTGAGAGGTCTAGTTTTGGATTTAACACATTCATCTGATTGTTATGAGGATAGAAGAAGAATAAAAACTGAAATGTCGTCTATAAATAACAAGCGCCCCACAAGGCTGCTTAATATGACGCAGTCTCATTAACAGCTATTAAAAAATGGGGTTACACCTAAAACCATGCCTTACGGAACACCGTCACGTTGTGTAAAACGATCTGATAGGACGTTACTGACTGTATATTCAAAATAAAGTTGGTGCAAAACGCACCGTATCGAAAATCGAAGACTGGGTGGAGAGCTCCGTACGTGAAGCTGTTTGAGGCTGTTATACCTCGATGTAGTACTATAGGCCTTTTCAGTGTCCTAAAAGATAAATTGTCTATTAGGTGGCGCGCAACGAGTCAGATGTTTAGCCGCTTTTAATAGCCAGTGGTGAAGTGTTACATCCCGAAGACCATACTGAAAGCGACTAACGAGCAGCCTGGAATCGACTAATTTAGCGCTCCAGTGTAATCCACTCTCAGCCGGTGGCAGCATCAACACTCGGACACGTACGATCCTTTCCAAGTTCGAGGAGGGAGAGTCGAGCAACTTTCATCCATGAGACGGGGAACTGTCCATTTTCAAAGCTGACCGAAACTCCATAATAATAATATATAAATTGTTTTTACGTCCTTATAGGACTACATCAGTCGATTATTTTCCGGTTAGCTTCTTCAAGAGGTCTTCTTTCCGAATTGTCTAGTATCTTTTTATTAGTTCTGATCTTTTTTTTGTGGTTCTTCGTCTGTAAATGAACTTTTTAATGTTTATCGTTGGTCTGTTTTTGGTTTAAATCTAATTTCTTTGTTTTTCAGTTTCTTTAAAGTTTCTGTTTCGTTTTGCATTTCGTCCAGAGATAATTCTAGCCCATTCATATGCTCTCTGATTTCCTTTATTCGTCCTACTTGTTGCTTCATGTTTCAGATTTTCTCTTTAATTTTTCCTAGTATCTTGATTATGGTGTCCTCAAAATGTGACCATAAAAGAGATCCTTTCTTTCGGGATAGTATCTGTAGAGGGGTCCAGTTCGATGTAATCCACTTGGTTTGGCACTATTCGCCATTCTCCATCTTTTTCATATTTTTTATTTGTGCATGATCTAGCTATTACTTTTCTGCTTTTAAGATTCGTCGATTCTGTTTTTCTGGGTAACCGTGAAAAGAGTTTCACTTTCGTCAATCTGACTGAACCACCGTTTTGTAATGTTTGATTTAGTTTCTACTGATACGAATTTCTACTGTATGTACACCAAACTAATTTTTGAGCTAACATTAAAAGATTATTAATGTATGCAGGTCCAACAGAATACATAATCTGCATCTTACGACTATTAGTCTACATCTCAATGAAGATTCTATTGGAAAGTCGATGTTGATCAAAATAAACTTTTTGCTGTACCTAAGCAATAAAGACGTTTAATCTTTTCCGATTGGATTAGAAACTTCAAAGAATTACGATTTTCTTCATGATTAGCAAGTCGCCTTCATTGGTATCGTCTCTAGCAAATTGTAATAAGTCAAACGAGTCTCATGTGGAACAAATAATTAATCTTGGCGCCACAAGTACGTACTTTTTGTCAGAGGATTTGTAGAGGTATAACACTATTTTGTGGAGCCGTGGTCTGGGGGTAGCGTCTTTGATTATAAATTAAAACGTCCTCGGTCCCGGATCTGAATCCCGCCACTGCTTAAATTTTGATTAATAATCAGCAATGGCAGCCTAAGACTTCCGGCATAAGATGTCACCCTCGTTCTGCCAACGGCCTTGTCAAAGAGGGCGGAGGAGTGAACAGAGGTTCAGAGCACTCTCTTGTCCTAAAGCCGTCGGCACACGGACCGTGCTGTCGAACGTTAACGTTGAGCGTGCCAAGTTCAACGTGCTGCTGAACGCTCAGGAACGATGCGACTCGTGCATACGGTACGTGGGCCCCAACGTGGTATACGCGATCGCAACGCACTCCAGCGGCAGTTGTTTCTAGTAGTTCGTAAATCACACTATTTACTCAACGGGCGTGCGTAAAATTCCCACGTTAGCTGTATTAAAACGCAAATTTTCTCCATCGTACACGAAAAGGAAAATACCATGTCCAATCAATAAGGACACAGGCTTATCACAGTTTCATTACAAACAGCGAGGTACAAGTTGGAATACTTCTCTGCATACGATAAACATTATTTCATCATTCCCACATTTTAGTAAAACTCCAGGGTGAGGTTTACTTGATCACTGTTCCTACCCAGTAGCAGAATCCTTGCAACATGTGAATTATGAAGCGTAAAAGAAAAAGGAACAAAATAACTTTATACAAGTAGCGCAAGCTGTCCTGTAGATTAAGCCAATCGAACAAAGTCACCCCTCACAAAAAAGGTGAACTTATATTTACATAACATCAAATATTATAGCATATACTTATATTAAACTAATAATAAAGTATCAGAACCTAATAATGCGAATGTTAGGAAAAAAATTTTTTGTAGTGTTAAGACGCGAACCACCGCCCCAACAAAAAAGAGCTTCTTAGACAGAGACGCTAACCATTACGATAAACCCATAACACCCTTGGCATACTTCATCATATTGTATTACCGGTTGCTAAAACCGTTAATCGTAGATAATTATGTTACTAATTGAAATTTAATTATAACAAATTGTACCAAGAACAATGCGTTTTTGGTGGATCTTCAGTGTGTCGCTGCCTTCAAATAGCGTACTCTCATAATACGCAGGTTACAATAATTCTTTTGCCACGAATACGATGTTCCTCACAATTTTATTGGAACGAATCACACAATTAACAACGGGTTTTTCAGTGATTCTCAATTTGCTGGTGCTCAGAAACGGCATATATACATATAGGTTTGAAGTGAACGCCAATATGGCGCCTCACAACTCTGTACTGATGGGAGACAGCGTGCGTGTGACGTAGGTGGCGCTGTGCCATCTCATTGGTCAACGCTCAGACGCACGCTCAGAATATCTGACATGCCAGATATTGCTGTGCACGTGCGGAAAGACTCCCGAACTTGCTATTCCATGCTATAACGTCAGAAACTCGGCACGCTCAACGCTCAACGTTCGGATGCACGGTCCGTGTGCCGACGGCTTAAGGGTGGGAAACTGCCCCTAAAGGCGGAAGAATCAGCAGTGATCAACGGCATGAGGATGCAGAAGGCAATGGAAACCACTGCATCAAAGACATGTAACGTGTATCCACAGGACATGCAGCGTGTAACTGAAAAGTGTCATGATGATCTCTCCATTGGCAAAAGATTCCGGAATACTCCCCCATTCGGCTCGCCGTGAGGAGACTGCTAAGGGGGAGGCTACCATGAGAAAAAGACTGAATAATCAACCGATGGATAACGTTCAACGAATCAGGGCGTGGAATGTCAGAAGCTTTAACGCTGTAGGGAAACTAGAAAATCTGAAAAGGAAAATGCAACGGCTCAGCCTAGATATAGTAGGGGTCAGTGAACTGAAATGGAAAGAAGAAAAGGATTTATGGTCAGATGCGTACAGGGTAATATCAACAGCAGCAGAAAATTGTATAACGGGAGTAGGATCCGCTGTGAAAAGGAAGGTAGGGCAGTGAGTGTGTTAATGTGAACAGTTCAGTGACAGGGCTGTTCTTATCAGAATCGACAGCAAACCATCACCGACAAAGACAGTTCACGTATTTATGCCAATATCCCAAGTCGTAGGTGACAAGATAGACACAATATATAAGGATATTGAGAGGGTAATACAATACTTAAAGGGAGACGAAAATCTAATAGTCATGGGGGACTAGAATGCTGTTGTAGAGGAAGGAGTAGAAGAAAAGGTTGCAGGAGAGTATGGCCTTGGGACAAGGAATGAGAGAAGAGGAAGATTGAGTTCTGTAACAAGTTTCAGCTAGTAATAGCGAATGCTCTGTTCAAGAATCACAAGAGGAGTAGGTTATTTATTTATTTATTTAGCGTATGGCTCATAACATCACAGCAAAAGAGGAGTAGGTATACTTGGAAAAGGGAAGATTTCAGTTTGATTACACCATGGCGAGACAGATTCCGCAATAAGGTACTGGATTGTAAGACGTACCCAAGCGCAGATATAGACTCACAAGGGGAGGCCGCCAATTGTGAAATTCAGATTCGATTCATACTGCGCATAATAAAAGCTCATGGCCAGAGGTGTAATGTGTCAAAGCACCAAGACGCACTTCTCAGCCGTTGTCGAGAAAATCGACAGTTAAAAGAAATTGTTGCCGTGAAATACTCTCAACGATTAATAACTTTCTACAGCGTCGTGGCGCAGCGGTAAGCGCTCTGGTTCGTAATCCGAAGATCGCCGGATCGAATCTCGCACCATGAAACCTTTTTTTTTTTAGTATTTGTTTTTTATAATTCAAATGTATATATATATATATATATATATATATATATAATTCCCGGCAATCAGTTGCAACAATTATGCATATAATAAGTTGTTGAAAGTCGTTTGTCGTGGAAAAACTGGCGACTTCGAACATCATTGTTTCCCGCAAACAAAGTTGTATTTCACAAATGTTATTAATTATCTTCATAATGTTATCCACGTATAGTAGAAACGATATTCCGAAACGAATACGTATAGCGTAAGTCAAACGTTCGAATTAGAATAGAGACACCACGAACACAATTTTGCTGTGGCAGGTATGAAACGTCGAAAATCAGTGCGGACGGGAGAGCTTTGGTACACCCTGTTAAAAAAAAAGGGAAAAATGGAGGCGGTACAATTGGAGAGCGATCCGCCTTCACCAACATGCGTAAGCAATTCATTAATAGTATATATATATATATATATATATATATATATATATATATATATATATATATGAATTATAAAAAACTAATAATAAAAAAAAAGTTGCATGGCGCGAGATTTCATCCGGCGATCTTCGGATTACGAACCCGAGCGCTTACCGCTTCGCCACGACGCTGTAGAAAATCATTAATCGTAGAGAGTATTTCACCGCAACGGTTTCTTTTAACTGTCGATTTTCTCGACAACGGCTGAGAAATACATCCTGGTGCTTTGACACATTACACCTTTGGCCATGAGCTTTTATTACGCGCAGTATGAATCGAATCTGAATTTCACAATTGGCGGCCTCCCCTTGTCAGATCACAAACGAGCAGATATAGACTCAGATCACAATATAGTAGTGTTGAAGAGTAGGCTGAAGTTTAAGGCATTAGTCATGAAGAATCAATACGCAAAGAAGTGGGATACAGAAGTACTAAGGAATGACGAGATATGACTGAAATTCTCTAAGGCTATAGATACAGCAATAAAGAACAGCTCAGTAGGCAGCATAGTTGAAGAGGAATGGACATCTCTAAAAAAGGACCATCACAGAAATTGGCAAGAAAAACAGAGGTACAAAGAAAGCAACTGCGAAGAAACCATGGGTAACAGAAGACTTATTCCATTCGATCGATGAAAGGGGGGAGTACAAAAATGTTCCAAGAAAATCAGGAACACAGAAATACAAGCCGCTGAGGAATGAAATAAATAGGAAGTGCAGGGAAGCTAAGACGAAATGACTGCGGGAAAAACGTCAGGAAATCGAAAAAGAAATGGTTGTCGGAAGGACAGACGCAGCATACAAGAAAATCAAAACAACCTTCGGTGACATTAAAAGCAAGGGTAGTGACATTAAGAGTGCAACGGGAATTCCACTGTTAAATGTATAGGAGAGAGCGAGTAGGTGGAGAGAAACCTTGAAAGCCTTTATGACGGGGAGGACTTGTATGATGTGATAGAAGAGGAAATAAGGGTCGATTTAGAAGAGATAGGGGATCCAGTATTAGAGCCTTGAGCATAGATAACATTCCATCAGAATTTCTAAAATCATTAGGGGGAAGTGGCAACAAAACGACTGTTCACGTTGGTGTGTAGAATGTATGAGTCTGGCAACGTTCCAACTGACTTTCGGAAAAATATCATCCGCACAATTCCGAAAACAAGAGCTGATAAATGTGAGAACTATCGCACAATCAGCTTAACAACTCACGCTTCCATGTTGATGACAAGAATGATATACAGAGGAATAGAAATGAAAATTGATGGCGTGCTAAATGATGATCAGTTTGGCTTTGGAAAATGTAAAGGCACTAGAGAGACAATCCTAATGTTGTGGCTGATAACGGAAGCAAGACTAAAGAAAAATCAAGACACGTTATTAGGATTTTTCGACCTAGAAAAAACCTTCGACAATGTTAAATGGTGCAAGATGTTCGAAATTCTGAGAGAAATAGGTGTAAGTTACAGGGAGAGACGGGTAATATACAATATGTACAAGAGCCAAGAGGGAATAATAAGAGGAGACAACCAAGAAAGAAGTGCTCAGATTAAAAAGGGTGTTAGACAGGGATGTAGTCTTTCCCCCCTACTGTTCAATCTGTACATCGAAGAAGAAATGATGGAAATAAAAGAAAGGTTCAGGAGTAGAATTAAAATTCAAGGTGAAAGGGTATCAATGATACGATTGGCTGATGACACAACTACCCTGAGTGAAAGTGAAGACGCATTACATGATCTGCTGAACGGAGCAAACAATGTAATGAGTACAGAAAATGGATTGACAGTAAACCGAAGAAAGACGAAAGTAATGAGAAGCAGCATAAATGAGAACAGCGAGGATCTTAACATAAGGAGTGATAGCCATGAAGTAGATGAAGTTAAGGAATTCAGTAAAATAACCAGTGATGGACGGAACAAGGAGGACATCAAAAGCGGACTAGCACTGGCAAAAAAGGCATTGCTGCCCAAGAGAAGTCTACTAGTATCAGACATAGACCTTAATTTGAGGAAGAAATTTCTGAGAACGGACGTCTGGAATACATTGTATGGTAGTGAAACTTGGACTGTGGGAAAACCGGAACATAAGTGAATTTGAGCTGCGGTGCTACAGACGAATGTTGAAAATTAGGTGGACTGATAAGGAAAGGAATGAGGAGGTTCTGCACAGAATCGGAGAGAAAATGAATATGTGGAAAACACTGATAAGTAGAGGGGACAGGATGATAGCACACCTGTTAAGAGATGACGGTATGACTTCCATGGTAGTAGAGGGAGCTGTAGACGGGAAAAACTGTAGAAGATGACAGAGATTGGAATACACCCAGCAAATAATTGAAGACCTAGGTTGCAAGTGCTAATCTGAGATGAAGAGGTTGCCATATGGCACAGGAGAGGAATTCGTGGTTGTCTGCATCAAACCAGTCAGAAGACTAATGATCCCCCCCCCCCCCCCCCTCAAAAAAAAAGAAAAAAAACATTACGTTTTTACGAATGCCGTTTGTCAGTTTTTGGAGAGTGAACAAAAGGTTTTACTCTTTTTATATCAGGTTTAGCATCTGTTGACTTATAAGATCATATTATTCCACGAAATTGGCCCCTTACTTAGCTCGCATTTATCGCGAATTTCACGCTCAGCAGAAAGGCCAAAGCGTCTGAAAAAAAAAAACTACAGATGACTCCAGTATACAAAAAGACTAAAAAAAGTGAAGCCGCAGAATTACAGATTAATATCCTAACATATGTTTGCTGCAGAATTCTCGAATATATTCTGAGTTCGAATATAATAAATTACTTTGAGAGGGAAAATCTTCTGGCCACAAACCAGCACGGATTTAGAAAGCATCGCTTGAGCGAAATTCAGCTTGCCTTTTTCTCACATTACGTCCTGAAGGCCCTGGATGACGGGCAAGAAGCAGATTCGATGGTCCTAGATTTCCGGAAAGCTTTTGACACGGCACTCCAATGCGGACTGTTAACGAATGTACTTGCATACGGAATGGGTCCACAGATATGTGAGTGGGCCGAAGACTTCTGAAGTAATAGATCCCAGTATGCTTTCCTCAGTGCCAAGAATGGAGTGTTCTAGGAAAGTGTGACAGGTTCGGTCGTACTTTCCATATACATAACGGGAAAGGTGAGCAGTAGTGTGCGGTTATTGGTGACGATGCTGTGGTGTATGGGAAGGTGTCGTCGTGAGTGACTGTAGGAAGATACCCTTATCAGCCACCACATTATGACCATGGACCTACTATCGATATAAACTCGACCAGGTGATAGCAGCGTCACCTGGCAGGAATAACTGTTAGTCAATCATGGACAGTTCAGTATAGTATCAGTGAGCATGCTGTCCCTCTGTAGAATGGAGAAGGCGGACGATCTATCTGAGTCTGACCGAGGGCAGATTGTGATGGCTTGCAGGCTCGGCACGAGCATTTCGGAAACGACGCAACTTGTCGGGTGTTCGAGGAGTGGTGTGGTGAATGTCTTCAAGAGGTGGCGAAACCGAGGTGAAACCACGTCCAGACCTCATGGAGTTGCGAGGCCACCCCTTATCGGACGTCGTAGGCTGGGAAGACTGGTGAAAGAGGACAGGCGGCGGACTGTGGCGTAAGTAACATCAGACTTTAATGCTGGGCAGAGTGCGAGTGTGTCTGAACACATAGAGCATTAACACTCCCAGAGATGGGCCTCCGCAGCCGACGACCCATGCACGTGCCTACGTTAACACCGCGACATCGGTAATTACGACTGAAATGGGCAGTTACCACCGGCACTAGACGTTTGACCAGTGGCACAGCCTTGCGTGGTATGATGAATCCCAATGCTTTCACCATCCCGAAGGGAGAGCGCGAAGCCGTCATATTCCAGCGAAACAGCTCCTTGACGCCTGTAATACAGGACGGAGACGAGCTGGCTCCATTATGTTCTGGGAAACATTCGCGTGGTCATTCGTGGGTCCAGTGAAGCTAGAGTGCAAGGCACCATGGCGGCCAGGGAGACAACGAACATCTGTAAATGACGGTCACATTTACCGACGGCTGAGGCATTTTTCAACAAGACAATGCACCACAACACAAGGCCAGGAGTGTGATGGAGTGGTTTGAGGGCACAGTGGCGAGTTACAATTGATGTGCTGCCCACCCCCCGCAACCCCTCCCAACCCGCCGGATCTGAACCTGATCGAAAACATCTGGGTGAAAGAGGACAGGCGGCGGACTGTGGCGTAAGTAACATCAGAGTAAGTAACATCATTTGCCTGACATCATCATGTCAGGCAAATCCAACACCTTCCATGAAAACCCTGACATGATAAGGAAATCCAGTAGTATGTCACACAGCTCCGAATAAATCGTGACATTAAATTAACCAAAGTAATACGAGTAACGAGTGAGCAAATGGAATACCACAGACTAACACAAGAATGCCTAAATGCATGTCATACCTTCCCACCGTGGGACAGACGCAGTTCCGAGGGGAGAAACGAGAACAGAAGCCGAGAGCAGAACCGTGTTAACCGAGACGACCCTACGATAAGGGACGGACTGGACACCCACGTCGCCAGCTAACCACTAGGACCACCCCAGCTGCAAGTTTTAGCGTGAGACTTTTTCGCGTCTCTGTTACGTCAGGACCACCCCCAGCCAATGTTAAAAGCTAGAGCCCTCCAGAAGAACAGTATAGATCTTACGATAATACAAAAAGGGCCACGCCACCCGCAAGTTTTAGCGTGAGACTTTTTCGTGTCTCTGTTACGTTGCAAACTTTAAAAACATTGCCCCACCATAAAAAGAATAAGTTTCTCATTGGATAGACAGAATTTTTGTAGGCGGAGCTTAAGGTTAATATTGAGACCCTGACTGGTCAGATGAAAACACAGCCAGATAGTTTTTTTTTTAAACCAACTTCGGTAAATTGTATTAAGGAGAAGTTAGGAGTTGTTCCCGAGACGGCGAGGTGAGCGGAGCTGTGCTGCCCGTCGCCCCCTGACGAACACCGACAAGGTAATGAACGCACGCGATGCCGCATAATAGCGCATAAAGCTTCACTCAGAACTGCAGAAGTCTCATCTGTTACACCCTTTTTTTGCGTAATATTAGTGTCGATCGTCAATTAAAGCTCATGGTGTTCACATTTGCCACTTGAAGTAAAAATCTGAAACGCGATGATTTTTCTGTTATATAGTTATTGAGAAGCCACATCAGCTACTGTAATTTACGACACGTTAGATAAGTAATTAAAGATAATTGAGGGTCACTGTAGACCATTTTGATAGTTTTCTCTCTTATGAAACTTAATTTAAATCTAGACTATAGATGTGATATGGCATAGGTCATCCTTCGATCCATTGTAGAACTTGGAAACCCATTCAGGGAATATTCGTTCACATTTTTGTTGAACGCAGTCGGTTTTTACCATCCTGTATTAAAACATTTCCTTTTATCAATAGTGCAATTTATAAACGATGTTTTGTGAGTAGAATAAAATTTCCAATGGTAAACTTAACTGCTTTTTCGACGTTATTTTACCAGCTAACTAAAAATAGGAAAGCCTTGAACCCCTTCCACTAAATTTAGTTAGTATTAAGATTCTTTTACAGGGAGTGCAGTGGAGCTGACGCTGCAATCATTAAGTATTTGGTTATATCATTGCTAGTCTCACTGAACTCTTCTGAATTCTACATATCATGTGTGGTCTGGCGTCTCTTTACCAGCAACAGGTCCCAGGTTCAAACTAGTCAATTCCCTAAAAAATACGCTCAGAGCGTCGTTGCGCGAAAGTGGTAGGTAGACACGATATAGAACAAACAGACACCACGCAGAATGTTAGATGGGATGTGACTGAAAGTGGCGCTAGAGTTCATATCCCCCTCTCCACGGAATTTACGTGAACTAGATAACTTGTGTGTCCATATGTGGTGCCAGCTCCCTCCAGTGACATACGGGTACCAAGGCTTCATTGCTTCTAGGTCACGATGCGTCGCCGCTGTTATCCATGCGAAAGGTGGACATACCGACTATTAGGTAGGTGTTCATAATGTTCTGGCTAATCATTGTATAAGACGATTTAGAAAGAATTTCGTTCTGGCTAAGATGACTTAGAGAAAATTTCTAGTTGGTTTGACGAATGGTTACTTGCTCCTAATGTAGAAAACTGTAATTTAATTCAGATGAGTAGGAAAAACAGTCCCGCAACGTTAGAATACAGCTTGTTACTATCACAGCAATTAAATAATTGGGCGTAACGTTGCAAAGCGATACGAAATGAGACGACCACTGTAAGAATAGTATTAGGGAAGGCGAACGGTCGTCTTCGATTTTTTGGGAGGATTTTGGAAGCAAGTTCATCTGTAACATACGCCGCGTGTGGAACGTTGGTAGGATCCTTTCTTGATTACTGCTCGATAGTTTAGCATTCACACCAAGTCGGACTGAAGGAAGACACTGAAGAAATTGGTACACAGCTTGCTGGATTTTTTAGCGGTGGATTCGATCAACATGCTAGCATAATGGAGAGGCTTCGTGAACTCAAATGGGAATCTCTGGAGGAAAGTCGGCATTCTTTTCGCCAGACAGTATTGGGAAAGTTTAGAGAACCGGCATTTAAAGCTGATTGCAGGACGGGATGGCTCTACTGCCGGCAATGTATATTTCGGATAGGGACCACGAAGATAAGAGAAATTAAGCTCGTACGAAGGTGTATAGACAGTGGGTCTTGTCTTGAACTGTCTGACAGTGGAACGTGGGAGGAAAAGACGAATGGTGGTACAAATTACTTACCGCCATGCACCATGCGGTGGCTTGCGGAATATGTATATAGATGTAACTACGTGCAATTGACGAAAAGTGATCAAGAACGGCTCCTAAATCAGAAACATGTGGCATGACCCATAAAGTTAGCTTCAGTAAGCTTCTGGAAAAGAGGTGATTGTTAGCAAACGAGGTTTTCGTTGGCAAAAAACGCTTTATGTAAATTGAAGGTGGTGGGGCGAATAAGGAAAGGAAAGAGAAGAAACTACTGATGCCAGATACATCTGAAATTTATGAGGAATCAGTGGCGATGAGTGAAGATGTATGCCGCACAGGGATTCGAACCCGGGATTTCCTACTTCCTACGCAATTGTGTTAACAACTGCTCCATCCGGATACACCGTTCATCACAGTTCCTCCCCAATTACCCACATTCCCACCCAGCGTCACGTATCCGCCGTACCAATCCATATTCTCCACCTCCGCTACTTTGAGATTTCCTCGGGATGTCGAACGCAATTGAGCATCCGCACAATTCATTGCCCCTTCGAGGCGTATCAATTATATGAATGCGAGGTGTCAGATTTTATAGACACAAAAGAAGAGGTACAACACATTTACACAACGAAACGTTTCCTGAAGTCAGGACCATTGTTTTTGAACATCACCGTGAGTGATAATTTTTATTTTGGGTGGAGCTACAATCATGACATTTTTTAATGATGCTGCCGCCATTTGACAGCAATAATTTTTATTTTATTGTTTACGATCTAGAAATAGACCTTAGGTCATGAATGGCCTAAGGCTGAAATCTGGATCTTATAACAATGAAATAAAGATTATTAAACTCAAATGACGGCAATATCATTAACAAGGGAAGAAAAACAGTGAGTGATAATCAAAGCATCAAAGAATGACAAAACAGCCAGAATGAGTAGACTTGTGCGAGATAATCAAGGTTAACTGTGAAAACCATTGCAAGCAAGCCGAACTTTAAGCGGGAAACTGTTTGCCTGCCGTTGACTGAAAGTCTGGCGGTGAGAAAACTTTTCTACCAAAATGGCCTCCAAAAATCTCACACACTAAGAAAAAGATGTTGGAGGTATGTTGTTCAGAGAATTACTAAACTCTGATGAACCAACCGAACTACTTGAGTTTGATGAACCAGTAACAGTAGACCCAGGCACCCACCATTGAAGAGATAAGGAACCAGATTAAAAACCCTAAGAATGGTAAAAGTCCAGGTGAGGACGGTATTCGTGCTGAACTTCTCAAGGCTGGAGACGAAATCTTCTGTTTCAAAATCCACGAGCTAATCGAGCAAATTTGGGCAGAACATTAAATACCAGAGGAATGGGAGGTAGCTGTGATATGCCCCATATATAAAAAGAAAGACAAATCCGTATGTGACAACTACAAGGGCATAGCGCTACTCAACACCTGTTATAAGATCTTCTCCAACTGCCTATTAGAACGAATAAAACCTATAGCAACAGACATAATTGGAGAATACCAAGGAGGTTTCCGGGCAGGGCGATCAGCCACGGACCAGATTTTTGTCCTAAAACAGGTCTGTGAAAAAATGTACGAATACGGACGAGAGATACATCTCCTGTTTGTAGACTTCAAGAAGGCTTACGACAGTATACATAGATCTAGCCTGATTAGAACTATGACAGAGTTTGGTATACCAAAGAAATTGGTCAAACTGGTAGAGGTATGCCTAAATGACACAAAGCTTAAGGTTAAGGTAGGCAATCAAATGACAGAAAGCTTCCAAGTTGTAACAGGATTACGCCAAGGAGATGGGCTATCACCTGGCCTCTTCAACCTGGCACTTGAGAAGGTAATGCGGTATTTCAACAAAGAAAACATCAAGGGCATTCAAATTGGTAATGAACACATTACATATCTGGCCTATGCAGACGACATTGCACTATTAGCATGCACACAAGAAGATCTGAAGAGAAGTATCCAGACCTTGGAGTTATTGGCAGCTAGGATCGGTCTACAAATTAGCTCTGAAAAGACAGAGTATATGACCATAGGAAGAAAGATCCAGAACTCTCAAGATTTAATTGTGAACAACACCAGGTATAAACATGTGAAAGAGTTCAAATACCTTGGATCATTTTTTACAGAAGTAACATCAACTGAAGCAGAGATAAAAGCACGACTACAGGCGGGAAACAGATATTATCACTCTCTAGACCCTATATTAAAATGTAGAAGTGTCTCGCAACAACTAAAGCTACGGTTGTATAAGACATTAATAATGCCAGTAGTTCTTTATGGTTCTCAAACCTGGAGCACTCGAAAACAAGACCTTAAGCGACTGCTAACATTTGAAAGGAAAGTCCTCAGGAAAATATTTGGACCAGTCAGAGATCAGACTACTGGAGAATGGAGAAGACGCCATAACACTGAATTAGAAGAGCTGTACAAGGAGCCTAACATCTTGGGAGTGATGAGAAGCAAAAGACTGCAATGGGCTGGACATGTTGTTAGAATGGAGGCAACAAGATGGCCAAAATCACAATGGACTGGATCCCGTCAGGCAGCAGACCAGTGGGAAGACCTAGAAAGAGGTGGATCGATGGACTGAGAGAACACCTGTTGCAGCTGGGAGTCGCGGAAAACTGGAGACAGACAGCAGAAGACAGAGACGGATGGAGAGCTCTAACTGTGGTGGCGCGCGGTCCTCTGGGCCTGATCGCGTGAAGAATGAAGAAGAAGGTATGTGGCTACTGGTTTGTTTGAACAAGTGGAACTGAATCCACAATTACTGAACCGATTTATCAGTGGTGATGAAAACTGGTTTTTCCAATATGATACCGAGACGAAGTATCAAAGTTCGCAATGGTGTTCGAATGAATCATAAAACCCAAACAAAATGCACATGTCGAAGTGAACGGTGAAATGCATGTATGTGTATTTCGTGTTTATCTGTTGGGCAGTTTTTGATGTCTAATTCTATTGCAGTTAGACGACAACCTCCTTATTCATCCGGCATGGCCCTGTGTAGTGCTTTTCATTGCAAAAATGAAGTCAGAAGTTAAAGGACACCATTTTGCAACAGTATAGAACAATCAAAGAGCAGCTGGTTCACCAGAAAATAATTTCCACAAATGCTACCAACTACGAAAACACTCATAGAGTATGTGTGTGTGGGCAGAAGGTGATACCATTATAGTTGCTTAAAAAAGTAATCAAAGGTCTTTTTTCTAGCGAGTCTCATTTCTTTATTGTCGCTCATCGTATGTATTCGGTTGTAGTACAAAATCGTAGCCTTTCTCCTAATTTTTAAAAACACAACAGAAACCCGTAACAGAGGCTATACTTATCAGTCACTATTTGTAACAGTGTGTCAGCGTTGAGGTAACTTTTACATTCCGCGACGGTAGAAATCACATGGTTTTGAAGCCATGTTCTCAGGGCGTTTTCGTCTGGAATGGAAGTTCCTTGAAGGCTGTTCGACAGAGAACGGAAAAGTTGAAAATCTGAGGGCGCACGATCAGGTGAATACGGTGGGTTCGAAATGACTTCCCAACCCAGCTCGTGTGTAGTGTTTTATGTCAGTCTAGCAGAATAGGATCGCTTCACGCTGTATTTCCTGGTCATTGTTCTTGGGATGTGCCTGCAAGATTCTTTAGTTATTGACAATAAATGTCAACAGTGACGGTTACAAATCGGGGAAGCAATTTGTAGTACATCATACAGTCGCTGTTCCAGGGTATGCGTAATGCGCCGATGGTACTGTTACCGACGACTGTGCCGCTAAAGCGGAGTTATTGAACGCAGTTTTCCGGAATTCCTTCACCAGGGAAGACGAATGGAATATTAGAGAATTTGAAACACGAACAGCTGCTAGCATGAGTTTCTTAGAAGTAGATACCTTAGGGGTTGCGAAGCAACTCAAATCGCTTGATACGGGCAAGTCTTCAGGTCCAGATTGTATACCGATTAGGTTTCTTTCAGATTACGCTGATACAATAGCTCCCTACTTAGCAATCATATACAACCGCTCGCTCACCGATAGATCTGTACCTACAGATTGGAAAATTGCGCAGGTCGCACCAGTGTTTAAGAAGGGTAGTAGGAGTAATCCATCGAACTACAGACCTATATCATTGACGTCGGTTTGCAGTAGGGTTTTGGAGCATATACTGTATTCAAACATTATGAATCACCTCGAAGGGAACGATCTACGTAATCAGCATGATTTCAGAAAACATCGTTCTTATGCAACGCAGCTAGCTCTTTATTCGCACGAAGGAATGGCCGCTATCGACAGGGGATCTCAAGTTGATTCCTTATTTCTATATTTCCGGAAAGCTTTTGACACCGTTCCTCATAAGCGACTTCTAATCAAGCTGCGGGCCTATGGGGTATCGTCTCAGTTGTGCGACTGGATTCGTGATATCTCAGGAAGGTCGCAGTTCGTAGTAATAGACGGCAAATCATCGAGTAAAACTGAAGTGATATCAGGTGTTCCCCAGGGAAGCGTCCTGGGACCTCTGCTGTTCCTGATCTATATAAACGACCTGGGTGACAATCTGAGCAGTTCTCTTAGGTTGTTCGCAGATGATGCTGTAATTTACCGTCTAGTAAGGTCATCCGAAGTCCAGTATCAGTTGCAAAGCGATTTAGAAAAGATTGCTGTATGGTGTGGCAGGTGGCAGTTGACGCTAAATAACGAAAAGTGTGAGGTGATCCACATGAGTTCCAAAAGAAATCCGTTGGAATTCGATTACTCGATAAATAGTACAATTCTCACGGCTGTCAATTCAACTAAGTACCTGGGTGTTAAAATTACGAACAACTTCAGTTGGAAAGACCACATAGATAATATTGTGGGGAAGGCGAGTCAAAGGTTGCGATTCATTGGCAGTCCACTAAAGAGACAGGTTACACTACACTCGTTCGTCCTCTGTTAGAATATTGCTGCGCGGTATGGGATCCTTACCAGGTGGAATTGACGGAGGACATCGAAAGGGTGCAAAAATGGGCAGCTCGTTTTGTATTATCACGTAATAGGGGAGAGAGTGTGGCAGATATGATACGCGAATTGGGATGGAAGTCATTAAAGCAAAGACGTTTTTCGTCGCGGCGAGATCTATTTACGAAATTTCAGTCACCAACCTTCTTTTCGGGAATTCGAAAATATTTTGTTGAGCCCAACGTAAATAGGTAGGAGTGATCATCAAAATAAAATAAAAGAAATCAGAGCTCGAACACAAAGGTTTAGGTGTTCGTTTTTCCCGCGCGCTATTCGGGAGTGGAATGGTAGAGAGATAGTATGATTGTGGTTCGACGAACCCTCTGGCAAGCACTTAAATGTGAATTGCAGAGTAGTCATGTAGATGTTAGCATAAAGATACCATTTCTCTTCACCAGTAACGGTACAGGATGGGAATGGTCGTTGTTCAAAATGGTTCAAATGGATCTGAGCACTACGGGGCTTAACATCTGAGTTCATCAGTCACCTAGAACTTAGAACTACTTGTTGTTGTTGTTGTGGTCTTCAGTTCTGAGACTGGTTTGATGCAGCTCTCCATGCTACTCTATCCTGTGCAAGCTTCTTCATCTCCCAATACCTACTGCAGGCTACATCCTTCTGAATTTGCTTAGTGTATTCATCTCTTGGCCTCCCTCTACCATTTTTACACTCCACGCTGCCCTCCAATGCTAAATTGATGATCCCTTGATGCCTCAGAGAATGTACTGCTAACCGGTCGCTTCTTTTTGTCAAGTTGTGCCACAAACTCCCCTTATCCCCGATTCTATTCAATACCTCCTCACTGGTTATGTGATCTACCCATGTAATCATCAGCATTCTTCTGTAGCACCAGCTTCTATTCTCTTCTTGTCTAAACTATTTATCGTCCACGTTTTACTTCCATACATGGCTACACTCCACACAAATACTTTCAGAAACGACTTTCTGACACTTAAATCAGTACTCGATGTTAACAAATTTCTCTTCTTCTTTCCTTGCCGTTGCCAGTCTACATTTTATATCCTCTCTACTTCGACCATCATCAGTTATTTTGCTTCCCAAATAGCAAAACTCCCTTACTACTTTAAAACTACTTAAACCTTACTATCGTAAGGACATCACACACATCCATGCCCGAGGCGGGATTCGAACCTGTGACCGTAGCTGTCGCGCCTAGAACCGCTAAGCCCACCGGCCGGCAATGGTCGGTGTTGTTCACAAGCCAACTGATGACGAGCAAGTAGAAATGCATATATGGCCGCCCACAGATTTTCGTGATTTTCGCTTAGAGAATGTGGTAGCCAAACATTCGATTTATGAAGGTTTCCCACTGCACGATAATGGAATGATCACAGTTCATCAAGTTTGCCAGTTCCCGAGTACACCTTCGTGGATCATTTGTTCAAACGATCTTCACCCCGAAGATCTTCCTGGACGTGGAGAGCCACTAACGTCAAAACGATAGTCCATAAAGTGAGAAAACCATTTTCTTGGCGCGCTCTGCCCAATGCCATTATCACCTTATATGGCGCAAATATTTCTGGCTGCCTGTGCTGTTGTCACCACTCTATTAAACTCAGAGAAAGAATATGTTGGAAACGTTCCGATTTATCCACTTATCGCTCCATTATCTAGCATCTTCACCCTCACTCATTTGCTCCAAATGACAAAATGATAACGTGTAATCTCAAATAGCAGCACTGAACTACAAATAAAAAACGACAATGCAAAAGTAACCTCATAGGAATCGGAATACCAGTGTGCAGCCGGCCGCTGTGATCGAGCGGTTCTAGGCACTTCATTCGGGAACCGCGCTGCTGCTACAGTCGCAGGTTCGAATCCTGCCTCGGGCATGGATGTGTGTGATGTCCTTAGGTTAGTTAGGTTAAATAGTTCTAAGTGTAGGGAAGTGATGACCTCAGATGTTAATTCCCATAGTTCTTAGACCCATTTGAACCATTTTGAAGCAACGTGCAAAACAGAAACGCCCCGAAATTATGCACGAACCTAATATTAACTGCAGTTTAATAACTGACGACTGTAAAGAAAAGGTCGTAAGGAAAATGTACAAATCAAATCGTGATCAAGTGGCCCTTGCTTTTAGCTGCTTAATTAATAAGTTATTAGAGACAAGGTGACAGAAAGTAATCAAGTCAATGTTTGTAGATACTGGGTCATTACATGGGAACTGTTAAATCCTGCCTAGTCGTCAAATATGGGGTGTCTAGGAAACCTGCTTTCTCGGATCACTAGACAACAATTGAAGCAAATCGTAATAATGAGTTTTATTACCAAAAACTAACTGACAGTACTTCATTTTGACTAGTACACAGAAGTGTCTCAAGCAAAGAGCGACATACAAAATAATAATGCTTTTTCAGAATAAACTATTCCTAAGTCGCTGCTATAGAAGTGCCTAATCTTGATGCCGCTGTATAACTGGGCCGCGACCAGTCAGGTGCCACATAGAGGCAGCTGCTGTCGCGTTGTCATCCTGGAGAGCGGTCGATCAGCTAGCAGTTGGCTGACGTCTTGTCGCAGCCCTCTCTGCTCTCTCGTTCCCGACCGGCGTAGGGACGCTTGACTTAGGCCCGTAAGAGGAACAGCTTTAGAGGAAGGATATGATTGTCAATAACTTAAATTATCTCTTCATACCAGTTTTGTAAGTAATGTGACTCACTGGAAAGGCCGGAATTTTTGATCATCTGTTAGAATGCAAGGCAATACGGCGTTGGCAGCAGTGCTCCCGTTTAAGTATTTATTCTTGCCGACTGAAGTTCCCCCCCCCCCCCCCCCAAACATGAGGGAGACAAACTCCCGACGATACCGACCCAGAACTTGTTTATTCCGAGCATTTAATTAGATTCACAGCCCTTAATTGCCTTTCGGAAAAAAGAGACAGAGGGAAGGGACCGTAACTTTAATTACAGTCGCAAATATTTCATTTAAGTTGCGGATTTATGCGAGCTTTAGAGGGAAGTCTGGTGGAGTAACGGGAAGGCCGCAGATAAAAAGTGTGGTTGAGGGGGGGGGGAGGAGAGGGGGGGGAGGGAGAGGGTAAGAGGTAGATCTGGTGGTATCAGCCTTGCTGTGGCAGCCTCCGGTTTAAAATTACTCTTTTAATTTGACTCCACCAGATAACAAGAAATATGGCCGGATTCTGGTCCTATGAGACTGGTTGTCTCATCTATCCTGTAGTACCGAGAGCTGAATTCTGTTCCTGCCACGACATGAAACTGTAAATGGAGTTTATTATAAGTTTTATCACTATTTTTTTCTCAGTCTCATTCGAAAATGAGTGAAGCCGTGTTCACCAGGCTGTACATATACCTTTCTATTTAGATGAATACTGACCAGGGAATGGACCAAAACGACTTCGCGAAATCTACCCTGAAATTTTTCACACAGATAGAATACATAAAAAGAAACACACTGTCAAAATTTCAGCTGCTAAGGCGCAATGCAAGTATTTTTTTAAATTTAAAGTGACTCGTTTTTGCCACACGAAGACTCACTTATAACAGCGGTATGTAATTCCTGTCTAGCGCTTGAATCGGCGAATAAGCAGACTTAGGAGTGACTAGAAGACTTAGGATCACGTAGTTCGAAGTACAATGTGCGCACACGTGACTTTAAGCACTTGAATCATACGAAGAATGACACTTCATTTATTTTTTCAATAACTTACAGTTCTACATCTATATATCTACATATATACTCCGCTAGCCACCAAGCGGTGTGTGGCGGAGGGCACAATTCGCCCCAAAGTTATATTTCCCCCCTCTGTTCCACTCACGGATCGCGAGACGGAAAAACGACTATCTGAATGCCGCAGTACGAGCTCTTATTTCCCTTATCTTTGAATGATGATCATTTGGCGATTTGAAAGTTGGTGGTAATAATATATGCTCTGCATCCTCGGTTAAGATTGGATTTCGGAATTTAGAGAGCAGCCTCTTCTGTTTAGCGCGCCGTCTATCTGCAAGTGTGTCCCACTTCAAACTTTCTATGAGATTTGTAACGCTCTCGCGCTGGGTAAATGTGCCAGACACGAATCTTGCCGCTCTTCTTTGGACCTTCTCAATCTCTTAAATTAGCCCCAACTGGTAAGGGTCCCAGACAAATGAACAATACTCGAAGACTGTATGAACTAACGTATTGTAAGCTATTTTCTTTGTTGAAGGACTTCATGGCTTCAGGATTCTACTAATAAACCGCAATCTAGAGTTCGCCTTACCCGTTACTTGCGTAATCTGATCATTCCATTTGAGATCATTGATACTTGACTGATGTTACCGCTTCCAAAGACTGATCATTTATTTTGTACTGATACATTAATGAGGATTTTAGCCAGTAGATTACACTTCTTGATGTTGTGAGATAACTGCCAGTCATTACACCACGCATTCATCTTCTGCAAATCCTCATTGATTTGTTCACAACTTTCGTGTGGTACTACTTTCCTGTAGACTACAGCATCATCGGCAAACAGTCTAAGGCCACTGTCAATACCATCAACCAGATAGTTTACGTAAATCGTAGAAAGCAGAGGACCTATTACGCTGCCCTGGGGCACACCTGAAGTTACTCTTGTTTCTGTTGAAGTTACCCCGTTCAGGACGACATACTGCTCCCTGTCTGTTAGAAAACTTTCTATCCAACCGCATATGTCTTTGTATAGATCGTAAGCGCGCACATTTTGTAGCAAGCGACAGTGCGGAACTGGGTAGAACGACTTTCGAAAGTCGATAAATATGGCATCAACCTGGGAGCCGGTATCTAGAGCCTGTTGTATATCATGCACAAAGAAGGCCAGCTGTGTCTCGCATTACCGCTGTTTCCTAAAACCGTGCTGGTTTCGACAGAAAAAGTATTTCATATGTAATTGTTACACATTAGACTAGAAAAGGAAAGCAAATCAAGGCAGTGCATGATATTATATTACATACAACTTCCATCAATCAGTACTTTACTTTGTTGACACTAAATGTTTTATAACAATTTTTGTAGCAACAGTTCTTATGACAATTTTTTAATAATGTATATTTTGCTAGTAATGAAACAGTTCCTTGTTTATTCCTTGCAATCATAAATTGTGAAGTGTCTATTGGATGACGAAAACCAAAATTGCCCTTAAACCAGGCACACATGGTAAAACAAAAAGGTAGGCATTCAGGCAATTTCCAGTAATTGCTGGTTTTATTTAGACAGAATTTAAATTTCATAAGAAATGGTCGTGGCCGTTGTTCTGCATATAGTGCTACATATCTGACCAAATTTGTAAAATGCGATGATACAAACTGACAGTGCAGAGTTGATTGAAGTTTAAAAACACTGCTCCACAGATAAAACTGAAACGACAATAAGCTGTTGTAAATTAAATTGTCTGACTATTTTCTGAAAAATATTTTCACTGGTTGAAAAAGCATTTTTTTTATCGAGAGGCTAAATCGGACTGTTAGCTCTGTGTAGAATCTCAATTATTTTTACAGTCTTTTCGTCGTCCTCCTAAAGACAGAGGTGTTGTTACGTGCAGGTCGAGAATCCAATAAAAACAATGAGTTACTGTCTGCAATTTGTAAGAAGATGTTTCGGATGTCATGCATTCATTTCCTTTGGGCCTTTGTCCCACTTCAACGTGGGGTCGGCCTTGTCACTATAGATTTGGTGTTGTTAGTGTCAGAGGGTGGCCAGATACCCTTCCTGTTGTCACCCCGTATGCCCTGGGACGGAATTAGCGCACCCCAGCTGTCTGCGTCTAGTGTAAGCCATGAAATAGTGTGAACGTTGTTGCAAATGTCGGTGAGTAGTGTAACTAAGGCGAGACGTGGGGACCAGCCCAGTATTCACCTTGTGGGATGTGGAAAACCCGCCTGAAAACCACACCCAGGCACACCAGTCCTCGTCGTTAATCCGCCAGGCGGATTCAATCCAGTGCCAGCAACCCTACCTGAGTCCAGGAAGCAGCGCATTAGTGCCCTTGGCTAACCTGGTGGGGGAGAAGATGTTTCAGATGTAACGATAATTATCACTGGCATTGTTGTAGGCAAATGTGTCACAGATCTTATCGACTACACAATAGCCTCTGTACTTTTCTTTTCTTTTGCTCAAAATGATAAAGTGCAGATTGCGCATACTGTGGTTGGCTTTATATGAAGCTTTCAGGGGATAACAACAAGTCTCATCTTCATCTCTGTCACGAATTTCTCAATAGAATCAACTATTAATGACATATTTCCATCTAATTTCCTAGAAATCAGTAATGTTCATCTCACTGGCAATTCAGAGCACCCAGTCTTGTAGATCTCCCTCAGTAATTTGTGCCTTGACTCTCACGAGGAGTTCTAAATCTTTAAAATAGTTTTTCTTTCCCATTTTCTTGTGTTTCATTTTGGTGCATATTTTGCACTATATAAATCTTTTTTCATTTGTGCAGTTCATGTTCAGATTTCCCAAAACGACACCAGCTTTGTATACTGATTTAAGCGTTTCCTCCTCCTTTGTTTAACCAAAGATATTACAAAATTTTCTTTTTCACTGAGAGCTATTACTGTACATGTTTTCTTTCGGTTTGGAAGATGTAACGTTCCCTGGCAGCACACAGGAAAGGAAATGACATTTAATTGTACTATGTACGCTATGAAGCAATTTGTATATACTGTAATTATTTAACAAAAAATATTATTTAAGTTTGTGTAAAGGACATTCGTTATTATCGTAATATTTTCTGTAGTAATATTCTCGATGTATTTATGATTGTAATATTTCTATACTCATAATGTAATTACGAAATGTGCCAATATCTGCGATAACAAAAATGTAAAATACAGCTGCAGATTGCAAAGAGACATTAATGGTTGATAGTGATATAAATAGGAATACATAGTATGCACTCTTTGTCGTCTTCCTCGAGAGCTGAGAGAGAGAGGAACCTGTGACGTAGCATTTTATGAATGGGTAGACTTCATTTATCTGTATCTAGATTTAGCCGCCATTAGAGGAGAAATTACAAACTAATGTAAGTTGAATTATTGTTGTGTCTAAATACATTATAATTTATCAAAATTGTGTATTACTAATGTAAATTAGCTTGCCCATGTCATCTATAATATTTCTTTAAAGAATTTTCAGCATTTTTAGCAGTGTTGCTGGGCTGTGCCGCGACCGAACGATTTGCAGTGTCGGCACATTTAAAAAATTGTTCCGCTAAGAAAAATTAACCAAACCCGTAAATCGGGAGCAGATAAAAATTAGCATTGAATTAAGAAAATGTTTTTCTTTTACAGCGATCCTGAGACTGACGGAATTTATTAGTAGTTTCACATTTGTGCATTCATAGGTAGATAGTTAACGTTGAAATTTAACAATTTGTTGGTTCTTTCAAATAACTTAAATGTATAGTGAAGTGTGTTTTATCAATGATAATTAAACGTCGGCTTGGCAATATTTAACCATTTTCTGCTAATAGAGACAGTCTTGTGTTCCACAGCTAACGCCGGGAAAGAATTCAGTAACTATTTTTTAAAAAAACCCACTGCATTTAGAAATTGTGTGCCAAGGCTGAATTATGTAAATGATTTAGTTCTCAACTAAATGTTCTTAATCAGTTAATATGAATTTATCAGCATGAGAGGATTGACTAAGTTCATATAATTTTAAATGTGCTTAATACTGTCTAAATGAATTTTTATTACCACACGTAAATAAGGGGTTCTACAACAAAGTTCGAACTAAAACAAAGAAAGATAGAAAATAACAAAAAACAACAATAAAAAAGTAACTATTCATTTTTTTAAATTTTCATTTAAGTTTTATTAAAAAGATAATCTACTTTTGTTTTGAACTTTAATTAGGACACGAATCATCATTCGAACTATGACTTGTGGAATGTCCATGCAGTTTCCTATTTCCTCTTTTGTGACCACAGTTTCTAACAGAAGGTGGCTACAATTGGAATGAATGCTCAAGAAAGTAACTAATCAATAACACATATGTAGATATAGAGTAGTAAGTGATCTCGACAGAATGCTGTTCTTCATAATTCACCTGTTCAATGGTGAAAACATTAACTAGATTCCATGTTAGTATGAAACTCCAGAACCTGCACAAAGACATATGCTATCAGGAAAGATAGACCAGGGAAACACAAAGAAAATAAATTCAATTTTATCCCCTTTGTTAACACTTAGTAATAAAGCAAATTAAGGATGGCGGTTATCACTGAAGCAACTGGATTTAGGTTATATCGGTATTTTTATGATAGTTTAACCTGACTGTTAAAGCTGCTCAAAACAAGCACTCTCTGAAATAAGTGATTTTCGGTTTCTTATTCCTATTCCTTTCTGTAATAAACATAGAAGTTGAACAAAAATGGAAAAATTTTGACTCTCTCAGTTTCATGATAAATGGAATTAAAATATTAAATTAAATAGGCAGAGAAAGTTATGTTGAAGAAAGAAACAAAGCAAAACAGATAATTGCAGCATCCAAGAAGAAATCTTGGGAAGACTTTGGAAACAGGTTGGAGACTTTGGGTCAAGCAGCTGGAAAACCTTTCTGGAGTGTAATTACCAGTCTTCGAAAGGGAGATAAGAAGGAAATGACAAGTATTTTGGACAGGTCAGGAAAACTGCTGGTGAATCCTGTTGATGCCTTGGGCAGATGGAGGGAATATTTTGAAGAGTTGCTCAATGTAGGTGAAAATACGATCAGTAATGTTTCGGATTTCGATGTAGAATGGGATAGAAATGATGATGGAAATAGGATCACATTTGAGGAAGTGGAGAAAATGGTCAATAGACTGCAGTGCAATAAAGCAGCTGCGGTGGATGAAATTAAGTCAGAACTCATCAAATACAGTGGAATGTCAGGTCTTAAATGGCTACACAGAATAATTGAAATGGCCTGGGAGTCAGGACAGGTTCCATCAGACTGGACAAAAGCAGTAATCACACCAATCTTTAAACATGGAAACAGAAAAGATAGTAACAACTACAGAAGTATCTCTTTAATCAGCGTTGTGGGTAAATCTTCTCAGGTATTGTTGGAAGGAAAGTGTGAGTATTAGTTGAGGACCAATTGGATGAAAATCATTGTGGGTTTAGGCCTCGTAGAGGTTGTCAGGACCAGATCTTTAGCTTACGGCAGATAATGGAGAAGTGTTATGAGTGGAACAGGGAATTCTATCTATGCTTTATAGATATAGAAAAGGCATATGACTGGGTTCCTAGGATGACGTTATTATCTGTTCTACGAGGTTATGGAATAAGAGGCAAACTTCTGCAAGCAATTAAAGGTCTTTAGATGGATAGTCAGGCAGCAGTTAGAGTTGATGGCAAATTGAGTTCATGGTTCAGAGTAGTTTCAGGGGTAAGACAAGGCTGCAACCTGTCTCCACTGTTGTTCATATTACTTATGGATCATATGTTGAAAACAGTAGACTGGCTGGGTGAGATTAAGATATGTGAACACAAAATAAGCAGTCTTGCATAAGTGGATGACTTAGTTGTGATGGCAGATTCGATTGAAAGTTTGCAAAGTAATATATCAGAGCTAGGTCAGAAATGTAAGGACTATGGTATGAAGATTAGCATCTCCAAAACGAAAGTCACGTCAATGGGAAAGAGATGTAAACGGATTGATTGCCAAATAGGAGGAACAAAGTTAGAACAGGTGGACAGCTTCAAGTACTTAGGATGCATATTCTCACAGGAAGGCAACATAGTGAAAGAACTTGTAGGGAAGCACCCTACTCACGCCGTAGTAAATTCACAGCAGTCTTTCCATTATGTGCCAGCCTGTCCGTTGTAACTAGCTCTGACGTCTTAAATGTTGCGCAATACTTTAAAAATCAAATAAATAACCTGAAATGTTTCTAGCATGTCAGGAGTAATACTAAATTAATATGTGTTGAATATCAGTTCGGTAACTTTAGCCATTTTCGAAATTTGGACGATTTTCTGTAAAAATCATTGGCGCAACAGAAAAGAGCTAGAAAGTTAAAATTTTATATTTAGATTCATCTTTCATAATAATTTAATAAAAACTGTACTTTGGATTTCACAAATTAAAATTGTAGTGGAAGCTCATGATTTTCTGGTTTTTGTCTTATAACTTAAGGAAGCAAGATAGATGAAGTAGGCTAATAAATAAGGCTAGGATGTTTATATTTAAGTAGGTTGGAGATCCGCTATCACCATAAAGATGTGAGAAGTTTCATTTGAATACCTATAAAACTGTAGTGATAGTGTATCTCCAAAGGGCCAGTTCAGAGCTCGTCTGCTGCGTGCAGTGTAATTAAATTAATTCTCTCGCCCAAAATATTTAACTTAGCCACGTCAAAATTTTATTATCAATACTTACCTGCGTGCTGAATGCACATTTAAATTAAGAGCTTCATCGGCCAGCAGCAAGAGAAGCTATGATTTATTAGGTAACTTAAAGTGGTGCATTACTAGCCCAGCGGCTAGTCGGGAGAGCCGATTTGATCAGGCGTTCCCTTAGCCGTCCGCACTGCGGCTTTATATATAAGAACGCTGCGCGAGGAGGCAAGGCCCCAGTTCTCTCCAGACGCTGAATAGCATGTCATCTGTGTCGGGAGTCGCGTCGCGTCGGTATCATTGCTACAAACAGCCTCGGATGCCGTATTAAGTTACTCGGGATACGTGTAACCATGAATCATTTTCGAGTGAAGTGTTAATTCTGGGTTGACTTTAATTATCGATCTTCAGTTTGCGTATTGTCGTATTTTCACGTGCCGCCGCGGGACAAACATTCTACCATTATTTAGCGTGGCGTCTGATGAACCTAATCATCAAATTATGGCGAGCATTCATTTAAATATTCAATTTGGACAATTATAGTTGCATCAGCGCATTAGACTCTGAACTGCTCTGTTAGTTAGGTTGTGTGGATTCTTTTATTTTTCATCTGTGACTTTCAGAATATACTCAACTATTTTAGAAAATAGTTTTTGATTATAAATCCCGGACAATCTCCCAATTCCTCAGAGCTATAAGCTGTAACTATAAGTGTATTCTCAGATGAAGTGGGCACTAGGAATTCTAATTACAGGCTTCACGTTTTACTAATCACTTTCTGGTTGCCAATATTGTAGTTAGAGAGTCAGTGTTGAGAACGGCGAAAGACAGCATAAATAACATTCTAAATAATAGGAACATTTAACAACACATATTCCACCCGCCGCCGCACATATGGTTAATCGGCCGGGAAATGCAGTGTTTCAACATTCAAACATTTATATAACAATTAATTCCATCCGCCACCCCACATATGGTGCATCGACCGGGAAATAAACTGAGTAAAGTGAAAGTGATTTTTAAATATTGGGATTCGCGAGTGAAATGCGACACGCAACCGAGTAATAGAACAGTGATAGTGTTACGTGTGCATGTGGACGACGCAATTGGATTAACAACCCATCTGGATTGACGGAGCTGGCACTGAGTCTAGCGGCGCTGCCGGCATCGCGAGAAGCCAGTTTCGCCTCACCGCAGTCGTCTGTCGGAGCCGCGCCTGCAGTTGCGGGCCACGCAAACACACAACAGCCGTCGGAGTACCGTCTGCAATTCAGCGAG
This sequence comes from Schistocerca serialis cubense, assembly GCF_023864345.2. Lineage (NCBI taxonomy): Eukaryota > Metazoa > Arthropoda > Insecta > Orthoptera > Acrididae > Schistocerca > Schistocerca serialis. The sequence continues at coordinate 1,024,034 of NC_064646.1, forward strand.
CTGCGTCGCATGAGTAATCCTGGTACACCACGCCGGCAACGCCATACGTCGTGCAGAAGGAACTAAGTTAAGTGAAAAGCTGTGAAAAATTTTATTAACCTGCACTAAAAGACTGTCGGCGATGGAACCGCCAAAAGACACTGAGGTTAAACTTAAATTAGAACCTATGTCTGTTGAGGGAACTGTAAATCCAGACAACGGTTCAAGTGTAAATATGCATGAAAGTAGTAATGTTAAAGTGAAATATGAAGGATTGTCACCTGATAGTAGCGTGGGGAAGGGCAATGATTCAATAATAGAGACCCCTGTAGTAAAGCAGAAATCAGAAATTGTTAATTTATTAGATGATAGTTTCTCTGATGAACTAAAAATGAAACAGTCATCAGAGATGGTAGAGTTTAAGAAGGAGAAGTTAGATATGACTGATCAATCAGAAGTTTCATTTAGTTTTGATGATTCTGGTGTTGGAGCTAGTTTTTCGTCACCTGAGTGTGAAAAGAAACCAGCTAGTGATCAACCCAAAGATACTGGGGCTATTGATTTAAATGTTATATTACAAGCAATAGCTGCCAATAATGCAAAAATGACAGCTGAATTAAAGTCTGAAATAAGTGAATAGGTCAAAAGCAGTAACGCTGAATTAAAGTCTGAAATAAGTGAACAGGTCAAAAGCAGTAATGCTGAATTAAAGTATGAGATTGTGGCCAGCCAAACTAATTTTAATAAACGATTGGAGGTAATGGACGATACCTCCAAGGCTGGTTGCATTAAGTTGAAAGAGGATCTAGACAGTTTGAATTATAAAATTGATTACAATTATGAGGATATTAAGAAAACGGTTGCTCAACAATTTTCTGAAATGTATAAAACAGTAAAATCCGAAGTTGCTGAGGTTCGCAAAGATTTCCAAATGGAAGATGCGAAGCTGGAGCACAAGTTAACAGAAAAGATCGAAGCGGAATCTGAACTGTGCTCAGATAGATTTAAAGATGTTAATATAAAAGTAAACATATGTCAAGCAGAAGTAGACGCAATCAAAACTGATACTACTCATATTGTGCAAAGAGTAGATGATGTTGAAATGAAAGTAGAAAATACTAGTTCTAACATTTCTAACATTGAGAGTAAAGTAGCTTCAGTAACTTCTGGTAATGGTAGTATACAACAAGTTGTAGCTGCAAACGCCGCTTTTATCGGGTGTCGGCAGTTCTTGCGGTTCGATCCAGATAAAAATATCCACCCGCTAGATTTCTGGAACGATTTTGAAGATGTGATTCCACCAACTTGGTCTGAACGAGAGAAAATTTCATTTATTAGAAGCCATTTAGCAGGTGACATCATGCGCTGGTCAGCGGATGTTATGTTGAAGTGGAAAACATTAGCAGAATTTAAAACAGCTTTCATTAATGAGTATTGGTCTAGTAATAAGCAAAATGAAGTGTTGAGAGAATTTTGGAGTGGGAAACGCTTCAATGCAGGCAAGGAATCCATTAAAGAGTTTGCTAGGTCATGGATCTCACGTTTGTCACATTTGGGCGAAAAGCTAAAACCGGAAATGATTATTCTAGGTCTTGAAGCCAAACTGCCATGGTATTGGCAAACTAGAATTATATCTGCCCCTAGAGACAATCTGGATCGTTTCATTGAGTATCTGGAACGTGTAGAACGTGTTGCTGCCAATGAGGAGCAAGCACATAATAACAAAAATGCTAATAACAATAGTAGTAATTTTAAGAACGAGCAGAATGGCAATGTAAACATCAGAAGAGTAGGTGTTCGCCATCCTAAGAGAGGTAGGAATTGGGGAAATAATTATCAGAACCAACAATGGCATCCAAATGACAGTAATGTTCCAAACAAAATTATGCAGGTAAACAACAGGGCGGAAGGCAATGCTGTGCCAGTTAATTATAATGGAAATAAAGCAAACAGTAATAGGCCGAGGCAGGAAAACTAGTTCCCGTCTATGAGGACACTGGCGCTCACCAGGCGGTTACTTTTCCTAAGCCAGTAGTTACGGAAATTGGTAAGAGAGATCAGAATACTCAAACTGAACAGGTGGATGAAGTGTCGGTAGCATCTAAGGATACAACAGAAATATTAGATCACTCACAGTATCTGATAGATACCGTGTTAGAGACGCTTTCTAAGTGGGAAGAGAAAGAGAAGGCGCAGCAGTGTAACAGTAGGGAAGAGCTACAAAATACTGAATTGTCAGGTGAAGAAGCAGAAGAAATTCATGCTTATATTTACGATGAGGATGATGTGCTCTTATCTAAAGTGCCTGGGCAGGATGTTGATAATGTACTAATAGATTTAGGACGGGAGATAAGTGAGAATGTTGAGGGTAGCCTGTTGGGGGTCGATGAACCCAGTAGCTGTGACAAGTTGTCACTTGAGAAGGAAACCGACGATAATGGTGAAAGTGGTTTAGCTGTAACTAGTGTTATGCCCGGTCTGGAGGCGCATAATCGCACAGACTACAGTAATTTGGGTTATGTTCAGCAAACTAAATGTAATGAAGTCGTGCGGTGTTTCGATTTGAAATTAATAGACCGACTGGAAAAGGCAGCTGAAAATGTAATTCAGGAAACCCCTACACACTTTGACCTAAATGTAATGAAGACAGATGTCGATCACTTTAGTTGGAGACAAATCCAAAAGGAACTATTGGATGAGTTTGAGGAACCACCTGTACAACCTAGAATAAGCCACCCTATAATAATAGTGAATATGTTGGGTATCAATGTACGTTGTCTCTTAGACAGTGGAAGTGAGGTGAGTGCGACATCTCAGTCCTTCTTTGATGCATTACCTGGTAAAGACCAGCTTACAGTAATGAGGGTATCAGGACTAAGAATAATTGGTGCTACTGGCAAGGTGTCAAAAACGGTAAAGCAAGAAGCTTTGCTGCCCTTTAACATTAATGGTAATTTAATTGATCATCCATGTTTAATTGTAAACAATCTCAGTATTGAGGTTTTAATTGGCATAGATTTCCTGTCAAAATATCAGAGTGTTGTTGACTTTGAAAGAAGCCAGTTAAAAATGGTCTTGCCGATAACCAGAGTAATTACGGTACCTTTTATTGATAAACATGTCGTAACTAATGATGACAATTCGGAGCTGCCTATACGAGTTCTGAAAAATAGGAGATATTGGGACGAAGGTGTTAATTTTAGTAAAAATAAGCTGAACACAGAAGAAGAAGAAGAAGCAATTATTTTAGAAAAAATAGAAGCTAAATTGCAGGAAATCGATAAAATTTCAGCTAACCAGAAGGAAGAACTGAGACAGGATTTAAAAAGGCATCATAAGGTATTTTCAGATCGACCTGCCGTGGTCAAAGGTTATGAATGTCAATTAAAGGTGAAACCCGGCCAAGTGTTTTTCAGGAAGCCATACCATCTACATCTATACTCCGCGAGCCACCTTACGGTGTGTGGCGGAGGGTACTTATTGTACCACTATCTGATCCCCCCTTCCTTGTTCCATTCACGAATTGTGCGTGGGAAGAACGACTGCTTGTAAGTCTCCGTATTTGCTCTAATTTCTCGGATCTTTTCGTTGTGATCATTACGCGAGATATATGTGGGCGGTAGTAATATGTTGCCCATCTCTTCCCGGAATGTGCTCTCTCGTAATTTCGATAATAAACCTCTCCGTATTGCGTAACGCCTTTCTTGAAGTGTCCGCCACTGGAGCTTGTTCAGCATCTCCGTAACGCTCTCGCGCTGACTAAATGTCCCCATGACGAATCGCGCTGCTTTTCGCTGGATCATGTCTATCTCTTCTATTAATCCAACCTGGTAAGGGTCCCATACTGATGAGCAATACTCAAGAATCGGACGAACAAGCGTTTTGTAAGCTACTTCTTTCGTCGATGAGTCACATTTTCTTAGAATTCTTCCTATGAATCTCAACCTGGCGCCTGCTTTTCCCACTATTTGTTTTATGTGATCATTCCACTTCAGATCGCTCCGGATAGTAACTCCTAAGTATTTTACGGTCGTTACCGCTTCCAATGATTTACCACCTATGGCATAATCGTACTGGAATGGATTTCTGCCCCTATGTATGCGCATTATATTACATTTATCTACGTTTAGGGAAAGCTGCCAGCTGTCGCACCATGCATTAATCCTCTGTAGGTCCTCCTGGAGTACGTAAGAGTCTTCTGATGTTGCTACTTTCTTGTAGACAACCGTGTCATCTGCAAATAGCCTCACGGAGCTACCGATGTTGTCAACTAAGTCATTTATGTATATTGTAAACAATAAAGGTCCTATCACGCTTCCCTGCGGTACTCCCGAAATTACCTCTACATCTGCAGATTTTGAACCGTTAAGAATGACATGTTGTGTTCTTTCTTCTAGGAAATCCTGAATCCAATCACAAACCTGGTCCGATATTCCGTAAGCTCGTATTTTTTTCACTAAACGTAAGTGCGGAACCGTATCAAATGCCTTCCTGAAGTCCAGGAATACGGCATCAATCTGCTCGCCAGTGTCTACGGCACTGTGAATTTCTTGGGCAAATAGGGCGAGCTGAGTTTCACATGATCTCTGTTTGCGGAATCCATGTTGGTTATGATGAAGGAGATTTGTGTTATCTAAGAACGTCATAATACGAGAACACAAAACATGTTCCATTATTCTACAACAGATTGACGTAAGCGAAATAGGCCTATAATTATTCGCATCTGATTTATGACCCTTCTTGAAAATGGGAACGACCTGCGCTTTCTTCCAGTCGCTAGGTACTTTACGTTCTTCCAGCGATCTACGATAAATTGCTGATAGAAAGGGGGCAAGTTCTTTAGCATAATCACTGTAGAATCTCAAGGGTATCTCGTCTGGTCCGGATGCTTTTCCGCTACTAAGTGATAGCAGTTGTTTTTCAATTCCGATATCGTTTATTTCAATATTTTCCATTTTGGCGTCCGTGCGACGGCTGAAGTCAGGGACCGTGTTACGATTTTCCGCAGTGAAACAGTTTCGGAACACTGAATTCAGTATTTCTGCCTTTCTTCGGTCGTCCTCTGTTTCGGTGCCATCGTGGTCAACGAGTGACTGAATAGGGGATTTAGATCCGCTTACCGATTTTACATATGACCAAAACTTTTTAGGGTTCTTGTTTAGATTGTTTGCCAATGTTTTATGTTCGAATTCGTTGAATGCTTCTCTCATTGCTCTCTTTACGCTCTTTTTCGCTTCGTTCAGCTTTTCCTTATCAGCTATGATTCGACTACTCTTAAACCTATGATGAAGCTTTCTTTGTTTCCGTAGTACCTTTCGTACATGATTGTTATACCACGGTGGATCTTTCCCCTCGCTTTGGACCTTAGTCGGTACGAACTTATCTAAGGCGTACTGGACGATGTTTCTGAATTTTTTCCATTTTTGTTCCACATCCTCTTCCTCAGAAATGAACGTTTGATGGTGGTCACTCAGATATTCTGCGATTTGTGCCCTATCACTCTTGTTAAGCAAATATATTTTCCTTCCTTTCTTGGCATTTCTTATTACACTTGTAGTCATTGATGCAACCACTGACTTATGATCACTGATACCCTCTTCTACATTCACGGAGTCGAAAAGTTCCGGTCTATTTGTTGCTATGAGGTCTAAAACGTTAGCTTCACGAGTTGGTTCTCTAACTATCTGCTCGAAGTAATTCTCGGACAAGGCAGTCAGGATAATGTCACAAGAGTCTCTGTCAAATACATGTAGCTAGAAAGGAGGCGGTTCGAAAGGGGATACAGAGAATGCTGGAGTGGGGTGTGATTGAAAAAGCGGTCAGTGAGTACAATAATCCTCTTGTTGTGGTACCAAAAAGAGACGGGAGTGTCAGATTGGTCTTGGACGCTCGTTGGTTGAATGAAATAGTGGTTAGGGAAAGTGATAGACCGCAGAACATGGACGAGTTATTGCAAAAGTTCCGGGGAGTAAAATTCTTAACTTCTATGGACATCACGTGTGGATATTGGAATTTGCCACTGACAGAAAGTTCAAGGAAGTACACAGCTTTCTTGTACGAAGGAGTTTGTTACCAATACCGTGTGGTACCTTTCGGACTTAATATCTCTGTTTGTGCCTTCGTACGTGTGATGTGCCATGTTTTAGGACCAGCTTTAAGTAATAAAATAACAGTCTACGTAGATGATCTGTTAATAGCAACTCCTACCTGGGAAGAACACATAGCTTTATTAGAGGAAGTGTTAGAGGCTATTGAGAGTGGTGGCATGAAACTAAAGATTGAAAAGACAGAGTGCGTTAAAGAGGAAATAGGTTTCTTGGGATATAGGATAAGTGGAAAAGGTATTCTGCCTGACCCAGGCAAGCTAGCAGTCATTGAAAAATTTGAGGCTCCCAGAAACAAGAAGCAGTTGAGATCGATATTCGGTCTTTTCGGCTTCTATAGGCGTTTTGTTAGTGATCAGGCTTTTAATGCTCCCTGTCTTCACCTCCTGCTGAAAAAGAATACCCCTTGGGTTTGGACAGCAGAATGTCAACAGGCGTTTGAGGTGCTTAAACAATCTTTAATTAATCTATTTTACATCATCATGATTTTGAAAAACCATCCTGTATGTCTGTTGATGCTAGTGGCTATGGTATAGCTGTGGAAATATTCCAAGTAGAAATAGAGAACGAACAAGAAGTGCACAAGACTATAGCTTTCGCAAGTCGATCTTTACAGGCAGCAGAGCGAAATTATGGCACCTCAGAACTGGAAGCGTTGGCAATTGTATTTGGGGTACAGAAGTTTTAGCAGTATCTATTAGGTCACGAGATAATTGTTTACAGTGACCATAAGGCGTTGACCTTTTTAAAGACCTGTCAGTTGAGGAATGCTCGTTTGGTAAGATGGTCATTGTATCTCCAGCAGTTTGACCTTGAGGTTAGATATATTCAAGGGAAAGACAATGTGGTAGCTGATGGGTTATCTAGAAGTGCGGAGCTCTGTGATGACGCGGGAATTACAGCAACAGACCTAAATGAAGTTCGAATGTTTGCATCGCACGAAGTAAAGGAAGAAAGTGCATTAAAGAGAGTGATTAAGAACTTGAGACGTGAGCAGAATGCAGATGACCAACTGAAATTAGTGAAGAGCTATTTAGGAAATGCGAACTATCCTAAGGTTTCGCAATACTATTTTCTGCATAAAGGTATTCTGTTTAGGAGGAAAAAGGTAGGTGTTTCTGAGTGGAAGCTGTGCTTTCCCTCACAACATGTAGACTTACTAATCTACTATGTACACCTGAGGTATGGGCACTATGGTGCAAAGAAGTGCATTGCAAAATTAAAAGAGAAGGTTGTGTTTGACAACATGTACCGCCGTGTGGCCAAGCGTCTAGCATCTTGTGTAGTGTGCCAGAAAGTCCGTGCTGCTAACACCAGAATACAAGGGATATGCATTCAGTAGAGCCAACTGAAACCCTAGAATTACTGGCTTGTGATTTGTTTAGCCCTCTTCCTGTTTCGAGAGGTGGTTGCACCCATGTTTTTGTTTTGTGGATGGATTCAGTAAATATGTTAAGCGATACCCAATTAAAAGAGCAAATGCAAAAACATTGGTTGAAAAGTTGGAAAAAGATTTCTTCGTGAACGTTGGCGTTCCGAAGAATTTGCTGTCAGACAATGGGCCTCAATTTACTTCTGATAGATTTAAGGAATGTCTAGATAAGGCCGGCGTGAAACATCTGAAAATATCTGCGTATTTCCCCCAAGGAAATATGAGTGAACGTATTATGAGGGAATTGAATAGGCTTTGCAGAACTTATTGTGCTCGGAAACACTCAAGTTGGGCAGAGCACATTAAGTATTTTGAGAATGTAATTAACAACTTAAGACATGATGCAACTGGTTTTGCACCTTTCGAATTGATGTTTGGCCAAGAACTGCACAATGTGATTGCAGTTATGGTAGAATTCCCTATTCTAACGCAAATTTCCACAGACGAGAAGAAATTAAAGGCAAGGCAAATATAAGAAAAAGAGCGTTGGAAAGGAAGAAGCGTCATGACGCAAAAGCTCTACCTACTAGTTTTGAAATAGGTCAGTTAGTCCTTGTCAAAACCAAGGAAAAATCAAAGAAAGTAAATGTAGAAACAAAGAAATTCATGTTCGTATACCAAGGACCTTTCAGGATCATAGGAAAACCACATGCCAATGCATATAGGCTAGAGTACCCTAAAAGTAAAAAGCTATTAGGTCTCAGGAACGTGATCGACCTAAAGAAATTCATAGGTAATGAATGAATGCTGTAGGGAGGAGGTTGTTCTGTAACCTCCACACAGTGTGGCAGCTGTGCCGTCCCAGCTGCGTGAGATCTTCTTTCCTTTTCAGGTCTCACTCACTCTTCATCTCTCTTGTCCCCAAAAATTTCGACCTATTCTTTCCAACACATTAAATCTTCCGGTATGGTTATCAAGTCAATAATAAACAATGAATGCTGTAGGGAGGAGGTTGTTCTGTAGCCTCTACACAGTGTGGCAGCTGTGCAGTCCCAGCTGTGTGAGATCTTTCCATTTCAGGTCTCACTCATTCTTCATCTTTCCTATCTACAAAAATTTCGACCCCTTCTTTCCATTACGAAAATTTTCTGAAACTAATGAATGCTGTAGGGAGGAGGTTGTTCTGTAACCTCTACACAGTGTGGCAGCTGTGCAGTCCCAGCTGTGTGAGATCTTCTTTGCATTTCAGGTCTCACTCATTCTTCATCTTTCCTGTCCCCAAAAATTTCGACACTTACTCTCTAATACAAAAATTTTCCGTCATGGCTATTGAGCCATGAGTTCTGGAACCATTCTATCCACCGATTAGTGAAGAAAAATACCTAATGTGACAAACCTAATAGTGACAAACAATAGAGAAGTATGATGTAATTAAGATACAAATGTATTTGAGTAACAATTATGTATAGAACCCTGGTAATATAGCAAGTACAAAGTGTTGTTTTAATGGAAATGGTCCACCAACAGTAATTTAAAAAGATATATGAATTCGTGTACAAGCAGGATCTGAAGTGGTAGTGAAACCTATTTTATGCTGTACAGCTAATTAATTAATAGTAAAAGAGATTGCTCAGTGTTAAGAAAAATATGCAGATAAGTTGTAAAAATGAACTCACCTTGTGTAGCAAGGAATGGCAGTGTAATAGAATTGAACAGTGTTTGTGGTTGAGACGTGAAGGACACGTCTTTGAAGTATTTATAAGGTTGGAGCTGGCCATTATTTGGGTGTAGTGTGTGACAGGACACACCTACACATATTGAGGTTATGAGTTGGAGGCGTGAATGCGACCATAGGTACCCTTATGTTAGATGAGACAGAGCAGCTCATGGTGTCCTATAGGTTTAAGAAATTTAGCATTACGCTTGGCCATAATTACTTAATGGACTTTAGTGGTAGGTCGAGAGAGACTACCTGTGGTTTCAGCGTCCGATCGAGTGGAAATGGATTGCCACGTGAGCAAGCTGATCAGCTGCTATGCACTAAAGATATGAAATAAATGTGCTGTCCTATGCTTTAAATGTTAATAGAGTGTGTGTTAAATAAGTACATACACTAGCAAAGTAAATAAGTAACATAATGACAGATGTGAAACATTATTGATAGCTCAGCATAAATACACTTCAAAGTAAGTAAGTACATAATTGCAGATGTGGAACTGACACAACAGCAGAGGACCAATAAGTGGACTTTGTAGTCAACTAAATGTAGTGTGTTTTGAACACTCAGAACTGTACTATTACCAAAGGTTACTCACATGTACAAAGAAGCTGAGAAAAAAACTACTAATCAAATATACACATACTATCTCTAAGAATAAGGTAATCAAAGATGAGTCAGCTAAGTGAATAAAATACAAATGTATCAAGAATGTACCGAGCATTGGTTCAGTGTTCCGGCCCAGAAATAATAAATTGAGATTAAATATGATTCATGATTGTATGCCTTGAGCATTAATTTTCTCTAGTACGTGACTAACGGCGTTTTGAGCCATTTGTTTCCCGATTTTATGACAATTAAGTAACCACGAGAGTAATATTGAAAAAGTTCTGTTAACTTTGTTCCAGCGAAATATTGAAGGATAAAATGTATATATCCCCATTTCATTGTGACCCTCCCTTAGATGTTAAGTGAACAGAGTCTGAGGCATTTTGTTTGTTCTACAGGAGAAACCAGATAATGGCAGCCTGGTAGCTGCGTGAAAGCGTGGAAAGGCTTGGACACAACTCACAGTGACCCCTCCCCTTTCCCCATGTAATTTAGAGTGAACGTGAAGGACGCACACCATAGCAACTTCCCCTCCTCTACCCGTGTGAATGGAAGTGTAGAACGCCAGCCAAAGCGGCTACAACCACGTGTGTAAAAATTATTGGTGAAATTTTCTTTCAGGTTTAGAAAAGACTGCTAAGAGATAATAATTTGTTTATGTATCATGTTATTTTCTTTGAATTTGTGTATGTAAAAATGTATTTAATGGAGTTAAGATTTTCATAACTTTACATATTTTTATGTGTTTGTTTGTCTAAGGCAATATGTATGCCAAAGTGTTTCATTGACTTTGCTTAAATTTTGAGTAATAATATTGCTTAAGAGGCAGTGAACATGCCCGCAATTTAAATAATTAGTGTAAGTAACCAGTTTTTTTTTAGTGTTTCTACATGTTTACATTCCAATTTTAAATTTTCATAGGAAGTTAAGGTGTACTCTTGCTTCCCTTTTTGTAATTAAATTTTTTTCATTCATTAACATTCAAAAACAAAAAATTTAAGTAGAGGGTGATGTAGGGAAGCAGCCTACTCACGCCGTAGTAAATTCACAGCACTCTTTTCATTATATGCCAGCCAGTCCGTTGTAACTAGCTCTGACGTCTTAATTGTTGCGCAATACTTTAAAAATCAAATAAATAACCTGAAATGCTTCTAGCATGTCAGAAGTAATACTAAATTAATATGTGTTGAATATCAGTTCGATAACTTTAGCCATTTTCGAAATTTGGACGTTTTTCTGTAAAAATCATTGGCACAACAGAAAAGAGCTAGAAAGTTAAAATTTTATATTTATATTCATCTTTCATAATAATTTAATAAAAACAGTACTTTCGATTTCACAAATTAAAATTTTAGTGGAAACTCATGATTTTCTGGTTTTCATCTTAAAACTTAAGGAAGCAAGATAGATTAAGTAGGCTAATAAATAAGGCTAGGATGTTTATATTTAAGTAGGTTGGAGATCCGCTATCACCATACAGATGGGAGAAGTTTCATTTGAATACCTATAAAACTGTAGTGATAGTGTATCTCCAAAGGGCCAGTTCAGAGCTCGTCTACTGCGTGCAGTGTAATTAAATTAATTCTCTTGCCCAAAATATTTAACTTAGCCACGTCAAAATTTTATTATCAATACTTAACTGCATGCTGAATGCTCATTTAAATTAAGAGCTTCATCGGTCATCAGCAAGAGAAGCTATGATTTATTAGGTAACTTAAAGTGGTGCATTACTAGCCCAGCGGCTAGTCGGGAGAGCCGATTTGATCAGGCGTTCCCTTAGCCGTCCGCACTGCGGCTTTATATATAAGAACGCTGCGCGAGGAGGCAAGGCCCCAGTTCTCTCCAGACGCTGAATAGCATGTCATCTGTGTCGGGAGTCGCGTCGCGTCGGTATCATTGCTACAAACAGCCTCGGATGCCGTATTAAGTTACTCGGGATACGTGTAACCATGAATCATTTTCGAGTGAAGTGTTAATTCTGGGTTGACTTTAATTATCGATCTTCAGTTTGCGTATTGTCGTATTTTCACGTGCCGCCGCGGGACAAACATTCTACCATTATTTAGCGTGGCATCTGATGAACATAATCATCAAATTATGGTGAGCATTCATTTAAATATTCAATTTGGACAATTATAGTTGCATCAGCGCATTAGACTCTGAACTGCTCTGTTAGTTAGGTTGTGTGGATTCTTTTATTTTTCATCTGTGACTTTCAGAATATACTCAACTATTTTAGAAAATAGTTTTTGATTATAAATCCCGGACAATCTCCCAATTCCTCAGAGCTATAAGCTGTAACTATAAGTGTATTCTCAGATGAAGTGGGCACTAGGAATTCTAATTACAGGCTTCACGTTTTACTAATCACTTTCTGGTTGCCAATATTGTAGTTAGAGAGTCAGTGTTGAGAACGGCGAAAGACAGCATAAATAACATTCTAAATAATAGGAACATTTAACAACACATATTCCACCCGCCGCCGCACATATGGTTAATCGGCCGGGAAATGCAGTGTTTCAACATTCAAACTTTTATATAACAATAATTCCACCCGCCGCCCCACAAACTGGAAGCGAGGAGTAGCAAAGCTAATGCAGTGAGTGCTCAGCTACAATCTACTCTCTTCTGCAAGAAGGAAGTCAGTACTAAGACTAAGTTATCTGTGCACCGTTCAATCTTTCGACCAACTTTGTTCTATGGGAGCGAAAGCTGGGTGGATTCAGGTTACCTTATCACCTTATCAGTAAGGCTGAGGTTACAGATATGAAAGTAGCTATGATGATTGCAGGTACTAGTAGATGGGAACAATGGCAGGAGGGTGTCCACAATGAGGTAATCAAAGAAAAACTGGGAAAGAACTCTATAGATGTTGGAGTCAGGGCGAACGAGCTTAGATGGTGGGGTCATGTTACACGCATGGGTGAAGCAAGGTTACCCAAGAGACTCATGGGTTCAGCAGTAGAGGGTTGGAGGAGTTGGGGCAGACAAAGGAGAAGGTACCTGGATTCGGTTAAGAATGATTTTGAAGCAATAGGCTTAACATCAGAAGAGGCACCAATGTTAGCACTGAATAGGGAATCATGGAGGAATTTTATAAGGGGGACTATGCTCCAGACTGAACGCTGAAAGGCATAAACAGTCTTAAATAATGATGATGAATTAAATAGGGAAATAAAGGAAAACTTAGCCTGTAATAAAGGAAAACTTAGTCTGTCCACTATTCACTACTATTCTCGAAAAGTGATAAAAGGTTGAATACTACAAAAAAATCTCGTGTTATCCTATTTACTCTAATTATATGAAACTCCACTCAAAAATCATGTTGTATCATGGATCATAATGACCGTACAGGCGTTGCAAGTAGTCAGTGCTACAGGCTGAAAACTGAGGTTGAAGAACTCTGTTTTAGGCTTAATTTGTCTATTTCTCAGAGCTACAAGCATGTAAAGGTATGATATTCAGACACAGGCAGCAGATCAGCAACTTTATATTTTTATTGTCTATTAAAAATTAGTTGTTTTTCTTTGAATTTATTGTTGTTATTGTAAATAGTAAGTGGGCAGTTGAATGCACTTGGCATGCTCTCATTGCGTAAGTTTTTTATTGAATTAATTAAATTTATTTATTATATAATTATTTAATTGATTTGCAAAAAAGGTTGTGCAGGAAAAACATGCTGAATGGAGAATCTATGATAAGATTAACTGGGGATAAAGAGAAAAAGGACAAAATAGAGTATACAGCCAAATAACTTGATATGTAATACTAAATTTTAACAAGCAAAACTCACTACTTGCTACTATATATAAAAATTCAAACCAGTTTTAATTGCATTAAAAATCAAAAGATCCAATTAAAATCTATATTGAATCGAATGAAATTTTAATTGAAAATGATAAGAATCTGGAGTGTATTAGAATTAATTTTTAAAAACTCATTTTGATGTTTAAAATTCAGTGGAGGATGACCACTCTCCAATGGAATACCGTAAATTAAAAGGATTATTACACATAAAATAACTATATTTTAATTATATATATTAAAATAAAAAGAGATGTTACCTATTAAATTTATATTAATATAGATCCTTGGTTCAATGTTACTTGGTTACAGCTAATGTTTTAAATTTTAGTGTGTCTTTTCCAGTATTATATGCCCATGTAACACATTACTAATATAAATAGAATTAAGTGCTCACTGAACAAAAATCACTTTAATATATTTAAAAAACAGAAGTTATAGTTAGTGTTAATATTTTAAATTTTGGTGTAACAGATGTCATGTTGGAAGCCATCCAACACTACATTATTGTGATTTAAAAACAATGAACTGTTAATTATAAAAATAAATCATATTTAAAACATTTAGATCACAGGTACCATTAATTCTTAAATTTTATCAAATTTGCTGAATTAAATTCTGTGGGGGATGCCAATCCCCTCACCCCCTGTCAAATTTACCACTGAAAATTCAGAGCAAAAATTGCAGCTCGTGAAATTCAGTACCATGATTTTTAAGTCTCTTCACTCCTTTACATCTCAGTTTAAGATTTCTTCCTTCAAATAACTGAAAATCCCAGCTACTAATTCATTAATTTCAAATATCTGACAAAATAATTTTCAATTTATTATTCTGTAAAATTATAGATTGTCTCAATATCTAATATTCAAATAATCACAACCAATAAAATTATATAAAACGTTTAGTTGTAGCTCACTAATCGTTCCTAGCAGATTCGCATATTTAGCATTGTTGAGCTTCCTCAGTAGGCTTTTATTTATATAGAATAAAACTTTATTGATAAGAAGAGTGATCTACTAACATTTATCAATATGTTCTTTGTAAAAAATATTATTACATTATGCTTTTACAGATTGAAGGCTCTGCTCGACTACATATATATAGTGCAATTGTTACCTGTAAATTGAACCATTATTTAATAAGGTCCTATAACTTTTTGTATGAATGATTCAGATAAATTGTAGCTCACTAATCTTTCCTAGCAGATTAGCGTATTTAGCATTGTTGAGCTTCCTCAGTAGGCTTCTATTTATATAGAATAAAACTTTATTGATAAAGTTTAAAATCCATATTACTCTGTATCATAATTTTCTAGAACTAATCTTTTACAAATCTGAAATGAGAATTCTTTCTTAACTGTTTTGCTTATTAATTTTTTGGTATTATATCTCAAGTTATTTGACTGTACTCTAATTTTATCTTCTTTCACTTTATCTTCAGGTAATTTTATCACAGATTCACCATTCAGTTTTTGAATATTCTTTTAGTTCAAAGTTAATCCCTTATTTTCAGCCCTATATTTTTATATTTTTTCTGAAAATAACAACTTCCAGGTCCAGTTGTAGAGCAATACATAGTAACCTTATATCCTAAGATTGGTCCATTCACCTAGCATATATCCAGTTTCCACAGTAATTTCACCATTATCAATATGTACTGGTCTGTCTGTATCAAAATTGACAACCGATTTTCCTAATGAACCATACAATCTGAGTTTTGCATTTGATATAGTGAACCATTTTGTCTTTAATAAAATTTATATCTGTATTATATAATCGATCATCCAGTAGTATCTGACAAAATTATTGTAAATTTGACTCATATCAGTTTTACTAATATTGTGTCATTGTACTAATTTTCGCTGTTATGACTTTAGACACTTATCAGTATCTAAGTTGACACCTAATTTTCTTTTACATATTTTATACACATCTTATTAGTGTCAAGCTCATGGGGTATAGACACTGATTTTATTCTCATAATTTCTTCCACATAATAAATATCATATTGCTTTTATTACTAAAATTCCATGTCATAGATATCTAAATCTTCATATCTTTTTTTCTATAACTTTATATACTTCATCAATATTCCCAGTTCCAATAAAACTTCTTTTGTCATAATTGTGATTACATTTATTTATTCTTTTTTCTGCATATATTGCACATTATTGAAACAACAGTTTTTCCTCTTTATCAACTTGTTCCTATAGGTAAAACAGGGTGTTACAATCCTCTAGTTGCCACTACTTTACATTTTACAACCTATACAATTTTTAGAATAATTTCTTTACTTATATATATTTTTGTTAGATGACCTACATGATAATAATCATATTTTAGAGTTGAATAGACAGTACTCACATCAATATATCTTATTTTTGTGTGAACCCTTCCTTCTTTAGCTCTTAATTTTTATTGTACTTGTGTGAACCCCATGAGAATCCTCTCTTGGATTCACTAGTTTGACAACTTCAGGTAACTGTTTTAATTTCTTTAAGTTTTTTATACATAGCTGAGTTAACCCAAATACATTACCACATCTCTGCTAAGTCATATCCTAAATTTCGTATTTCTATACTTCTTGTTAATGTATTTTGATACAAATCATCAATTGATTCTCGACTTATGTTGCTAATTGGTCCTCTTTTAAAACATTTTATATAACCATGCCAAAAACAGCCACAGCATTGATGAAAAGTATGGTTTCTTTATCAAACCCACCTACTTTAGCTCCAGCTAAATTTCCTTCACCATCATTTAGAGACTGTCGTATATTATCACCATTTAAACTATTTAGCCAAACTGTAGATTTTCTACAAAAATTTTTTCTCATCTTTATCCAGTGCTGCAATTCTTCAATTATGTAAATATTTTGTTCTGTATGCATCCACACAAGCTCCAGAATGGATGTATGCTAGCTACTTCTAGGATTTGTTTTCTTGGTTCTGAACAACCTCTTCTTAATCTACACCATATTACAGTATTCATTAATTTCTTCCTTCATTCTGAACATAGAATTTTCTTAAATTTTCGACTATGCCATTTAAGAATATTTCCCTATCTTTGGGTTTAATAGTTTCATCACAATAATATTAGACATCAGGTATTGGTCCTATGAAATTTTTCCATATATTGAATAAATGTGAAAAATAACCTTTCTTCATTTCTTCCAAATCAAATGTTTATGGAAATTGATTACGTTTTCCTTGAATAAAATTGTTGATATCTAGAAATTTTAAGTCTAACTGTTTTATCTCCAATAACACTAATTTAGTTCCTGTGTATGGCTTTATTGTGTTTTCAACAGTGTACTCCAGAATAAACTGCAAATCATAATGGTTAGCATAATGAGTTATATATGTATAATCGTTGTATCTCTTAGGTTTCATCTACCTACAGAATTCATGATTTCTTGTAAATTTATAAGCAGTATGACCACCATAATTGTGAACTGTTTTGAGATTTGAAATATGTATTCCTGTTCTTATTGAGGTTCATGATTAAACTACACATATTTCTCAGTTTAGGTACTAGGAATTTTTTGTGGCTCACTTTTTACAACACTCAAACTGCTTTCCTGTAACTACATTACTGTTTTCGAATATTCAAAAATATAATAATGTTTTAATTCTCCATTAACACATCAACAATTTTTAATACATTTTTGAGAACCTTTGGCTATAGTTTTTTCATTGAACTTTTTTTCATGTGCATCACATTTTTGTACCTTGTAATTTAATTAGCAGTCATAATTTATAATTTGTACTTCTAGATTAGAGTTTCTACACTCTTCAAAGTCACACATATGTAATTTAAATCTCTGTTACAACCTTCACATTTATAAGCTACATGACAAACTTCTTGGTGACTGTTTAAGATTATTTCATTGTAACACCAAATATTACATATTTCACAATATATATTAGTTTACACAGTATTGTGTTCTGTTTCATTGCATAATATGTGTATTTTTCTTTCTACCTTTCATTTCTGTTCATTGTTTTTGTTATATGTTTTTTTACATTATCACAAAATTATGATGATCCTAAGAATTTTGACATGCTGTTACTTTCATCAAAATGTTTGTGATTTTAATACATATATTATTGCTTTCTCAGGACCACAATAGCTAACTGAATTGAAATTTTCAGTGCATACAACACTTATTTGAATATCCAGTAGTTCCTTAACATTTTTAATATCGTCTAGAGTAAATCCTCTGTGGTTGCATCCGCCTAATTGGTTGCAAATTACCATGATTACTCTTTCTGTAATTTATATATACCTGCTTCTCTAATCTTCTTAATTTCTCTGCCTAAGATAAAACCTCTGTGATTTGTTAACTCAACTTTTATTGCTCTAGGACAACACAGCTTATCACTATGATAAATTGTAGTAATACATATTTTAGTCTTTTTATTATTACCCAAAATTTCTATTTTATTACCTTCACTATTTCCTGGAGTTGTTAACATTTGAACAATAAATGTACTATTTACAATATCAGTGCCTTATCAGATGTTAGTATTTTCTAATTTCGTTGCACAATACTTGAAGAGATTGTTTAGTAGTTTTTGATGCTTTATATACTGTAGAAGTTAGATAAAACATGTTTGGATTTGCTGTTGTTCTATTCATCTTAGGATCTTTCTAAAATTAGTTATATTCAAAACTACTTATACCATACAATAAAAAGCTATCATTACATATAATTCTTTAGTTAACAGAACAATATTCACCAAATTTAGATTTTATTTCTTAATCCCAAAGAAATCTTTTTTCGACAGTTTGTTTTCTTTTCCTTGCTCGAATAGTTACCCACTCAATAGATAAAAGTGAACTACTCTCATTATTTTTTCTGGTGTTGCTGGTAGAGCATTTTCAAAAACGTCATTGTCAAATCTGTAAAAACAATTTATGTTAGGGTTAAGTTTTTTACTTCATTTTACCTTTTGGAATCATTCTTGATGAGATAGGTAATCTTGTAAAGTAACTGAATTAATTATCTTAGACTTCTTTAATATACTGTAGCCTCAACAACTGAGATTTTTAGCTCTAGTTATGTTATTGAGAGTCCTTGTAGGGATAGTGATATAATTAAATTAATTAATATTTTCTGTGTCTGACAATTTGGGTGCATTATCAAAACTATGAAGTTGGGCAATCGTGAATTGATCCATTTTAGTCTCTTACCTAAACTTAAATTAAGGGATTTCAAAAAAAGTTCAATCCTTAGCCGAATTTGTTATTTTCTATGTATTCTGGAGTACATTTCTTATTTCTATTTGTGGTTTGTCTTGACACTATGAAATCGAGTAGAAACATTCTCTTTCTTTATTCTTTTGACATTCAACAAATTTTTATGTGTTAGCTGAGCCTGTTGTTCACCAATTTTCATCAACAACAATGTCATTAAATGTTCTTTGGTCAGAATCCATTGTAAGTGAATTTTATAGTTATCTATAGAAATGTTTTTCCCATATATATGAGGAATTCGTTTACTATTGTAAACTCTTATACATTCTTCATTTATACATTGTGTACATATTGCCCTCTAACCAACTATATTTCTCTGAAGTAAAATTATCAATTGGCAGCTGTGATTTACAATATTTACACAGTTTGGACTGAACCTGCTCCATTTATATAGAACAAATTTTGTTATGAGAAAGTAAAATATCCTATTTTTGGCAATGTATCTTTTAATATATTTATTACATCAGGAACTAATGCTGATGGATTTTTGCAGTCAATACCAAATACAAATGAAACAGCTCTGCCAGCTCTAACCATCTTCCTTGCGAGTTCAGTTTATAGATACAAAGTACTGACCTTGAAAAAATACAACAAACTATTAATGTACCTAAATGCCAAATTCTTTCAAGTAGACACTCCTGAAAATTACCTAGTTGGAACACTTAGTCTTTTAATCTAAAATCATATTCAACTATTGCCACATAGAAAACTTATTAAAGAATAAAAATGTTCTTTGTGCATATGTTTTGTCTTCCCTATTAATTTGAATTCATGACATAATCGCATACTAGAAGCTATCTTAGAATATCGTAGTATTAATTCTAATATGTATACAAATTTATCATATAGGCAACAAATAAAACAATTTCACTTCTGGTCTTTGGTATCATCCTTCTACTTTTGATAAACCTCATGGTAAATATATTAAACAATTAGTTGTTAGCTGTGTTCTCATATCACTGTCTATCCACATTCACTTATGACAAAAAATATATATAAAAATTACATTCACTAATAATAAGTGATTGAATTCCTTAATTTGATATACATATTCAATTGATTCAAATAAAACAACTGTAAATCTTTTCTGGATAAATGGCTGTATTGCCATGAATATTTCTTTTACCATACTATCTTTGATTAGCATCGATATCAGCTTCAGGTAACTCTGAATGTGAACCATTGTAGTTCAGATACATTATTGATCCATCAGTACATGTGTTTTCTAAATGTAATGCATTACCAATTTCATGAGCCAAAACTTCAAATAGATTTGCTTTATCTACAGGCAAATTCCCACCAATCTCCAAATATCACAATTTTTCATCATTTATAGCTATTTCCATTGAAATATTGTTCATATTTGGAAAAAGTATAGTCTAAGTCATTTACGCATCTATCTAGATCCTTTGGACAAAGATGACCATATACTTCATAGCTATGTACACACTTTTCTTTACAATTAAAATATGAGGATTTTTGTTATCTTGATGAAACTGAATGTCAATATAAATTTGCTATCAATGAAATTCAGCCTCTCTTTCTTTAATATCTTTGTGGCTGCACCTTTGTAATACCATTTTATATCTTTCATATTCCTTTTATAAATAGCAGTTCTACAGTCAGTATTTGCATCTTCTACACCACATCTACATTTATACATAAAGTTTAAAATTTCATCATTCATTTTAACACATATTTTAAGATGTGGGTGTGGTTGAAATATTATTATTGTTTCTCTGAATACCACATTGCTCATTTGAGTAAGTGCTGTATCGCACTGAATAGAGAAGTAACCACAATCATTCAAATATTTCATTTCTTTACTCTTTTCATCTGTTACTAAATGTAGTCAATCAACAACTTTATCAACAAGAAGCTTGCATATAATAATAAGAATGTGTTAATGCTTATTGATGAAAAGAATAAACAATCATTTACAGCAAAAGATGTGGCTAGAAATTTAAAATTTACAAACACTAAAAAGGCAATAACAGATTACATTAGAGACAAATACTGGACTAATGAACCTGGTCTATATAAATTAATCATAAATTCAAAAATGAGTTAAACAGTAGATTTTGAAGACTGGGCTTATGAAGAAATTTTACATCAACTCATCAATGTAGATAAAATAAAGAATGATGGTAAAGAGTTGAATCAGGGTAAAATAATTCACTTGGAAACTATACACAATATTAAAGCTCAACAAATAGAAAATTTAAATTGAATAACTGATAACGCTGTAGAAATAATAGAAAAAGAGACAAAAATGAATACTTTATTACTTCATGTTCTTTCTCAAATATTTGATTAGAATTTAAGACCAACTTTGGCTTTTAAATTTATTTGATAAAAACTTTGAATATAATTATTATGACATTAGAGCACAATGAAAAATTTACTAAGGCAATTGTATAGAATCGAAGATAGACTTTCAAATTATGAGGAAATGTTAAGGATTAATTATCATCCTAATGCAGCAAAGTTATACCAAGGATGTAAGAAACATGAAGAATTGATTGTTGGCACAATTATTTCAATGTTTTAAATGATTACACACTAGAGCATTTGATTATGATGTAATTAGTCTTCATCAAAATTGAGACATACAACGAACTCTGTAACAATACTTCTACATAATGGATAAGAAGAGTGATCTACTAACATTTATCAATATGTTCTTTATAAGAAATATTATTACATTATGCTTTTACAGATTGAAGGCTCTGCTCAACTAAATATGTAGTACAATTGTTATCTGTAAATTGAACCATTATTTAATAAGGTCCTATAACTTTTTGTATGAATGATCCAGATAAATTTTGGTAGCTTAAAATTTGTTCTTTATCTTAAAGTTCCATTATAAAATCTTTAGACAATACTTGATCACTCGCTATACTATCCCAATTTTCTTTACCCTGGAATTTTCTCAAGGAATATTTTCCCAAGGTTTTTTTTCTGAAATTCTCTCATAAAATTTTTAGATAGGGTTTGTCCACCTGATATATGCCACCAGACCATTTTGTCATGAACTTCTCTGACAAAATCTTCTGATAATTTTGATTGACTGAAACACTAGTCCAATCGGTTTTATGTTGCAATTTTCTGATAAAACCTTTATATATATATATATATATATATATATATATATATATATATATATATATATATATATATATAAAGGTTTTATCAGAAAATTGCAACATAAAACCGATTGGACTAGTGTTATATATATATATATATATATATATATATATACACTTACATTTGCCAAGAAAAAAATAAATGTAAAACTCAAAACAGCATTTCTACCAAGGAACAAACTGTACACAAAATTACCAAAACAGACAAAAGAAATTCCAAAAATACACTTATTTAAAAAGGCAGCTAAAAAGCACCTGTTTTACAATACATGTTATACATTGAAGGATTACTTAGATAAAAAAGAGTAGGGGTTTGGTAAGAAAGTTATACAAATAAATAATAATAATGATTATAAGATATCCAACATTTCACATAACACCTTCACACTGTGTTTTTTTCTTCTTTCTTCCTTTTCTAGAAAAACGTACCCCCAAGCTATGCATTGCACAATACTATCACCTCTTCCTCTTTCTGAGCTTATCATCTCACTCATTGTAGAGGGATGCTCAGTTTTTCAGGATAATAAATGGGAAGTCGAGGTACAGAAAATGGACCAGAGATCACCAGTGTGTGTGTGTGTGTGTGTGTGTGTGTGTGTGTGTGTGTGTGTGTGTGTGTGTGTGTTTGTGTGTGTGTGTGTGTGTGTGTGTGTGTGTGTGTGTCTGTGTATTTGTGTGTATAGTGAGTGAAGTGTTATGAAACGATGTGTGTGTACTGTGTGCAGTGACTGATAGTGAGATATCAGTGAACAGTGTGGCATTATACTATTTAATAAGTCATTTGTAGAAAAAGTATGGTATACCAGGAGTAAATCTAATGATTGTCTCTAACTAGAAGTCATGTGTGTGTGTATACGAATTAGCTTATTTTAAATTGGTGTAAACTTGTAATTACTTTGACATGTCCTATATCCTTTTAAAAAAGTATCTTATTTTAAATTGGTCTAAACTTGTAAATGCTTTGACATGTCCTATATACTTGTAAACATAGATCTATTGATGAATAAAGCTGCTGCTGCTGCTACTATTACTACTACTACTACTACTACATTATATATGTATTCTGGTGCAGAAGAAGATGTGCATCAGTCTTCCATGATGGGATCACAGCTACAGCGGGCAACACAAGGCCACTACAACCGACTGATCTCGAGTTTTGAAAACAGGTGACGTCACGCCACTGCGCGGGAGCACGCGGAAACAGATTTTATTTCACATAGCGGCGAGTAAAGGTTTGCGTCGAACCATCTAACCTTTGAGAAACATATAATCCCCTCGAAGTTGTCCTCCAACGAGGACGAAACGTTGGCTTTCAACAAGAAATTCATCCGATCACTACGTCATGGGCCGGAATATTTTAATACGTCCGTGTGTGTTTAATCAAATATCCGTTATAGAATAGAGACAGTTGTCTAGAGGACATACTTTCAGATTAGACGTACAATCACTTTCGTAACCTGTAAAACATTTTATCTTATTGAACAAATGGTACTTATGGCTGCATTTTGAACTCGTTTCTGACCCTCTGTCAGTTTTAGTTACGAGTAACGAAGGCAATGTCTTCATCCAACGTTACTGGTGGCCCAAAGCATTTTCGTTGTAGGCAGTGCAACATTGGATTCTTTGTAGCGCCTATCATGTACGCAGGGATCAACAGTATCGGACACCTGACCAAGCAGTACGTGTAAATTGTCAGCACAAAGACTTTTCGTTTTGTGACAATGGACTCCGATGAAATGGCATGCAAGTCAGCAGTTTCACGAGGGCGACGCTGAAATATCGACATTGACAGGGCCACAGACTTTGAAAAGCAATACCGTAGAGAGGCAGCGAAATAGGCTCCCCCCCCTCAAAGGCCCAAAAACTGACCTTAAAAACAAGAAACGAAAGATGAACGCTATTTTCACAGCGTCATGTCGTCTAAGCAGCTTCAAATGAAACGACTGCTATCGAACGGACGCCTGTCGCTAAAGTGATTTATGTGGCAACTGTGCTTCGTTCACTCAGTTGCTGCTTACATCGTTTGTTCATGTTCAACAATGGAGTTCTTGGTGTTACTTCGGAACACTGTAATAGCATATCAAACGTCAGCTAGATGGTGCTGAAGGAAGTAGGCTGTATAACAGAGGGCATCTGTTTTTTAGCAGTTTCTAGAGTATCGGAACGAGGCGCAAACAAGTCAATCCTCTTGCTGCTGATGTATAAATAAAAAACGAAATGTGAGTGATAAATACTGGTACGGTTGTTGTTGGTGCGTATGCCTATAGACGGCTACTCTCTGTAGTCAAGTTGGACCCCGGCGAAAGGAAACGTATGTTCTCCTAATGGTCTTCGACTGCATTGTGCAAGTGTTTTGTTTATCACAGGACGAGTGAAAGTATGACAGTCTGAAGTTCCTTTGATAATCACTGTACCAAAAGTTTAACCTATAGCGTCCTTGTACCAAATCTCAGTGAATGGCCTGTTTCACTATGCTTCACAACTATAAAACTTACTTCACTGAATTGGATGTAGTTACCGTAAAGCAGCTTAATACGAAGTTGAGTGGTAGCGCTGGGAAAGAAGGCAAGAAAGTAGCGTTCATAGTTGAAAACATGCACAATCATTTATCTAAATAAAAGACGACAATTTATGACGTCTGTATAGTAGCTTTTAAAAACAAGAAATTAAACAACTTGACGAACATTAACGAGGAAATGAGATTAACAATTGACGTCAGCAAATGAGCTTTTAGACAACAAAGAAATTAAGCAATTTTTGAAACATTAACAGGTATCTGAATCAGCCATGCTGGGTATTAATAATTAAAACTTTAACACTTACAAAATTTTACAATTTGACTTCAAATGTAATAACTCAAGTGACTGCACAACAGTTGGTAACAGCAGAAAGAAAAGCAATGTGTCACGTCCGTTGGTGACATAAGTTCAGAATATAGATACAATTCAACCCCTCGACAGGCGGGATAACTCGACGGACAGAGTGGGCGGTTTGCACTCGCCACCCACGGCTGTGCTGGTGGATGGGGCGGGTCCCATACAACGTGAGCTACAGCAGACCAAGAACTAACCTTAGAAAACTAGTAACACTGCACTGCTTTACATAGCTTGGCACACAATTCATTATATTTCCATTTAAGTGTCCAACAGAGTAAAGTAAGAAACAAACATCTTCCGAATGAGCGAATATTGTTATAAGCAACAAAGCACTTAACAGCTGGGCAGCACTCCGATTACAGGAATGAGAAAACCAATGAGGCTTATGTGCCCCAAAATTAATTGGCAAACAGTTACATGTACTAATTATGCAGCAAGAACAGTCATTAGACACTATTTTGAAATGGAAGAAAATTCTAACGTACTGACTTTGCCGTAAAACGCAAGCAAGAAGTAACGAACTGGGTAGCTCTTACTAACTTAAACTCCATTATTTCAAATGGCTAAGCAACCGAATCTGCAGCCTGCGCCGGCCGCGGTGACCGAGCGGTTCTAGGTGCTTCAGTCCGGAACCGAGCGACTGCCACGGTGTCAGCTTCGAATCCTGCCTCGGGCATGGATGTGTCTGATGTCTTTAGGTTAGTTACGTTTAAGTAGTTCTAAGTTCTATGGGACTGATGACATCAGATGTTAAGTTTCATAGTGCTCAGAGCCATTTTTCTCTAGCCTGCCAATAACAATTACAGTGGATCAGTACATTCTTATTTTAGCGGAATTTACCAAAGAAAATCTCGGGACGGATCAACTAATAACACCACCAAAATGTTTCACAAGTACTTAACTAAAATGGTAACAGTGAAAGACACTTTGATTGATTTACAAATCAGCGTACTTAATATGAAGAACAATACACAGTGTGGCCCTCAATATGGTCGACAATATGACTAAACAGGCAGTGCAGCACTCCGCGAAGAATGGGCGGCCATTCCCCAAGACACCTTCCAGCACCTGATTGAACGTATGCCTCCGAGAGTGGAAGCTGTCATCAAGGCTAAGGGTGGCCCTACACCATACTGAATTCCATCATTACCGATGGAGGGCGCCACGAACTTGTTGGTTATTTTCAGCCAGGTGTTTGGATCCTCTTGATCACATAGTGTATCTTTGACGATGCTGGCGCTGATTTTGTGTTTAGCATATGATAATGCCACTCTGGCTCCTGTATATTAGGAAATGTTTTTACAAAACAGTTTGCAGCGGCTCTGACCGAAACCGGTAATCTGAGGAGTTGAAAATTTGTGACCATAGACATGAAGTAAAGGAAATTTACTCATACTTTTAATTACTTAGAGTGAGTAACTCGAGAACTAGTAGTGCTTCAGAGGAACAATATTTTGTGATTCCGTGCTGCTACTCAATAGATCGTTTTGTTCCAGGTAATTCGTAATGTTCGAACACAGGATGTGTTGGCGGAGCGAGATTAGCCGAGCGGTCTTGGCGCTGCAGTCATGGACTGTGCGGCTGGTCCCGGCAGAGGTTCGAGTCCTCTCTCGGGCATGGGTGTGTGTGTTTGTCCTTAGAATAATTTAGGTTAAGTAATGATGACCTTAGCAGTTAAGTCCCATAAGATTTCACACACATTTTTGAACAATCCGACGTCCTATTCCCTTCCTTAATAGTGGTAAGACCGATACAACTGTCCATTCTCTAGGTATGAATCTTTCGTCGAGCGAGAGGTCATATGTGATTGCTAAATACGATACTAATTTATCAACATCCTCTGGAAGTAACCTAACTATAATACACTCTGCCTATGGAGACGAGTTCTTTTAGAAAGCTTCAGTGGATGGAGCTTAACGATGGATTACCTCCAATGGACAATACCGCTTGTTTCAGTCGTATTGCGTCGTAAAGTACAATCCCTTATTAGTCTGGGGCTTCTTCTATCTGCTCATTCATGATGCACAGGACAACTCATCCTGCGGCGTTAAAATTCACACATATGCTGATAATACGTTCTTTTATGTCGAGGTGTCATAATGGCACCTGATTTCACGTTCCCACTGCCATCGCACCGAACATTCCGGCCTCACGAGGAAAGCGTTGCTTAGCCTCGGTGTACACTTTGTACATCTTCTAGGGGAAGCACTGTGAATTGCGTGGGGAGAGTACTTTTTATTGTATTATCTATTAAGTTCGTTCCGATGCATTTATTGATGGAGCGGGGGACAATTGTACTAACTGCTGTTTGCCTAATTTTATAGACCCCATCTCATCGTGTTAGATGTGTAGGAGGTGAAGAATATTCGTTATTTTTGGGCTGAAAGAAGTTCCTGACGCATTTGAAGTAGATCCTCGCGAGATGTAGTGTGTCTCTCTTCACGTCTGCCACCTTCGTCGCACGTGAGTATCACATGCCTGCAAGGCACCAATTTACCACTCCTTAAAAATAGAGTTGGGTGAGATCAAATGCTAGAATAATCAAATGCTGGATGTAGAAAGTAGAACACAAGGACGACGAAATTAACCACTTGTCATCAACTCTGAAAATGCGACAAAAAGTATGTTATTTTACCGTTAGTGGTTACAGTGAAAAAGAGAGGAGAAAAGGGCCGAATATGCTACATCTTGTCAAAGGCGAGGAGAAGCTTGTTAGACAGTAGTTTCAAAATCCGCAAATTGGAATTCGCCAACGAATGCTGCGGCAAGCAGAGAGAACTCTTTACGTCGCAGACTCCACCTCCCAGTTACACGGTTTAACTTCTGATGTCGCTCAGAACAAACTTCTACTCAGGAAAAAAAAAGTGGGAAAAAGGGAAAGGCGATGAAGGAAAGCTGCCGCCAACTCTCTCTCGCAAAAATGCGACTTAAAGTTCGGACACGGCACGCCGTGGAGGCTGCATTAGCTGCCCCGCCTCGTCCCAGGGACTTTTATCTGCATCAGGGTGGCGCCCCTTCGTCACGAGTCGTCCCGGGATCCATGCTACACGCAGCCACTTCTAAGAGGATCACAGCTCCAACCCATTCCCCACCTTTTACTGCATAGGCATCGACATCTGAAATAACACTACCCACAAACTTTTCAGCATATAATCTCTTCTCCAGTTCTCTTCCACCCACGTTCCAGGGGCTCATTTCATTCTGCTCTCTAGTTCTTTCGGTAATACGTTATATGATACAATTTGCAAAAAGAATGGTTCAAATGGCTCTGAGCACAATGGGACGTAACTGCTGAGGTCATCAGTCCCCTAGAACTTAGAACTACTTAAACCTAACTAACCTAAGGACATCAAACAGATCCATGCCCGAGGCAGGATTCGAGCGTGCGACCGTAGTGGTCGCGCGGTTCCAGACTGTAGCGCCTAGAACCGCTCGGCCACCACGGACGGCTACAATTTGCAGACCAAGCGAATTTTGGCATTGCCAGATCTACAGGTTGTTCCAGAATTTCGTGGCATTAACGTAAATGTATATAACCTAATGCACATAAAGGGAGGAAAAACATGCAGGCATTCAAAACGCACAAACTGCAGCGTAACGTGTTGATGACCGTGCGATATACCGGGTGATCAAAAAGTTAGTATAAATTTGGAAACTTAAGAAACCACGGAAGAATGTAGATAGAGAGGTAAAAATTGACGCACATGCTTGGAATGACGTGGGGTTTTGTTACAACAACAAAAAAAAAACAAAGTTCACAAAATGTCCGACAGATGGCGCTGGACAGAAAAACCTCAGTGACTCCGCATGACAATCGTGTATAAAAGGAGCTGTAATGAGAGAGAGAAGCTGTATTATCAGAATGGGGAATGTGCTAGTGCAGCGTTACGATGTTTTTTGCATGATGGCGATCCACCCCATATTGCTAGACGCGTGAAAGATCTGTTGCGCGCGTCGTTTGGTGATGATCGTGTGCTCAGCCGCCACTTTCGTCATGCTTGGCCTGCCAGGTCCCCAGACCTCAGTCCGTGCGATTACTGGCTTTAGGGTTACCTGAAGTCGCAAGTGTATCGTGATCGACCGACATCTCTAGGGATGCTGAAAGACAGCATCCGACGCCAGTGCCTCACCATAAGTCTGGACATGCTTTACAGTGCTCGACTACAGCTATTGTTGAGGAATGATGGTGAACACATTGATCATTTCCTATAAAGAACATCATCTTTGCTTTGTCTTACTGTGTTACGCTAATTATTGCTATACCGATCAGATGAAGCGCCACTGTCGGACGTTTTTTGAACTTTAGAATTTTATTGGTTCTAATAATACCCCATGTCATTCCAAACGTATGTGTCAACTTGTACCTCTCTATCTACATTATTCCGTGATTTATTCAGTTTTCAAATTTATACTGACTTTTTGATCACCCTGTATACCCATGGTGGGAGGCGTTGCGCAGCTGCAGACCACAAAAGAGGAGATCTAAGAACATTGACTACACATAATGGACATTAGCACCACTTCCTATCAGAGGTGAATGCAGCCAAGATCTGTCGGTAGGAAATTATGAACGATGGGCGTAGGGGTCACTCTCACTTTGTCCCTAAGCTGTTTTACTAGAGAAAGAAATGTATTCTTCAAACAAAATCCCGATCCCGATTTATATGCCCACGAGAAAGTTTAATTTCGACGGGATAGTTTTTAACATGTGTAATGCGACCGTCGGCTGTTTCTATACAGATTGATTCTGGGGTTATGTTACAGACTTTCGATGATGATGGAGAAGTGTAAATTATCAATCTGAGGTCAAGGATCCTAGACCGAAAACAATCGAGTCGAAAATTACAAGCGAAAATCGATTTGATAGTTCTGATAGTGGACCTCTTCTACTGTAAGCTCTTTTTTTCCATATTTTGGCAGGTGGTAAGTATGGACTAAAACAAGATAAAAAATGTTGTAAACATGGGCTCTAAAGAGAATATCTTAAGGGCCATGAGCACTTCTTCAGTAGAAGAGGTGTGTTTGACAGTAGCAAAGATGAGCAAGTGCTCATAGCCGCTAAGATATGCACTTTAGAGCCCTTGTTTAGTGGACATTTTTTCCTTGTTTTCGTCCATACTAACCTCCTCTCGAAACGCGGAAAGCAAAGAGCTTGAAGTCGGAGAGATCCACTGTCAGAGATATCAGAATTTTCGACTCGGTCGTTCACGGATCAGGTCCTCTCAGCTCAAATTGACCCCCTTATCCATCACCTCCGACGTTTGTAACATCATTACGGAATCAACCTGTGTAAACTGACGGTCGCACATAGGTGTATGTCATGCAAATAGTTGGCCAAAATTAGTATATGATACTTTCTCTCTTGTGAGACCTTAGAGAACACATTTGCAGCATGATAATGTATTTACGTACTTTGTAACATGAAATTTTGTTTTTATTAGATTATTTATTTCTTAGCTACAGTACTATGTATTTTTCAGATGATACCTCCCAGTCCTCAGTAGCGAGGAGAAGGTGGTGAAAAATTTTTCCTGTTAGGCCTTCATACGTGCAACTAGTAGGTTGGAGAAGCACAAAGAATGCCTGAAATACGTTCGCATCGGAGTCATGCTTGTTTAAACTGAATTTGCTGTGAACCATTAGAGATAAGTTCCAATACGTTTATGTCATCATTAGAAAAATGATTTAAAACCTCTTCCAAATATAATATTAATCTCTCACACGTATGATTAACCAAGGCTGGACGTTGAATCTCCGATTATGTTGCAGTCCCCTGATAGATTCAGTCACAGGGTAGCTTTTTAGCTTTTTGCTTCTAAGTCTCTACGGGTCCGATACAATGCTTGTTTGTATTTAGCTCCTAGTGTAGAAGATGAAATAATATCCTTAACCACACTGGAGCCCCAACATTTCCAGTTTGTCGGAAGTTCATTTGACTGTCATACGTTAACTCTGTGGATCCAAACTTGTTTCTCAACAGCTGTGTCCAGCGTCGTTTACTGCGTTCGCTTAACTCTACGAACAACTCTGATGGCCTACCAATTCGGGATTTAGAACATGAATTTTAATGGTATTTTTCAGCCAGTTATGGTGATTTTTTAAGTAAGTACTCTGAAGTTTGTGTGAAGCAAGCCATCGTGTCTTTAATTGTGGCTTCATATAAAAAAGTTTATGTATAAAACCTTCCTTTCCTTCGTCTGGGTAGGTCGTATCTGATTAATACATAATTTTTTGTTGAGTACAATCGTTTTACAAACTCTTTTTCGGAAGACCTGTTCATAAGGTAGGATGCCTTTTCGAGTCATAACTTTGATTACAATACTATGATTTCATAATTCATTTCGGAAATGACATTTTTTAGAAGGAGACATCTCATTAATGTAAAACAATCATATAAAATCAAACTGCGGTATTCAGTGGGTATTTTTTTATATTTCCAGCAGGGTATGATGTCTGTATCACATTACAGTAACAAATACGTAGAGAATCATCCTGAACTATAACAAGAAATCATTGCTAAAACAGCTGTAATTAACATTAATGAAAATAATTGTAAATACCTTCAAATACACAATGAGAAAATAACATACTGCCTGAGCAACGCTCCTTCTATCAGATTACCACAGGAAGTTATTCATTCCGAGAATTTCTCGCATTTGAAAAGTGTACTTTTAGCGAGCTTTTAGGACAGAGTACCGCTACTTGGGCCGTGCTACAACACAAAACTTCAGGCAGACCTAGCACGAGAGTTGTACTTCGACGTAACTATGTTTGAAATGAGATACATCAAATGAAATCGTATGATATAAACGAAACTGACTTACAGTGGTCAGTGATTGATAATAAGAGCTATCATCAGTGCACGTACATAACAGAAACCTTACATAGCTGCCGAAATGCACATTACCTTATTATTAGCCTGCTCAATAGTGAGAATGAAAGTTTTCAAAACAATATAAAATGGAAATTATTGCGCAGCTATTACACTTCTGTGAATTTCAACATGTGAAAATATGGTCTTTTAAAAATGAATTATAGTGCCAAATAGCACTAATGATCTTAAATGATGCTACTCAAAACTATCGTTTGTTATCGATACAACAGTTAATTCCGCCAGTCACTATTGTAATATTTCGCCATAGATATATCATTATCACGCAATGTAAAATAGTCTTTGAAACTCTGAATTACGTTTTTGTCACTCAAAAAAGTTTATTCTGAAAACTGATATCGTTCATGAAAAGTTGAGAGATGTACATTGCAGAGTTAATTGCAGTTACCTCTGTATCTGGATGTTCGCATTGTCGAAGTAGGGACTCCCTCCTACCTCCTCCTTCTCACTCCCTATCCCTCCCTTCCACTTCTCTCTCTCTCTCTCTCTCTCTCTCTCTCTCTCTCTCTTTTTCTCTCTCTTTCACAGATTCTATAGCGTAATTTCGTGGTTCAGTCTCCATGAGTTACAGATCCACTCTCTCTCTCTCTCTCTCTCACACACACACACACACACACATACACACATAAAATTTCAGTTTTTGTTTGGAATAATTGACAAAATTGTCCCAGACAGTAATTACAATAACTCCAATTCCTCGGCATGACCAAGGTTCTCGGTTCCTCTTGTTTGTCAAGGAAATGCAAAACTCACCATCTCCGGAATTTATTCCCAACTGGGAACCCCTCTGACGCTCTACCAGCACCTAGGCTATTGCATAAACTAATTCGTGAAATTTATAATTAACCAAAATGTCTATTTTATATTACCTTGATTGTTTATTCCATAAATGCTTTGCCATGAACAGTTTCTGTATACAAAATTTTACGTAAATTAGGGTGGCGTCTCGTTGGTTGTAGTTTCATGCCACGTCTTATGTGTGCCCTCACATTCCGTTTTTGTGGTCGCTTCTAGGGTGCGTATTTCGTAACTATTATCGACTTTATTACTTTGGAATGTGTAATGCAGTCGTAAATACTTGGAGAGTAAATTCTTGGTAAATTGGAGATCTCGCGTACCATGTGATATCTAAGGAATTACAAGACGTCTGTCTTATCGGGTTGTTACTGAGGTCAGAAATTATGCGGCCTTTATATAGCAAGAATTCTCTCTCTTATGGCACCGGAATTTATGACCGAATCAGCTTAGAGGAGTTTCTGTTTAAATTGTGGAAATCCGAGGCATCGCTTGCTAGTGTGTGTGGAATGTCACAGAGTCTGAAGGGTCATCTGTATGTCATATATCTCTACTGTCAGTTCGATTTTTTAAATAGGCAATGCGAGTAATGAAAAAGAATTTGCGAGTTTTGGTTAGAGACGTCTCTTGGTCCTGGATGCTTTGTCTTGGGACAAACATCGTGTAACGTAGGATGAACACATGTGCCTTTACTCCAAAGTAACTAAACATTTTGAAACGTGCAAATAATTTATGCGTAAGTTCCTCCTTATGTGTTCTATTAACAAGTACTGAAGATTTGTTTTACACTTGCCCGTCATGTACGGTCGATGCCTATGTAGTCAGATTCGCGGTTGGTAACACTTCCATGGTTTCGTCTGGCAAGTACAATCGAGGCTGTGAAATGCTTAGATTGGTTGTAGTCGAAATCGTGGAGGTTAGAAGAAAGCGGTCCCCAATGTTTCAGATGACGTCCCATTTATCAATAACCCACTCCTATATACCTGTAACCCTTTTGGGGTCGTTAGATTCTCTGCTCGAAATAACTGACTACTACTATTACTTTATGAAGGTAGAGCTCAACCAATGTGCTTTAACCTGCTTAAGTACAACTCAGACTTAATCACCTCCTTCCTGCAATCCTTCTCCGCTTTCCAACCCAGCAGTAATTTCACTGCGCAAGCCTCCTGGCACTCTCTCACTACTGTACTTGAACAAACCGTAATCTCATTCTTGTAACATTACTGTAACTCGGTTTTTCCATTTCTACATGCCCGTTCTTGTCTAACGCAACCAATAACAACCGCTATACCTTTACTCTGACAAACATCAAAATATTTTCCACGTAACAGGATACGCATTTACTACATAACATTGCTACCGTTTTTGCTTCCTACTACAATTTTTTGTGGGTAAATCTTATGATTAGGTTCCAAGGCAAACCTTCCCTCTGATGCTGGCTGTTTTTGTACGTCCCACAGCCAGTGCAGGAAACGTTTCGGTAACGATGTCACTCCCAGCTAGCCTCACGCAGCATGCTGCACGGCTTCCTGGTAACTGTGCTACCACTCTTCGTGCTTCCCTCACACTATTCTACAAGGACTGTGAATAGTTTGTTAACACTACTCGCTTGTCCGGTATATATACTGCAGTTTGTAATCTCTTAAAGTTCCAGTTTATTCACTCTTCAACAGTTTTTACACAGCTCATCATTTCTCGAGTCACCTTGCGTAGTAACCGAGCATTGTTCAACACATCTTTCTCCAAACTCGTTATTTGAGTGGTGTGTCACTCACTTTATGCCTTGTTTCCTTTCACTCACTGTTTCCTTGCTTCCACTGTGTCATTCACCATGCTGATGTCCTCCTCAACAGTTAGCCCA
Source organism: Schistocerca serialis cubense (assembly GCF_023864345.2). Taxonomy (NCBI): domain Eukaryota; kingdom Metazoa; phylum Arthropoda; class Insecta; order Orthoptera; family Acrididae; genus Schistocerca; species Schistocerca serialis. The sequence continues at coordinate 1,058,447 of NC_064646.1, forward strand.
AACACAGTTTTCAGAAGTCGCCCTCCGCGTCCATACAGCCTCTCCTCTTTCTCGTTTGCGGTGTAATCCCTAGAGCTTGCGTCATCCCATCCCTCTACTTCTGGTAATTCCCATGTATTCTGCCACGTACCCTCGTAAGTCTTTTAAACACACAGTGATTCTCTGCCCCTGTCGAAAATTACCGAAGGCTTCCTCAAGTCACCTCATTCTGCGTTTCCTATGCGCCTGTATCACCCAGCAATGACCGGTGATCACCACATATTCCTGCTTCATGAACATCATTCCCCCTTCCAGATGATGGTTCAACACTGCTTCCACTCTGATGACAAGCTCGGTTATGACTCACATCGTCCCATGCTGTCCTGCAGCAGTTCATTTCGCCTATACTAAACAGTATGCTAAACTCATATGTAACATAGCGGCAGTCTCATAGGTTGTAACCCACACAGACTCCTCATCCCTCGCTCCCACCATCACACCTTCCTTTCCACTTTCTCTTTCCAGTCCAGCCCCTCCAATTCCTGGGATAACTTCTGGACTTCTCAAAAACGTTTCAGACGTCCCAAATGCACAATTCTCATGCTATTCAGCAAATGAATTTTTACGCTCACTGGTGACGTAGTTTCCACAACTTGATATGGCCCCTGACACTCTGTACAAAAATTCTTCGTCTTCTCCTTCGGTGTGTAATAAGTCGATAGCATCACCCATTGGCCATATTTGCTATATAGCTCATTGTCTCCTCTTGTCGAATAGCGATGGCATTTTACGACCATATACTACGTCATGTGGAGACAGTCCTGAAATCATGTGCTGCTCTGAGTTCTACACGAGATCACATACACATCTTTTCACTTCTTACATTAGGGCGTGGATGTAGAGCACCCATCGTGAATTTCGTCACACATAACAGCTTACACAATTCTTGAACAAATCTGACATAAAGTGGGTTCACTGGTCCGTTATTATAATTTCAGGTACCCCGAACTTCAGATTCAGTTATTTACTAGCACTTCTGCCATTATTTTCCAGAAAGCACGAAAAATACTCTACAAATATGAGTTTGTATCTATTCACTAAGGGTATTTTGTTGAAAGGACCTGAAAAATCAATCCCAAGAAATTCAAACGGTGCTAATGCTTCAGGTAACCTCTGCAATGGTACTCTCGTTTAACACATATCAACTCTCTGTGCACGCTGTAGGCAACTCCACTCGTAGTGGTTTATACATGTATTCCTATTCTTTCACCAACAGCTATCTGCTACTCGCCTGTTGCTAGACTTAGGTCCCCCATGATCTGCTAATCTGTCATTCTTTGTCTCCTGTAATCCTCTATTCCTCAGTTTCGCTCGTGCTACCACTTATGATCCCAACTTGGTTTCTCTGTGTAGCAATCCATCCTGCATACAAAACTGTGGTTGTTTACTATGCTGCTTACACTAGTCATCCATCTTCTGCAATATCTGCCATGCGTTAAACTCATTACCACCTATTTGTAATATTGCTACTTTCTCACTCAAGCCTTCTGTGTTCCCATTTCTCTATCCAGGTTTATGTACGACCGCAAAATCAAACTCACTCAAATGCACCAAACATCATGGCAACCTACCAGGTGGGTCCCTCAACATCATAGAGATAACGAAGTAGCCGATCCATAGATACTGCTCAAAATCGCTTTTCCATTGTGGAGTACCTCCTCTCTGCTGAGTTCATTTGCCTTGATGCATAGGCCACCTGGTGCTCGAAGCCCTCCATTTCGTGATACAACACAAAACCGAGTGCGTAATTGCATATATCGCATGACAGAATGAGCTTCTTAAAAAAAAAAAAAAAATGTGTCATGCAATACTTTGTGTAATGTAATATCTTGTATAGACACCTTTAATAACCTGACCTGACACGTTCCACATCATTACGAAGTGTCGTGTCTATGATCTATGGAACAATTACTAATCTAATCTAATCTAACTGAAACCTGCAAACATTAAGATCGGACTTGATGTCAAAGTTACTTTCAGTTTTTCAAATGCGCATTGGCAAGCCTCTCACCAAACAAATTTTCCACAATTCTTCAGTAATTAAGGCAAAGGTCTGACAACAACTGCAAATCCGTTTACAGATCTCTGATAATAATTTGTGACTCCTAGAAATAACCGCAGTTCCTTCACTGACTCAGATCCAGAAAATTCACATATAGTTTTGACCAATCCAAGGTCTGTCTTAACCTCATCCTTACTAATTATGTGACGAAGGTATGCCGCCTCTTCTAACACAAAATTACGCTTCTCTGTACTCAAAGTTAAGTTATCTGCCCTTAGCGTCAGGAATACTTCCCTCAAGCATTGTACAACCTGTTCCCTACCACTCAATCCCTGCCCCTGTGGGCTATTACTCTCCTCAGTAAGGCTGTCCTTCAGTACTGATCAATGAATTCCTCCAGAATTGGCTGCAAGTACCTTGGGAATTGTATGATTTGTGATAAACTGGTAATTCATTTCCCATTGGCATCCGGTGCTGCGTAATATGAGTAGCTGGATACGGCCCATTTGCATAAACCAGATCCACAAATTCCAAAAGCAATTCTTCCATCGATGCTTTACCTTTCTTCATAACGAAGTTCAAGTGGCCTTTGGCGAGTATCCGTGGTCGAAACCCCATGCAGTCCCCTCTTCCTTCTTCAGGATATCGACATTAGCTATCATACAGGCTTAGAACTATTTTCCAATAAGCAACCTCCCAGATGCTCTGTACAACGTCTGGTTCTTTCAGTTTATCCATGTCCCATTTCCTTAAATTCCCACCTTTTTGCAGTTTCTTCATTTTTAGTCTACCGTTCATAACCAATAGTTTGTGGTCAGAGTCCACATCTGCCCCTGGAAATGTCTTACAATTTAATTAGGGAAACGAACTTGACGACATTTTAGAAGGAGAAGACGAAGTAGATGAAGACGATATCAGGGATACAGTAATGTAAGAAGAATTTGACAGAAAATTGAAACAACCAAGTGGAATCAAGGCGACACCTCTCAGGCTTTCCTCTCCTCGACAGAGACGTACAACCCCTTGGGAGAACCAGCCATGACGAAAATCTTCCATCTGGTGCGCCGCATATCTAAGGCAAGGGAAATTCTTCACACTTCAAAGAAATCAGGTGCTGACATATGTGAATACCGAATTATCGGTTTAAATTTTCATGGTTGTGAAATACTGACACGGATTGCTTACAAAAGAAGTGAAATGCTGACGAAAGTCTACCAAGAGCAAGAAGTTTTGGTTCCAGAGACATGTAGGAACACGTAATACAGTATTAACACTAAGACTTATCTTAGAAGACAGGATTGACAAAAGACGAACCGACTTTATTGCATTGGTAGATTTAGAAAAGACTTTTGAGAATGTGGGCTATATTACACTCATTGAAATTAAGAGGGTGGCAGGGATAAAGTACGTGGAGCTTGAAACCTTCCCGTCTCCTTTACGAGGTGCATACAAGTTCTAAGGCCTCCGATTTTTTTTCTAATTAACTACTGACCCGAAATCGACGAAACTGGCGTTACTTCTCGAAGTAATCGCCCTGCAGACGTACACCTTTTTTACAACACTGACGCCATGATTCCATGGCAGCGGCGAAGGCTTCTTTAGGAGTCTACTTTGACCACTGGAAAATTGCTGAGGCAATAGCAGCATGGCTGGTGAATGTGTGGTCACGGAGAGTGTCTTTCATTGTTGGAAAAAGCCAAAAGTCATTAGGAGCCAGGTCAGGTGAGTAGGGAGCATGAGAAATCACTTCAAAGTTGTTATCACGAAGAAACTGTTGCGTAACGTTAGCACGATGTGCGGGTGCGTTGTCTTGGTGAAACAGCACACGCGCAGCCCTTCCCGGACGTTTTTGTTGAAGTGCAGGAAGGAATTTGTTCTTCAAAACATTTTCGTAGGATGCACCTGTTACCGTAGTGCCCTTTGGAACGCAATGGGCAAGGATTACGCCCTCGCTGTCCCAGAACATGAACACCATCATTTTTCCAGCACTGGCGGTTACTCGAAATTTTTTGGTGGAGGTGAATCTGTGTGCTTCCATTGAGCTGACTGGCGCTTTGTTTCTGGATTGAAAAATAGCATTCACGTCTCATCCATTGTCACAACCGATGAAAAGAAAGTCCCATTAATGCTGTCATTGCGCGTCAACATTGCTTGGCAACATGCCACATGGGCAGCCATGTGGTCGTCCGTCAGCATTCGTGGCACCCACCTGGATGACACTTTTCGTATTTTCAGGTCGTCATTCAGGATTGTGTGCACAGAACCCACAGAAATGCCAACTCTGGAGGCGATCTGTTCAACAGTCATTCGGCGATCCCCCAAAACAATTCTCTCCACTTTCTCGATCATGTCGTCAGACCGGCTTGTGTGAGCCCGGGGTTGTTTCGGTTTGTTGTGACACGATGTTCTGCCTTCATTAAACTGTCGCACCCACGATCGCACTTTCGACACATCCATAACTCCATCACCACATGTCTCCTTCAACTGTCGATGAATTTCAATTGGTTTCACACCAAGCAAATTCAGAAAACGAATGATTGCACGCTGTTCAAGTAAGGAAAACGTCGCCATTCTAAGTATTTAAAACAGTTCTCATTCTCTCCGCTAGCGGTAAAATTCCATCTGCCATACGGTGCTGCCATCTCTGGGACGTATTGACAATGAACGCAGCCTCATTTTAAAACAATGCACATGTTTCTATCTCTTTCCAACCTGGCGAAAAAAAATCGGAGGCCTTACAACTTGAATGCACCTCATATACCTCTTTTGTTATTATGCAATAACCGTGTCCTCTTACCTCTTTCGTTAATGATAACCTTCCCTTTTACAATAACCTATGTAACCTTCTCTTAGGATTTCTATCTTTTGCTTAATAATAACAAATGATATCTTCCCTTTGAAATTTATTCTCTTTCTCAATTTTCGCATACAAATTTAATTGCTGTTTTATTTAAAAGTGATTTTCTGATTATTTTGACGAAACATAGAATGTGTCGTCGTCGCGGCCCTCAGTCGTTACCTGCAATAACCCGAAACTGTTCCTTGCCTTTTTTTCTGTTACTGGATCGCCATCTGCGACATGAATATACTTACTCTGTTTTACTATACTCTATTAGCTGCTGGTGGGCTTTCATAATAAGTGGCTGTATTTATTACCAAAGCTGACGTTATTCTTTAATAGAAATGCCAAAGTTTTACGTTGATGGTTTTTGGGATGGATTATAATCAGTAATTCAACATTGTTGGCAAAAATTAATTATATTCTGAAAACGTTTCTTCAAATATTTACTGCTTGTAATGAAATGATTTTACAAACGTTCGGATGGGTCTTACTTTTTACAATAATCTTGCGACTAGCAATGTGCAAACATACCTTCAGTAGTCTCGAGTTTCGCAAAGAAAATAATTGAATAATATTAATTCCTCTGATGGTAATAGTTAGCTGATGTCTCTGTACATCCGTTTATAATCTCTTGTAAATCATAGCTGGTGGCTGGCAGGCACACCGCTCCTCTCAACCTCTCGCTTAAGACCGCTACCGACTCCCTTCACGTCTCGTCTACTCGTCTACTACCGACATCCTACGAGCGCTACAGTGCGGTCTCTCCTGCCAACAATGCTTTCTGGTGCAGACAATCCCTGCTACCATTACAAAATGTATCAATGCGCGGTCTCTCCCGCTCTTTTCTTAAAATGTATCCATACAGGGTCTCTCCCGCCCTTTTTAAAATTATATAAATTTGCGGACTCTCTTGTCAACAACACTTTGGTGCAGACATTCCATGCTACCACAATTATTTCCAACATGACAAATATTAATTATTCCTACTTAATCCTATTAATAAAATATAAACATCTATCAGAAATTGTGATTTGACAATAGACACTAGAAATATACACATCTTACATAACCCTCCACTGGGTTTCCTTAAAATTTTCCTACGTCGTTAAGTCATTTGAAGTAAGGAGAAAATTTGATTATAATAATATGTGTAGTAATAAGAAAGATCATGATAGAATATTTCTTTCAACAAAGCACATACATATACTGTCATAAGAATTTGTTTTCGTAAGTCTAACACAGAGAATATTCAGAAGAGTATACATCAAAATACACAAATAATATAAGTCAGTAAGTTGGAAATGTACATCAGATAGTAAAAGTTATTTATATTTCTAATAGTAATGGATGGCAAAAATTAGAACATACACTCCTGGAAATTGAAATAAGAACACCGTGAATTCATTGTCCCAGGAAGGGGAAACTTTATTGACACATTTCTGGGGTCAGATACATCACATGATCACACTGACAGAACCACAGGCACATAGACACAGGCAACAGAGCATGCACAATGTCGGCACTAGTACAGTGTATACCCACCTTTCGCAGCAATGCAGACTGCTATTCTCCCATGGAGACGATCGTAGAGATGCTGGATGTAGTCCTGTGGAACGACTTGCCATGCCATTTCCACCTGGCGCCTCAGTTGGAATAGCGTTCGTGCTGGACGTGCAGACCGCGTGAGACGACGCTTCATCCAGTCCCAAACATACTCAATGGGGGACAGATCCGGAGATCTTGCTGGCCAGGGTAGTTGACTTACACCTTCTAGAGCACTTTGGGTGGCACGGGATACATGCGGACGTGCATTGTCCTGCTGGAACAGCAAGTTCCCTTGCCGGTCTAGGAATGGTAGAAAGATGGGTTCGATGTTCGTTGACGGTTTGGATGTACCGTGCACTATTCAGTGTCCCCTCGACGATCACCAGTGGTGTACGGCCAGTGTAGGAGATCGCTCCCCACACCATGATGCCGGGTGTTGGCCTTGTGTGCCTCGGTCGTATGCAGTCCTGATTGTGGCGCTCACCTGCACGGCGCCAAACACGCATACGACCATCATTGGCACCAAGGCAGAAGCGACTCTCATCGCTGAAGACGACACGTCTCCATTCGTCCCTCCATTCACGCCTGTCGCGACACCACTGGAGGCGGGCTGCACAATGTTGGGGCGTGAGCGGAAGACGGCCTAACGGTGTGCGGGACCGTAGCCCAGCTTCATGGAGACGGTAGCGAATGGTCCTCGCCGATACCCCAGGAGCAACAGTGTCCCTAATTTGCTGGGAAGTGGCGGTGCGGTCCCCTACGGCACTGCGTAGGATCCTACGGTCTTGGCGTGCATCCGTGCGTCGCTGTGGTCCAGTCCCTGGTCGACGGGCACGTGCACCTTCCGCCGACCACTGGCGACAACATCGATGTACTGTGGACACCTCACGCCCCACGTGTTGAGCAATTCGGCGGTACGTCCACCCGGCCTCCTTCATGCCCACTATACGCCCTCGCTCAAAGTCCGTCAACTGCACATACGGTTCACGTCCTCGCTGTCGCGGCATGCTACCAGTGTTAAAGACTGCGATGGAGCTCCGTATGCCACGGCAAACTGGCTGACACTGACGGCGGCGGTGCACAAATGCTGCGCAGCTAACGCCATTCGACGGCCAACACCGCGGTTCTTGGTGTGTCCACTGTGCCGTGCATGTGATCATTGCTTGTACAGCCCTCTCGGAGTGTCCAGAGCAAGTATGGTGGGTCAGACACACTGGTGTCAATGTGTTCTTTTTTCCATTTTTTAGGAGTGTAGTTTATGTTTCATTATAAATTGGCATCTATTAGTACTATATTGAAGCAAGGGAAAAAGGAATTGGATAGCATAGTCAAAGCACTGGAAACTGTCTGTGATTGCACTCAAAAGTCCGTTTCTTTCCCTCACACAGCATAACACCAGGTTTCCCCAAGTGATTCTGTCGTCTCTTTGATCCATAGTTTTAATGTAACCAAACACTAAGTTAACCATCGAATTGCTTGAGTTGCCACAGCTACATCAGGTACAAGTTTGAACTCCAATTGTCTATTAGTAGTGATGGTGTGCATCTTGGTATGCAAGCACCTATTGACGTACATCATGACTGTGGTGTGCATCTTGGTATGCCGACACCTCATAGAAAACATCGTAGATTGAAGTAACGTGGATCACTATTCACTTTGTTTGTGCTCCATAACCATGGGGATGCACAGGAATTAAGGTACAGATATAATCATTTTGTCAAAAGGTTCACGGATATGGTTGATACCGTTACTACCAAATTTTACATCATCTCTTTCCTCTGTGCTCATAAAATTATTTATTTTACTTTTAAAAGGACAAAATATGTCACCTTATGTGACTGTAGAAAAAGTTTATAGTTTTAAACAATTACATAAAGAAACACATTTTCCATCTGTAGTGAATTCAGCCTACAATACATATTACATTACCTGACAGTCAATAACATAAACATATATTTCTGTAAGTGGAATTTAATAGTACATTTAGGCATCAACATTTGAAATAAAATAGACAAGTACCTTTATACAAACTATGTCACTTTCTGTGACTCTAAATAAATCATAATCTGGTGATCATATAAATAATTACTGTTATATTACTTCACAGGTTGTGAATTCACAGTTATTGAAATATAAAAGTACATTTTAACAAAATATGTCACTTTCTGTGACTTCAGTATGTTCGGTAATGCGTTCGTCAGTTACGAGTCATATTGGTAGTCGACTATATATTATGTTTGAGTTGTGTAGCACACATTGTCATTGTTATTTAAGAGAAAACATTTTTTTTATTTTAGTTAGAGTGCGAATCGATATGCTGACATTTGGTGTGATCTGTTTTTCCTATGTTTGTATCTGATGTAAAAGATATCATGTTCAATGCAGAAAAAATTTTTCGAATAGCAAAGTACATATAGTAAGCAATTTAATGTGGTTTCTCCATCCATAGTGCTGCACTGCGCTGTGTCACCTGTTATCAAAATAAACCATTACTAAATTATATTCCTTGAATACTAACATCTTCATTCTCCTCTCTCCTTTATACCTCCTGTCATCTTTCTGCATAGCCTATAATAAAATATTCATTGTTAATAATCATCAGCGCATGGCATCACTTCAATATCTCTCTGTATCACCTATAACAAAACACTCATGGTTAATAATCATCAGCGCACGGCATGACTTCAACATCTCTCAGCATCTGGAAAATCGCGTCAGTTCTCAGCTTGACCTGTAAAGCATTTATCCACATTTCTCCATATTCAATACTTATATTATAATTAAAACTACGTTTGTTTTGGTGAACTATGACAACAATGCTGCATGCACAGCTTAAAGAATACATCTAATTGCTACTACTGTATGAAAATTATTTGTATGTGTTATAGATTTACATTTAAAGTAGTCCTGTTAATTGCGTCACTTACCTTACGTAATGCGAAATAAATGTCCTGCGAGAACGCTTCTAAGACTGCTATTAATGTTCAGTGTATTTACCTGCGGTCGAATCGAGGTGACCTGTTGTGCACGTAAATAACTTATTAGTAGCTCACTGTATTCGGGCTTGCTAGAATGTGTCAAAAAAGCTCATTGTTATACTCTGTCAATATGTATCCCTGTAAGAAGGTTTTTCTATTTTAAGAATTTCTTTATGTTTGACATATGATGGTTTCCCCTCGATTTTTTTGTTCTGGGTGTCTCAATGTGTACTACATTAGCGTGCGGAATATTTCGAATGCTGTACAGTCCTGCGTATAGAAGTTCAAATTTTTGCACCGTTTCTTCCCTTTATGTGACAGGTAATGGGTACAAACTAGTACCTTATCGCCAATCTCGTACTTGCGTAATCTACTTACCAGCTTCTGCTGTCTCTTCCGACGATCTGCAGCTCCGCTAATGCCATGTCTATTATCTCACAATGACGAAGTATACGCTTCTTTGGAAAAGCAATTATTTCAGTAAGTTTATTCGGTGGGTCTTTATTCGTCAGTATTACAGTTGGTGAGAGCATCATTGACTCATTAGGTATTGGATTTATTACTTCCTGAAACTGCGAAATGCATTCGTCCCATGTTGTATGCTTTCTGTGGCAATAAATTCTACAAAGTTTCCCGATCTCTTTCATTATCCTTTCTGACGGGTTAGAGGAACTGTGATATCTTGATATGTAAATTGGTGTTATGTTCTTACTCTCTAACATTTGTTTCCATATGTCTGACCTAAAGTGCGGTCCATTATCTGAAATAACCTTCTGTACATCTCCTAATATTGATAGAAAATCTCTTACAAATGCTCTTGATACTGATCTAGCTGTTGCTTTCCTTAGTGGAGAAAATGTTACAAATTTGGATGTCAGTTCTACGGCTACTAGAATGTAACTATAACCTTTAATTGTTCTGGGGATTTGACCGAAAAGATCTACTGCTGCCATGTGTCTTAACTTAACCGGTATGATGGGATACAGTGGCGGAATATGTGATACTGTGGATGATTTAGCTTTCTGACATATCTTGCAGGATGCTATAACTTTGCGAATGTGTTTTTCCATATTGCTGAAGTGACAATTTTGTCGAAGAATTAGAAAGCATTTCCTAGCTCCGTAATGTGCATAGCTTAGGTGCGTATACCATATCAATTTGTTTCTGATCCTTTCTGGAATGCATAAAAGCCAATTGTTACCGTCTGGGTACGAGAGAATAAACAGAATATTTTGATGTATAGTGTAATTATGTTACAATCTCTTTTAGTGTTTCAACTTTCTGCTGTTCTCTCTCTATGTACTGTAATGCTGATGATATAAAGTTTTCGAAAGCTGCTTCTTTGATATACATAATACTATGGTTGTTGTAGCAGAAGATATTTTCTTTCTCTAGTCGTTTATGCTGAATAGATCTCGATAGTTTGTCGGCAACAATATTCTGCGTGCCTGGAATGTGTACAATAGTAAAGTCGAACTCATGAAGATATAATTTCCAACGGCTTAATCTATCATGCGTAAGTTTTGCTGATAATAAAAACTGGATTGCTTGGTGATCGGTATATACTGTGGTGTGTCTTCCATATAGATAATCACGAAATCTCTTAAATGCCCACACTACGCATAGCGTCTCTAATTCTGTTACAGAGTAATTGCGCTCTGCTGGAGAAAGTATCCTGCTTGCAAACGCAATATGTTTAACGATTGTCTTACCGTCCTCCTCTACTTCCTGGAAAATATGTACTCCTAGTGCTGTAGTTGAACTATCTGTTGCAATGGAAAAGTTTTGTGTTGGGTCAGGATGCGATAACAAAGGTGCCCTTAGTAACGCTTCTTTCAAATTCTCGGATTCAGCTTCAGCGTTTTCATTCCATGACCAAATTGTGTTTTTTACTTGTGAGCTGGTATAGCAAGGGTGTGTCTTATGCTTTGTAATGAATGCATTTTCTAAAATAATTAATACGGCCTAAAAAGCTCCGTAGTTCCTTCTTATTTGTTGGCACTTTGATATCTTTCAATGCTTGCAATTTGTCGCAGTCTGGTGCAATATTGTTTGTGAAATGATATGACCTAGAAATTTTATTAAGACTTTTCCAAATTCAGATTTACGGAGGTTTATAGTTACACATTTCTGCTCGAATGTATTCAGTAATTGTTGAAGAGTGTGGTTGTGCTGTTCCCAGTTTTCTGCCTCGATTAGAATGTCATCTACATATGTAGTAATTTTGTTTTTAAGATCGTGTGGGAGAATTGTATTCATGCCTCGTATAAAGGCTGCAGACGAAATAGTTAGTCCCAACGGAAGTTTACAAATGGTTCAAATGGCTCTGAGCACTATGGGACTTAACATCTATGGTCATCAGTCCCCTAGAACTTAGAACTACTTAAACCTAACTAACCTAAGGACAGCACACAACACCCAGCCATCACGAGGCATAGAAAATCCCTGACCCCGCCGGGAATCCAACCCGGGAACACGGGCGTGGGAAGCGAGAACGCTACCGCACGACCACGAGATGCGGGCTGGAAGTTTACAAAATTGGTAACATACAACAAAGCAAAGGAGTGCCGTATACTTTCGGCAATTTGGATGCAACTGGATTTTCCAAAATCCTGATTTGAGATCTATGGTGGTATATATAGAGGTGCCATGAAACTTTTGCAGTAACTCTTCTAACGTCTGTGGTCGGTCAGTTTCTGTAATGATTATTTTATTAACCTCACGTGAATCTAAAAGTAAACGGACTGATCCATCCTTCTTTTCAACGATGTGTAATGGATTTATATAATGGCTTGCTCCTGGTTCAATTATACCCTGATCAGTCATTGCTCGTAACTCTTTCTTAACTGCTTGTGTGTATATATGCGAGATTGGATAGTGTTTTGCTTTGAAAGTCTCGTGTGGTTTCACCTGAAATTCGTACATAAATTCTGTCATCGTTCCTGGAACATTGTTAAAAACTGTTTTATGTTGCTCAAGAATATTTTCTAATTCTGTGCGCTTTGTGTCGTCTTTTGCTATACTGTCTCCAACCTTGCGCGTAATTGTCTCTAATACATTATACTCCTGTTCCTCTGCCATGTCGTTATTATGTGTATTCGTGTATAGTGTGAGATAACAATCGTTGTCCTTAGAATCTGCAATAATCTCGCTCCCGTGCATATTTTGTTCTTTTGAGGATACTGTGTTTTGAAATCTCACTACCACTTCACTGTCTTCCTTCTGTAATGATAGGTATGATGATTTAAAGTCAAACTTTGCGTCGTACTGTACGAGAAAATTCATTCCTAATATTATATCAGTTTGTAAATGTGGAACTATCCAACAATTGCTGTGGAAAGTTTGCCCTGCAAAAACAAACGCTAATTGTGTCTGTCTTTTGACTTCAATGATTTTTCCTGGAAATGCTCCCTTAACTTTAGTTTTGTGTAAAGGGAATACTGGATAATCATTATCGCTATTGCATCTGTTAAATGTTTCTTCGCTAATTACACACATTGGTGAGACTGAATCAATTATGGCATAAATAATTTGTGACTTTAAATTTATCTGGATTATTGGGTGGCATATAGTTTTCTGCATGATCGGTTTTACGTGTAACAATGTATCTCGAACGTCGTCAAATGTAATGGCATTCTCTATCGTTATCTTTTCTCTGCCCTTATTCATAGTGTCGTCATTTAGAGATTCATCACAGGCTATCACTAGTCATAAATGTTCTGACATGTCATTTTCTGTTGGAGAGTGTTGTGTGTTTTCTATAAGCTGTACTGTTCTACCGTTTTGATTATTAGCGGTAGGTGGCGGATGAAATCTAGTGTCTGGTACATTCAGACGATAACTTAGTTGTTGTACACTGTTTGAATTTCTATGAAAATTATCATTGTAGAATGTGCTTTGCGGTCGGTGTTCGTTTTCTCTCCTTCTGTCGTCATAACTGTGGTTGTACGGCGAGGCACGCGTGTTTCTCGCTGTCTTTGTTCTTTTTGTGTATTTGCGACTGACCCATGTAATTGTTTGCACCTGTCGCATTTTCTTGGCGATAAGTCATGTGGAAGTTTGACCGGTTCGGCATTTACTGACGTATATGTGTCGTGTTATTTGGATGGCTTTGTTCTTGTCTTGAATTGTTATGTACATTGTTACTATACTGCTGTTCATTGACTCCCTGTGTGTATTCTCGATTAAAGTTTTCATTTTCGCTGCGAAAGCGTTTATTATGATTGTTATTGCCAAATAGTGTTTGCTCAAAATTAATATTGTTTGTCTGGTTTGCCTTATGTCGTGAAAATTTCTTATTAACAAACGCATAATCTGCTTGGTGTACCTCTAGCAATTGCAGGATGTCTCTAAATGCGTACACGCAGTACTGTTAATAATGACACTTTTAATGCTCTAGGGGGTTTTGAAATATACAGCTGTATTAATGTGGATTGACTGTATGGCTCATTGAGGTATTGGTTTTGTTCTACCATATACTTGAAAAATTGTGTGATTGTTGGGACAGTAGAATTCTCGAAATTGGCAGACTAATTAGCAGAACTTTAATGCTACTCTGTGTGGTATCTGACCAATATGCTGCTAGAAATGCTTCCTGGAATGCTTCTACTGCAAAACACTGTCTAGAAATTGGTCGCATTCTTCTCGCTGGTTCCCCTTCAAGAAAACTAATAATAAATTCTAGCTCATGTTGAACTGGCCATGATGGTGGGAGTGCCGCATTGAATTGTTGGATCCAGTCCAGTGGATGTATTTGCGTCCTGTCGTTTTTAAATGTTTTAAACTTTCTCACTGAAAGAAAATGCTTGTGGTCGAAACCATCATGTCTTTGTGTGTAATTATTTTCGTAATGTTGTGAATATGAATTTGCGTGTCTTCCTGCCTGGTTAAGATCTCTTACTCTCTGAAGTCTACCGACATTATATGTATTGTGCATCTGAGGCATGTCGTAATGGTGTGTGTTCTGTTGGAATTGATTGTTTGCAGTTGTTTCTTGTGTTTCAGCTATCCTTTGCTGTAAAGAATTGATTTTAGGATGTAACAAATTATTACGTGATTCTAGGTCTACGACTGTTTGTTGCACATTTGTAATTTGCGTATCTTTACTATTAGAAATCTGTTGAACTGTGACTGGTGTAGTGTCATCTGATTTACTGTCATTGGTAGTATCTAACAGGTCAATTTTTGTAGTGAGTTCGTTGATCTTTTCTGTCAATTTGTTTCGTAATTTACGACTACTTTTGGTTACTTTCTTAAAATCTGCTTTCAAATTTTCTGAGTCTTGTTTGATTTCTGTGTGTTCCATTTTGTCAGTTAGTGTCAGAACTTCTTCTGTTAATTTATTCATAATATTCTGCATTTCAGTGTGTGTAGAAATTTTCGCCCCAATTGTATGTGATCCGATTTCCGTGAGCCTCTCTTGTATTTGAATATTTGTCTCCTTAACCGTTTCGATTTCTTCCGAAATCGAGTGTATGTGATTGTCCACGTAAGTCTTTCCCTGAGCAAACACTTTCTTTTTGTCGTCCTGTCGCTGTTTATTAATTGTTTGTGATAGTTCTTTTCCTTCTTTATCCAGCGATCGAACCAGTTTGCGGTGAAGTATCAAACAGTTTTCTGTGTGATTGTTAAAACGTTCATCAATGTGAGCGTTTTGTTTAGAAAAGTTCTCTGTCATTGTTTCTCGTATGCTTACCGCGAATCCTTCTTGTTTATCTGTTATTTCTTGAATCTTGGCGTGTAATTCTTGGTTTGATTTTTCAGCGACTGCTTAAATTTCTACTTTGATTTCGTGTTTTAGATTTTGGTACATTTTGTCTAATTTCTGATCTGTGTGTGTGTGTTCTGCCTTGATTTTGTTTTTTAGGTCTGCTGATTCTTGTGCCCTTCTGTTAAAGTTTTGATTCATGTCTTGTCTCATATGCAGCAAAAATGCCATTATTGGATCCGTTTAGGACTGATTTCTGTGTGTATTTGTATTCATTGTTAAACCAGACGATTGTAATCGTGTCACTTCTTCCGTGGTTTCGGAATTTTTGTCAATAAAACTGTGGTATCTGTTACCCAGATTGTGTAGCTGTGTACCGTTTGAATCTGTTTCGGCACGTAATTGAGTCACACTGTTTGACTTCATTGTGGTGGTTTCGTTACTGATACTATTATGTCTGCTACGCATAATTTGTGAGTTTGTAGCGTCTGTTGTATTTACAAACAAATTATTTTGCACTAATGTCTCCTTATCAGTTGGTATTTCTGAAGTTGATTGTTCGTCAAAAGATTCCATATTACTACTACTCTCGAATGTCTGTTCATCTAATGTTTCACTATCGGGTTTTTCACACGTATTATTTCTGTCTATTCCTGAAAAGAATTTCTCGTCAGTATTTTCTGCACTTTTATCGCTTTGAGAACGAGTAATTATTCTGCGAGACAGTGTCTATAATTAGCACACGCAACAAAATATAGCATTGTTTAAAGCGGATTCAACACTGAACAAACACTGAACAAACACTGAACAAACACTTTTTAACGCAGAATCAATAAAGCAAACAGAATTGCCGATGGGCTGTGAATTAAAGGTATACACTTTAGTATAAGCGTGGCGCCACTTAACACTAGCTTATTCATACAATTGTCAGAGTCAGTATATTCATTTTCACATTAGATTCACTAAAGAGTCTTACTGATTGGATGTCGCCAAGTGAAATCTTCCCGTCTCCTTTATACCTCTTTTGTTATTACGCAATAACCGTCTCCTCTATACCTCTTTTGTTAATGATAACCTACCCTTTTACAATAACCTATATAACCTTCCCTTAGGATTTCTATCTCTTGCTTAATAATAACAAATGAAATCTTCCCTTTGAAATTTATTCTCTTTCTCAATCTTTGCATACAAATTTGATTGCTCCTTATTAAAAGTGATTTTCTGATTATTTCGACGAAACATAGAATGTGTCGTCGTCGTGGTCCTCAGTCGTTATCTGCAGTAAACCAAAAATGTTCCTTACATTTTTTTTTTTTTACTGTTACTGGATCGCCATCTGACTGATACATCGAACTGCGACATGAAAATACTTACTCTGGTTTACTATACTCTGTGAACTGCTGGTGGGCTGTCATAATAAGTGGCTGTATTTATTACCAAAGCTGACGTTATTCTTTATTAGCAAAGCTGACGTTATTCTTTAATTAATTTGACTGAAGTTAGTAATTCTTAGTTAAACTTTTTCTCAACAACAATAAAATTTTGTAAAGTTTTACATTGATGGTTTTTGGGATGGATTATAATTAGAAATGCAATATTGATGGCCAAAGTTAATTATATTCTGAATGAAATGATTTTACAAACGTTAAAATGGGACTTACTTTTTACAATAATCTTACAACTAGCAATGCGCAAACATACCTTCAGTAGTCTTGAGTTTCTAAAAAAATTAATTCAGTAATATTAGTTTCTCTTATTATAATACACTCCTGCAAATTGAAATAAGAACACCGTGAATTCATTGTCCCAGGAAGGGGAAACTTTATTGACACATTCCTGGGGTCAGATACATCACATGATCACACTGACAGAACCACAGGCACATAGACACAGGCAACAGAGCATGCACAATGTCGGCACTAGTACAGTGTATATCCACCTTTCGCAGCAATGCAGGCTGCTATTCTCCCATGGAGACGATCGTAGAGATGCTGGATGTAGTCCTGTGGAACGGCTTGCCATGCCATTTCCACCTGGCGCCTCAGTTGGACCAGCGTTCGTGCTGGACGTGCGGACTGCGTGAGACGACGCTTCATCCAGTCCCAAACATGCTCAATGGGGGACAGATCCGGAGATCTTGCTGGCCAGGGTAGTTGACTTACACCTTCTAGAGCACGTTGGGTGGCACGGGATACATGCGGACGTGCATTGCCCTGTTGGAACAGCAAGTTCCCTTGCCGGTCTAGGAATGGTAGAACGATGGGTTCGCTGACGGTTTGGATGTACCGTGCACTTTTCAGTGTCCCCTCGACGATCACCAGTGGTGTACGGCCAGTGTAGGAGATCGCTCCCCACACCATGATGCCGGGTGTTGGCCTTGTGTGCCTCGGTCGTATGCAGTCCTGATTGTGGCGCTCACCTGCACGGCGCCAAACACGCATACGACCATCATTGGCACCAAGGCAGAAGCGACTCTCATCGCTGAAGACGACACGTCTCCATTCGTCCCTCCATTCACGCCTGTCGCGACACCACTGGAGGCGGGCTGCACGATGTTGGGGCGTGAGCGGAAGACGGCCTAACGGTGTGCGGGACCGTAGCCCAGCTCATGGAGACGGTTGCGAATGGTCCTCGCCGATACCCCAGGAGCAACAGTGTCCCTAATTTGCTGGGAAGTGGCGGTGCGGTCCCCTACGGCACTGCGTAGGATCCTACGGTCTTGGCGTGCATCCGTGCGTCGCTGCGGTCCGGTCCCAGGTCGACGGGCACGTGCACCTTCCGCCGACCACTGGCGACAACATCGAAGCACTGTTGAGCAATTCGGCGGTACGTCCACCCGGCCTCCCGCATGCCCACTATACGCCCTCGCTCAAAGTCCGTCAACTGCACATACGGTTCACGTCCACGCTGTCGCGGCATGCTACCAGTGTTAAAGACTGCGATGGAGCTCCGTATGCCACGGCAAACTGGCTGACACTGACGGCGGCGGTGCACAAATGCTGCGCAGCTAGCGCCATTCGACGGCCAACACCGCGGTTCCTGGTTTGTCCGCTGTGCCGTGCGTGTGATCATTGCTTGTACAGCCCTCTCGCAGTGTCCGGAGCAAGTATGGTGGGTCTGACACACCGGTGTCAATGTGTTCTTTTTTCCGTTTCCAGGAGTGTAGTTAGCCGATGTCTCTGCACATCCGTTTATAATCTCTTGTAAATCATAGCTGTTGGCTGGCAGGCACACCGCTCCTCTCATCCTCTCGCTTCAGACCTGCTACCGACTCGCTTCACATCTCGCTTACTACTGATTCCTACGAACGCTAAAGTGCGGTCTCTCCTGCCAACAATGCTTTCTGGTGCAGACAATCCCTGCTACCACAATTATTTCCAACATGACAAATATTAATTATTCCTACTTAATCCTTTTAATAAAATATAAACATCTTTCATAAATTGTGGTTTGACAATAGACAATTTATGAAAGATGTTTATATATGTATGATGTATATATATGATGTTTATATAGACAATGTCTATTGTCAAACCACAATTTATGAAAGATGTTTATATTTTATTAATAGGATTAAGAAGGAATAATTAATATTTGTCATGTTGGAAATAATTGTGGAGCTAAGGCTTATATCTACGGCTTGTGCAAGGACTTGATTGCAGTTATAAAAATAGAAGGTCATGAAAGGAAGCAATGGGTGAGAAGGGAGTGAGGTAGATTCTAAGCCTGTCCCCGACGTTTTTCAACCTACGCGTTGAGCAAGCAGTAAAGGGTGGGAAGGAGAAATTTAGATAAGGAAATGATAAACTGAAATAAGGGAATTATTGTCCAGAGAGAAGAAATAATGAATTTGCGATTTGTCGATGAAGGGATGTTAAAATGAAATTATCGTAC
Source organism: Schistocerca serialis cubense (assembly GCF_023864345.2). Taxonomy (NCBI): domain Eukaryota; kingdom Metazoa; phylum Arthropoda; class Insecta; order Orthoptera; family Acrididae; genus Schistocerca; species Schistocerca serialis. The sequence goes on from NC_064646.1 coordinate 1,077,454, forward strand.
GGTATTATTGGTCGGGAAGGGAAGTAGATTGGTCCTGCAATTTGGTATGCTGCAAAATCCTTGAACACATTCTCACTTCGAATATAACAAATTTTCTTCTGTCCACGAATGAACTTGGTTTTAGAAAGCATGCTCGTGCGAAACTCAACTTGCCCTTTTCTCACGTGATGTACTGCGAGTTATGGATGAAGGGCAACAGGCAAATTCCGTATTACTAAATTTCCGGAAACCTTCTGATACGGTACGCCATGGCAGGCTGTTAAATAATGTACGAGCATATAGAATAGGTTCGCAATATTCGTGTGAATCGAAGACTTCATAAGTTAATAGAATCCAATATGTTTTCTTCGAAGGCGAATATTTATCAGAGTCAGAGGTGTCGTCAGGAGTGCCCCGAGAAGTGTAATTGGACAGCTATTTTTCTCTGTATATATAAATGATTTGGCGGACTGGGTGGGCAGAAATCTCCGGTTGTTTGTTAATGATGCTGTGGTGCAGGGCAAGGCAACAAAATTTTAGTGACTGTAGGAGGTTACAAGACGAGTTAGACAAAATTTCCATTTGATATTAAGAATGACAGTGAGCTTTAAATGTAGAGAAATGTAAGCTAATGTGGGTGAGTAGGAGAAACAAAGCCGTAATTCGCGGATACAGCATTATTAGTGTCCTGCTCGACACACTCACGTCGTTTTAATATCTGGGTGTAACGTAGCAAAATGATATGGAATGGAACGAACATGTAATGATTGTGGTTGGGAGAATTATAGGATACTGTTGTTCGTCTGTAAAGAAGACTAATACAGGATGGTAGTGCGACCTATTCTTGAGCACTGCTAAGTATTTGAGATCCGTACCAGAGCGGATTAAAGGAAGACATCGAAGCAATTCAGAGTTGGGCTCCTAGATTTGTTACTGGTAGGCTCGAACAGCAAGAAAGTGCTACGATCACGATTCTGGAACTCTAATGAGATTCCCTGGACGGAAGGCTACATTCTTTTGGAGAAACACTACTGAGAAAATTTAGAGAACCGGGATTTGAAGATGACTGCAGAACGATTCTACTGCCTCCAACATACATCGTGCACAAAGAATACGAATATAAGACACGAGTATTTAGTGCCCCTACGGGGGCATAAGAAAATGAACGATCTTTTTGGAGTCAAATGCGGAACCACGCAATCTAGGCACAGTGGCGCTGACAATAAGGTTCAAATGGTTCTGAGCACTATGCGACTTAACTTCTGAGGTCATCAGTCGCCTAGAACTTAGAACTAATTAAACCTAACTAACCTAAGGACATCACACACATCCATGCCCGAGGCAGAATTCGAACCAGCGACCATAGCGATCGCTCGGCTCCAGACTGCAGCGCCCAGAACCGCACGGCCACTCCGGCCGGCGCTGACAATAAGACCACGAGGTGTCGACTGCAGGAGAGGGAAAGATATTTGAGGACAAACTGACGTTGTAAGATGAACATAACTGGAACATTGTTCATGCAATGCAGTCGTATTAAATATGGCGATGCTAAGGAGAATAGCTTAGGCAAGTAGATTGTAACTGCGAAGTCTTTCACTACGGAGTCTTCGGATAAAAATTTCTCGTTTGACTTGTCGCATCAGATTCGCACAAATTCCCAAGCTTTCGAAGACAGCCTCCAACCTCGTCGTCGGATTCAACATTTAACGATGTTTATCCAATGTGATGAGGAACTTTGGGATTTAATTCGAATTTGATAAGGCATGTTAAACGAAAAACTTTTCAGCTAGAGGGTGTGAATGAGTTTCGTTACTTGGGCAACTAATTAAGTAGAGAGGAGGCATCGACTGACTTACTCCTCCCCTTCCCCCCCTCCCCCACAACACGGAAGCTGGATGCGTGTCGTACTTTTCTAAGCGTCCGTTGTGTGTGTTTTCCACCACTCCACCACAAGCACCAACGAATTTCTGGAGGATTGTCGTGTCGCAAATCGAATTATCATATAAATCACGTTAAGGGACTTAACAAACTTAACACAGGCAGACGGCGGGATAGTGATTGATACCTGTTGCTTGACTTCCGGGTACGCTGCCGATACGGTTCCACACTGTCGATTAGCGAACAAAATTAGCGATGTAGGATCAGATTCCAGAGTAGATTCCTGACATCCTCCCAGACAGTATACATCAAGTGCTCCTTAACGGCGCGAAGTTACGAGGTTTCGGAAGTACTCTAAGCAAGTGTTATACAACCGTTACTGCTTACACTGTGTATAAACGATACCTTTTGAACAATCATAAACGATTTAGGAGACATTCTGAGGTGCCCTCTTACACTACTGGCTGATGATGCTGTCGTTTGTCGTGTAGGAGAAACAGAAGTTCAAAACGAATTGCAAAAGGATTTTGACCATATATTTACGTGGTGTGAAAAGGGTATTTGAAACCAAAGAATAAAAAGTGTGAGGTCCTCTAAATGAGTGCTAAAAATTCTGGTACTTCGTTTACACGATAAATCACACAACTTTAAACGTTGCGTATTCATATAAATATCTAGGAATAACAATTCAGAACAACTTGAACCATGACATAGATAAGATCGTGAAGAAGTTGAACAAACAAAGTGCACCCTATTCGCAGAATATTTAGAGGCTAGAATAGATCTACTGACGAGACAGCCTACACTACTGTAGATCGTCCTCTTCTGGAGTACTGCTGCATGGTATGGGATCCTTGCCAGATAGACACACGACAAGTTCAAAGAATGGAGTCTCGCTTTGTGTTATTGCGAAATAGGGGAGAGGGTGTGATGATATCTTTTCATAAAATTTCATATTACCAACTTTCTCCTTCAAATCCCACATCATTTCCCTACTGCCACCTATACCCTTATCAGCCAGATCATGAAGACCACCTCTCTAACAGCTGATATGTCCACCCTCTTGTTCAAAGCGCCGAAGAAGCTCTTCACAAGCATCAACACGTCGTTCTCTCATTTCAGGAGTCAGCTGCCGTGGCACCCATCTTGCAGACACTTTGTGATACTGGAGCACATCATGCACAATGTGGTGTGCTGACTTATGAATAATCTGTAAACATGCTGCAATATCATTAAGTGTCACTCTGCGGTTTTCCTTCACTATGGATTCAACTGCTGCAATATTCTGTGGAGTCACAACTCGTTGTGCCCGACCTGGACGAGGAGCATCTTCCACTGAAGTCACACCATTTGCGAACTTCCTACTCCATTCGTAGACTTGCTGCTGTGACAAACATGCATCACCGCACTGAACCTTATTCGTCGTTGAATTTCAATGGGTTTCACACCTTCACTACGCAAAAAACGAATAACAGAAAGCTGTTCTTCCCTGGTGCAAGTCGCAAGTGGGGCGGCCATCTTTATACTGGTACTGCGACGGTATGTGTGCATCTGCACTACGCTGCCACCTACAGGCCATTCTGCACACTGTTTGTAGCACGTCTACCAACTTACAGGATATCGGCGTGAAATTTCGATTTGTTATTACAAATTTAAGGTTTTCATTTGACTCACCCTCGTATTTTAAGGTAAATATATTACCAGCTAACGAAGACATTACCACTACTACACAAAACGTTAGCTCTGGAAACGCACACAGCAGTGAAAATATGCGACGATGTGTGCTTATCAACAAGGCACAAAAACGCAAAGGTAGTAAGTGAACTAAGAGTGAACAAAGACAAAAATGGAAAAAAGGAATTGTACCGTAACTTTCCATAATAGAAAAAGAAAACGTGCTAATACAGTTGAAGAGATTAAATGACATTCTACTGGGTTTCCCTACTACACGTCTGTGAGCCTTAAGACTGCGTGAGACTCTTCTCCCAGAAGAAAAGCAGTGCCACCCGAGATGGTGAAAGAGGTTGACCTCCTTCTGAGGCCTTACACTAGTATTTCACTAGCTCTAGAAAAAGTTGTCTAACTGATGTAAAGCTAAACAATGATAACAGTAAACACAATAAAACGTGGAACATCTCGATTACATTCAGATGTGGACATGAGTTAAACAAGTGTGCCAATAAGCGCCAATACAGTTCGGCGTGGCGCTAGGGTTCACGGTGACGTCACAGCTCGCAGCCTGCCTGTACATGACCCCTAGCGTGTAGTCAAGTATCTCTGGCTGATGCTATTGTGCATTGAATCTGAGCTGTAGGAGGTTCAGCGGCGTACTCTTGACAAAATACACGCCGCGCATCTGTGAGTGCACTACAGGTGACCTTGGACGCCCTCTGTCGTTATGGGAGCACCACTTCGTCTCACTGCACGCTGGGTGGTCCAGACCCACACGGACCGCGCAAGGCCGCCATCCCTGCAATGTCGGAGTTTGAAACCAACACCTGAGTTCTGTGACAGAGGGCAGGCAGCAGAGTTTCTGTTACTGCGCTCTATGAGAAATGGAGCCCCGAACTACAGCTTTTATCATTTGCAGCTCAGATCACGCACTGACTGTAAGTGAACGACTTGTTTTACTAGTATTATGCACTCAGTAGTTAACCTATTTTCTCCAAACTTCGCATTGTTAATACAATGTGTTTGAATTGTATTCGGAAATAAGGAATACGATTGTACAACGGCTGTGCAATTTACCAGTAACTACGGTCCTGGACTCGAACCCAGATTTCCCAGTTTACGCGAACATTCGCTTTAACCGCTTCGTCTATGCATGCACGGCTCTAAGTCAGACCTTAATTTCCGTATCCCCTAATGTCTAAGTGCCGCTACCTGAAGCCACACAGAGCTTCGTCTATGCAGATGATTGTGCCATCACCGTCCAAGCCCGCTGCTTGGAAACTTTTGAAGAAAATCTGTCGAAAGCATTGAGAGAACTGTCAGCTTACTACAGGGAAAACCAGTTGAGACTAAATCCTGGAAAAACACAGACTTGCGCTTTCCAGCTTAAAAACCAGCAGACAGCTAGAGTCCTCAAAATCACCTGGGAAGAAACAACGCTAGAACACTGTACGTATCCCAAATACCTAAGGGCCACCCTTGACCGGGCATTAACATATAAGAGCACTGCCTAAATACCAAGCAAAAAGTGGCTGTGGCTAACAGGCACGACGTGGGGAGCACACGCCAACACTGTGAGAACCTCTTCCCTTGCATTGTGTTACTCTGCCGGAGAATACGCAAGCCAAGTGTGGTTCAATTCTTGCCATGCCAAAACAGTAGATGTCGCTCTTAATGCTACTTGTCGTATCATTATCCCCTGTGTGGCTATCAACCAGCAAACACAAGAATAAAATCCAGAAAAAGCTTCTCAGATATACCAAGGCGCTAGTTGGGGCTCCACAGCGATGCCGAATCGAACTATGGCGTGCCAGGTTTACCAGTACTGTGGGATGGATTACACCAAGCGAAAGACTAACACCCGGCTACACAGAGAATTGGAGAACATGGAGATCCCTCAACAGACTAGGCTCAGGTGTCACGAAATGTAACAGCAATCTGACTAAATGGGGTTTCCTAGAGGAGCCGCCACTCTGTGAGTGTGGAGCAACGCAGGCGACCTTCCACCCGCTCCAGTGTACCCAATGTCCAGCAACATGCACAACAGAGGACCTGCTACATGCAACGCCAAATGCAATAGAGGGCAGGCCGTGGTGACCGAGTGGTTCTAGGCGCTTGAGTCCGGAACGGCGTGACTGCTACGGTCGCAGATTCGAATCCTGCCTCCGGCATGGATGACTGTGATGTCCTTAGGTAAGTTAGGTTTAAGCAGTTCTCACAAGGGAACCTCCCCGTCGCACCCCCCTCAGATTTAGTTATAAGTTGGCACAGTGGGTAGGCCTTGAAAAACTGAAGACAGATCAATCGAGAAAACAGGAAGAAGTTGTGTGGAACTATGAAAAAATAAGCAAAATATACAAACTGAGTAGTCCATGCCCAAGATAGGCAACAGCAAGGACATGTGTCTGCTCAGTAGCGCCGTGGTCCTGTGGTTAGCGTGAGCGACTGCAGAACGACAGGTCCTTGGTTCAGATTTTCCCTCGAGTGAAAATTTTACTCTTTTTATTTTCGCAAAGTTCTGTCCATTGGTGGATTGACGTCTCTGTTCACTGTAATAAGTTTAGTGTTTGTGTTTTGCGACCGCACCGCAAAACTGTGCGATCAGTAGACGAAAGGATGTGCCTCTCCAATGGGAACCTAAAACATTTGATCGCAAGGTCATAGGCCAACCGATTACTGATATATTCTATACGACACTGGTGACGGCATCTGCGTCACATGACAGGAATATGTTGTCGACCCGCCTAACTAGTACACTTGGCGAATGGGTAAAAAGATTCTTCTACCTTGCCCGATTTAGGTTTTCTTGTGGATGTTTCCATGTTTGTTTAGGTGTAACGTCCCCATACTACGGCGCAGTTATCTCGCATCGGACGGACGGACGGACAGACAATAATTGTCTGAAAATAAAAACAAACTTTTCACTCGAGGGAAGACTTGAACCAAGGACCTCTGGTTTCGCAGCTGCTCACGCTAAACACGGGACCACGGCGCTCCTAAGCAGAAACATGTCCTTGATGTTGCCTATCTTTCACATAGACTACTCAGTTTGTATATTTTGCTTATTTTTTCATAGTTCCACACAACTTCTTCCTGTTTTCTCAATTGATCTGTGTTCAGTTTTTCAAGGCCTATCCACTGTGCCAACTTATAGCTAAAGCTGAGGGGGGTGCGATGGGGAGGTTCCCTTGTAAGTTCTAAGGAACTGATAACCTCAGATGTTAAGTGCAATAGTGCTCAGAGCCATTTGAACCATATTTTGCAGTAGAGGTCACTAACTTCTGGGCAGAAAAAGTGTAAATAATTGTCTTGTAAATATATATACACACGACATGTAAATTTTGTACATTATTTTAAACATCATAAATGCTTTTGACACGAATAAATAAATACGTCCCACAATGCTCGCATACAAATCATATGATTCCCGCCCACAAGTGCTTTGTTCCTCAGGTTACTTTGCTTTGGGATGAAATACAGTAGGGAAAAGTATGTATTTTACAGTCTGCGTAGTTTGGTGCAGTGTTCCTATGGACATGCGTGTACGTCAGAAGCAATGTTGCATCGAAGTATACAGATACCTTAAAATGCAAACACTGCCCTACTCTATTAATACAGTGTATACGTTTTGTATTTGGTCAGGTGGAACGGTAACAAACAGTGTGGAACTCTACATTGATAGTTTTTCGCTATCTAGCGGTGACAGAATTGCAGTTCTTCGATGAATCGCTGTATTTTCTGCACTATCAGACATTTACTTAACCGTTTAGGAGTAGGACATTATGTTTCAGTATGACAGGAAGAGTTTACTTTTCTTATGATTCCTGCGCAATATGCTCTAAAATATATGACTTTGTTGTATCCTTAATGTCCTGATTTTACGCGAAATAAGGGTTGATAGTTGATGACATCTGCTTAAACCAGTGGAGATAATGTAACATTATAATGATAAAAGCGTAATAAAAAAAATGGTTCAAATGGCTCTGAGCACTATGGGACTTAACATCTGAGGTCATCAGTCCCCTAGAACTTGGAACTACTTAAACCTAACTAACCTAAGGACATCACACACACCCATGCCCGAGGCAGGATTCGAACCGCGCCCTGCGACCGTAGCGGTCGCGCGGTTCCAGACTGTAGTCCCTAGAACCGCTCGGCCACCACGGCCGGCCAGCGTAATATGTTAGGAAACGTTGGTGATGAAGAAAACTCTTGTTGTGAGTTAGATATTAATATTCTATCATCTTAAATTCTTCGTCATTCGTCGAGGTTTAGACCAGCGGACTAAGTTATAGCTGAAGTATTACAACGAATTAACAACACTCCCGCCTTTTTGCAAGTACAGAATTTGCGTTGAAACGTCCCCTTTGAACAATTTATACACGACTGTGCTTAACCTGACACACAATATTTTTTAGCGCAACGCAATCTGACTTTCAAAATTCCCTACAAAAGAATGGCCCTGACTAACATTAAACTATACCTTTCACAAATCACTTACCTCACAAAAATCTTCGCTGCTCAAGCTACTGCAATACAGCGAGCGCCACTACTGCCAGCTAAATAAAAGATTCAAACTACGGAAGGCACTAACTACTGATAGGGGTAGTTAGCAAATGAAAGATATTAATAGAGAACAAACAATGTATTTACCTTGATATCATCATATATAAATATAGCAGTTCATGACAAATTTCAAAACTCCGCCATCTCTCTCTCCACATCCACCACTGCTGGCGGCTCACCTCCAACTGCGCAACGCTACGCGCTGTTAACATCCAGATGCCGCTGCCCAACACTACAATGGCGAGTATTACAACAATGCAAAGCAGACACAGACTGCCCACAGCACAGCCAGTGATTTTCATACAGAGGTGGCGTTACCAATGAAAAAACCTAAACAGCCTACTTACATAGCCCCCATGCTCCCCACAAAAATTTTACAAATATTTTTTGGGCAGTGGCCAATAATGATTTGATAAAATTTTTCATAATTACAATAACAAAGAAATCAAATGCACACACTTATTGATATTATGTTGGTCAAAAGCTCAAATTTTCTCACAGTCCATAAAGATAGTCCTGATTCATCTCAGTAAAATAGCAGTGTTTTTCTCAGAGTCTGAGCAGTAAAAGAAAATGCACACAGAAGTAGTGGATTTCCATGCTGTCTTGAAGAAGTAGTGTTGTCCTTCCAACGGAAAGACAGTGCTGACTCTTGACATGCTGACAGGTAATGGGCTACAATGGAGCAAACCCACAGCAGAGTCATTCGAAGTTTTGAAGAATATTGGTAGGTAGGTCATCACAGAACAGACCCACTGTAGTCCTGGTAGAGATTACGGTATTGGTGGGCCACCAGAGGTGCAGACCCACCGCAGTCCTTGTAGAAATAATGGTATTGATGGATCATCAAAGATGTAGACCCACTGTAGTCCTTGTAGAGATAATGGTATTGGTGGGCCACCAGAGGTGCAGACCCACTGTAGTCCTTGTAGAGATAATGGTATTGATGGATCATCAAAGATGTAGACCCACTGTAGTCCTTGAAGAGATGGCCAGCAGCCATCTGTTGTGACTGTGCTGGTGCACAATCACCACTGAAGAGTCTTGCGGACAATATAGCAAGTCCATAAACCACCACTTGTGCACTCACAAAATTTTTGAAATTGTTCTTAGAACCAGCAATGCTGTTATCCAGTCCCTTGCTGAATTATTAACACACATGCAAACACTAACAGTCCCTACGTCTCACATATTGTCCATATACTATGACCAACAGAAACGTGTGCAGTGAAATGTAACTAACAAGTTAATAATATCATGAACTGGTGACAATTACAATTTTATAACATAATAATACAATAACAAAGGTACAGAATACATTATTAAAAACATAACATTACAGATAACATCTGTAGTACAGGCTTTACAAAAGAATCGAACTAACATATACAACAGTGGAATTATGACATGAGTACATACATAAAAGATCACAATAACTTTTGAAACATCAACTTCACACATGAGCATTAAAACAAAACAGAATTAATAATATCTAACATCTTTACAAAGTCAATAACATATTATTAATGCCAATTATATTCGAGGATAACAGTATTCCTCATCATAGTGAATGTAGCTTAATATTAAAAGAAGAAAAAATTCTATGAAACTACACAGAGACAGGAAGAAAACAAATACTCAAGGGTACACAAACACATAGTGGGATAACACCAATAGGAAAGGACAGGGTTCGTTTTCAGTGTAACATTTGGTACTGCAGTCCAACCCAAAACTTCATATATCTTTCCTCTTATATCATCCTTTGTTTCCACCAAAAAAATTCTATCTAAGCATGCTTTCTGTATTTATATGTTCACACATTTCTTACCTCAACATTTATTTCCAAGAAAATCCTACCTAAACCTGTTTTCTCAATGCATTTCTTCCAATTCATCGCAACTCATTCTCTTAGAGGCTACCCCCTCTTAAGCTAACTTAAATCTACTGAGCTCAGATGCTAAACTAAGGGACGAGGCAATGCAGCATCACATAACAAATCAACACAAACAGCAATGCAAAAAATGCAAATTGGCAAAGCTAGCAGCATAAATGAGCAAAAGTCAAATTCAATAACACTATGCCTGGCAAACAGCAGCAACTTATACCTAAACATGACATAGCGCAAGCAGAAAAAATATTACACTAAAATGGCCATGTCTAATACCTATGTCACATCTTAACATTAGAGTGATGCATCACAATTTATTCTACAAAAGAAATTACCAAGTACTTGAAAAGAAAATTATGAATGCAGTTCCTGTGAAGGTAAATGTCGCTTTGTGCTCCCTCATTTTTTTGAAAAAAATTATTATATACTCGATCTGTAGACAGAAAATATTTATATTAGTACAGCTATAAAATTTTATTTTAACCAATGCTGCAGTGCAGCTAGAAACTAGATATCAAATGAAATAAGCAACTATGTACAAAGCAAAGCGTAAGAACATCGTTCAATAGTCATGTGACATTTCATAAGTTAGTAGAAATTCTCTCAACTCTCGTAGAAAGACGCTTGTCGTAATCAGGTGTGCAGATGTACGAATATTTCCCATCAATTCATAAGCATTTCAGTAATTAGCACAAAGTGCGAGTAATCATATGTTTTCAAGTAACGAGGGTGTCGCATTAGCGATGAAAGGCACACCCTAATGGCTTGTTCTCCAAGTGTTTGACGACACAGCTGTGTGCCCACAACGCATTACAAAAATCATATGTTTTCAAGTTCGACCGTGTCGTTTTTGCGATGCTTTCTACAAAGGAATGTCAGAAGCGAGGTTAATGGCCTCTTTTTTTTTTTTCTCCACCTAATGGCTTTTTCTCAGGGCGGCTGGCCCAGCTGGGCGCCACAACGCATTACGTGCAGGTGGTCACTTAACTTTCATACGGAAATATTTACGACAGCAGTTTCCGCTACAGTGACAGTCTCACATAGAAATATTTCACAGGTCAAGAATTAGCGTTGCAAATCTGTAGAAACAAAATGCTATTGATATAACAGTGTCCAAAAAAATTTTCGTCTGCATTGTAATACATTCACGCATATACACACACATTTCATAACTCTTAAAGTACGTTTCTTGGTTTCCAACATGCTTTTCATAAATCAGAGTCCCTAATCACTATTCATTACTCCTTACCTTATTATACATATACATATTCGTCGACACTTCTTCAATATTTCATTGTGAGAAATACGTAGCATAATAAACATTCCTCAACAACATAATACACATCGTCGTCGTAATAATAACATCATAACACTTCAGTCAAATCTCAAAATCGTCGTAGCTTCCTCCAATAATTTCAAAACCTAAAAAAAATTCTCTGCTCATTTCAATAGTGTCATCTACCTCAAACGTACTTTAAAATCATGCTCCCTTACCAAATATATCATTCAAAGCTCTCATAGTATCACAATGGTTCCGAAAAAAATATGAAGAGTTCACACAGTACAGACAAAATACAATTTCGTAAGTGTGAAGTTATCCAACGGTGTAATTGCGTAAACATGTGTCACTGATGTAGTAAAATAAATGTTTGTCTCTCTCAGTTAAATGATCAGATAGCTGTGTAATTTGTGTGTTAGAGAAATATGGTACCGATGTGTAAAGTTGTATAAGCAAATACCATATTAGCTAGGGTTCCTTGTGCTTGCCAAACACATGGTACACAAAGTAGGCGTGTACCCCCCTGAGGATTAATGTAATTATACCCTCAGGTGTTACAGATTACAGCAATAGAATGAAATGTATCACGGAAAACTTTCTTTGTAATTCAAAAATCTTTAAAAATAAATGTTTTAAGTACAAAATTAATCACTCAAATACGTGTACTGTAGCGCTAAATGTGCGTCTTGTTGCAACATAATCTGTGTGGAAGTGTAGTAGTTATCGTCCTCCGAAAGCTAAGTTCTGCAGAAGTCAATGTACTTACCTCATGATAAACGAAAGTGAAATGCTTTGCGTATAGATATCTTAGTTATTACGCTTATTGTTGTGGTGAAGAACGTACTGTGCTGTAACGTATTGTTGTGCTACGGAAAACCCTGTCTCATTGTAGCTATACTACAAAGTTACTACTAAAACATGTTTTACTTTCCAGAAGAATTCAGAAAAATTGTGCAGATATAAAACAGATACACCGCAAAAGCAACAATATAAATTGTGTCACACATTAGTAGCGTCGTGATATAGTCGTGTAGCTGTCAAATAAACTAACCACTGTGTCATCTGGTATCTCTCAGAAAGCACTTTGAATCCATAATGTATTTTCAAGTAAACCAAAATGTTGCATTAAAATCTCATTAGCAGTACCAGTATAGGTTCTAAGTATGTAAGCCTGATAGTCGTTACGTAATCGTGCAACTAACAAGCAAGAATGTACACACGCAATAACACTGTGACGTCTGTTCACTATAACAATCCATTCGTCATTTCTGTTTAAATAAGTTCTCTTGGTTCTTGATTGGATATTTAACTTCAAACATTGTTGTATGTTAACAGATTCTAAGTCTGACAACGCTTACTAGCAATGTAAAGTGAAAAGTTATATGGCAAAGATAAAGTTAAAAAGCAGATTATCTTTCAATAAACGGTTTTACATGTGAAATGTGGTGTAAACCTTTACTCTTCCTAGTACGCAGAGTTTCAATTTCAACGCAATTATCATGTGGTATACGTTGGATTCTGTAAGGTCCATTGTAAACTAGAAAGAATTTGTGACTCAAGTGTTTCTTCTTATGTGACAATGAATGAGCTTTAATGAGAACTTTCTGACCAATATACAATTTCTTTGCATTTGCTTTACCGTGTAGTTTTCTCCTTTTGTCTGCTGCAGATTTTATATTTTTAAGAGCCAAATCAATTATGTCTTTGTGTCGAAGTTTACGTGTATTTGGGAAAGGTACAAGCTCTCTGATTCTGTTCGGTGGTTCTTCATTCTTTAGTACAAGAGTAGGTGGTAAAGCAGTGGAATCATGAGGCATTTCATTCAGCACATTTTGAAATAAGTGTAAATATCTGTCCCAATGCTGATGCTTTCTGTGACAATAAAGTCTGCAAAGCTTATTGATTTCTTTCATAATCCGTTCAGACGGGTTACAATGTGGTGAGTACAATGAAATAAAAACAGGTTTGATTTTATGGTTGCGAAGCATGCGTGACCAAACAGCAGATCTGAATTGCGGTCCGTTATCTGAAATGACTTTACTAACGTGTCCAACTTCACGTAAGAAATTTTTAACAAAGGCGTTGGATACAGACCGTCCAGTGGCTTTACGTAACGGTGTGAAAGAAACAAATTTTGAAGTAAGTTCAACAGCGACTAGAACGTACGAAAATCCATTAGATGTTCTGACAAGCGGTCCCAAGAGATCAACAGCAGCAAATTCTTTTAATTTAGAAGGAATGATAGGAAACAGCGGAGCACTATGGGAGATAGTAGGTGGTTTCGCCTTTTGACAAAGTTTACAAATAGACAAGACTCTTCGAATTCTCTTTTCCATACTGTTAAAATAACAAGTCGTTCGAAGAATATGATAACATTTTCGTGGACCAAAATGTGCGTAGCTGAAATGAATGTACCAAATGAGCTTATTAACAAAATCGTCAGGAATGCAAAGTACCCATAGCTTGTCATCAACAGTGCAGCGTTTGAACAGTATGTTGTTTCTAACCAGATAATAATGCCGAATCTGTCTGTGTGTCTTTTCATGCCATTTGCTCTTGATGTCTTTCCAAATCGGATCTTTATCTTGTTCATGAGCAATGTCCTTTAAAGATGTGGTGATGAAGTTTTCAAAGGCGACTTTCTGAATGTAAAGAATACTGAAATTTATCTCGAGGTTGCCTTCTGTGTTACTTTTCTCAAGCCCAGCCGGTGCGCGTGACAGTGCGTCCGCAACAATGTTCTCCTTGCCGGGAATGTAGACTATTGTGAAGCGGAATTCTTGCAGAAACAATGCCCAACGTTTTAACCTGTCATGATTTAATTTTGAAGACATAAGAAATTGTAATGCACGATGATCACTGTACACTTTTACGTGCTTACCAGAAAGAAAGAAACGGAATTTGCTAAATGCCCAAACGATAGCTAAAGCTTCTAATTGAGTAACGGAATAATTTTTTTCAGATTTTGTTAGCACTCGGCTAGCAAAAGCAATGGTTTTCTGAATGGTAGTGTCATTTTCTATGGCTTCTTGAAATAAATGGGCACCAAGACCGACTTTAGAAGAATCCGTGCTAAGGCAGAAATCTTGTGACAGATCTGGATGAGTTAAGATTGGCGCGTGAAGTAACACTTCTTTCAAAGAATTGAATTCCAATTGTGCTTGTTCGTCCCAGTTCCAAATAGTATTTTTTCCAGTGAGAGAACAAAGTTTTGGTGTAACAAGAATTTGCATATTCAGAAAACGACGGTAAAAATTTACGAGACCTAGAAAACTGCGGACTTGTCTTTTTGTAGATGGAACTGGAATGGCTCTGATTGCTTCTAACTTTTCAGGATCCGGCTGAATGCCTTCAGAAGAAATAATATGTCCCAAAAACTTCACTTTTGTCCTACCGAATTCAGACTTTTCCAAGTTAACTGTAATTCCAGATTCTACAAAAATATGTAGCAAACTGTTGAGAATGCGATTATGTTGTTCCCATGAAGCTTCTGCTATCAGAATATCGTCCACATATAAGGTGATGTGACGTTTTAAGAACTCAGGTAATATGGAATTTAACCCACGAATGAATGCTGCCGAAGAAATGTTCAAACCAAAGGGAAGTTTCCGAAACTGATAACAAACGCCGAAACAAAGGAAAGCTGTGTATTTTCTACATTCTGGATGAAGTTCGATCTGATAAAAGCTGGATCTGAGATCAATGGAAGACAACACTTTTACACCATTAAAATTTTGAAGAAGTTCTTCCAACGTTTGCGGCCTGTCTGTTTCAGGAATAATGATCGTATTGATCTGTCTCGAATCTAAGACAAGCCTGATCGATCCATTTTTCTTCTCAACAACATGTAACGGATTGTTGTATGAGCTCACTGCAGGCTCAATAATGCCCTCGTCAAGCATAGATTGTATTTCTGTTCTAACACGGTCCCTATAATGCGCCGGAATTACGTATGGTCTAACACAAAATTTAGTATGCTCACGAACACGAAATTGGTATTGAAATCCCTTGATTGTTCCTGTTTTGTGAGTAAAAACTGTGGAATGTGCTTGTAAAATTTCAAAAAGGTCCTGCCTATCAGTGTCATTACAATTCTCAATTGCTTGAATTTTATTCTGAATTAACTCATTAATTTCAAATATGCCGTCGATGTCATCCCTGTCAGTACTTGCAGAGTGATTGTTAGTGTCAAGTTCCGTCGAAAATTCCGAACTGTTGTCTAACAGAAGGTAAAGCCGATTAATTTCCTCGTCATGGTTTGAGAGCCAATCTTCAAATTTCAAAGCTACTGACTTACCTTCTTTTTCTAAACTTATTTCAGCATCGTGAAAGCTTAAGATTGCTTTGTATTCATTTAAAAAGTCTACTCCCAGTATAATTTTCGTCGACAATAATGGAACAATAAGAAAGTTCATAGAGAAGCTGTGGCTTTGAGAAAAGAATTCTAGGTTGGTTTGTTGGCGTACATCTACACTTTTTCCAAAGATTGCACCTTGTAATTTAATCTTACGTAACGGAAGTGTGGGGCAATCGTTCGATTTGTTGCATTTGCTAAAGGCTGTTTCACTGATTACTGAAATGGGACTGCCAGAGTCAAGTACTGCCGTAAATTTTACGTCATTTACTGTAATGTGAATCACAAGATATGCAATGTTGTTATGTTTTACGTCGTGTTCTTGGAGTAAGATGTCCCTAATGTCTTCCATTTTTACGTAATTACTAGCTACGGCAGCTGCGTCATCAGTTTCATAAGTACGTTTTGTTGCTGCCAGCAGTATGAGTCATTGCCTATTGTCTCTTTGTTGGCGCGCGTCGTTATTGGGATTTGGAGACCTAACTTCTACAAATTCACCGTGACGAGAGGGCCCTGCTCTGTTTGAATCCCGCCAGTTCTGATGCAATTCAGGTCTGTCGTTACGATCATATCGTCTGTCGTCATGTCGGTAGATTCCATAGTTTCTTTCTTGTCGGTCATGTGGTGGAGAATTTCTCCCTGAATCGAAACTGCGCGCTGGACCGTTGTGTCTAAAGTTATTCTGTCTCCCCTGATAATATTTATTTTGGTTCCCATATTGTCTGTTTCTCTGATTCTCTCTGTGATAGTCATTACCACGGAGAGGTGATCTTTCCCTGTAGTTATTACTACTCTGCCAACGGTTGTCATACGGGTGGTGTCTGTTTTGGTCACGATTTGTGTTGTGAGAATAGCCTTGTCGTGTCCAGTTATTACTTCTTTCATCGCGGATTTGCGACGGATGTGACCTGTAATTGTTGTGTTCCTGGTTTCGCGTTCCGCGATTGTCAGTGTCACTTTCCAGTTCTTGTAACAGTCCCTGAAAAGCTTCAATGTTGTCTTTGCAACGTCCTTCCAAAATAATATGTCGTAAATGTTCAGGTAATTTGATTAAGCAAATGCGGATGAGTTCTGAGGGGCTGTATGGGTTTGTCAGGTACTGATTCTTGTGCAACATGTCTTCAAAATATTTCACAAGACTGGAGAATTCAGATTGTTCGAAATGTTTCATCATTATGATGCCATGTTTTACGCGGTCTTGTGTGGCTTGAGACCAATATACTGAGAGGAAGGCATGGTAAAATTCTCCTTCACTGTGACAATCGTGAATGACCGATCGCATTCTTACAGCTGGTTCATTCTCCAAGTAGCCACACATAAATTCTAACCTGTGCTCCAATGACCAGTTGGGAGGAAAACAATGAGAGAATTGATGGAGCCACGCTTGTGGATGAATGTCGTTGCCGGAATTCTTAAATGTTTTGAATTTACGTGTAGTAATGAACAGCTTATAGTCAAAATCATCATGTCGGCGAGTCGCATATCGGTCATTGTTAGGTCGTGTCGGCCGTTCCATCTCAAAATTCGGTGCACATTGCCAATTTCTTTCATAACTTCCGAAATGCCCTGTGTTATTATTTTGCGGCTTTTCCGTATTTCTAAGTCCCTCTTCCCGTGTTGGAGCGCGAGTGTCCTCTGAAATACGTAATTCTTGTATTACCTGTGTCAGCTGATCTTGTACTTCCCGGATTTCTCTTTGGTGTTGCGTATTAATTTGATTCTGATTTTGTTTGAATTTCCTAATTTGTTCATACTCTTCTGTGTCAGTGAAGGCTACAGGTGTTGTGTCATTCAGATCATCATCTACCTTTGCAGATAAGTTAGTGAACTGATCTGAAAGTTCGGCTACTTTATCCGATAGTGTACTTATTTCCTCAGTGTGTTTTTCTGAACCACGTTTCAGAGTATCTACTGTGTCCTTTAAGTTTTCCTGAGTTTTTGCAAGTTGCGTAACCGAATCGGTAGATGCAACTGAGTCAAATTTAGCTTGCAAGGTCTCATGATTTTCATGAACAATAGTTTGCAGTTCTTTTATGGCTGCTTCGTGATTCCGTAATGCATTTTCATGCCGCGAAAAAATAGGTTGAAAATACTCACAAATTTGAGTTTTTACGTCATTACAGACTTTTTGACATTTCGATTCAATGTTATGTAACTCAGTAGTTAAATCTTCACGTGTTTGTTCAAGAGTTTGTTCCAATGAGTCTAACTTTTTAAGATTTTGTTCCACTGTGTCTAACTTTTGCTGCGTTTGTCTCTGATTTTGTTCCATTGTGTCTAACTTTTGAAGATTTTGTTCCATTGTGTCTAACTTTTGAAGATTTTGTTCCATTGTGTCTAACTTTTGAAGATTTTGTCCCATTTGTTTCTGATTTTGTTCAAGCGTTGTGTCTAACTTTTGTAGCTTTTGTCCCATTTGTTGCATTAACTGTAATAACAATGCACTGGTGTCTGAAACATGTTCCTCAGTGCTTTTCGGCAGTGAATTTGCACCGGCAACATTCACATTTTGACAAGCGGAAAATGTGTCTTGACTCATTTGAGAAAACGGTGAGGACGCGAAACCTGAATCTACAGTATTTGCAAAATTGTGTCCTGTAATTTCGGATTCCTGAGGCGAGCTGTTGCCGACCGATCGATCGATAATGCTTCCCTCTTCACTAATTGTTTCACTGTCCGTGCCATTGTTTGCCGCCCGCTCCATTTCCCTATGCACAATTACCAAATTACTACTTTGAACATCAGTTAATTCATTACTCGGTGGCGCTAACACACTGCTTTCATTTTCACTGTCATTTCTCAGTTTACTTTGGAGCCTAGTATTACGTTTTTCACACGCCATTATTGTCACAGTATTTCACACGACAACACAGAAAAACACAATTTGAAGATCAAAAATAAGAGAACACATTAACATAGCACTGAAAATAATATCTAGTTAATTGCAAGTGCAGCTGCGAAATACTTGGTGCAAATCTACATGCATGCCACAACTGTTTTACTATACAACAATGAAAGACTGCAACTACAAAGGAAATTCTCTCTATAATTACGTGCTAGCAATAAACAAAATCTACACTAATTACACAAACTACAAGAAAAAAAATCAGAAGATTCCAGTGAGGTATCCTAGGCTACGGGTCGACATATGAAACGTCCCCTTTGAACAATTTATACACGAATGTGCTTAACCTGACACACAATATTTTTTAGCGCAACGCAATCTGACTTTCAAAATTCCCTACAAAAGAATGGCCCTGACTAACATTAAACTATACCTTTCACAAATCACTTACCTCACAAAAATCTTCGCTGCTCAAGCTACTGCAATACAGCGAGCGCCACTACTGCCAGCTAAATAAAAGATTCAAACTACTGAAGGCACTAACTACTGATAGGGGTAGTTAGCAAATGAAAGATATTAATAGAGAACAAACAATGTATTTACCTTGATATCATCATATATAAATATAGCAGTTCATGACAAATTTCAAAACTCCGCCATCTCTCTCTCCACATCCACCACTGCTGGCGGCTCTCCTCCAACTGCGCAACGCTACGCGCTGTTAACATCCAGCTGCCGCTGCCCAACACTACAATGGCGAGTATTACAACAATGCAAAGCAGACACAGACTGCCCACAGCACAGCCAGTGATTTTCATACAGAGGTGGCGTTACCAATGAAAAAACCTAAACAGCCTACTTACAGCGTTTTACGTTACTATTCAAACAAATTCCAACGGAGTTGTGGAATCGTCAGTGGTTTTTTTTCTGATACATACATACAAATTATATTTAGGTTCGGTAATATGTTATGTATGTAATTTAAATAACAACAAAACCTGATTAACATTTTTCCCAGCCTAAATATGGCCTATATGTATGTATGTATGTATGTATTTCTGAAAAATAAAAGAAAAAAGCCACTGAGGATGCAAAACTGTGTTGAAATATCTGTGTGTATTAATGAAAAATAATTAATGCTAACTTGCAAAAAGGTGGACAAATCCTTAATCCATTATTATTTTCTGCAAGAATGAATAAAGAGCTATAAAAAGGAAAAAATTCCACTCTGATAACTGAAATATTTGCCACAAGCTTGTGTAATCGTCTGACTTAAAATTCTCCGTTTTCTAACCAGTGGTGGAAATATTCCTTGTTACTTCGTGAGGAGGAGTACTGCAACCTGTTTTGAGGTTACATGAAAACAAGTTACGAAGTTGTACAAATAGCACAAAAACAGAAAGGCCTCGCAGTTAATATATCTTAAGCATCTTCATGTGTGCTTAATCGATAGTCATTTAACCCTTTCGATACGGTGAACTTCCTTAGAAATCGGGAGCGAATGTGCCGCCCAGCCGGGGGACTGCTGCAGCAGTTCCGCCTGGGGTCGTATTTCCACGCTTCACTACTCTCGGCTTGTGTGGAAGTTTGTCCTGTGCACCATCCAGCCGTTTTGCTTGAGTCATACTGCTCATTTCCCGCCTCATTTCTAATCTGAAGTGACGTGTTGTTAACCTCAGTTAGTTTATTCTAGAAGTGATATGGCAAACAAGCGATATTCTGTGGAGGAAGCTCTTTCTCTCATACTGGGTAGTGACTCTGAAGATGAAAGCGAATCCTCATCCGAATCTGACGATGAACATGAAACACCTATGGTAGCTGCTTCTACATCAGGTACACGTGCTTCTCCAGCTGTTCCATTGACAGCCCCTGACTTGGATTTGTTCACGGAAGACAGATAGTGAGATAGATGACGAGTCATCAGAACTGCCGACAAAAGAGAAATAACGTGGAAAAATCACGACTTGAACCCGAAGAGACACGAGCTTGATGAAGCTGCTTCTGGACTGAAACGTATCGTAAACAATGACCGCATGTTCAGTTATTTTCAGCTGTTCTTTAGCACGGATATCATAAACACTTTGTGTGACGAAACTAACAGATACTTTCCTCAAATGGAGGCTGCTGGTCGCGTTCCAGAAAGGAACCAAGGACAATGGAGTGACGTATGTGTAAGTGATATTTACGTTGGTATTGCCACTATGTTTATCATGACAAGAGTAAAGAAATTGAGCCTGTCTGAATACTGTTCTGCGAATCCAGTTTTAAATAATAAAGCACCCCTCCCCCCTCCCGAGATGAATGCAAAACCCGGGTATTGTAGAATGTACGAAAAAATTACGCGAAGATCTCGAAGGTCCAAGTAAAACTGTTTTTTAAAAAATGTATATCAAAAAAATGTGTGATTTGTATCAATATTCACCCGAATAAATACACTACTGACCATTAAAACTGCTACACCACGAAGATGACGTGCTACAGACTCGAAATTTAACCGACAGGAAGAACATGCTGTGATATGTAAATGATTAGCTTTTCAGAGCATTCACACAAGGTTGGCGCCGGTGGCGACACCTACAACGTGCTGAGATGGGGAAAGTTTCCAACCGATTTCTCATACACAAACAGCAGTTGACCGGCGTTGCCCGGAAAAACGTTGTTGTGATGCCTCGTGTAAGGACGAGAAATGCGTACCATCACGATTCCGACTTTGGTAAAGGTCGGATTGTAGCCTATCGCGATTGCGGTTTATCGTATCGCGACATTGCTGCTCGCGTTGGTCGAGATCCAATGACTGTTAGCAGAATATGGAATCGGTGGGTTCAGCAGGGTAATACGGAACGCAGTGCTGGATCCCAACGGCCTCATATCACTAGCAGTCGACTTGACAGGCATCTTATCCGCATGGCTGTAACGGATCGTGCAGGCATGTCTCGATCCCTGAGTCAACAGATGGGGACGTTTGCAAGACAACAACCATCAGCACGAACTGTTCGACGACGTTTGCAGCAGCATGGACTATCAGCTCGGAGAATGTGGCTCCAGTTACCCTTGACGCTGCATCACAGATAAGAGCTCCTGCGATGGTGTGCTCAACGACGAACCTAGGTGCACGAATGGCAAAACGTCATTTTTTCGGATGAATCCAGCTTCTGTTTACAGAATCATGATGGTCGCATCCGTGCAATATGACATCGTGGTGAACGCATATTGGAAGCGTGTATTCGTCATCGCCATACTGGCGTATCATCCGGCGTCATGGTCTGGGGTGCCATAGGTTACACGTCTCGGTCACCTTTTGTTCGCATTGACGGTACTTTGAACAGTGGACGTTACATTTCAGATGTGTTACGAACCATGGCTCTACCCTTCATTCGATCCCTGCGAAACCCTACATTTCAGAAGGATAATGCACGAGTCCATGTTGCAGTTCCTGAACGGGTCTTTCTGGATACAGAAAATTTTCGCCTGCTGCCCTGGCAGCACATTCTCTAGATCTCTCACCAATTGAAAACCTTTGGTCAATGGCGGCCGAGCAACTGGCTCGTCACAATAAGCCAGTCACTACTCTTGATGAACTGTGGTATCGTGTCGAAGCTGCATGGGCAACTGTACCTGTACACGCCATTCAAGCTCTGTTTGACTCAATGCCCAGGCGTATTAAGGCCGTTATTACGCCCAGAGGTGGTTGTTGTGTGTACTGATTTGTCAGGATCTTTGCACCGAAATTGCATGATAATGTAATTACATGTCAGTTCTAGTATAACACATTTGTCCACGGAATATTCGTTTATCCTCTGCATTTCTTCTTGGTGTAGCAATCTTAATAGCCAGTAGTGTATGAAGTCAAATAATTGAGATAACGCTACGAGTGTGAAAACAGGACAGAGTAGGGCCGATGGCAGCGCGAAAAATGCGCCGAGCAGCGGGCTCTCGGCCGTGCGGGTCTGGCGCTCGTCCACAGCGCATGACGCAACAATCACGGCGCCGGCGTCAAAGAGTCAAAGGGGGTGGACTGAAATATGGGAACACCAAAAACATTACACATTCCCACGCCGAATATGGTAGAGGGAAACTGTTGGGATTCAATACAACTTCCAGTCTTCTGGGAATTGATACGTGCATGCCTATACGATTTTCAAGGGAATCTAATACCACCACTCATGCGGAAGATGGTCAAGTTAAGGTAACCATGACAGAGGTGGATAGTCATCACGAATGCCTCTCTGCAGAGTAGACCATAAAGGCTCAATAATTTTGAGAATCGATGACTGGGGTGGTCAGGGGAGACGCGATAATTCATCATCGAGCTCACAGAACAAATCCTGGACAATAAGAGCTAGTCACCAGGTGCTCCATCGTCTTCGAAGACGGCATCCCCATTGGGGAACAAACATTACTACTCGATGGTACTGATCAGACAAAATGGTCACATAATCCTTGGCAGGGTACCTAAGAGGCCCATGGAATACTACAATATTGCTATCGAAATCACCGAATAATGCCAGCCATGTTTCACTCATGTGACACTAAGTCGGCCAGAAGTAAGAAACACAGACTGTTGTACCCTGGGAGTGGTTCTGGAATGCCAGTTTGCTTTGAAATTCCCTGCTTATGGACCTGCCATCGTGTTGTTTTGGTGCTAACAGAATTCGCGAGTCGACGTTCTGTTTTGCACTCGCACACTTCTTTCAATCTTCTGCCACGATTGTTTTATACGACCATTCAACACACAGTTGCGTCCGCTTTGTGACTTAGCGGATGAAGTTTTTCGGCTTTCGTGTACGCGGTATAAATCTTCGATGTGGAGTTCCTTGAAATACTCAACACTTCGGCATCCTTGATTATGGAAGCACCCACCACACGAACACCGAAAGTTTATCCAAGTTAGTATTCAATTAGCTCCGACATAATGCCCTCACAACTACACCAAACGCTGTTCTGATGGCGACTGACACTTGCAGCGTATTGAAATGAAACGCCGTGGCCGGCCGGTGTGACCGTGCGGTTCTAGGCGCTTCAGTCTGGAACCGCGTGACCGCTACGGTCGCAGGTTGGAATCCTGCCTCGGTCATGGATGTGTGTGATGTCCTTAGGTTAGTTAGATTTAAGTAGTTCTAAGTTCTAGGGGACTGATGACCTCAGATGTTAAGTCCCATAGTGCTCAGAGCCATTTGAACCATTTGAAACGCCGTGTGGCGAGGCCTGATCGCCTGGTGAAAGTCTTTTGAGATGACGTCACTTCGGCGACTTGGGCGTCGATGACGATGAAATGATGATGACGAAGACGACACAAACACCCAGTCCCTGAGCGAAGAAAATGTCCAACTCGTACGGGAATCGAATCCGAGCTCCCCGGCATGACAATCCTGAGTGCTGTCCTCTCAGCTACGGTGGCGGACTGCAGCGTATTGAGGACTTTGTACGGGCTCCGTTCGTGGTCAGATACAACAGTGGAGCCTGCAAGCTCGGTCAGCATCTGCATTTACGTTCGAACAAGCATTTCTCGCTCTGTTTGCAAATCTTTGCCTAGCCCCTATACAGGGTGTTACAAAAAGGTACGGCCAGACTTTGAGGAAACATTCCTCACACACAAAGAAAGAAAATATGTTATGCGGACATGTGTCCGGAAACGCTTAATTTCCATGTTAGAGCTAATTTTAGTTTCATCAGTATGTACTCTATTTCCTCGATTCACCGCCATGATTTCATACGGGATACTCTACCTGTGCTGCTAGAACATGTGCCTTTACAAGTACGACACAACATGTGGTTCATGCACGATGGAGCTACTGAACATTTCAGTCGAAGTGTTCGTACGCTTCTCAACAACAGATTCGGTGACTGATGGATTGGTAGAGGCGGACCGATTCCATGGCCTCCACGCTCTCCTGACCTCAACCCTCTTGACTTTCATTTATGGGGCATTTGAAAGCTCTTGTCTACACAACCCCGGTACCAAATGTAGAGACTCTTCGTGCTCGTATTGTGGACGGCTGTGATACAATACGCCATTCTCTAGGATGCATCCGCGCATCAGGGATTACATGCGACGGAGGGTGGATGCATGTATCCTCGCTAACGGAGGACATTTTGAACATTTCCTGTAACAAAGTGTTTGAAGTCACGCTGGTACGTTCTGTTGCTGTGTGTTTCCATTCCATGATTAATGTGATTTGAAGAGAAGTAATAAAATGAGCTCTAACACGGAAATTAAGCGTTTCCGGACACATGTCCACATAACATCTTTTCTTTATTTGTGTGTGAGGAATGTTTCCTGAAAGTTTGGCCGTACCTTTTTGTAACACCTAGTACATCACTAAATTTGTAATCTTCAGACACACATAAATACTCTGAAAAAGAAGACCATTCGTATCTGCTTGGCGGCTATATCACTCCTTAGCTTCAGCCTATAAATTCACAAACTCACTAAACTTGTGTTCAGACCTTTTTTCCTTGTATTTTCGTTATTCGTTTTCTTTGCTTTATTTTGACAACCATTTTGCCTGCGCACATAGATATTATTTCCTTTCACATAACGATCGCTAAAACGAAACCCTGCACGAGATTTCACATTTGTAACACAACGAAAAGTAAAATGGAAAAGGACAAGTCAAGATACGTATGAGTTGAACAGTATTTCACGTTGATCATACAATGTAGGCCTTCATGGCCGGTATTTTCGTCACTTAAAGCTTCCGGGCTGATAGGCCATGGTCGATGTACAAAACTCTTTCCTGACGTTTCGTCTCCGACTGTGGGAGACATCCTCAGAAGTAAAGCGGCGAACTGCGAAGAGAACTCGAGGAAGCAATGATTTGATAGACAGAGGGCGCCACTGTCCATCGCGCGGTGTCGGCTATGAGTCTGGCGCTGGTAATGCCAACATTCTCAATTGAAAGTAATCGATCGTCACGCTTCCAGTGCAACGCTGGATCCAAATTTTATCCACTTTAACATCTTCCTCCTTCCTGTTAAAATTATTACGGTGTTTATCAACCTCGATAGCCTCTCTATACCTGCGCACATAATAATGCGAGGTTTTACATTCGACGCTCGTCTCGCTGAATTTTATTTCATGATTATCTTCCTGGTAAACATGTTCTGCTACGGCCCATTTATCCGTGTGACCCAGGCGGCAATTCCTCTTACATTCAACAGGACAGGTATTAACACTTCTCTTTGTGGTATGGATAGAAACCTGTCCACAACTATAAGGAATTTTGTGTAGCCCGGTGTAGCAAAACGATGTCATGCATCTTTTGCCGATCTTAAGTATTCCTTTTTTTCCCTGGTGGGTCTGAAAATGAATGTGTTCTGCTTACTCCAAACTTCCGAGAAGACAATACCCGCGTTCGCACAGCTTCACACATACATTCGTGGTCTGATGTACATTCTGGCACATCACCATACTGCGCCTACCCACTATATCACCCGATCTTAAACTCGTAGATTATGTATGGGACTGTTTCGGACAGTGAGTGAAACCTATGAGTCATCACTCCCCCATCTGGTAGCTCTGCGGTACCCGATTATTAAGGAATGGCTTCACCTGGGTACGGTACACCTGAAAAAATTCTTAGATTCTCTTCCTCGCAAAACTCCAGTCATTATCAAGACAAGAGGCTATGTTACGTGCCCTTAAGCCCTTTTCACACGAGCGAGTTTCTGGTCACAATCAACTACTCAAATTGAGTGCACGCTGCATGCCTGCTTGTAAATTAGCAACCAACCACGGCCCGAATGTATCTATGACGTCAATGATCTATAGCTTGTGCCAAGTGTGCAATCGTAAATTTCAGAGTATGCTGCACACTGCACAAGCGCGGAGACAAGGGACTCTGGCAGCGTCTGCTAACATTGGAAGTTATAACCCATTCGGGCCGAGCTCACCCCTATCATAGAAATTAATTTTGTGCTTCAATGTCTTCTTAGTCTCTATTATATTGCAGTCAATAAAATTTTATCTATGTTTGTGACCACTCTGCCAATATATAACACTACCGAAGTTTCGGTCACTGTTACAAGTGACCTTCTTCAGACCTTTGCAACAGTGACCAAAATGTCGGTAGTTTTACATATTGATAAAGTGGTCACAAACCCAGGAATATTTTACTGACTGTGACAATAGCTACGGAAGGCTACGCTTATCTCTATTATGTTGTTTGCTTTGAAATCGTGGCGCATTGAAAAGTTACATAAGCTTCCGGTTTTTTTACCTGCTACTGTTCCCCTGCATGAGAGACGAAATATCTGACAGCAAAAAGTGTTTGTTTTGCAGAGAAAAAAAACGATACTAAGGAAAAATAAAAAATGTAAACAGATAGGGCAAGCCGCTGTGGCCGAGCGGCTCTAGGCCCTTCAGTCCGGAACCACGCGGCTGCTACGGTAGCAGGTTCGAATCCTGCCTCGGGCATGGATGTGTACTATGTCTTTAGGTTGGTCAGGTTTAGCTAGTTCTAAGTTCTAGGGGACTGATGACCTCAGATGTTAAGTCCCATGGTGCTCAGAGACATTTGAAACATTTTTAATGAAAATTGTTTCAACAGTGAAAACGTCAGATTTACTGGACGAGAAAAATAATATTCGATCTTATTTGGTACTTAGCAAGAAAACAAGACACAAATGATAAAGGAAAAACGCACTATTTACTGCTTTCTGCGTTTCGTATAATGTGTTTGCAAGTACATATTTTCTAGAGCAATTAAATGCACATGTTCTGAAGTGTTTTGATGACACTTTTCCTACTCTTTCAGTTCTCAGGAGTCTAGAGACTTTACCACACGACCGTTGACTACAACTTACACTACGAATTCTGATTTGGTCATTAATAAACTGTGTTGTCATTTTGTTAACTACATTTGGATTTTTCCGTAAAGAGGGATGGTCCCTTGTAGTCTCACTTTCACCAATCAGACCCCAAACTGAGCGACAAACACCTCTCACAACGTCGGCAATTTTTTAGTTCACGTGTAAACGAAAATGACCACTCTAGACAGACAAGACTCAGTACGGGAACAGAATGCGAGGGGCGCTGCAGTAGGTGGCACTTAACCTGAGCCGTAAACTGAGAGAAGAAAGTCCATCATGCAAACGGGGCCTTAGCGTCATTCCTTCTACAACCTCTATTACCCGAATTGTGCTTGCCTGAGATTGATTCTTTGTCAGTGGTCAATCGCAGATTGAAAGACTCATGTCGATTAAGTGCAGGATGCCTGAACCGTACAAACCGTGATCTCCTTTATATGTGTTCTGGAATAGCCCCCCCCCCCCACCCTCTCACACACACACGCACACAGATCAGATGGCAAACTTTGGCGACGGCCGAACGAAACTGGCTGTGCGCAGGTAGAAGACATCCCCTGTACGCACATCAGCCAGCGGTGGGAAGACTTAAAACTAGGAAAGATTTCATAAAAGTTGAAAGCCCACTAAACGAAAGTCAATCCACAACCAGAGAATCAGTGTGGAAACAGACATTGGATAAAGACAGCCTGAAAAGTTGGAACATTAAAGAAAAACTTCCTGATGGATCACAGTTGGAATGGAGACTCTGAAACAGCCTAAACAGACTTAGGTTTCAAGTGGAAAGATACAAAGGATAACCTGTTCAAGCCAGGGTACGCCAAAGAAGAGCCCTCCCAATGTGGAGGAAAACAAACGATGAGACACCTGTTGACCTGTCCATCCTTGCTGGCTCCATGCACTCTCCAAGACCTGTGGTCGGCCAACGACGCTGCAGTGAAGTGTGACGAACACTGGAGAGAGATTTGAGCCTTGCTATAGACAGTAATGACGACTTACGATTTGAGAAGATCATAAATGTATATATGAATGTATAACTATTATTTAGTTGTAGGTGTAACCTAGTATACATATATTCGTACATCCATATTTAAACTGGATGAAGGTGGGACACAGCCGGTATAATTTTTATTAAAAATTCTGGTAGCGCACGCCGCGAATTTGAATCCGCACCAGACGTCATGAACAACGAAGACCCCTAGAGGTCTCTGCACCATCGCGCCATAAGCCGTGGCGGCGCGCGCCTCCTGGCCCACATTTAGTGTGAGGGCTCCACAGTGGAATACGTGCTTCAAATGGTTCAAATGGCTCTGAGCACTATGGGACTTAACTTCTGAGGTCATCAGTCCCCTAGAACTTACAATTACTTAAACCTAACTAACCTAAGTACATCACACACATCCATGCCCGAAGCAGGATTCGAACCTGTGACCGTAACGGTAACGCGGTTCCTGACTGTAGCCCCTAGAAACACTCGGCTACTCCGGCTGGCGAATACGTGGTCCCAGCGGCCAATAGCGCACAGCCAGTGAGTCTTGTCGTTTCGTGCGTATTGACATATCGCCTCGACAACAGACAGAGTATTCACCGTTCTTTGTTTTCATTACCAGTGGACGTCTTGGCTTTTTTTGGTTGTCCCTGTCACCTTGTTGCTTCTCGCCTGTTGTCGCCGTAAGGTCTCTCTCGATCATCCGTTGTTGATTCGTGTCCGTCCTTTCAGCTCTCCGTTTGGTCCCGCCGAGCTTTCTCGGCCAGCCCGCCACCGTTCCGGTCGCGGTTACAACAAAAATGTAATTCTTCCAGCTGCACTTAAGATTTTATATTTACTTCGCTCCTAGTTTGGACGTTGCATCAACGCCATCTTCAGGCTCTTACACTTTGATGAAATCAGTTGTGTGTGGCTCAGTCTAGCAGTCCGCGATGAGACGAACACATGCTCCAAACGGATGGCGGGCAGTAACATGAGTTACGTTGTCTGGAGTGTGGCCACAAGCGGAAGTGTATCGTGATCGTCGTGTAGTTCAGTCAAGATGAGAACAAAACCTATCAAATGTAGTGCTAGAGAAGAGTGCTGAAGATTATGTGGGTATGTAGAGTTATGTAACATGAGCTACAGCCCGCCATCCATGTGCAGCACGTGTTGGTCTCACTGCGGACTGCTAGACTGAACCACACACAACTGATTTCATCAAAGTGTACGGGGCTGAAGATGGCGTTGACGCAACGTCGAAACTGGTAGCGAAGTAAATATAAAATCTTAAGTGCAGCTGGAGGAATTTCATTTTTAATAAGAATAGTATATATATATATATATATATATATATATACGAGGGATGTTTTTTAAGTAAGGGCCGTTCGCGCGTATAGTCCCGTAGTTCGCGCGGACGCCGCAACAAGCCACCGCGCCACTTGCCGGCATCCTTCCCGTTCACACTGATGCAAGTTGCAGCTCTGTAGCTGACGTGTACGCATCGCTGTGTACTTTATAATGTTTAGGATTATTGAATCGCCCGCCGCGTGTGAGATACGGTCAGTGATACGTTTTTTGACCGCCAGAAGCCTATCAGCTGCAGAAATTCATCGTCAGTTAACAGAAGTTTATGGCTTGAATGCAATGAGTGAAGGTAAAGTGCGTCAATGGGTTAGAGAGTTTAAAAATGGCCGTCAAAACATCCATGACGAAGAACGCTCAGGCCGGCCCTCTGTGATCACTGATGATTTGGTGGCTGCAGTCGAAACAAAGATTCGTGAGGACAGAAGATTCACAATTTCCACTTTTTCTTTGGAATTTCCACAAGTTTCAAGATCGGTTTTGTACAAAATTGTGTCTGAAAAACTAAACTTTAAGAAACTGTGTTCTCGGTGGGTACCCAGACTCCTCACAGAGAACCACAAAGGGAAGAGATTTGCCACTTCATTAGACTTTTTGATTTGTTACGAGGAAGAAGGGGATGACATGTTGAGTCAAATTTTCACTGGAGATGAAACATGGGTATCCCATATCACTCCCGAAAGCAAGCGACAATCGATGGAATGGCGACACACAACCTCACCTGTCAAGGTCAAAGCCAAACAGACACTGTCAAAGCGCAAGATTATGGCAACTGTGTTCTGGGACCGGCGCGGTCTTATGCTAGTCGACTTTATGCCACAAGGAACGACAATCAACTCAGATGCCTACTGTGCAACTCTAAAGAAACTCCGCAGAGCAATTCAAAACAAAAGGCGCGGCATGCTGACAAAAGGAGTTTTGCTCCTGCACGATAACGCTAGGCCTCACAACTCTCAAAAGACTCGGGATGATTCTTTTGGCTGGGAAGTTTTGAACCATGCACCATACAGCCCCGACCTTGCTCCTAGCGATTTTCACCTTTTCCGGTACCTGAAACACCATCTTGGCGGGCAGCGCTTCAGTGACGACGATGAAGTGAAAGTGGCCGTGAACTCTTGGCTGTCGGAGCAGGCGGCGGAATTCTTTGAAGAGGGAATTTAAAACTTAGTTGTATGGTATGACAAGTGCTTAAATAAACAAGGCAACTATGTAGAAAAATAGGTAAAAGTGTGTAGAATCAGAAAATAAAAGTTTTTTTTAAAAATAAAAACGGCCCTTACTTAAATAACAACCCTCGTATATATATATATATATATATATATATATATATATATATATATATATATATATATATATATATATGTGTGTGTGTGTGTGTGTGTATCCTATTAATTAATTACAGATTTAACTCAGACACAATTAAATAAATAAATCGCGATTCAATGGCAGTTTTGTATTTGATCTGACTACGGTGAAGCTTTCACACTACCATTTCACCCCAGACCCTTTTTAGACCAGTGAGCGCAGCATGCCCGTAACTACAGGCTGTAGGCACAACTGACTTCATAATTGACAACAATTTCGGATTTTGAAAGTACGAACGTAGCAGGGGTAAGACACAGCGAGCGAAAAGTTATCTACAACTGAGATAGAAACCAGAAACAAGACAGGAGTTATATGAGTCAAATGACATGAAACGAGTGAAGCAGAGTTTTAGCCTATTCCTCTCGTTATTCCATATGAACAGTGAGCAAAAGTAACTTAAGCGAAAGACGAATTTGATGAAGAAGTTAAAATTTAGGAAGAAGAAATATAATCTTTAAGGCATGTGGATGGCATTGCAATTCTGTTTGTGATGGCAAAAGACATGGGAGAGACGTTGAACAGAACGGGTAATATATTGAAGAGCGGTTGTAACGTATTTTCGACCAAAGTTAAACAAGCAAAATGGAATGTAACGGAAATAAATCGAGTGATGTTGACGGGATTAGTTCCGAAAAATGAAGCATTATATGAAACCTGCTGTCCGTGCAGCAAAATAACTTGACAGCCGAAGTAGAGGGCATATAAAATAAAGACGCAGTAGCAAGAACGGCGTTTCTGTAAGAGATAAAAGGATTTCTGAAACACAGAAAGTCTTTTTTTTCTTGAAATGTTGCGAGATATTTTCTGAATGTGTTTGTCTGGAGTGTGGCCACAAACGGAACTGTATCGTGATCGTCGTGTAGTTCAGACAAGAAGAGAACAAAAGCTTTGAAATGTAGTGCTATAGAAGATTGCTGAAGATTAGGTGGGTATGTAGAGTTATTAATGTGGAGATACTGAATCGATATGAGGAGAAAAGATATTTACGGGGCACATTGTCTAAAAGAGGGGATCGGTTAATAAGAGAAAACCAGACGCATCACGGAGTCGTCCATTTTGTAATACAAAAGAGAAGAGGGTGGAGAAAATTGTAGAGGGAGACCAACACTCGAATACAGCAAGAAGGTGGGAAAATGTGTTACACAGAACTTTAAAGATGGACACAAACCTGCTCGACAGCAAAAATCTTTATTTTCTAGTAACCAGTTTCGATTAGTTTTTAACCATCCTCAGACCGGTAGCAGTGAATGCAGCGTCTGTTATAACTCCACGAATCCAACTGCTGAGCACCCAGGCCATCTTCCCCTTTCTACACACGGACTGAACACCACTGTTACAACATGCACCATGCACATGTCTGACTAGCTGTCATTCTTCGCCAGACTACGCTTATATCGACAGTAGGCCGCTGGTCATAATGTTCTAGCTGATCAGTTTCGTTAAGTATGAAGCTATTATACACTGAACAGCCAAAGAAACTGGTACACCTGCCTAATATCTTGTAGGGCCCCAGCGAGCACTCACAAGTGCCGCAACACGACGTGACATGGACTCGACTAATGTCTGAAGTAGTGTTGGCGGGAACTGATACCATGAACCATGCAGGGCTGTTCATAACTCCGTAAGAGTACGAGGGAGTGGAGATATCTTCTGAACAACTGTAACGTCCCATTAGAAAAATTATTGAATTACTGTGCTGATAAATCTCTTACATTATTTGATTTTCAAACAGCTGAGCAAAACTGAAAGTACTCAGACATTTCGCTCTTTACCTATTCTGATCAACACTAAACTGACGCACAATATTTTTTAGCGCAACGCAATCTGACCTTCAATAATCCCTACAGAAGAATGGCCCTGACTAACATTAACCTATACCTTTCACAAATCACTTACCTCACAAAAATCTTCGTTACTCAAGCTACTGCAATACAGCGAGCGCCACTACTGCCAGCTAAATAAAAGATTCAAACTACTGAAGGCACTAACTACTGATGGGCATAGCTAGCAAATGAAAGATTTTGATAGAGAACAAACAATGTATTTACCTTAATAGTGTTCCAAAGTCATAATGTATATATATCAGTTCATGATATCCAGTCTTACAAATTTACTGTCTCTGTCAAGATCATCCGCTATCTAAATTCCGCCATCTCACTCCCCACATCCACCACTGCTGGCGGCTCACCTCCAACTGCACAACGCTATGCGCTGGTAACATCCAGCTGCCCAACACTACAATGGCAGACAACAATGCAAACTAGCCACAGACTGCACACAGCACAGCCAGTGATTTTCATACAGAGCGCTACGTGGCGTTACCAATAAGAAAACCTAAACAGCCTACTTACATTGCCCCCATGTTCCCCACAAAAAATTTTACAAATTGTTTTGGGCACTGGCCAATACATATTTGTTAAAAAATTTTCACAATCACAATAACAAAGAAATCAAATGCACACACTTATTGATACAATGTTGGTCAAAAGCTAAAGTTTTCTCACAGTCCATAAAGACAGTCCTGATCATTCATCACAGTAAAATTGCAGTGTTTTTTTTCTCAAGGTCTGAGCAGTAAGAGAGAATGCACACGGAAGTAGTGGATATCCATGCAGTCTTGAAGAAGTAGTGTTGTCCTTCCAACGGAAAGACAGTGCTGAATCTTGACATGCAGACAGCTAATGGGCCACAACAGAGCAAACCCACAGAAGAGTCAGTCGAAGTTGAGGAATATTGGTAGGTAGGTCATCACAGTGCAGACCCACTGTAGTCCTGGTAGAGTGTATGGTATTGGTGGGCCACCAGAGGTGCAGACCCACTGCAGTCCTTGTAGAAATAATGGTATTGGTGGGCCATCAAAGGTGCAGACCCACTGTAGTCCTTGTAGAGACAGCCAGCAGCCATCTGTTGCGACCGTGCAGGTGCACAATAACCATCAAAGAGTCTTGCGGAGAATATAGCAGGTCCATAAACCACTCACAAACCACTCACAAAGTTTTTGGAATTGTCCTTAGAACCATCAATGCTGTTAACCAGTCCCTTGCTGAATTATCAACACACTTGCAAACACTAACAGTCCCTGCTTCTCACATATTGTCCATATACTGTGACCAACTGAAACGTGTGCAGTGAAATGTAACTTACAAGTTACTTAATTTGATGAACTGGTGTCAATTACAATTTTATAACATGAGAATACAATAACAAAGGTTTAAAATACATCATTAAAGAACATAACAATACAAATAACATTTGTAGTAATATGGGCTTTACAAAAGAATCGAACTAACATATACATCAGTGTTACAGGAATTATGACATAAGTAAATATATAAAATAATGAGAATAGTTTTCGAAACATTAATTTCACACATGAGCATTGAAACAGAACAGAATTAATAATGTCTATAAACATCTTTACAAAGAAAATAACATATTTATAATGCAAATTATATTTGAGGATAACAGTATTCCTCATCACAGTGAATGTACCTGAGTATTAGAAAAATTCTACAACATAAATCGTATTAGCGAAACACATAAAGACAAGGAAAACACAAATACACAAGAGTACACAAAAACATAGCAGAATAACACAGGAGGAAAGGACAGGGTTTGTTTTCAGTGTGACATTTGATACTGTAGTCCAACCCAAAACTTCATTCCATAGATCTTTTGTCTTATTTCAACATTTGTTTCCACCAAAGAAATTCTATCCAAGCATGCTTTCTGTATTTATATGTTCACATATTTCTTACCTCATTATTTATTTTCCATTATCTTTCCTCATCATTTATTTCCAAGAAAATCCTACCTAAGCCTGTTGTCTCTAAATCCTACTTTTTTGTTCATAACCTCTTTCAAAATACTTTTTTGGCCAAACCATTTCCTTATAGCTTCTCAATGCATTTCTTCCAATTCATCACAACTTGTTCTCTTATATATCCTACCCCATCTTAAGCAAACTTAAATCTACTGAGCTCAGATGCTAAACTAAGGGACGAGGCCATGCAGCAGCACAAAACAAGTAACACAAACAGCAATGACAAGAAATGCAAACTGGCAAAGCAAGCAGCATTATAGAAATTATCAAAGCAAATACAACTAATATGAGGCAATGAGCAGCAACAAGAAAAATAAATCAGTAGTAAAACTAGCTTAATACAATGTAAAATTCAGTAGAACTATGCCTGGCAAACAGCAGCAGCAAATGCAATAACTTATACCTAAACATGAGATTTTACATCATTTACTGTAATGTGAATCACA
Organism: Schistocerca serialis cubense; assembly: GCF_023864345.2. Taxonomy (NCBI): domain Eukaryota; kingdom Metazoa; phylum Arthropoda; class Insecta; order Orthoptera; family Acrididae; genus Schistocerca; species Schistocerca serialis. The sequence goes on from NC_064646.1 coordinate 1,112,685, forward strand.
GGATATGCAATGTTGTTATGTTTTACATCGTGTTCCTGGAGTAAGATGTCCCTAATGTCTTCCGTTTTTAGGCAATTACTAGCTATGGCAGCTGCGTCGTCAGTTTCATACGTACGTTTTGTGGCTGCCAGTGGTATGAGTCATTGCCTATTGTCTCTTTGTTGGCGCGTGTCGTTATTGCGATTTGGAGACCTAATTTCTACAAATTCACCTTGTTGAGAGGGCCCTGCCCTGTTTGAATCCCGCCAGTTCTGATGCAATTCAGGTCTGTCGTTACGGTCATATCGTCGGCCGTCATGTTGGTAGATTCCATAGTTTCTTTCTTGTCGGTCACGTGGTGGAGAATTTCTCCCTGAATCGTAACTGCGCGCTGGTCTGTTGCGTCTAAAGTTATTCTGTCTCCCTTGATAATATTTATTTTGGTTCCCATATTGTCTGTTTCTCTGATTCTCTCTGTGATAGTCATTACCACGGAGAGGTGATCTTTCCCTGTAATTATTACTACTCTGCCAACGGTTGTCATATGGGTGGTGTCTGTTTTGGTCACGATTTGTGTTGTGAGAATAGCCTTGTTGTGTCCAGTTATTATTTCATTCATCGCGGAATTACGATGGATGTGACCTGTAATTGTTGTGTTCCTGTTTTCGCGTTCCGCAATTGTCAGTGTCAATTTCTAATTCTTGTAAGAGTCCCTGAAAAGCTTCAATGTTGTCTTTGCAAAGTCCTGCCAAAATAATATGTCGTAAATGTTCAGGTAATTTGATTAAGCAAATGCGGATGAGTTCTGAGGGGCTGTGTGGGTTTGACAGGTACTGATACTTGTGCAACATGTCTTCAAAATATTTCACAAGACTGGAAAATTCAGATTGTTCGAAATGTTTCATCATTATGATGCTATGTTTAACTCGGTCTTGTGTGGTTTGAGACCAGTATGCTGAGAGGAAGGCATGGTAAAATTCTCCTTCACTGTGGCAATCGTGAATGACCAATCGCATTCTTACAGCTGGTTCATTCTCTAAGTAGCCACACATAAATTCTAATCTGTGCTCTAATGACCAGTTGGGAGGAAAACAATGAGAGAATTGATGTTTCATCATTATGATGCTATGTTTTACTCAGTCTTGTGTGGCTTGAGAGCAATAAGCTGAGAGGAAGGCATGGTAAAATTCTCCTTCACTGTGGCAATCGTGAATGACCGATCGCATTCTTCCAGCCACGCTTGTGGATGAATGTCGTTGCCAGAATTCTTAAATGTTTTGAATTCACGTGTAGTAATGAACAGCTTATAGTCAAAATCATCGTGTCGGCGGGTTGTAAGGGGTCCGTAGGCCCTTACTATAAATTTGCACTCGTCACAGGTCGATGGGGTGAACAATCGATAGTGTCGTGTTGCGAGAGCGAGTGTGGAGTTGAGCCAGTCCCATGTTGCGGGTAGAAGTGTGCGGAGGCCAGTTGTTGTAATGCAATGCTTTAACGACAAAGGGAGTTGCCATCGCCGTGGTTTAACCCCTTTGTGCTAGAATAATACCGGGAAAGTGAAGAAGTATTGTTACGAAAGTGATTAGTGATATTCTAGTGCCGATATTTTGGTTTCGCGTCTACCGCGCCGGCATCACTTTGGATTGCAGTGTTGGAATGCAGTGTTGGATTGCAGTGATGTATTAGCATGTGACGATAATGAAAAACGAAGAAGCCTGTGCTGAGATTAGCTGTAATTAGATATGTATGACGAAGGCAGTGGCTGTCTCCTCCCTTTTGTGTTTTTGAGACGAATATAGGTTCTTGATTAGTGAAACTGTGTTGGTGTTTCTCTTCTTACCAGACATTTCATTATTACAGCATTCGAGAAGGACGAACTGGAAAGTAACAACTCCCGTAACAGTCAATTCCTGATGCCAGCCCCATTAGGGACACGGTCACATTAACAATAATTCTTGGGCAGCTATTCGATCAGATCAGGTCGGGACGAAATAATACGGAGGTGTTACACCTTGGCTTACCATGAAAGGACAAGTGCAATCCTCGGACGAATAGTAAAAACAATAGGTAATTTTATCTTGCTTAACGCGAGAAAATATTTTTCCAGTTTCGGATGAAGACAGAGTATAAACTTTAAAATCGCGACAAGAAACAGTGCATTTTGAACAATACGAAGTAATAGCATCTTATGATTGTGAATAACTGTTTTTTCGCCATATTAGATGAGAGTAGTAGTGTCAATAAACTGTGTTATAATGTGCAAACGCGTAAATCCGCACGAAAAACTGTGAAAAGTGAACACCAAGGAAGACACGTGTGAACATTACCACAGCAAAACGAGCTAAGAATTCGTCATGGAAGTTTTTAAAGAAGTGTTTAGTAGTTATATTATGACTGAAATTGCCTTTAGAATAGTGAAAATCGGGCAGCGTCATGTGGACCCATAAACTGTTATGCAGACGACAATTTATTGTGGCGACGCAATTGTTGAGTGACGTCACGCAGACCTGTGCAGCAGCTGCGCCAAAGAGCTTCGATCTGCGAGGTGATTTCACACGTCATCCCAACTGCCTGTGCAAGGAGTAGGTCAGGCACAGATGCACTACACTGACAGATTTTCAGCGCGACTTCGAGACACCGAGTACCAACCCGGCATCTAGCGGCCGAACTACAAACTACGCCCGCCTGCAGCGCCACGGAGCGGCTGACTGAGAACTACGAAGACTCGCCACAGATCTTCAGTGAGACTTCACGCGGCTCCGGCGGCAGTACAGTGCCACGCCCACTTCAAACGTCAAAACATCGCGACTCGTGGTAACGTCAGTTGGTGAGTGAAGACAACTGGTTAGCATCACATTAAATTGCAGTGTACTGTTTCCACGATAAATAAACAGTTTTAAACTGAGTTTTACCTTGGGACAAGTGCCCAATTACAGTAATTTCCGAAAAGTTTGCGAAACATACTCTGAAATATAGCATACTTATTGATGGATGATGCGCTGTCTAACTGGTGATTATACAGATATGTTCATTGTTTTTAGGGATTTTACATTTATAAATTTAATGAATGGTGTGATTTATCTTATTTAAAACATTTTACATAAACTGTGTATGTGAAAATTGATATTTGAAATTATAAGGTTTTGAGGGTCGTTATGTTCAGTATTCATATGCATTGTATCAATTTTGGGATTAACTGAAGATACTGCAGTTACTGTTTGATTAGTTTCGCGGTAATTAGGAGTGTTTTGGGTTACTAGAGGTTATTTTATATTACTTGCCTGTGCATTAAAAATAAACCAAACATGTCTACCGAAGATAAACAGGAGGATTGTGAGGCAGTAGTTGAAAGGAAAGGGATAGGACAGGAAGACAGAGATGATTCAGGAATCAGTGATTATGGATTGTCGTTAGAAAGCCCATTAGCACATTCAACTAGTTACCCCTAGACACCGGGACAAACGACGAGAAATAAGTCAGTTTCAGAGGATGTAGATATGCGGTCGATGTTGGCAGACTGGCTAAAAGAAACTAGAGAAAGGGAAGAAATATTCCGCGAATCATTAGAGAAAGGATTACAAGAAACTAGAGAATCATTAAAGGAAGATTTACAAGAAACTAGAGAATCATTAAAGGAGGATTTACAAAAAGCTAGAGAAAGGGAAGTAATATTCCACAAATCATTAAAGGAAGATTTACAAGAAACCAAAGAAAGCTTAGAAAAGTCACTTAAGGAAACTATAGCACAAGAGATCAAAACATCGCAAATGAAGATAGAATATAATCTGAAGAAGGAAATGCAGGAGTTAGAAGAACAATTGAAGATGGACATCAGCGAGAGAGAGAGTAAGCCGCAGAAGAGTATAGACCAAGTCCAGGGAGACGTGGAGAAGATGGAAGGAAAGTTAACAAAAACGATAGAAGATGATGTTGAAGAAACTACAGCTGAATTGGGAGAAAGGATCAACGAAGTGGAAACAAATTGCAATTATCGAATCGCCGAGGTGATGCAGATGCAGAAACAATGCAATGATGCAGTTAAGGAGATAGGCAAAACCAACTGGCTGTCAATCTGAGAAATGCTATAGCCGTGCAACGAGAAGAGGAGAAGAAGAGGGTTGCAATGGAGGTCAGACAATTACAACAGGGAGTGCAACAATTGGAGAACAAAGCCAAAGAAATTGATAAACGAATTAGCAATGCCACTTTAACCGTTGGGGAAGGTAGAGTCGTTACCTTGATGGGCAGTGATAATTGGTATGTCCAAAATAATACAGGGCAGAAATTTAAACCGAAAGGAGGGTTGCACCCAATGATATTTATGAAATGGTTAAAAGGAGTTTTCCCAGCACATTTCAGAGACGCAGACAAGATTCAATTTGCAATAGATAGGATGGAAGGTGAGGCCTTCACTTGGGGAGTCAGGAAGAAGGAAGGGACTAATAGTTTTGATCAGTTTGAAGGGGAATTCTTGAAGAAATACTGGTCGAAAAGTCATCAGTGTGCAGCAATTGAGGACCTACTACACCGCAAGTCACTTATTACATGGAGAGGAACGTTGAGAGAGTTTGCCGAACATTTGTGGGAATTGAACGAGACCTTGGAACAACCCCCTGAGTGATGACATAATGATATCAGCGATAAAAAGAAGATTGAGCCGGAAAATGCAAGAAACTGTATCCGGGAGCCTAATTAAAGATAGGGAGGCCTTGATGGAGATACTGGAACAGTTGGAATCTGTTCGATCACGGGAACACAATCAAGCTAATGATCAAACCAAGAGGGAAGTAATGACCAAAGGAATCATTTTAATAATTCGTTGGATTATAGGGGAAGAGGTGGAGGCCATAGGTATAGGAACCATGGTGGTGAACGGCAATGGAGAAATTATTGGAGAAGGAGTGAAGAACCAAGAGATCATGAGAGAGGAAGGGATAGGCGACTAAATGACACAGTGAATATAGAAGAGGCGGAGAGACAGGAAAACTGAATGACACTCCACATGAGGTCTGGTCAGGAGTGAGAGCTACAAGGACCAGAATATACCTACTAAGACATGTTTAGAACTTTTAGTTGTTAAACGGACATTTGAAAAAGGGGAATGTTTATTTGCATTATATTTTCTGATGTATTATAACTAGAACTTCATATGTCATATCGTCGATTACCTGAGAATGGGTGTAAAACCTGTAACAACTAATTTGTAATATAATAATTCATATGTCATGTGTTCACGTAATAATTTTTTTGTTTATGTTGTGTATTACATTCAATATGGACTATAGAGGATTATTGCTGCTTGATAAAAAAATTGTGATTTGGACAATGCCATGTTTGTGAGATGTAATAACCTTTTGCAGAATATTATTGTGGAGGCAGCCCACTACCAGAGTCGAGGGATTATTTGGTGAATTGTAATTTCATTAATTACTTACACTGTGTATTTTGTTCAGATGTAATGCTATCTAATTTTCCTTGCCAATTCTTTTACGCCAGAGGCTCCAAAGAAGTTTTCGAGGGCGGGGATGTAAGGGATCCGTAGGCCCTTACTATAAATTTGCACTCGGCACTGGTCGATAGGGCGAACAATCGATAGTGTCGTGTTGCGAGAGCGAGTGTGGAGTTGAGCCACTCCCATGTTGCGGGTAGAAATGTGCGGAGGCCAGTTGTTGTAATGCAATGCTTTAACGACAAAGGGAGTTGCCATCGCCGTGGTTTAACCCCTTTGTGCTAGAATAATACCGGGAAAGTGAAGAAGTATTGTTACGAAAGTGATTAGTGATATTCTAGTGCCGATATTTTGGTTTCGCGTCTACCGCACCGCATCACTTTGGATTGCAGTGTTGGACTGCAGTGTTGGATTGCAGTGATGGATTAGCGTGTGACGATAATGAAAAACGAAGAAGCCAGTGCTGAGATTAGCCGTAATTAGATATGTATGACGAAAGCAGTGGCTCTCTCCTCCCTTTTGTGTTTTTGAGACGAATATAGGTTCTTGATTAGTGAAACTGTGTTGGTGTTTCTCTTGTTACCAGGCATTTCATTATTACAGCATTCGAGAAGGACGAACTGGAAAGTAACAACTCCCGTAGCAGCAATTCCGATTGCCAGCCCCATTAGGTACACGGTCACATTAATAATAATTATTGGGCTGCTACTCGATCAGATCAGGTTGGGATGAAATAAACTGAGGTGTTACAGGGTCGCATATCGGTCATTGTTACCTCGTGTCGGCGGTTCCATCTCAAAATTCGGTGCACCTTGTCAAATTCTTTCATAATTTGCGAAATGCCCTGTGTTATTATTTTGTGGCTTTTCCGTATTTCTAAGTCCCTCTTCCCGTGTTGGAGCGCGAGTGTCCTCTGAAATATGTAATTCTTGTATTACTTGTGCCAACTGATCTTGTACTTCCCAGATTTCTCTTTTGTGTTGCGTATTAATTTGATTCTGATTTTGTTTGAATTTTCTAATTTGTTTGCACTCTTCTGTAACATTAAAGACTACCGGTTTTGTGTCATTCAGATTATCATCTACCTTCGTAGATCAATTATTTAGCTGATCCGAAAGTTCAACTACTTTCTCTGATAATGAACTAATTTCCTCCATGTGTCATTCTGAACGAATTTTCAGAGTATCTACTGTGTCCTTTAAGTTTTCCTGAGTTTTTGCAAGTTGCGTAACCGAATCGGTAGATGGAACTGAGTCAATTTTAGCTTGCAAGGTCTCATGATTTTCATGAACAATAGTTTACAGTTCTTATATGGCTGCTTCGCGATTCTGTAATGCATTTTCACGCCGCGAAAAAATAGGTTGAAAATGCTCACAAATTTGTGTTTTTACGTCATTACAGACTTTTTGACATTTCGATTCAATGTTATGTAACTCAGTAGTTAAATATTCACGTGTTTGTTCAAGTGTGGTGTCTAACTTATAAAGATATTGTTCCATTATGTCTAACTTTTGAAGCTTTTGCTGTGTTTGTCTCTGATTTTGTTCCATTGTGGCTAACTGTTGCTGTGTTCGTCTCTGATTTTGTTCCATTGTGTCTAACTGTTGCTGTGGTTGTCTCTGATTTTGTTCCATTGTGTCTAACTTTTGAAGATTTGGCTGTGTTTTTCTCTGATTTTGTTCCATTTGTTACATTAATAGCAATAATAATGTATTAGTGTCTGGAATCTATTTCTCTATGCTTTTTGGCAGTGCATTTTCACCGGCAACATTCACATTTTGACAAGCAGAAAATGTGTCTTGACTCATTTGAGAAAACGATGAGGACCCAAAACCTGAGTCTACAGTTTTTGCAATATTGTGTTCTGTCATTTCGGATTCCTGAGGCGAGCTGTTGCCGACCGATCGATCGATAATGCTTCCCTGTTCACTACTTGTTTCACTGTCTACACCATTATTTGCCGCCCGCTCCATTTCCGTATGCACTATTACCAAATTACTACTTTGAATGTCTGTTAATTCATTAGACAGTGGTGCTGATAAGCTACGCTCGTCGTCACTGTTATTTCTCAGTTTACTTTGGAGCCTAGTGTAACGTTTTTTACACGCCATTATTGTCACAATACTTCACACGATAACACAGAAAAGCACAATTTGAAGAGCAAAATAAGAAAACACATTAACATAGCATTGAAAATAATACCTCGTTAATTGCTAGTGCAGCTGCGAAATACTTGGTGCAAATCTACCAGCATGCCACAACTGTTTTACTGTACAACAATGAAAGACTGCAACTACAAAGGAGATTCTCTCTACAATTACACGCTAGCAATAAACAAAAGATACACTAATTACACAAGCTACAAGAAAAAATCTGAAGATTCCAGTGAGGTATCCTCGGCTAAGGGTCGACATGTGTAACGTCCCCTTAGAAAAATTATTGAATTACTGTGCTGATAAATCTCTTACATTATTTGATTTTCAAACAGCTGAGCAAAACTGAACGTACTCAGACATTTCGCTCTTTACTTATTCTGATCAACACTAAACTGACACACAATATTTTTTAGAGCAGCGCAATCTGAATTTCAATAATTCCTACAAAAGAATGGCCCTGACTAACATTAACCTATACCTTTCACAAATCACTTACCTCACAAAAATCTTCGTTACTCAAGCTACTGCAATACAGCGAGCGCCACTACTGCCAGCTAAATAAAAGATTCAAACTACTGAAGGCACTAACTACTGATAGGCATAGTTAGCAAATGAAAGATTTTGATAGAGAAGAAACAATGTATTAGCAAATGAAAGATTTTGATAGAGAAGAAACAATGTATTTACCTTAATAGTATTCAAAAGTCATTATATATATATATATATATATATATATATATATATATATATATATATATGTGTGTGTGTGTGTATATATCAGTTCATGATATCCAGTCTTACAAATTTACTGTCTCTGTCCAGATCATCCGCTATCAAAACTCCGCCATCTCACTCCCCACATCCACCACTGCTGGCGGCTCACCTCCAACTTCGCAATGCTACGCGCTGTTAACATCCAGCTGCATAACACTACAATTGCAGACAACAATGCAAACTAGCCACAGACTGCACACAGCACAGCCAGTGATTTTCATACAGAGCGCTACGTGGCGTTAGCAATAAGAAAACCTAAACAGCCTACTTACACAACACGTTGCAAGGCATCCCAGATATGCTCAATAATGTTCATGTCTGGGGTATTTGGTGGCCAGTGAAGGTGTTTAAACTCAGAAGACTGCTCCTGGAGTGACTCTGGAGTAATTCTGGACGTGTGGGGTGTCGCAATGTCCTGTTGGAACTGCCCAACTCCGCTGAAAGTCATAATGGACATGAATAGTTGCAGATGATCAGACATCTTCGGTAACATTACTTTCGCGCAGTCCTTTTTTTTCGTTGTTCCGAAGTGGAAAGTATTAAAAGCTTAGCGCACTGAAGTTCGCAAAAAATTTTAAGCCTGCATAAAACACCGAAAATCTTGGAGATATTGTGTTCTACAAAATTTTGGCATGCCATTTCGTTGGTTCTGCAATCTATTTCGTGTGCCATAGACTATCAGTTCCGTCTCTTATTAATTTCCTTGCTATCAATCTCTCAATTGCTGTCCATATTACGTCTCTGAATTCAAGCCACAACTAGTCTACGCTTACACAGTTAGTTTGAAAGGTTTGGGACCTGACACATAGAAAGCGAATTTTTATGTGTTTCATTAAATAGATATGTTTTTCGTTTATTTTTCGAATTTGGATGTTAATGTATTCCTCTGGCTACAAGGACCTCATGGTCAAGTAACCCATGTATCCATAATTATTTGCTCAGGATTATGGAAGTTGCCAAGAGGTGAAATGTGTATTCGCAACCATTCACACTTCGAGTGCGCTCCTGAATCAGTACCTCCAAATAATTTTCGCACCTACGGACGATGTTTGTGCCTACCACCGCCTTTCTACATCTACGTCTACACGACTACTCTGCAAATCGCACTCTGCAAGTGCATGGAAGAGATTTGAACGAACCACTTTCATGCTAATTATCTATTATTCCGCTCTCGAACAGTGCGCGGAGCTAACGAACATCTACATTTTTCAGCGAGAGCTCTGATTTCCCTATTTACACTGCTGGCCACCGTAAATGCAACACCAGGAAAGACAAGAGGTAGCACAACAAAATTTATTTTGTAGATAACATGTTGACCAAGTATCAAATGCTTACGTTTACAGACGTCTGTGACATGTGGTTCCTGCCAGAATCAGTAGCCAGAGTAGCCGCCATTGTTGGAGATCACCGCTGCCACACGTCTCGGCATTGAGTCAAAGAGACGTTGGATGTGTTCCTGGGGTACAGCAGCCCAAGCAGCTTCCACACGTTGCCAAAGATCATCTGGTGTGGCAGCTGGGGATGTAATCTGGGTCACTCGTTGAGCAACCGTGGACCACATGTTTTCTATCGGTGAAAGATCCGGAGAGCGGGCCGGCCAGGGAAGCAATTCAATCTGGTTATTGACGAAGAACCTTTGGACAATGCGTGCCACGTGTGGTCGCACATTATCCTGTTGAAATATGGCTGTGGCCGAGCCCTGAAGGTAAGGAAGGACAACTGGCTCCGGCACCTCGGATATGTAGCGCCGGCTATTTAAAGTACCGGCAATGCGTACTAGAGGCGTGCGAGAGTAATATCCAATACCGCCCCATACCATAATACCCAGTGCAAGACCAGTGTGGCGGTGCATAATGCAGCTGTCCAGCATCCTCTCTCCACAGTGTCTCCACACTCGAATCCGACCATCGTGGTGCTGCAGACAGAAGCGTGCCTCGTCAGTAAAGACAACGTCATTCCATTCTGCCGTCCACATCCGTCTGTCATCTCACCATTGGCGACGGAGACGTCTGTGGTTCTGCGTCGATGGTAGACGAAGCAATGGACGTCTTGCGGACAGACCACCCTGCTGTAAACGGCGTCGAATGGTACGCGCAGACACTGGATGATGCGTTACAGACACAATGTGCTGTGCTATGGTTCAGGATGTCACTGAGCGATCCGTCACTGCCATGCGCACAATTTGCCTGTCAGCACGTGCAGTGGTGCACCGAGGTGAATGCGATCGACCACGTCGGTCCGTCGTACCCTCCTGCATCCAACGGTCACATATCCGCATTACAGTTGTTTGGTTTCGTCCAACACGACTAGCGATTTCTCTGTATGATAATCCACAATCTCGGTAAGCCACTATCCTTCCTCTGTCGAACTCGGATACTTGATCAAACGATGTTCGCTGTTGTCTACGAGGCATAACTGATCGCCTTGTGAAACAACCACAAGGTAAACACACGTGCCGAACGTACACTCGTCGAAATCGCCAAGCCTTAAATGGCGCTATGAGGTGGCGCCACAGGCGCGCCTGATGTGCGTCTGCGCTGAAATTCTAATCAGTTGCATATCTCATCGCTGCAAACGCGTGGTGTATATTTCACTTGATTCGGATGCTTCCTTCAGGGTGTTGCATTTACGGTGGCCAGCAGTGTACTTAAGACGATCATTTATCCCCCTGTAGGTCGGCGTCAACAAAATATTTTTCGCATTCGGAGGAGAAACCTGGTGATCGGAATTTCGTGAAAAAGGATCGGTGTAACGAAAAGCGTCTTTGTTTTAATGATTTCCACGACAAATCTCGTATCAAGCTCATGACAGATTCTCCCCTATTTCTGAATAATACAATACTGTAAGTAGGCTGTTTAGGTTTTTTATGTTGGTAACGCCACTTGGCACTCTGTCTGAAAATCACTGACTGTGCTGTGTGCAGCCTGTGGTTGGTTGGACTCATAGTTGGAATATTCGCTTGTATTGTGTTGGGCAGCTGGGTGTGAACAGCGCGGAGCGTTGGGCAGTTGGAGGTGAGTCGCTAGCAGTGGTGGATGTGGAGAGCGAGATGCCGGAGTTTTGAGAGGTTGCTGTAAGCGGACGAACTGGACGTGTGTCCGCCAGAAAAAGGAAATTTGTAAAGATGGATGTCATGAATTTATAGATATATATATGATGACTTTTGAATACTATTAAGGTAAATACATTGTTTGCTCTCTATCAAAATCTTTCATTTGCTAACCATGCCTATCAGTAGTTGGTGCCTTCAGTAGTTAGAATCTTTTATTTAGCTGTCAGTATTGGCCCTCGCTGTACTGCAGTAGTTAGAGTGAGGTAAGTGATTCATGAAAGGTATAGGCTATTGTTAGTCAGGGTCATTCTTTCGTAGGGATTATTGAAAGTCAGACTGCATTGCGCTCAAAAAAAAATTGTGTCAGTTTAGTGATGATCAGAATAAGTTAAGAGAGAAATGTCTGAGTACGTTCAGTTTTGCTCAGCTGTTTGAAAATCAAATAGCGTAAGAGGTTTACCAGCACAGTCATTCAAACTTTTCTAAGGGGACGTTCCAATACGAATTTCCTCTCTTTGAAATTTCTCGATGTGCTAGGTTAAGCCTGCCTGGTAAGGATCCCACACCGCGCAAGAGGTGCCCCAAAAGGGGACAGACAAGTTCAGTATTGGCAGTCTCTTTAGTAGATCTTCTACATGATGAAAGCGTAAGTAATATGTCAATAAAATTATGTCTTTGGCTCGTCTTCCACACAACATTTTGTGAATGTATTTCCCATTTAAGACGTTCGTAACTGTAATTCCTACGCATTTAGTTGAATTTACGACCTTTAGATTTGATTGATTCAACGTATAATGGAAGTCTAACGCATTCTTGTGGATAACCTCACACTTTTCATTATTTACGATCAGTTGCCAATTTTAGCTCCACACAAATATCTTATATAAACCGTTTTTCAATTGGTCTGGATCTCCTGATGACTTTATTAACGATAAACGTTAGCGCCATTTGCAAACAACCTAATGCAGCTGCTCGGATTGTCTCGTAAATCGTTTACAAGGATAAAAAACAGCAGAGGGTGTATAACACTACCTTGTGGAATGCCAGAAATCAAATGACTTCCCTTCAGTTGCTACGAACTGTGACCTCTCTGACAGGAAATCACGAATCCAGTCACATAACTGAGTTGATATTCCACAAGCACGCAATCTGGTTTCAAGCCGCTTGTGAGGTATGGTGTCAAAGGCCTTCTGTAAATCTAGGAATACGGAATCAGTTTTAAATTCCTTGTCGATAGCAGTCAACACTTCGTATGAGTAAAGAAAAAATGGTTCAAATGGCTCTGAGCACTATGGGACTTAACATCTGAGGTCATGAGTCCCCCAGAACTTACAACTACTTAAACCTAACTAACCTAAGGACATCACACACATACATGCCCGAGGCAGGATTTTAACCTGCGACCGTAGCGGTCGCGTGGTTGCAGTCTGAAGCGCCTGGAACCGCTCGGTCACAGCGGCCGGCTGTGAGTAAAGAGCTAGTTGCGTTTCACAAGAGCGATGTTTTCTAAATCCGTCTTGACCATCTGTCAATAGACTGTTCTCTTTGAGGTAATTCACAATGTTCGAACCCAATATATGTTCCAACAACCTGCTGCATATCGAAGTTAATGGTATGGGCCTGTAATTTAGTGGATTACACCTACTAACTCCCTTGAATATTGACGTGACCTTCGAACAAGTATTTTCGCCAACATAAAGAGAGTAGATTGAGACATAATAAATGTGTGAGTGGAGTGTCTATTTGAAAAGAAAATCATGTTTTATTTGAACCGTTGAGTAAATGAATCATCTGAGTCTGGAGGAGGGAAGGGATGGTGTGAAAGTATAAGTTCGTGGCGAATGACGAAATAGTTTTGACAGTTTTTAACTGATGGTTTTGTGTGATCTGGTCCGAAACCACTACGTGTTGCGGTACTGAAGCAATACAGACCACCGTTTAATGGTATTGCATGCTTATTCGGTTCGGGTGGATCACGCAAGTGACGAAAGCGTCATCAGACCGGTCCCTTAAGGACAGGTCTTCCTCCATTGTCAATATGGCGTACATTTAAGGGCGTGTCCAGACTTTAGTGGAAAGCTACCGTAGCAAAAACATGATTTCTCGCCTCCCAGACTTTTCTGCGAAACCTGTCGTTTGAGGAAGAGCGCCATGAATAGCGCACTCGTTTATGCGCGCGTGGTGGAAGCGCGGCCGCAAGTGCTGACGTCAGACGGTCGCCCGCTTCCGCCTAGAGTCAGTCCAGCTGTGACTATGAAGTGATATACTAGTTCTGCTTCTTAGCTTTTTGGACCTACTTGTCCAAATCACTGTTCAGCCCGACTAATCTTTTCTATTTTATTTTTAGTCATCAGTCTGGTTTGATGCGACCCTCCAAGACTTCCTCTCCAGTGCCACCATTTTGTCTCAGAGTAGCACCTGCAACCTACGTCCTCAATTATTTGCTGACCGTATTTCATTCTCTGTCTCTCTCTTTACAGTTTTTACGCTCTACAGCTCCCTCTAACGCCATGCAAGTTATTCTGTGATGTGTACACAGATGTCCTGCCATCCTGTACCTTCTTCAAAATGGTTCAAATGGCTCTAAGCACTATGGGACTTAATATCTGAGGGCATCAGACCCCTAGAAATTAGAACTACTTAAACCTAACTAACCTAAGGACATCATATACATCCATGCCCCAGGCAGGATTCGAACCTGCGACCGCAGCAGCAGTGCGGTTCCGGACTGAACCGCGTAGAATCGCTCGTCCACAACGGCCAGCTGTCCCTTCTTCTTATCAGTGTTTTCAATATACTCCTTTTCAAGCCGATTCTGCGCAGAACCTCCTCATTCCTTTATGGAGATGGTATCTGTTCTTTCGGACATGTCCGAAAGACCATCGGTGACCACGCAGCGCTCTAGAGTCAAATGATAATTCAATGAAGACCCTACGCTATCGACAGGCGTTGATATATATAAACGGGGACTGTTGAAAATGTGTGCCCCGAGCGGGACTCGAACCCGGGATCTCCTGCTTACAGAGGGCAGAGAGGACAGTGCGACTGCAGGGATTTATCCCTTGCACGCTCCCCGCGAGACCCACATTCGCACACACATTCGTAGTGCCCCTGCCCATTACACTCATTTCTCAATCTTACCGACTCCGTAAGAATTCGGGCAATGTGTGTGCATCCGCACAGAAGAAGAAGGTCAATGGCCGGTTAGCCTTAATTATATGAAGATGGTATCTGTTCTTTCGGACATACCATCGGGGCACACATTTTGAACTGACTCCATTGACGTATGTAAACGCCTGTCGACAGCGTAGTGTCTTGATTTAATTGTCATTTCCGCATTCCTTATCTTATCCGCCTAATTTTCAACACTCTTCTCTAGCATCGCTTCTCAAATGCTTCGATTCTCTTCTGACCCGGTTTCCCCACAGTCCTCGTTCCGGTGCAACACAATTCTGTGCTCCAAACCTACATCCTCAGAATTTATTCCTAAAATTAAGAGCTATTTTTGAAACTAATAGACTTTTCTTGCGCAGAAATGACCTTTTTTGCCACTGCCAGTATGCTTTTTTTATGTCCTCCTCGCTCCGTCCGTCATGAGTTATTTTCCTTTTTCTTAACTTCATGTACTTTGTGATCATCAGTTCTGACATTAAATTTCTCGCTGTTCTCATCTACATCTACATCTACGTGGATACTGTGCAAATCACATTTAAGTGCCTGAAAGAGCGTTCACCGAACCACCTTCACAATCTCGTTTAGCGCACAGAAGGAACGAACAGTTATATCTTTCCGTACGAGCCCTGATTTCCCTTATTCTATCATGACGATGGTTCCTCCTTATGTAGGTCGGTCTCAACAAAATATTTTCGTATTCAGTGGAGAAAGTTGGTGATTGGAATTTCGTTAGAAGATTCCACCGCAACTTTGTTTTAATGATTTCCACCCGAAATCCATTATCATTTCACTAACACTCTCGCTCCTGTTTCGAGATAATACAAAACGTGCTGCCCTTCTTTGAACTTTATCGATGTACTCCTTCAATCCTATCTAGTAAGGATCCCACACCGAGCAGCAATATTCTGAAAGAGGACGGACAAGCGTAGTGTAGGCAGTCTCCTCAGTAGATCTGTTACAATTTATAAGTGCCCTCCCCATAAACCGCTGTCTTTGGTGGTTAGCCTTCCCACAACATTTTCTATGTGTTCCTCATTTTAAGTTGTTCGTAACTGTAATTCCTAGGTATTTAGTTGAATTTACGGCCTTTAGATTTGACTGATTTATCCTATAACCGAATTTTAACGGATTCCTTTTAGCACTGATTTGGATGACCTCACACTTTTCGTTATTTAGAGTCAATTGCCAATTTTGGCACCATACAGATATCTTTTGTAAATTGTTTTGCAATTTGTTTTCAGCTTCTGATGACTTAATTAGGCGATAAACGACAGTGTCATCTGTAAACAACCTGAGAGGGCTGCTCAGGTTGTCTTCCAAATCGTTTATATACATAAGGAACAGCAAAGGGCCTATAACACTACCTTGGGGAACGTCAGAAATCATTTCTGTTTTACTCGATGACTTTCCGTCAGTTACTACGAACTGTGACCTGTCTGACAGGAAATCACGAATCCCATCACATAAATGAGACGATATTCCATAAGCTCGCAATTTCACTACGAGCCGCTTGTGTGGTACAGTGTTAAAAGCCTTCCGGAAATCCAGAAATACGGCATCGATCTGAAATCCCTTGTCAATAGCACTCAACACTTCGAGTCAAAAGCTAGTTGTGTTTCACAGTAACGATGTTTCCTAAATCCATGTTGACTGTGTGATAATAGACCGAATTCTTCGAGGTAATGTTCGAACACAATGTATGTTCCAAAATCCATATGATAATGATATGGCCCAGTAATTTAGTGGATTACTGTCGCTACCTTTCTTGAATATTGCTGTGACCTTTGCAGCTATCCAGTCTTTGGGTACGGATCTTTCGTCGAGCGAACAGTTGTATATGATCGTTGAGTATGGCATACTCTGAACCTACGCTGAAAGGAACCTAACTGGTATACAGTGTGGATCATAAGACTTGGTTTTAATAAATTATTTAAGTTGCTTCATTACTCCGAGGATATTTACTTTTACGTTACTCATGTCGGCAGCTGTTCTTCATTCGAATTCTGGAATACTATGTCCTCTTCTTTAGTGAAGACATTTCGAAACGCTTTGTTTAGTAACTCTCATTTGCCGGTACTGTCTTCTATAGTATATCCATTGCTATAGCGCAGGGAAGGCATTGATTGTGTCTTGCCTCTAGCATACTTTACATACGCCCAGAATCTCTCTGGATTTTCTGCCACGTTTCGAGACAAAGTTTCGTTGTGGAAACTTTTATAAGCATCTCGCATTGAAGTCCGCGCTAAATTTCGAGCTTCTGTAAATCTTGGGGATTTTGCGTCTGTTCATATTTGGCATGTTTGTTTCGTTGTTTCTGCAACAGTGTTTGATGCTCGTGATTAACTCAGTATTAAATGGCTCAGATGGCTCTGAGCACTATGGGACTTAACATCTGAGGTCATCAGTCCCCTAGACTTAGAACTACTTAAACCTAACTAACCTAAGGACATAACACACATCCATGCCTGAGGCAGGATTCGAACCTGCGACCGTAGTGGTCGCACGGTTCCAGACTGAAGTGCCTAGAACCGCTCGGGCAAACCGGCCGGTAACTCAGTATTATTTGTTGCTAAGAGTTCAAGTGTGTTTTCAAAGCCGTTTACAATTCGCGTGGGCTCCTGAACTAACTACTCGAAATGATTTTCAGAGAATGAGTTTAGCACAATTTCGGATGATGTTTTATGCGTACCTCTGGAATTAAACATCTGTTTTCGCCAACATATCGAGTGTAAATTAAAGTCACCACCAAACTCAAGTTTTCTTTGTACCTTTCAGCGTTTGTATCGTCTGAATTGGGAGGTCGTTAAAAGGCCCCAATTATCATTTTATTCCGGTCTGCCCATACTAACTCGCTAACTACTTCAGTTTCGTGACAAGATAAACTACTTCTAATAGCAACAAACACGCCACCGCTAAGCGTGTTTAGCCTGTCCTTTCGGGACACCGTAAGGTTCTTCGCAAAATCTTCGGCTGAGCTTATCTCTGGCTTTAGCCAGCTTTCAGCACCTGTAACGATTTGAGCATCAGTGCTTTCTATTAGCGCTTGGAGCTCTGATACTTACCCAACACAGCTACTACAGTTTACAACTGTAATACCGTTCGTATCCGTTTCTACGTTTTCCTGTTTTCGGCCTGTACGTTTGTGACTGAAGCTCTTTTTGTGTTTTTCCGAGACCCTCTAACTCAAAAGCCCGCCCAGTCCACGTCGCAGAACCGTCTGAGCTTCTGATTCAGACCCTCCACTCGGCTCTGTACCAGAGATCTGCAATCTGTCGTGTCAACTATGCTGCAAATGGTAAGCTCTGTTTTCATCTCGCAAGCAAATCTGGCGTTCTTTACCACTTCTGTTAGCCGCTCGGAACCAGAAAGAATCTCTTCTGATCCAAAGTGACACACACCATTGGTACTGACGTGAGCTACCACCTGCACTTGGCTGCACCATGCGCTCTTCATGGCATCCGGGAGGACCCTTTCCACGTCTGAAATGACTCCACCTGGCATGCACACTTAGTGCACATTGATTTTGTTTCCATTCTTGTGAGCCAAGTCCCTAAGGGACCTCATAACGCGCCTAGCGTTGGATCTCCCAACTATCAGTAATCCAAACCTCTGTGACTGTCCGGATCTTGCAGGCTGAATGGTTTCCTCTGAAACGGGACAGGCGACGGCATCTGGCTCGGCGACAGTGTCAGCCACAGACAGCACCTGGAACCTAGACTAACCGGGGACTACCTGCACGTGCTGCGGAACTCTACTGTAGACACTGACGAAAACGCAGGTACTGTGTCTAATAAATTAGATTAATACGCAGAGATTCATAAAGCTAACTATCGAAGCGCTCTGTTGAAACTAAATAATTCGACCCTGATTAGGAACTTGTAATATGTCACAAAATTTCTACTTCTGATTACTTTCGTCTTTTTTCGATTTACTCTCACTCCATATTCTGTACTCATTAGATTGTCCATTCCATTCAACACGTCCTGTGACGCTTCTTCACTTACACTGCGTCTAGAAATGTCATTATCGAATCTTATGTTTGACATCCTTTCACCATAATTTTTAATTCCATACATGAACTATTATTTGCGACGTGCGCTTCTTCGATGTGTAGACTGAAAAATAGGGATGAAAGACTATATCCCTGCCTTACACACTTTTGATGTGAGTTCAAAGGAAGTAGTTAAAAGTACACTTGTTCGCCCAATGCTTGAATATCGCTCACCAGTGTGGGATCAGTACCAGATAGGGTTGATAGAAGAGAAAGAGAAGATCCAACGAAGAGCAGCGCACTTCGTTACAGGATCATTTAGTAATCGCGAAAGCGTTACGGAGATGATAGATAAACTCCAGTGGAAGACTCTGCAGGAGAGACGCTCAGTAGCTCGGTACGGGCTTTTGTTGAAGTTTCGAGAACATACCTTCACCGAGGAGCCAAGCAGTATATTGCTCCCTCCTACGTATATCTCGCGAAGAAATCATGAGGATAAAAATCAGAGAGATTAGAGCCCACACAGAGGCGCACCGACATCTTTCTTTCCACGAACAACAAGAGAATGGAGTAGAAGGGAGAACCGATAGAGATACTCAAAGTACCCTCCACCACACACCGTCAGGTGGCTTGAGGAGTATGGATGTAGATGTAGATGTACTTCGTTCTTGATCCTCCAATCTTCTTGTTCCCTCTTGACTCTTGTACAAATTGCATATTACCAGCCTTTGCCTACAGCTTACCCATACTTTTCTCAGAATTCGAACATCTTGCCCCATTTGTCATTGTCGAACGCTTTTTTAGGTCGACAAATCCTATGAAAGTGTCTTTTTTTAGTCTTGTTTCCGTTACCAACTCCATCAGATCAGGCTCCTTGGAGCCTTTAGCTTTGCTGCAGGCAAACTGGTCGGTAATAAAATTGCAGTCGACGCTTCCTCTGAATGAGGCCGCTCCAGCGGGCCCCGGCGGGTCTCGACCATTGGAGCGTCGTCCCGGCATCCTCGGAAGTCCTTCCTCTGTGAGGCTGCGAACAGTAAGTGACAGCTCTGCAGCTTTCTCGTCTCTTGTCTTTCTGCTGGCAGCATCCTCATCACAGATATCTCCGGCTTGACATTTTGAGAAAATAAATACACTTTCTATAAATGATTTTTTTTCAAGTTCGCCTGGGTAGGCGCAGAAGAATAATAGTCGACATGAGCTCTTCCGTATGGAGGTCGCCTCCCTGGTGAGTGGAGCAGTAGACGAGTCTCTTTCTCCAAGGCGGGCGTGGCATCTTGGGCGAAGGGATGAAAGTTTTTTATACATTTAAACTCGTGTTAGTAAGTGTCCAGTTGCTATTTGAGAAAAGTGTAAAACTTCTCTTTGATCTCGAAATACATAATTCTCAGAGCAGGGCAGTCGAACAACATGGCGGCACCTCTGCTGTTCCTCCGCTTGCACCCAAAGCCAGATTGTTGTCTATCGTCTCAATCCTCTTCTTGGCCATTCTAATTGTTCACACCAACTCCGGAGTGGACATTGGTCTACGTTTCCTGATATTTATCACGGCGGGAGAGAAAATATTCTGCTTACGATTTGGAGACGCTAGCTAAAAATGGTTCAAACAGCTCTGATGAACACTATGGGACTCAACGTCTGAGGTCATCTGTCCCCTAGAACTTAGAACTACTTAAACCTAACTAACCTAAGGACATCACATACATCCTGCCCGAGGCAGGATTCGAACCTGCGACCGTAGCGGTGGTGGAGGCGCTAGCTGTTTATTTCGCCCTCGAGAGATTCAAATACCATTTGGAACATCAAGAGTTTATACTGGAGACCGATAATCACGCTCTGTCCGCCCTCGGTAGCTGAGTGGTCAGCGTGACAGACTGTCAATTCAAAGGGCCCGGGTTCGATTCCCGGCTGGGTCGGAGATTTTCTCCGCTCGTCGTCGCCGACGATTGCTCGTATACAAATCACTTGTAAATGTGGACGGCACACTTGGTGCTGCTGCATCGTCGTCGCCGACGATTGCTCGTATACAAATCACTTGTAAATGTGGACGGCACACTTGGTGCTGCTGCATCTACAGGTAAGGGGAAGAATGTTGTTAGGGGAGTAGGTAAAACTGCTCAATTTGTACTTTTAAATGGGCCTACCTTGTTTTGTGGCGCGAGTGGTGTTGTGTTGTCCTAATCATCATCATTTCATCCCCACCGACACGCAAGTCGCCCAAGTGGCGTCAACTCGAAAGACCTGCACCAGGCGAAAGGTCTACCCGACGGGAGGTCCTACCCACACGACACTTCATTTCATTTTTTATGACGCTCTCATTTAGGTTCTGGCCCATTCCTGCAAAACTGGTCGCATTGCGCTGTGGGCAGTCAGCATTTGCGCCTTTCGGCTCAGCGTGTAAAACGGTGTAATAACTACAACTTTGTAGCGGTACCATGAGTTGCGTGTTAGAGGAGCAACAAGGAGTGCTCTCTAGGTACCGCTGAGCTGGTGGAGCAGCAGGTTAATTTTGTTCTTACCGATATTCCCACATTATTTGGTTATTTGGTCAGTCGTCAAGAGGAGGACCTGCGCTAGGCGTATCGGAGGGCAGTCAGCATCTGGCCAGTCGGTCCCGGGTACGACTTGAGCGGAAACATCGTGTCAAAGTGTGGGGTTCAGGGGCAGGAAGCAAAGATCATCCTTCTGATGGTGTTGATCAAGGTGTCATAGTTCAGTGGCAGGAGGCCACATACGTCTCTACAAAACTATCCATAAAATCCAGGAATCACTTACCCGGCGCCGGCTGCTGTGGCCGAGCGGTTCTAGGCGCTTCAGTCAGGAACCGCGCTGGTGCTGCGGTCGCAGGTTCGAATCCTGCCTCGGGCATGGATGTATGTGATGTCCTTAGGTTAGTTAGGTTTAAGTAGTTCTAAGTTCTAGGGGACTGATGACGTCAAATTTTAAGTCCTATAGTGCTTAGAGCCATTTGAACTTAACCAGCCTATATTGTATCGAGATGATAGGAGGATGGTTGCTCAGTGTAATTACTGCCAGACAGCCAGCCGAAGGGCGCTACTTCAATATACTCGAGCTGAGACGCCCATGGAACTTCTCTTTATCATTTATGTGGGGCTTCTGCGTCTTGCCCAAGGTGAGTATCTAAATATTTCTATCGTCGTTGATGGGTTTACCAGGCTCAGCTGGTTGTTGCGTCGTAGGTGTTAGCCATTTGAGTAGAATTTCTGGTTAGTGCTAATGCTCCCCCTACTTGCATGGAGTTTTGTGACTTTCATTTCCGTCCTGGAGTTAAGCATGTTTCCACAGCCGTCATCCGTGGAGCAAGTGAATCGTAATTGGAAATCTTCAGTTGTTGCCTTCCCCTCTGAGGTTCAAACTAGTTGGGACTGTATCTTGTCCTCCTTAAATTTTGCCATTGATATCGCTGGACTTGAAATACCTCACACTACTCCCACTTCGCTTATGGTATCTTAATTCTCCGTTGCCCAGTCTGTAGTACATACAAGATTTCCTGCCTGGCAATCCCACGGCTGAGTCTATAAAGGATGTGTGGCGGAGAGCGAAGGCTAATATTGAGCGCGCCCATAGCAGCGAAGCACAGGACTAGGAGCATCGACCAGGAAATATCAAAGTCGGCGAAGTAGTCTTTGTCAAAAATGTTAGAGGTGGAGATTCAGGTGTAAAGGTTCCTTGTACGTTATCTCGTTTTCTGGGACTGTATAGATCATTGGAAGTTCCCAATCCAGTCACACTTATGGTCAAAAATGACTCTGGAGACGAACTCAGGGCCCATCTAAGTCAACTCAAACGAGATCAGAAACAGTCAAAGGTTTCTGAACGCTCCGGTTGAGGTTCCAATGAGGGAGAAGGCGGGGGGGGGGGGTGGAAGAGAGTGAGGATTGAGCCATACTACGTCGATAGGTCGTGGTACGTCTTTGCAATGCCATCTTGGCCTCTAGCGGAGGCATGGCATTTTTATGTAAACAAGTCATTGTGAGGAGCTAGTCGGACAGCGGCAGGCAGCGCAGGATAAAGGGTTCTTCAGGGATGGCGCGTTGTTATTTTGGCTGTGCAATTTGTCAGATGACACTGCCCTCAGTCTTCCAACTGGGGGTTCGAATGTACGAGAATGTTTTTATAGTGGTGCTTCTAGAGGGCACCAGACGGCTGCAGCTATTCCTGTTGCGGAAGTCTGCGGTTGTGGTGCTTTGGTTAAGAGGTTTTTTTTTTACTTTATTGTTATTTTAATACCTGAGCAATCATGTAGGCTGTCAGTGGCACGCTACGCCGCTCTTCAGCCACAGTGTTGACAACAACAGTACAAGATGGATAATTAGAAAGAACATAGTGACGGGCAAAAAATAGTGGTCACTGGGACACAAAAGACACGGAGCCATTCACACGCGACGATAACAACACTGAAAACACGTTGACACAGCGCACAGAACACTGATGAATCCGACGGCACAAGTGAACGTAGAAGCGGGACGGCGGACACTAAAAACACAAAACGACGTCACACATACGAGACACAGATGGTGATGATCTCCGGCGCGCGAAAGTCCACGCAGCGTGTGCGAGTCCGGGGACCTGTCAAGAGGGGAACAGGGGTGAGGTGGGGGAGAGGGGAGAACAAGGATGCCAATGGCTGATGATATGGGGGCAGGAGGAGAGGGCCAGGAGAGGGGAAGCCCGGGGGAGGAGTGGGGAGAAATGGAGGAGGGAGGGAAAAGGGAGAGATGGGAGGGAGGGTGCCCAGAGGAGCAAGCACAGGCGGAGGTTGGGAGGATCAAAGTTGGTAGGAGGGGTAGATGGAGGGGAGGAGGGCATCATCAGGGAGAGGGAGCTGGCGGAAGCCACCTCGAGAGAAGGTAAGGAGGGTGGAGAAATGGAGACCGGGTGGGACGTGGGGATACAGGCGCGGCAGCGGGTGGGGGTGGGAGAGGATCGGGGAGACGAGCGGGTGAGGAGGATCGAGTTTGTGGGAGGTGTACAGGATCTGTATCCTTTCTAGGAAAAGGAGGAGGTGGGGGAAGGGGATGAGATCATACAGGATCCACGTGGGGGAGGGGAGACAGATGTGATAGGCAAGGCGGAGAACATGGCGTTCAAGGATTTGGAGGGATTTATAAAAGGTAGGGGGGGCGGAGATCCAGGCCGGATGGGCGTAACAAATGATAGGGCGGATGAGGGATTTATAGGTGTGGAGGATTGTGGAGGGGTCCAGACCCCACGTACGGCTGGAAAGGAGCTTGAGGAGACGGAGTAGGGAACGTGCCTTGGCTTGGATTGTCCAGAGATGGGGAGTCCAGGAGAGGCGACGGTCGATGGTGACGCCAAGGTACTTAAGGGTGGGAGTGAGGGCGATAGGATGGCCATAGACGGTGAGACAGAAATCAAGGAGGCGGAAGGAAGGGGTGGTTTTGCCTACAATGATCGCCTGGGTTTTGGAGGGATTGACCTTGAGCAACCACTGGTTGCACCAAGTGGTGAACCAGTCAATATGGGATTGGAGAAGGTGTTGGGAGCGTTGCAGGGTGGGGGCAAGGGCAAGGAAGGCGGTGTCATCGGCAAACTGGAGAAGGTGGACGGGGGGTGACGGTGGCGGCATGTCCGCCGTGTACAAAAGGTACAGAAGGGGGGAGTTGGTTAAGAGGGATGCATGCTGCCTTATAATTACTATGAGGTCCCGTTCTTTCGGTGAGTAAATTTGGGGACAACGTGAGTTTCGCAAAATGTTCCTTTCTATTGCCTTTCCAGAGCATTGCCATCCACGTATGAGCCTTTACCCGCCTTTAAGGCTAATGAAACTATGAAAA
This sequence comes from Schistocerca serialis cubense, assembly GCF_023864345.2. Lineage (NCBI taxonomy): Eukaryota > Metazoa > Arthropoda > Insecta > Orthoptera > Acrididae > Schistocerca > Schistocerca serialis. Next base: position 1,137,076 of record NC_064646.1, read on the forward strand.
TACCGCCTCAATTTTCTCGCTTCCTTAAGCCCTTGTCGTCAGCACGTATAGCGCGAGTTCTGTAAGTTTTTGTATCAACTGCGTATTATACCTGCGTAAATTGGCAATTTTCTGTAATTCAGACATATTGTGTTACTACTTTACATATGATAGCACTGTGGACTTTGCTTTAAGTTACCTCAGTCATTGCTGTGAGCGGCTTTAATGCTTGCCAGTTAACATGTTAATTCTGAGAGAAAACCATTCAGCGCTATTTCTTTGTATTTGAGGGACTGACTGCTTAATGTAATCGAAGTTGTTTCTGCCGGCGGATGCATCCATTCAAATTGTTTTATTGTACCGCGTGGTGGCCCCTTGCTACCACTATCATTGGGTGTTGCTTTGAAACTGAATTGTCGTTGGCAGCCGAACCTTCTTCCCTCCTTGTTGAGATATTGGTGTGTACAGTAACAAACACCTGATTGGCTCTGAGCACTATGGGACTTAACATCTGAGGTCATCAGTCCCCTAGAACTTAGAACTACTTAAACCTAACTAACCTAAGGACATCACACACATCCATGCCCGAGGCAGGATTCGAACCTGCGACCGTAGTGGTCGTGCGGGTCCAGACTGTAGCGCCTAGAACCGCTCGGCCACTTCGGCCGATCCCTCTTCATACATGACAACAATGCATTCATTCTTATCAGCTACATCCTTACGAATGTTGACATACTTGGATCCTCCATTTAATGGATCATAGATATGTGTATGGGTGTTGTAACCTCCCCGCAGAGAATGCAAATGCAAATGTGAATGTGAGCCAAGAGTAACCTTCCCACAAAATACAATACCTTAGAATTAAATGAATTTTTAAATATTGTAACCTGATGAATTTTATGAGGACAGCAGCGCTGGCCTTCGGCCCTGTATTCTGAATAAAAAAAGCAAAAATTCTTACCTCAATAAAACCGCAATTATATCTGCTCTTAAGTTGGAATTTCTCGACACAGCTTCGTGCAATGCTGGCGTATATTTTTTTTTTATTTTTGGAAATTTTTTAAATTGAAATGAATGCTTTCCTTTAAAAGAGTTTTCTTTCAACATGAAATTATAATAGGGGTCACAAGATAAAATATTTGTGTAAGTTGCGTGTATCTGGCGCTATCTAAAGCCACGGCTTGCGATAGTTCTTGTTTTGTCAGTTATGCCTATGAGAAGAGCCGCTTGGCTTCATCTACCCCATTGTAAAATCGTGTTATGTAAGAAATCCACTATTTCTGAGGAAGATACACTCCTGGAAATGGAAAAAAGAACACATTGACACCGGTGTGTCAGACCCACCATACTTGCTCCGGACACTGCTAGAGGGCTGTACAAGCAATGATCACACGCACGGCACAGCGGACACACCAGGAACACGGTGTTGGCCGTCGAATGGCGCTAGCTGCGCAGCATTTGTGCACCGCCGCCGTCAGTGTCAGCCAGTTTGCCGTGGCATACGGAGCTCCATCGCAGTCTTTAACACTGGTAGCATGCCGCGACAGCGTGGACGTGAACCGTATGTGCAGTTGACGGACTTTGAGCGAGGGCGTATAGTGGGCATGCGGGAGGCCGGGTGGACGTACCGCCGAATTGCTCAACACGTGGGGCGTGAGGTCTCCACAGTACATCGACGCACGGATGCACGCCAAGACCGTAGGATCCTACGCAGTGCCGCAGGGGACCGCACCGCACTTCCCAGCAAATTAGGGACACTGTTGCTCCTGGGGCATCGGCGAGGACCATTCGCAACCGTCTCCATGAAGCTGGGCTACGGTCCCGCACACCGTTAGGCCGTCTTCCGCTCACGCTCCAACATCATGCAGCCTGCCTCCAGTGGTGTCGCGACAGGCGTGAATGGAGGGACGAATGGAGACGTGTCGTCTTCAGCGATGAGAGTCGCTTCTGCATTGGTGCCAATGATGGTCGTATGCGTGTTTGGCGCCGTGCAGGTGAGCGCCACAATCAGGACTGCATACGACCGAGGCACACAGGGCCAACACCCGGCATCATGGTGTGGGGAGCGATCTCCTACACTGGCCGTACACCACTGGTGATCGTCGAGGGGACACTGAATAGTGCACGGTACATCCAAACCGTCATCGAACCCATCGTTCTACCATTCCTAGACCGGCAAGGGAACTTGCTGTTCCAACAGGACAATGCACGTCCGCATGTATCCCGTGCCACCCAACGTGCTCTATAAGTTGTAAGTCAACTACCCTGGCCAGCAAGATCTCCGGATCTGTCCCCCATTGAGCATGTTTGGGACTGGATGAAGCGTCGTCTCACGCGGTCTGCACGTCCAGCACGAACGCTGGTCCAGCTGAGGCGCCAGGTGGAAATGGCATGGCAAGCCGTTCCACAGGACTACATCCAGCATCTCTACGATCGTCTCCATGGGAGAATAGCAGCCTGCATTGCTGCGAAAGGTGGATATACACTGTACTAGTGCCGACATTGTGCATGCTCTGTTGCCTGTGTCTATGTGCCTGTGGTTCTGTCAGTGTGATCATGTGATGTATCTGACCCCAGGAATGTGTCAATAAAGTTTCCCCTTCCTGGGACAATGAATTCACGGTGTTCTTATTTCAATTTCCAGGAGTGTAAATTTGCTTATCAGTGTATTTACTTTAATGTGGCGCGTGTTCTCTCAAGCAACAACTGGTAGAGATACCAGGCATTAGGGGGTCTGCGTCTCCACGCGTGAAGAATCTGAGCATTTCACATGAGCCACAGAGTACATCTACGCTGCTGCTCGCTGGGGAGAGCTTACCTTGCAGCTGTTCACTTAAACTAGCAGAGTGCACGGCACAGCTGGAGGTAAGAGTTGTCGACGTTTCGGGACCTGCGGCAATGGTCGCCGCGAAAAACGGATAACAGCTTTACGCCACTGCCTCGGAGCAGTGTAGCAAGTGGCCTGACGACGAGCAGCGATGATGCAGCCAGTAAGTGAGTCAGGAAGTGGGCAGCGCTGGCGAGCAGCGAGATGGCAGCACAGTCTCACCTGGTGTGCCAGTTAAGGCCAGTGGTGTAATGTGCAGCTTGCTACATGAGAAGGCATCCTGGAGATGGTGTCACAGCGCGGCGGTTCTCTGGGGAAGGGGCGCCACACAGTTACAGGTATAATTACAAATCCCAAACATGGCTGCGAAACAGCAAGTGTGTAAATCTGAAGAGGTTGAAAAATCAGCCAACCAGTTGCAAACAGAAGTTTATTAGACCTTTGACCTCCGTTTCGACATTTGCAAAAATACACTCCTGGAAATTGAAATAAGAACACCGTGAATTCATTGTCCCAGGAAGGGGAAACTTTATTGACACATTCCTGGGGTCAGATACATCACATGATCACACTGACAGAACCACAGGCACATAGACACAGGCAACAGAGCATGCACAATGTCGGCACTAGTACAGTGTATATCCACCTTTCGCAGAAATGCAGGCTGCTATTCTCCAATGGAGACGATCGTAGAGATGCTGGATGTAGTCCTGTGGAACGGCTTGCCATGCCATTTCCACCTGGCGCCTCAGCTGGACCAGCGTTCGTGCTGGACGTGCAGACCGCGTGAGACGACGCTTCATCCAGTCCCAAACATGCTCAATGGGGGACAGATCTGGAGATCTTGCTGGCCAGGATAGTTGACGTACACCTTCTAGAGCACATTGGGTGGCACGGGATACATGCGGACGTGCATTGTCCTGTTGGAACAGCAAGTTCCCTTGCCGGTCTAGGAATGGTAGAACGATGGGTTCGATGACGGTTCGGATGTACCGTGCACTATTCAGTGTCCCCTCGACGGTCACCAGTGGTGTACGGCCAGTGTAGGAGATCGCTCCCCACACCATGATGCTGGGTGTTGGCCCTGTGTGCCTCGGTCGTATGCAGTCCTGATTGTGGCGCTCACCTGCACGGCGCCAAACACGCATACGACCATCATTGGCACCAAGGCAGAAGCGACTCTCATCGCTGAAGACGACACGTCTCCATTCGTCCCTCCATTCACGCCTGTCGCGACACCACTGGAGGCGGGCTGCACGATGTTGGGGCGTGAGCGGAAGACGGTCTAACGGTGTGCGGGACCGTAGCCCAGCTTCATGGAGACGGTTGCGAATGGTCCTCGCCGATACCCCAGGAGCAATAGTGTCCCTAATTTGCTGGGAAGTGGCGGTGCGGTCCCCTACGGCACTGCGTAGGATCCTACGGTCTTGGCGTGCATCCGTGCGTCGCTGCGGTCCGGTCCCAGGTCGACGGGCACGTGCACCTTCCGCCGACCACTGGCGACAACATCGATGTACTGTGGAGACCTCACGCCCCACGTGTTGAGCAATTCGGCGGTACGTCCACCCGGCCTCCCGCATGCCCACTATACGCCCTCGCTCAAAGTCCGTCAACTGCACATACGGTTCACGTCCACGCTGTCGCGGCATGCTACCAGTGTTAAAGACTGCGATGGAGCTCCCTATGCCACGGCAAACTGGCTGACACTGACGGCGGCGGTGCACAAATGCTGCGCAGCTAGCGCCATTCGACGGCCAACACCGCCGTTCCTGGTGTGTTCGCTGTGCCGTGCGTGTGATCATTGCCTGTACAGCCCTCTCGCAGTGTCCGGAGCAAGTATGGTGGGTCTGACACACCGGTGTCAATGTGTTCTTTTTTCCATTTCCAGGAGTGTATCTTCCTCAGAAATAGTGGACTTCTTACATCACACGATTTTACAATGGGGTAGATGAAGCCAAGCGGCTCTTCTCATAGGCATAACTGACAAAACAAGAACTATCGCAAGCCGTGGCTTTAGATAGCGCCAGATACACGCAACTTACACAAATATTTTATCTTGTGACCCCTATTATAATTTCATGTTGAAAGGAGCCTCTACCTGTGGGCTCAGATGGTAGAACACTTACCCGCGAAAGGCAAAGGTCCCGAGTTCGAGTATCGGTCCCGCACACAGTTTTAATCTGCCATGAAGTTTCATTTATGGGATTTCTGTCATCACTCCTCTGTACCGACGAAGCATCCTTTATTAGAAATGGCATCATAAATCTGCATAATCGTTACCTGTGGGCTACAGACAATTCTCAGGGAACGGTTGAGGCGACTCATCAGCATCGATTTAGCTTCAATGTGTGGGCAGAGGTTGTTGGCAACCATATAGCCTACTTGGAGCGGTCATTACTCCACAACGCCTCGACGGGGGAACGTGCCTGGACTTCGTGCGGAGTACCCTGCTTGAGACTGTGCCTTTGGCGACACCCAAGATAATGTCGTTCTGTATGACGGAGCATCACTCCACTTCAGCATTACCGTTCGCCCACACCTCAATAACATGTTCCCCGGTGGTTGAATAGGACGCGGAGGTCCTTTAGCACGGCCTCCTGGATCACCGGATTTAAAACCCCTGGATTTTTAACCTCTGGGGGCATCTGAAAAGCGTAGGGTTTGTTGATGTGCGGACTCTTCAGAAGCGTGTTCAGGACCCCTGTGACGCTGTCCGGAGAGAAGCCGGAACGTGCGAAAGAGTGCAGCAATACACGACGTGACACATTAACGCATGCATTGCATTCCATAGAGGCCGCTCCCAATCAATCCAAAACACAGGTCTGTGCGTTTCACTCGAGAAATACACAAGCTAAAACAAAAGTGGAAATAACTTGGAGGACAAAACAACTAGAACACTGTGGTACGTATAAGACCGCACACTTACTCCCGATGTTCTATGTAAGTCTGCTCTAACCCTGTTTCTCTGCGGCATAATAAGCCGCACCAGTCTGGAAAATTCCGCAACACTAAGCACTTTGACACTGCCCTTTATAGGCCGCATTGTAACTGGGTGTCTACGAACAGCTCCATTTGACAGAATCTACCGTCTTACACGCATAGCAGTCCCCGATATCAGACGAACAACAGCGGCAGTGGTTGAGAAGAAGAAAGAGGGAAATGATTACAGGCATCCCACGTTTGGAAGCAAAGCGTGACGTCTTAGCTTTCTCTGATTAACTGAAGCCATTCCATAACCACCTTCCGCTTACCGGATAGAAGTATGGCTAAACAAGGCTACTGGAGCTAACGAACTAAACCTGAAGGAAGAACCTGGTGCTGGTTTCCAACTACCCTAACAGACGCTAACCTAACAGACGTGCAAGACTTTGAAAAGACTGCGAATTGGTCGCGAATTGCAGATAGAACTTTAAGCGGCGGGGCTACATTATTGCAGATGCGACCTGCGAATGTGGTGAACTTAGATAGTGAACACCTCTTTGTCTGCCAGATGTTGCCTGCAAGGTTGAGAACCTGGTTTCAGCAAATGTCCCAGCACTCAAGACGACAGAATTTCGGGCTTCAAAATCAATTTGACATGTACAGTGTCTAATGCATATATTATAGATACTGTTGCATGGGGGCTTAATTATTTATGTAATGCAAAAAAATTTTAAATTTTAGTCGCTGTATGTCCGATTACCAAGTCTCGTAACCGGTTGGCCCTGATTAGTATTTGTACGCAATCTGACTGCATAGAATAACAACAAAGAATGAAAGAAAATTTTCGTTAACACAATTAATTAATTAAGTCCCCAGCAACTATAAAACCTACGAAACCAAAACACAAGTGTAATTGTTCTGTGTGTGGGAGTGTGATTCAACGTACACATCTGGCACGGTTCTTCTTCAACAAGACAAGAAATTTTAAATACCATTTATAGTGAAGTAATTTAAAAAAATAGAAATACTGTAATTGTTCAAGAAAACCAGAATTACACTCTAATACAAGAACACAAGCCAGATGCTTTGTTGACTGAACCTGTAATGACGCATTATTTAAGACACTGAAATAATGAAAAAAACAGGGAATATTTTACCTTCATATATATTGACGAAAAGCACTCTGATCATTACAATATCTCCATTAGAACAACATCTGCTGTCTATCCCATCAAGCAACTGCATAAAACATGGAACAAGCACTCTCCACTACGACTTCTCGACAAGAACTTTCACTACGACATCTCAGCAAGCACTGACTACTACGAGTTCTCGACAAGCACTGCCAGTGGAGGCGGCTGAATAATACTCTTTGGCGCGATCTCAGGCGCTGTGGCTCAGTGTAGCCACCTTTCACTGTATTATATTGTGTTCTTTTGAATTTGTAAATAACTCTGTTGTACTGTACTGGACACGAAAAGCATAATAATGGAGGCTGCTTTAGACATCTGTATTGATGTGGATGCGATGCAGTCATGTACTGTGTTCCGGGCGATTTGTTTCCGGTGCCTGTACACCGCCCAAATCCGGACACATCTTTGTAGGACCTTTTATCCTCCATTACCAGTCAGGCATCCGTTCCTGCAGTTTGTCGGTTTTATTAATGTTCACGCTGTGCAGTTTAGCAGGCAGAATACACAGGAGAGTGGGTGGAATACTGGGTGCAAAATGCAGTACGCAGTGCCGCCAAGTACGCCACCGAGAAATGGCTTTAACTTGACTGGGCATCGATTCGAAATGCGCTGGAATGGAAGGGTCCGTCACTGTGTGGAGCTCCAGCGCTGTTCCAGAGTGCAGAGTCTGTATGCTGTCCTGCCAGACTCTCACTAAGCCCTGACCAGATTTTTACTGTGTGTGCGACGTCCGCCTAACATTCTGTTCGGGTCAACCTTCCTATACCGTCTGTAGCGAGGGAGGTCGGGACGTCACGGGCAACATGCAGTCTTGGGTTAAGTTGTTCAAGGGTAACGCCACAGGCATCTCAAAGATGGAGCACAGCCACCAGTCCAAGTTACACACTATGTATTCTGAAGAACACAGAACCCTATGCAGTGACACCAACTGCAGGGTATCTATGAAGACGCCGATTGCAACCCAATGATGTTCGGTCTCCTCAGACCGTCCTGTGTCGTCGATGGGTGCGCGCCTTACTCTCGCGCGTCACGGGAAGCCGCAGGAATGAACAGTGCCCTATGTCTTAGAAAAGTTGGCAAAAAAAATAGATAAAGAGCTTCAGATTTAAACGTAAATTAGTATGTAAGGGTTCTCGAGGTCTTTGATTACGAATTTACCATAATTCCCAAATTCAAAGTAGCAGCTCCAATATGGCCGAGCACTTCATTCAGAATTCTTTATAATTTCATTTTAATCAGTGTGTAATAGGTTTTTAGGTTACTGGTCACGAATTATAATTTCAAAATGAAAAACAGCAAATAATGACCAATGTATATTACAACAAATAAAAAACCTGTCTTTCTTTGATTTTTATTGTGAAACTTGTTGAGTCACTAGCAATGTCAAGATAGTTACCATGTTCGAAATCAAAGTCAGTATCATCCTTATCAGAAATTTCTAGAAAATTTTCAGACTCATCATCAGGAAAAAGTAGAACCTCTGGGGTGTTCATTGATAATGTTTTACTTTTTATGGGTTCCATTTCTCTGAGGCTGGAAATAAGTGGATCTGAAAACGCCAGGAGCCAATAAAGTACATCGTTCACTTTATTTGTGCGTATAATTTTCCTGGGAAACCCTTCACGATATATTTTGATATCTGTACTTCTGGCTTCCTGAGAGTCTTCACATGGTTGGCCTATTGTTAATATAGCTGATTCTGTTATATGAGCACCGTGCGTTAATACTTTATGACCCGTCGTAGACATTTAAAAGCAGGAAAATTTGGCGAAGCACATTTTAACTATATCATGACAAAGTTTTCGAAATTTTTCAGTGTTCACGTTGTCTTCACATTACATGACATGACGTCCAAGATAAATGAAATGTATGAATGAAATCCTCGTCCTGTCTCAGGATTTGAGCAGACACTGATAATTTCTCCAAAAAAGTGACGAGCTGTATTGCTGTCATTGGAGTTCCTGAAACCAACTTTTTAATTGATCAAAAGGAAGCTCTAGCTGCGTTTGAAATTCGTTGTGAACTGTTTTTTTTTTTTCTTTTCTTCGAAACTCTCAACGCTTTTTGTCTTCTCCTGATCGCGTTTGCCATTTTTTTGTTTCATAACCCGAGGTGAATTAAATACTCAAACAAATCTTTGCGTGGAGGGTTAATAATCTGTAACGTAAATTGGGAACAGTCGCTTCATTTTTTACAAAGTCGAGATTAGTAAATTGCTTTTCACACAATTAGCATCGGAAAAATACACATCAGAACTGTAAGAAAAGGCAGTAGTGATCGTAGTGGTAGAGCTCAGTCTGTGAAAACAGCTGCCGAGCATGACTTGGCGTCTTTTGTTCCTTATCTCAAAAGTACAGGGAGATAGCCGGAATTTTCTTTCACACTCTGTTACAATATCGTATGCTATATTCCCCAAGTCAGAAATTCCTAAATAGCACTTTTTTTTCTTTTTAAAGTATTCTGACTGGAAAGAAACTTCCTGGCAGATTAAAACTGTGTGCCGGACCGACACTCGAACTCGGGACCTTTGCCTTTCGCGGGCTAGTGCTATTCTGACTGGTTTGAAGCGGCCAGACACAAATTCCTCTCCTGTGCCAACGCTTCATAGTAGCAGTTGCAGCCTACGTCCTCAGTTATTTGCTGGATGTATTCCAGTCTATCTTTTTCTACAGTTTTTTATCCTTTACAGCTCCTTGTAGTAACATGAAAGGTCTTCCCTGATACCTAACAGATGTCCTAACATCCTATTCTTTCTTGTTGTCAGTTTTTTCCATATGCTCGTTTCCTCGCAGATCCTGCGGGGAACTTCCTCATTCCTTTGAGTCCAGCTAGTTTTCAACATTAGTCTCTAGCACCACTTCTCAAATGCTCCATTTCTCTTATGTTCTGGTTTTCTCACGGTCCTTGTCTCACTACCACACAAAGTTACGCTCCAAACATACATTTTCACTGAAACTTCGTGGCAGATTAAAACTGTGTGCCGGACCGAGACTCGAACTCGGGATCTTTGCCTTTCGCGGGCAAGAGCACTTGCCCGCGAAAGGCAAAGGTCCCGAGTTCGAGTCTCAGTCCGGCACACAGTTTCAATCTGCCAGGAAGTTTCATATCAGCGCGCACTTCGCTGTAGAGTGAAAATTTCATTCTACACTCCTGGAAATTGAAATAAGAACACCGTGAATTCATTGTCCCAGGAAGGGGAAACTTTATTGACACATTCCTGGGGTCAGATACATCACATGATCACACTAACAGAACCACAGGTACATAGACACAGGCAACAGAGCATGCACAATGTCGGCACTAGTACAGTGTATATCCACCTTTCGCAGCAATGCAGGCTGCTATTCTCCCATGGAGACGATCGTAGAGATGCTGGATGTAGTCCTGTGGAACGGCTTGCCATGCCATTTCCACCTGGCGCCTCAGCTGGACCAGCGTTCGTGCTGGACGTGCAGACCGCGTGAGACGACGCTTCATCCAGTCCCAAACATGCTCAATGGGGGACAGATCCGGAGACCTTGCTGGCCAGGGTAGTTGACTTACAACTTATAGAGCACGTTGGGTGGCACGGGATACATGCGGACGTGCATTGTCCTGTTGGAACAGCAAGTTCCCTTGCCGGTCTAGGAATGGTAGAACGATGGGTTCGATGACGGTTTGGATGTACCGTGCACTATTCAGTGTCCCTTCGACGATCACCAGTGGTGTACGGCCAGTGTAGGAGATCGCTCCCCACACCATGATGCCGGGTGTTGGCCCTGTGTGCCTCGGTCGTATGCAGTCCTGATTGTGGTGCTCACCTGCACGGCGCCAAACACGCATACGACCATCATTGGCACCAAGGCAGAAGCGACTCTCATCGCTGAAGACGACACGTCTCCATTCGTCCCTCCATTCACGCCTGTCGCGACACCACTGGAGGCGGGCTGCACGATGTTGGGGCGTGAGCGGAAGACGGCCTAACGGTGTGCGGGACCGTAGCCCAGCTTCATGGAGACGGTTGCGAATGGTCCTCGCCGATACCCCAGGAGCAACAGTGTCCCTAAATTGCTGGGAAGTAGCGGTGCGGTCCCCTACGGCACTGCGTAGGATCCTACGGTCTTGGCGTGCATCCGTGCGTCGCTGCGGTCCGGTCCCAGGTCGACGGGCACGTGCACCTTCCGCCGACCACTGGCGACAACATCGATGTCCTGTGGAGACCTCACGCCCCACGTGTTGAGCAATTCGGCAGTACGTCCACCCGGCCTCCCGCATGCCCACTATACGCCCTCGCTCAAAGTCCGTCAACTGCACATACGGTTCACGTCCACGCTGTCGCGGCTTGCTACCAGTGTTAAAGACTGCGATGGAGCTCCGTATGCCACGGCAAACTGGCTGACACTGACGGCGGCGGTGCACAAATGCTGCGCAGCTAGCGCCATTCGACGGCCAACACCGCGGTTCCTGGTGTGTCCGCTGAGCCGTGCGTGTGATCATTGCTTGTACAGCCCTCTCGCAGTGTCCGGAGCAAGTATGGTGGGTCTGACACACCGGTGTCAATGTGTTCTTTTTTCCATTTCCAGGAGTGTAGATACGTTTTCACTGTTTGTTACCTCAGATGAAGTCCTATGTTTCAGGCTAGCAGAATTCTCAGGGCAAGACATGCTCTGTTTCCTAACGCTAGTCAGCTTTTTATATCCTCCATACTCTGTCCGTCATGGGTTATTTTGCAGCTTATACAGCAGAATTCATTAACTTCACCTACTTCGTGACCTCCTGGTGTTGTTTCTCGCTGTTCTCATTTCTCCTAATTCTCATTAATTCCGTCTTTCTTCGATTTACTCTCAATCCATATTCTGTACTAATAAGAATGATCATTCCATTCAGCAAATCCTGTACTTGTCCTTTACTTTCACGGAGGATAACAATGTCATCAGCGAATCTTACCATCGATATCCTTTCGCCATGGATTTTTATCCCACTCCTGAACATTTATTTCCGTCATTATATGATGGATAGATTCAACAGTAGGGAAGATTGCACCCCTGATTTACACACTCTTTTGAATCGGATCTCTTCGTGCTTGGTTCTCATACGTTATTTTTCCTTCGTGGTTCTCCTACTTTTTGTAAATCACCCCTATTTTTCTGAGAATTTCGTACATTATGCACCGTTTTGCATTGTCTAACCCTCATTCAAGGTAGACTAATCCATTGGGCGTGTTTCGATTCTTCTTACGTTTTGCTTCCATTACCAAAATCAACGTGAGAACCGCCTCTCTGGTGTCTTTACCGTTCCTAAAGTCAAACAGATCGTCATCTAATACATCCCCAATTGTCTTTTCCGTTATTGTGTATATTATTTTTGTCAGCAACTGGGATCCATGACCTATTAAGATGATTGTGCGCTAATTCCCGCACTAGTCAGCTCTTGCTATCTTCGGGAATTTTTGGATGATATTTTTCCCAAAGTCTCATGATATGTCACCAGTCTCGTATATTCTACACACCAACGTTAGTAGCCTCTTTCTTGCCACTTTCAAACTTATTTGAGAAATTCGGAGGGAATGTTATGTATCCCTTCTGCCTTGTTTGGTCTTCCAGAGCTCTTTTAAATTATGATCTCTTCCTGTTGACAAGTGTTTCTTCTTCTATCACTTCCTCAGACAAGTCTTCCCCTTCGCAGAGACCTTCAGTTTGCTCTTTCCACCTATTCTGTCTGTCCTCTGTATTTAACAGTGGAATCATCATTGCATTCTTAATGTTACAACCCGTGCTTTCATCTCACTGAAGCTTGTTATTAATTTTATATATGCTGACTCAATCCTTCTGACAACCATTTCTTTTTATATTTCTTCCCATTTTTTCTTGCAGCCATTTTGCCTTAGGTTTCCTGTACTTCCTGTTTATTTTTTTTCCTAAGTGACTTGTATTTCTGCATTCCTGAAATTCAGCGGACATTTTTATAAGTCCTTCTTTCGTGAATCAACTGAAGTATTTAATCTGTTACCCATGGTTTCTTCGTAGTTACCTTCACTGTACCTTTGTTTTTCATTCCAACTTCTAGATATGTCCATCCATCCTCAAGTGAACATCCTACTGAACTATTCCTTATCGCAGTGTCTACAGCCTTAGAGCACTTCAAGCGTATCTCGCCAGTCCTTAGTACTTCAGTATCCCACTTCTTTTCGCATAGGTTCTTCCTGACGGCTCTCTTAAACTTCAGCCTACTCTTCATCATTACTAAATTCTGACCAGAGTCTGTATCTGCTCGTAGGTTCAGTGGTATGTGCAGTATAAAGAGTTGTGTTAAGACGTTTGGGATGATAGAAGTCCAAAGTTGATGCTGTAAGCTTTGTTCGTATTAATCTCACCTGATTTGCAAAAAATGTTGTAAAATCACTCACTTCTCACTAGCAGCACAATTGGAAATTAAATGTCAGTTATTTTCATACAGGCAAATCAGGATCGTATATTTTACCCTTTTCTATTACGTAAAGTTCTGATATGTAAATCAAAGTTTTTTATTTAAACACTTCCATATTTTAAGCATTTGTTACGCCTTAGCGTGCGCTTGTAACGTCCCCCTCACTTATCGACCTTAATGACAGTGAAAACTTAAACTGCGTACACCTAATGGAAATTTGGGAAAAACAATCGTCACCGAAGTTAATTTGTCGGTAAAGAGAGAGGAAAGGGTTACATCTAAATGAAAAGAAAAATGCAAATGAAATTGGTGGAAATTAATTTTGAGAAAATGGTAAAATTAATAAAGAAAGTAAATGTGCGGTCGTTACATTATCAATTAATTGGCGTTAATTAGATATTTGAGATTTGGGGAAAATTATGGTCGCCAGTCCTATGGAAAACTACAATAATAACTAAAAATGAAAGATTAATGCGCATATAATTAGCACTAAAAGCGTGGCAACTGAAGGTTGGCACGTGTTGTGTGAAAACTGAATGTTTGTCAGAAGTAATAAATTTCTCTACACTCTGACTTGATTTAGCAAAAGAATTTAAAAAACCGGAAAATTGAAAGTTAATTTAGTGACTGAAATTAATAGTGAACTTTGTTTCTGAAGCACTACGGAATTCAATGAAATAAGGTTAGTCTTAGGCTACCTCAACAATCATTTCAAAAGCTACTTCAATCTACGCAATTTAGAAATAAGGGATTAAACTTTGAACTTGAATTAAATGATTCTGAACTATTAACTATAGTAAAATTTAGTACGTACCAAGCTGAGCTGCAGTCACAGTAAGTTAAAATATGGTAACAAAACTCACACTCTTAATTTGTGCTTGTGTAATCTAAATATTGTAGGCAGCTATGAAACCTTAACTGAACTTTGAAATTAAAGCAGTGAAATCGAGTGATATTACTTTAACGCTGGCGTTTGAATTTCAACGACACTACCCCCCCCCCCCCCCCCCCCCCATGAACCATGGACCTTGCCGTTGGTGGGGAGGCTTGCGTGCCTCAGCGATACAGATAGCCGTACCGTAGGTACAACCACAACAGAGGGGTATCTGTTGAGAGGCCAGACAAACGTGTGGTTCCTGAAGAGGGGCAGCAGCCTTTTCAGTAGTTGCAAGGGCAACAGTCTGGATGATTGACTGATCTGGCCTTGTAACAATAACCAAAACGGCCTTGCTGTGCTGGTACTGCGAACGGCGGAAAGCAAGGGGAAACTACGGCCGTAGTTTTTCCCGAGGGCATGCAGCTTTACTGTATGATTAAATGATGATGGCGTCCTCTTGGGTAAAATATTCCGGAGGTAAAATAGTCCCCCATTCGGATCTCTGGGCGGGGACTACTCAAGAGGATGTCGTTATCAGGAGAAAGAAAACTGGCGTTCTACGGATCGGAGCGTGGAATGTCAGATCCCTTAATCGGGCAGGTAGGTTAGAAAATTTAAAAAGGGAAATAGATAGGTTAAAGTTAGATATTGTGGGAATTAGTGAAGTTCGGTGGCAGGAGGAACAAGACTTTTGGTCAGGTGACTACAGGGTTATAAACACAAAGTCAAATAGGGGTAATGCAGGAGTAGGTTTAATAATGAATAGGAAAATAGGAGTGCGGGTAAGCTACTACAAACTGCATAGTGAACGCATTATGTGGCCAAGATAGATACGAAGCCCACACCTACTACAGTAGTACAAGTTTATATGCCAACTAGCTCTGCAGATGACGAAGAAATTGAAGAAATGTATGATGAAATAAAAGAAATTATTCAGATTGTGAAGGGAGACGAAAATTTAATAGTCATGGGTGACTGGAATTCGTCAGTAGGAAAAGGGAGAGAAGGAAACGTAGTAGGTGAATATGGATTGGGGCTAAGAAATGAAAGAGGAAGCCGCCTGATAGAATTTTGCACAGAGCACAATTTAATCATAGCTAACACTTGGTTTAAGAATCATGATAGAAGGTTGTATACATGGAAGAACCCTGGAGATACTAAAAGGTATCAGATAGATTATATAATGGTAAGACAGAGATTTAGGAACCAGGTTTTAAATTGTAAGACATTTCTAGGGGCAGATGTGGACTCTGACCACAATCTATTGGTTATGACCTGTAGATTGAAACTGAAGAAACTGCAAAAAGGTGGGAATTTAAGGAGATGGGACCTGGATAAACTGAAAGAACCAGAGGTTGTACAGAGTTTCAGGGAGAGCATAAGGGAGCAATTGAAAGGAATGGGGGAAAGAAATACAGTAGAAGAAGAATGGGTAGCTCTGAGGGATGAAGTAGTGAAGGCAGCAGACGATCAAATAGGTAAAAAGATGTGGGTTAGTAGAAATCCTTGGGTAACAGAAGAAATATTGAATTTCATTGATGAAAGGAGAAAATATAAAAATGCAGTAAATGAAGCAGGCAAAAAGGAATACAAACGCCTCAAAAATGAGATCGACAGGAAGTGCAAAATGGCTAAGCAGGGATGGCTAGAGGACAAATGTAAGGATGTAGAGGCTTATCTCACTAGGGGTAAGATAGATACTGCCTACAGGAAAATTAAAGAGACCTTTAGAGATAAGAGAACCACATGTATGAACATCAAGAGCTCAGATGGAAAACCAGTTCTAAGCAAAGAAGGGAAAGCAGAAAGGTGGAAGGAGTATATAGAGAGTCTATACAAGGGCGATGCACTTGAGGACAATATTATGGAAATGGAAGAGGATGTAGGTGATGATGAAATGGGAGATACGATACTGCGGGAAGAGTTTGACAGAGCACTGAATGACCTGAGTCGAAACAAGGCCCCCGGAGTAGACAACATTCCATTGGAACTACTGACGGCTTTGGGAGAGCCAGTCCTGACAAAACTCTACCATCTGGTGAGCAAGATGTATGAAACAGGCGAAATACGCTCAGACTTCAAGAAGAATATAATAATTCCAATCCCAAAGAAAGCAGGTGTTGACAGATGTGAAAATTACCGAACAATCAGTTTAATAAGCCACAGCTGCAAAGTACTAACACGAATTCTTTACAGACGAATGGAAAAACTAGTAGAAGCCGACCTCTGGGATGATCAGTTTGGATTCCGTAGAAATACTGGAACACGTGAGGCAATACTGACCTTACGACTTATCTTAGAAGAAAGATTAAGGAAAGGCAAACCTACGTTTCTAGCATTTGTAGACTTAGAGAAAGCTTTTGACAATGTTGACTGGAATACTCTCTTATAAATTCTAAAAGTGGCAGGGGTAAAATACAGGGAGCGAAGGGCTACTTACAACTTGTACAGAAACCAGATGGCAGTTATAAGAGTTGAGGGACATGAAAGGGAAGCCGTGGTTGGGAAGGGGGTAAGACAGGGTTGTAGCCTCTCCACGATGTTATTCAATCTCTATATTGAGCAAGCAGTAAGGGAAACAAAAGAAAAATTTGGAGTAGGTATTAAAATCCATGGAGAAGAAATAAAAACTTTGAGGTTCGCCGATGACATTGTAATTCTGTCAGAGACAGCAAAGGACTTGGAAGAGCAGTTGAACGGAATGGATGGTGTCTTGAAGGGAGGATATAAGATGAACATCAACAAAAGCAAAACGAGGATTATGGAATGTAGTCGAGTTAAGTCGGGTGATGCTGAGGGTATTAGATTAGGAAATGAGACACTTAAAGTAGTAAAGGAGTTTTGCTATTTGGGGAGCAAAATAACTGATGATGGACGAAGTAGAGAGGATATAAAATGTAGACTGGCAATGGCAAGGAAAGCGTTTCTGAAGAAGAGAAATTTGTTAACATCAAGTATAGATTTAAGTGTCAGGAAGTTATTTCTGAAAGTATTTGTATGGAGTGTAGCCATGTATGGAAGTGAAACATGGACGGTAAATAGTTTGGACAAGAAGAGAATAGAAGCTTTTGAAATGTGGTGCTACAGAAGAATGCTGAAGATTAGATGGGTAGATCACATAACGAATGAGGGAGTATTGAATAGGATTGGGGAGAAGAGAAGTTTGTGGCACAACTTGACCAGAAGAAGGGATCGGTTGGTAGGACATGTTCTGAGGCATCAAGGGATCACCAATTTAGTATTGGAGGGCAGCGTGGAGGGTAAAAATCATAGGGGGAGACCAAGAGATGAGTACACTAAGCAGATTCTTAAGGATGTAGGTTGCAGTAGGTACTGGGAGATGAAGAAGCTTGCACAGGATAGAGTAGCATGGAGAGCTGCATCAAACCAGTCTCAGGACTGAAGACCACAACAACAACAACGGGTTCAATCCGGAAAAGGAAGGGACCCTGCTTGGTAATGCAATTGGGACAATGGGGAACAAAGGTTCATGCTACGTTGCTGTAATTTTGTGAGGCAAATTGAACACTTGGAAAAGCCGAGGTCTGCCATACAGTTCTAAAACTTTACCTGCCTTTAGTCTTCCTTGTTGGTTGATTGAAGGTTTGAAGTCGTCGATCGAGAAGGTGGCGACAGTCACTCATTGTCGGCCGTCGTTGTTGCAGAAGCTGGATGTTGGCGCGCCTTCTAGATACGGTCACCAGGCGAAACGGGCTCTTGATGTGCGCCAGTTAATACTTTCCATAGGCAAGACCCAGCGTAAAAATACAAATAATATTTACAAAGCAAAACAATTACACATCGACGTAAATGCATAAATATATATATTCAAATTGTAAAACAATTACAATATATAAAAGACACATATCTTCAGGTAACAAAATAAGGAAAAAAATTGTAGTACAATAGATGGAAATACGGGGATATGCATTTCCGGCGTTTCACGTGCCCCACATTGCATATGCTCAAAATATCAAGAAAATTTAGCATTAGGCTAATTAATCATAAACCAATTTTTAGACGATAATACTTGAGTGGAGACACTCCTAACCTTATTCCACTCTGTCATCTTACACAAAAGAAAACGGTTGACAACATATTAAAATTCATAGAAATCATAGAAAATGGTTTAGCTATTCTAAATCAGCAAAATTCCTAACAGTTCAAGAAATGGAATACTATTTACAAAATTAGTGTACATGATCACAAAAAACAGGTAGATCAAAATTCGCAAATTAATAATTAATTACATAGAATTCACATTTTTATATATCCTTTTCATTATTAATATTCTTGTCATGAGAGTCCACTTAACGCTAAACAAGAAAATAACATACAGCAGATTGAAAAAAAAACATAAACATTGACAGCAGAATTCTTTGACATCAGCTGTCCGGGAAGAAAAACAACTCCGCCTTCCGTACCCGCAAGTACAAAGAATGCCGAAAGCAGCACAAAAGCCGACAGCGGCTCCGCCTCGCCAGTATTGTTGCGCCCGCCTGTGCGGCACGCTTGATCTCACTCGCCTGTGTAATGGCATTTCCAGAACGTCCGTTTCACTGAATTCTTTCGGGAAAACTCACTACCGAGAAATCTCAAGGAGTCCATTAATACTATCACAGTGGATAACTCAACACTGTCCATCATCACACGCATGTACTAGCCTGAAACTTGAAACAGCGTCTAAGTACATCAGCAATGACTAGTAAAACACACATTCATGAAATCTTACGGCTAGTTACAAAATCATATTTACATTCCTTAATCTACTGTGACTCAGCTGAAAACTTAAACTAGCAGCTTGGATTTTTCAATTGATTAATAATCAGTTTCTCTTAAATCATTTAATCAAAATTAATTACTTATTAATTATAACTTATTTAATGACCTCTTGGTCAGGCAAAAGCATGGCACCTAGCAAATTCTTAAATCTTACACTTTATATTTACATACTGTACAAATTATCCATTCTGTGTTATTAATCAATCCTTGGTTGGTACAATTTCAAGTCTACAATGTTCCATATACCTAATAGTTTTCCAGAGCTTGGATACTCTAAGCAATAAGCATTTGTGTGGGGTATACCAATGACTTTATATGGTCCATAAACAAACTTAAATTTAGAGATTTCATTGTCTATCTCTCTCGATTTCTCATGAGCTTTTACAAGTAATAAGTCTGCGATTGCAAACTTAGCAAAACGCACTTTAGCGTCATGACGACATATGCGAGCATCGGCTTTCAGCTTCATTATTTCTCGCAAACGATCTTTTTTCATACCAATACTAATGTCAATCCGTGGAGGGAATTTGATTATCTCTTCCACTAAACGTTTGACTTCTGTCATCCAACAGGATCTCCTCACGTTATAGTAATGCAAATTCATGCCTACGTCAATGGCACCTGGCCACTTAACAATGTGTATAGGTTCAAAAAATGGCTCTGAGCACTATGGGACTCAACTGCTGTGGTCATAAGTCCCCTAGAACTTAGAACTACTTAAACCTAACTAACCTAAGGACATCACACACATCCATGCCCGAGGCAGGATTCGAACCTGCGACCGTAGCGGTCGTGCGGTTCCAGACTGTAGCGCCTTTAACCGCTCGGCCACTCCGGCCGGCACAATGTGTATAGGCTGGTATTGCCTATGGACACCGTCTCCTGCCTCGTCAAAACTAGCTACTACTGTTTTATCTTGCGACGTACATGTCAAAGTTTTGCTTTCGCAATTAATCACTGCACAGTACTTTAATAGCCAATCTAACCCAATAATTACTTCCGTAGTTAAGTCTGGCCCGACTACAAACTCTTGTTCAAATCGTGCCCCACATATCTCGAAGTTGACAAAAATCTGTTTTGTGACGGGTTTACTGGCCTTCCCAGTAGCGCCGATAATTTTCACTCCTGTTACAGGCATAACTACGATACCAGGTCTGTCTTTCAGTAACTCAAATATTTTCCCAGATACAGCACTCAATTCTGTTCCGGTGTCAATCAACACATTTAGTTGTAGATCGTGCATATTAACAGACACTACTATCTGTCTACACTTGTCCTCAACTGTTTCTATATTTTCCCACAATAAATCCTCGTCTATATTCAGGTCATTCCAGAAAAAACCACCCGGCTTTGATCCTAAATCCGGCTTATCTGGCGGCTTTTTCAGCCTCTGTTCACATACAGTTTTAATTTCAACACTTCTGTCCTGAGGCTTAGTCTGTAACTTCGCCTCCAATACCGAAACCTTTTGCTGTGTCTCGTCAACTAGATAGTGTTGGTTTGCTATCACTTCACTAATTGTCACCTTCGTTGATTCCTCTTTGGCCAGATTGATCTAATCTGCCAATCTACCTGGAGGAATGTGCCTAGTAGTATATGCAATTACTTCCTCTGGATCTGCGCAACCCACACTGCTATCCTCCGACCGTATAACGTCAGCTCTAACCTCATACATGCTGTAATCTACGTGCTTTTCTACCAATCGTGTCCGGCTATCACTAAAATTCTCGTAATCTTTCTCCTTAATATTCTCGCAGTGTTTAAACTGGAGTTTTACGTCGGATGGGTCGGCTACTTCTACCACTATAACTTTCGTTAAGGTCTGCCGATTAGGGCCAGAACTTTCCGTTACTACTTCAACATCCAACTCCTGCGGGACGAAACACGACGAATCTTGCTCGTGCTCCCCATTAATATCAACTATTTCTGGTTAAGTCTGCCGGTTAGGGCCAGAACTTTCTATCACTTCACAAACACTATCTTCCTGCGGGACGAGACGCGGCAAATCCTGCACGCGCTCCCCATGAACACTTCTCCCATACAGGCCCCTATAATCTCTTAGTTCGTCGTATAAGCGACCGAACTGCCTCAACCAGACCTCATCCCTCTCTGCATCCCATCGCTCGATGACGAACGTGTTATCCGACTTCTGATCTTCTCTCAACACTCGCGAATCATTCTTAAACTCAATCTCTGGTTCCGCTGTGGGTGTTACAGCTGCCACTTTATAATCTATTTCCGGAACACTACTTAAATTGTTCTCATTGACAGTCAAAGTATTTTCTACTGCCGTGTCTACAACTGATCTACTACTTGTGGGCGCACTCCTTTCTCCTAACACTGGCACACTCTCCCGCCGTTGATTGTTCCATACGGAATTTTCATAACGACGACACCTGGGTTTTCTCCTGTTATTGGGCCGCCTAAATTTCTCCACATCCGGTCGGTCCCTCACCGGCGCGGCTAATGGCTTCCCTGTCTCGTCCCAGCAGATATGCTCCCCGGATGCTGCTGAGGCGGCTTATCACACCCTCTGCCGTTATTACTATTCTGTGAAGCCCGTATCACGTTAGTATGATACTGGTTTCCATCATTCCAGTTAGTATTTGCATTGTACCGATTGTCATCACGGTCCGAACCATTATTGTTATTGCTGCCATGGTTGCGGTAAGCATTATTCCCATTGTTATCGTTGTCGTGGTTGTTGTACCCCTTGTTGTTACCACGGACTCTACCACTGTCGCGATTATTGCGCCAATTGTCCTCGTCCTCAACTCTTTCCAGAAATCAGTGATTGTCTTGTAATTGCTTCCTACGTAGCGCTTTGTACCATCTGGAAGCTTCATGTAGAGTTCCCTGACTATTTCGGATTCCGTGCGGCGATCACTCAAATATTTCAACTTGCGGATCCAGCCCTCACGAAACTCCTTCATCGAGCCACGCGAATTTGCATCGAATGGCCTCGATACGACAAATTCGCGCCAGACACTTTGTTGTTTTTGCTCTGCCAAGTATTCAGCCAGAAACAAATTTTTAAACTCGTCAAAAGTCACGTTCGTGATATTGAGGTTTAAGCCCCAAAGCTTGGCATCACCAGCCAACACGTCAATAACCGCATTAATTTTTCTCTCATTAGTCCATGATCTGGGTAAAACTCTTTCACATTTTTTAATGAAATCCGTCGCGTATATACCGCCTTTTTCCAATGGGTCGAACCGTTCCTCTTTCGTCAACAATTCCATACTATGTGCACAGATTGGCACATAGCTCTGTTTTTCGTCAAGTTTCTTTTCTAATTCCGACACTCTCGTAATTACTTGGCAAGTGGTTGTCGCAAGCGTTTCCACTTCCCTCTTTTGCTCTTCGCAGGTATTAGCCTGCTTCCTCACTTTAATATCTACTCCGGATACTAAAGCCTTTAAAGTTTCCACCTTCTGTTGATCCTCTTTTTTCACTAATGGAATTTGTTCCGTCATCTTATTCTCGATGATCGGAACAATTGCTTCTCCTGCACTTTTCTCGATTCTGCTAATTTCGGAATCAAACCGTGTATTTATGCTCACAATTTCCGCCTAAACGCCTATCATTTCCTGTTTAAGATTACCGATTTCGGTATTAATCACAACAATATCTTCTTTGATTTTATCAACTTTCAGTTAACAACTCAAACAGTGTTGTTAACAACATTAATAGCTTTATTCTGATTGTCTAGCTTCCTGTCAATTTTTTCAGATTGAGCTTCTTGCTTGGCACACTGAGCTTTAATTTCTGCCGATTGAGTTTCTATCTTGCTAGACTGAGCCTTGATTTCGTTAATCAAAACATTCAATAAATCAGTTAAATTCCCGTAAACAAGCGGTTTTACTTCCGTAGCGGGTGCGTTTTTAATTGTCCCCCGTATTCGTCATCAAGGGGTTCAGATTTGATTTTCACTTCCGATTCCGTTTTCTAAAGTTTGGAATTCCATTTCAGCTCTTTGTTGCGTTTCGGCGGTCGCGTCTTTCATGCTAGCCGCCTTCCCCTGAACAATGGGTTCCGCGGTGCGCGTTCCCCACTGTTCGACCGATTGTTCCGTATCCAAGCCTACCAAATTTTGGTACTGATGCCTTCACTCATTTTAATAATTTTCAATATAAATGTCAAATCTCAAATCTAATTAGGATTCCTCCCACTACTTATTCTCGCTGACGTAACGACCTGTTCGTAACCAGTACTTCGTTACGAGATTTGCACAATGCAAAATTCATGTCCAGAATAAACTCAAATCCGAAGATTGTCCTGTCACCAGGTCGCCACGTGTAGCCTGCCCCTCACTTATCGACCTTAATGACAGTGAAAAATTAAACCGCATGCTCCTAATGGAAATTCGGGAAACGCAATCGTCACCGAAGTTAATTTATCGGTAAAGAGAGAGGAAAGGGTTACATCTAAATTAAAGGAAAAATGCAAATGAAATTATTATTGTTATTGTGGTCTTCTGTCCTGAGACTGGTTTGATGCAGCTCTCCATGCTACTCTATCCTGTGCAAGCCTCTTCTCGCAGTACCTACTGCAGCCTACACCCTTCTGAATCTGCTTGGTGTATTCATCTCCTGCTCTCCCTCTACGATTTTTACCCTCTACGCTGCCCTCCAATACTAAATTGGTGATCCCTTGATGCCTCACAACATGTCCTGCCAACCGATCGCTTCTTCTAGTCAAATTGTGCCACAAACTTCTCTTTTCCCCAATCCTATTCAATACCTCCTCATTAGTTATCTGATCTACCCATCTGATCTTCAACATTCTTCTGTAGCACCACATTTCGAAAGCTTCTATTCTCTTCTTGTCTAAACTATTTATCATCCATGTTTTACTTCCATACATCATACATGGCTACACTCCATACAAATACTTTCAGAAAGGACTTCCTGACACTTAAATGTATACTGGATGTTAACAAATTTCTTTTCTTCAGAAACGTTTTCCTTGCCATTGACAGTCTACATTTTATATCCTCTCTACTTCGACCATCATCAGTTATAGTGCTCCCCAAATAGCAAAATTCCTTTACTACTTTAAGTGTCTCATTTCCTAATCTAATTCCCGCAGCATCACCCGACTTAATTCGACTACATTCCATTATCCTCGTTTTGCTTTTGTTGATGTTCATCTTATACCCACCTTTCAAGACACTTTCCATTCCGTTCAACTGCTCTTCCAAGTCCTTTGCTGTCTCTGACAGAATTACAATGTCATCGGCGAACCTCAAAGTTTTTATTTCTTCTCCATGGATTTTAATACCTACTCGGAACTTTTCTTTCGTTTCCCTTACTGCTTGCTCAATATGCAGATTGAACAGCAACGGGGAGAGGCTACAACCCTGTCTCACTCCCTTCCCAACCACTGCTTCCCTTTCGTGTCCCTCGACTGCTATAACTGCCATCTGGTTTCTGTACAAATTGTAAATAGCCTTTCGGTCCCTGTATTTTACCGCTCCCACCTTCAGAATTTGAAAGAGAGTATTCCAGTCAACATTGTCAAAAGCTTTCTGTATGTCTACAAATGCTAGAAACATAGATTTGCCATTCCTTAATGTTTCTTCTAAGATAAGTCGTAGGGTCAGTATTGCCTCACGCGTTCCAACATTTCTACGGAATCCAAACTGATCATCCCAGAGGTCAGCTTCTATCAGTTTTTCCATTCGTCTGTAAAGAATTCCCGTTAGTATTTTGCAGCTGTGACTTATTAAACTGATAGTTTGATAATTTTCACATCTGTCAACACCTGCTTTCTTTGGGATTGGAATTACTATATTCTTCTTGAAGTCTGAGGGAATTCACCTGCCTCATACATCTTGCTCACCATGTGGTAGAGTTTTGTCAGGACTGGCTCTCCCAAGGCTGTCAGTAGTTCTAATGGAATGTTGTGTACTCCCGGGGCCTTGTTTCGACTTAGGTCTTTCAGTGCTCTGTCAAACTCTTCATGCAGTATCATATCTCCCATGTCATCTTCATCTACCTCCTCTTCCATTTCCATAATATTGTCTTCAAGTACATCGCCCCTGTATAGACCCTCTATATACTCCTTCCACCTTTCTGCTTTCCCTTCTTTGCTTAGAACTGGGTTTCCATCTGAATTCTCGATATTCATGCAAGTGGTTCTCTTTTCTCCAAAGGTCTCTTTAATTTTGCTGTAGGCAGTATCTATCTTACCTCTCTTGAGATAAGCTTCTACATCCTTACATTTGTCCTCTAGCCATCCCTGCTTAGCCATTTTGCACTTCCTGTCGATCTCATTTTTGAGACGTTTGTATTCCTTTTTGACTGCTTCACTTGCTGCACTTTTTTATTTTCTCCTTTCACAAATAAATCCAGTATCTCTTCTGTTACAAGGATTTCTACTAGCCCTCCTCTTTTTACCTACATGATCCTCTGCTGCCTTCACTATTTCATTCCTCAAAGCTCCCCATTCTTCTTCTACTGTATTTCTTTCCACCATTCCTGTCGATTGTTACCTTTTGATCTCCCTGAAGCTCTGTACAACCTCTGGTTCTTTCAGTTTGTCCAGGTCTCATCTCCTTAAATTCCCACCTTTTTGCAGTTTCTTCAGTTTTACTCTACAGTTCATAACCAATAGATTGTAGTCAGAGTCCACATCTGCCCCTGGGAATGTCTTACAATTTAAAATCTGTTTCATAAATCTCTGTCTTACCGTTATATAATCTATCTGAATCCTTTTAGTATCTCCAGGATTCTTCCATGTATACAACCTTCTTTCATGATTCTTGAACCAAGTATTAGCTATGATTAAGTTATGCTCTATGCAAAATTCTACCAGGCGGCTTCCTCTTTCATTTCTTAGCCCCAATCCATATTCACCTACTACGTTTCCTTCTCTTCCTTTTCCTACTGTCGAATTCCAGTCACCCATGACTATTAAATTTTCATCTCCCTTCACTACCTGAATAATTTCTTTTATCTCATCATACATTTCTTCAATTTCTTCGTCATCTGCAGAGCTAGTTGGCATATAAACTTGTACTACTGTAGTAGGTGTGGGCTTCGTATCTATCTTGGCCACAATAATGCGTTCACTATGCTGTTTGTAGTAGTTTAACCGCACTCCTTTTTTTAATTCATTATTAATCCTACTCCTGCATTACCCCAATTTCATTTTGTATTTATAACCCTGTATTCACCTGACCAAAAGTTGTTCCTCCTGCCACCGAACATCACTAATTTCCACTATATCTAACTTTAACCTATCCATTCACTTTTTAAATTTTCTAACCTACCTGGCCGATTAAGGGATCTGACATTCCATGCTCCGATCCGTAGAACGCCAGTTTTCTTCCTCCTGATAATGACGTCCTCTTGAGTAGTCCCCGCCCGGAGATCCGAATGGGGAACTATTTTACCTCAGGAATATTTTACCCAAGAGGACACTATCGTCATTTAATCATACAGTAAAGCTGCATGCCGTTGGGAAAAATTACGGCTGTAGTTTCTCCTTGGTTTCAGCCGTTCGCAGTACCACAAGAGCAAGGCCGTTTTGGTTAGTGTTACAAGGCCAGACCAGTCAATCATCCAGACTGTTGCCCCTGCAACTACTGAAAAGGCTGCTGCCCCTCTTCAGGAACCACACGTTTGTCTATCCTCTCAACAGATACCCCTCCGGAGAAAAGGGTAAAATTAATAAAGAAAGTAAATGTGCGGTCGTTAGGTTATCAATTAATTGGCGTTAATTAGATATTTGAGATTTGGGGACAATTACGGTCGCCAGTTCTATGGAAAACTACAATAATAACTAAAAATGAAGGATTAATGCGCATATAATTAGCACTAAAAGCGTGGCAACTGAAGGTTGGCACGTGTTGTGTGAAAACTGAATGTTTGTCAGAAGTAATAAATTTCTCTACACTCTGACTTGATTTAGCAAAAGAATTAATAAAACTGGAAAATTGAAAGTTAATTTAGTGACTGAAATTAATAGTGAACTTTGTTTCTGAAGCACTACGAAATTCAATAAAATAAGGTTAGTCTTAGGCTACCTCAACAATCATTTCAAAAGCTACTTCAATCTACACAATTTAGAAGTAAGGGATTCAACTTTGAACTGAAATTAAATGATTCTGAACAATTAACAATAGTAAAATTTAGTACGTACCAAGCTGAGCTGTAGTCACAGGTAACCTAAAATATGGTAACAGAACTCGCACTCTTAATTTGTGCTCGTGTAATCTAAATATTGTAGCCAGCTATGAATACCTTAACTGAACTTTGCAATTAAAGCAGTGAAATCGAGTGATATTACTTTAACGCTAGCGTTTGAATTTCAACGACACTCGGGTTCATTCCGGAAAGGAAGGGACCCTGCTTGGTAATGCAATTGGGACAATGAGCAACAAAGGTTCATGCTACGTTGCTGTAATTTCGTGAGGCAAATTGAACACTTGGAAAAGCTGAGGTCTGCCATACAATTCTGAAACTTTACGTGCCCTTAGTCTTCCTTGTTGGTTGATTGAAGGTTTGAAGTCGTCGATCGAGGAGGTGGCGACAGTCACTCATTGTCGGCCGTTGTTGTTGCAGAAGCTGGAAGTTGGCTCGCCTTCTTCTCGACACGGTCACTAGGCGCAACGGGCTCTTGATGTGTGCCAGCTAATGTTTCCCGTCCGCGACGCCGTGCCAGAAACTATCGTAGCAAGTCGAGCGCAATTACATGCTGCCAAACCCCGAAAGCGCGGCAACTCGCGGGAGCTTCACACCACACACCTGCTCCACCGCCCTAGTCCAGCCAGACACCCTCTGCCAGCGCTCCATGTGGCAGAGTTAACACTACCCAAGATCCTAAACACTTTGGTTCTCCATACGAGTTATCGATGTAATCGTTCGATAGTACAGTTTGCCCTAGGCAAGACCAAGCGTAAAAATACAAATAATATTTACAAAGCAAACTAATAATACATCGACATAAATGCATAAATATATATATTCAAACTGTAAAACAATTACAATATATAAAAGACACAGAAATGTCATATCTTCAGGTAACAAAATAAGGAAAAAATTGTAGTAGAATAGATGGAAATAGGAGGATATGCATTACCGGCGTTACACGCTGTTGATTCTAAATATACGGAAATTTAAAAATTCCGCGTGGTGGCGGATCAAATGGCGGTTAGCGATAATCCTTTTCACCTCCGCAGCACCTGAGCTTAATTGCTGGAAGATCTCAGATGAGAGGCAAATGGAGTTTATTATCTAATTATTGAATACCTGTACTCTGTGTTGCTTTAAAATGTATATCCATGATACATTTACCACAACACCGTCCTATAAGTCCAGGTAAGAAGAATTGCCATTATAACAAACGAAATAAAAGTAGCTCGATACGACATACGAGCAACACGATCAATAACAAACGAGCAATAAAGGTCAACAAAGAAAGAGATTGTAATTGTGATTTGCTATTTATACTCTTCTTACAGTGGCAGTGATTCTTGTGTGTCTCCTTGCATCTAAACTTCTTTGAGTGTCTTTCATGTAATTAATATTTGTCTTAATTACACAATGTCCCTGCGTCAGAGTTTGTTCATTCCAGAATGAGAATTTCACTCTGCAGCGGAGTGTGTGCTGATATGAGTCGTGCTTCGGTAGCTCAGATGGTAGAGCACTTCCCCGCGAAAGACAAAGGTACCGAGTTCGAGTCTCGGTGGGGCACACAGTTTTAATCTGCTAGGAAGTTTCAGTTTGTTCATTGTTATACGTTTAAAAATATTGTTTAATTTTTAATGTCACTTTTTCCCTACGTTATGTACGATTTATTGAATTCACTACCAAAGGACGCAACAGTACTCTTTACTATCCAATGTCTGATTTCGGAATCTGGCTGACCTTTATGTACTCTAGTTGGTATCTTCCCTAAACTCCCGGCCTTTTCCCTTTATATTTCCACTTCTTGTGATTCTTGAACAGAGTATTATATATTACACTATTGGCCATTAAAATTGTTACACCAAGAAGACATGCAGATGATAAACCGGTATTCATTGGAGAAACATATTATATTAGGACTGACATGTCATTACATTTTCACGCAATTTGGGTGCATAGATCCTGAGAAATCAGTACCCAGAACAACCACCTCTGTCCGTAATAACGGCCTAGATACGTTTGGGCATTGGGTCAAACAGAGCTTGGATGCCGTGTACAGGTACAGCTGCCCATGTAGCTTCAACACGATACCACAGTTCATCAAGATTAGTGACTGGCGTATTGTGACGAGCCAGTTGCTCGGCGACCATTCATCAGACGTTTTCAGTTGGTGAGAGATCTGGAGAATGTGCTGGCCAGGGCAGTAGTCGAACATTTTCCGTATCCAGAAAGGCTCGTATAGGACCTGCAACATGCGGTCGTGCGTTATCCTGCTGAAATATAGGGTTTCGCAGGGATCGAACGAAGGGTAGAGCCACGGGTTGTAACACATCTGAAATGTAACGTCCACTGTTCAAAGTGCCGTCAATGCGAACAAGAGGTGAATGAGACGTGTAACCAATGACACCCCATACCATCACACCGGGTGATACGCCAGTAAGGCGATGAGGAATACACGCTTCCAATGTGCGACCATCATGATGCTGTAAACAGAACCTGGATTCATCCGAAAAAATTACGTTTTGCCATTCGTGCACCCAGGTTCGTCCCTGAGTACACCATCGCCGGCGCTCCTGTCTGTGATGCAGCGTCAAGGGTAACCGCAGCCATGCTCTCCGAGCTGATTGTCTATGCTGATGCAAACGTCGTCGAACTTTTCGTGCAGATGGT
This sequence comes from Schistocerca serialis cubense, assembly GCF_023864345.2. Lineage (NCBI taxonomy): Eukaryota > Metazoa > Arthropoda > Insecta > Orthoptera > Acrididae > Schistocerca > Schistocerca serialis. Next base: position 1,166,866 of record NC_064646.1, read on the forward strand.
TGTTGTCTTGCAAACGTCCCGATCTGTTGACTCAGGGATCGAGACGTGGCTGCACGATCCGTTGCAGCCATGCGGATAAGATGCCTGTCATTTCGACTGCTAGTGATACTAGGCCTTTGGGATCGAACACGGCGTTCCGTATTACTCTGCTGAACCCAACGATTCCAACCTTTATCAAAGTCGGAAACGTGATGGTACGCATTTCTCCTCCTTACACGAGGCATCACAGCAACGTATCACCAGGCTACGCCGGTCAACTGCTGTTTGTGTATCAGAAATCGGTTGGAAACTTCCGTGATGTCAGCACGTTGTAGGTGTCGCCAGCGGCGCCAACGTTGTGCGAATGCTCTGAAAAGCTAATCACTTGCGTATCACAGCATCTTCTTCCTGTCGGTTAAATTTAACGTCTGTAGCCCGTCATCTTCGTGGTGTAGCAATTTTAATGGCCAGTAGCGTACTAACATGTTTATTGTAGAAATCTATCAGACTTTCTCCTCTCTCGTTCCTGCTACCAAACTCATATTCTGACGTAACCCGTTCCACTGCTCCCTCCTCTAATACCTCTAGGTGACTGAAAGACGTTTCATAGGATTCTACAGGCTGTTCGATATCTGCCAGAAGTCTGAGCCGCCACCCACCTGGATGGCAGCAGTGGCACGCCTGGTGCCGGTCGACTCTGGCCTGGACCTGCCTCAGCCTGAACTGGAAGGTCGGTGGGCCACAGGCGACGAGGGCTGCGGCGGCGTCCTGGCGGCGATCCGCGAACTCTCCGTGGAAGAGGCGAACGAACTCGCCCGTAACCTCATCTGCCGCATCCCGGCTGACTGCATCGACTCCTGCTCTCTACAGGGGTACGTACGCCACTAGAGGCCACCGTCACTCACGCTACATACAGGGTGAAAAGTATTTAAACCGACAAACTTTGGGAGGTTGTAGGGGACATCAAAACAAATATTTTTCCCTACCGTGATCTTTTCCTATGAGGAATATTTAAGCCGGTGGGGGCCGTATTACGATCTTCAGTTGTTAGAGGGCGTATTGCACCGTTCAGTTGTAGGCAACTCCTGTCCACCAGTGCAGTAGTGCACTGTCTCTGTTTGCTAGTGGAGCGATACGCTTGGAGTGAGTACACTGATATGGCTGGTGCATACTACGTAGCGCACCACAACGGACGAGATGCACAGCGGATTTATCAACAACAATATCATAATCGCCGTAGCCCGCATCATTGCTGCTGTGTACCAGTGTCTGCGTGAGACCGGATCATTTAGCAGATTACCTGGACAGGGACGCCGTCGCACGGTAAGAACGCTGCAATTTGAGGAAGCTGTCTTGCAGCATGTGGAGCGGGATCCTTCAATCAGCACTCGTGAAATTGCACGTAAAATGGCGACGAATCCCCACTTTTTTGTGTGCGGAACAATTCAGGACACTCCTGATGTTTTTGCCCGTGTCAGACAGAACATGATCCGACAGTATAACCTTTGTTTACGTGTCAGTGGAGACATTTTTGAAAATCTAATTTAACTGAAATTGGGTTGTGTTAATGTGTTGTCTCTTGGTCATAAAAAACCGGAAAAGTGGTTGTTGGTTTAATTAATTTGCCGCCAGAGAAATCTTCCTCTACCGGTTTAAATACTCCTCATAGGAAAAAATGACATTAGGGAAAAATATTTGTTTTGATGTCTTTCGAGAGCAATTGTTACGTCCATTTCACTTACAGCGTGTCCACAACCTGGAACCAGTTAATTATCCATCCAGATCACAGTTTTCCCAGTGGTACCTGGAACAGTGTGAAATGCATCCTACATTTCCATCCTCTGTGTTGTTTACCGATGAAGCAACGTTCGGGCGTGATGAAATCTTCAACATGCACAATTCGCATATTTGGAGTGAGGATAACCCGCATGTCACAGTTACTAGCGCTCATCAAGTGCGGTTCTTCGTTAATGTGTGGGTCGGTGTTGTTGGGGACTGTTTAATTGGGCTGTATCTGCTACATAGGCCATTAAATGGCAGGCACTGTTACAATTTTCTCGCTAGAGGATTGCCAGAATTGCTGGAAGACGTCCCGCTCCCTACAAGACAACGTATGTGTTTCCAACAGGACGGGGCGCCGGCACATTTCAGTCGTCGTGTGCGTCAATTTCTGGACCGACGGTTCCCAGACACGTGGAGGGGGTCCTGTACCATGGCCCGCTCGATCCCCAATTTTTTGAGTGCGGAACAATTCAGGACACTCCTGATGTTTTTGCCCGTGTCAGACAGAACATGATCCGACAGTATAACCTTTGTTTACGTGTCAGTGGAGACATTTTTGAAAATCTACTTTAACTGAAATTGGGTTGTGTTAATGTGTTGTCTCTTGGTCATAAAAAAACTGGAAAAGTGGTTGTTGGTTTAATTAATTTCCGCCAGAGAAATCTTCCTCTACCGGTTTACATACTCCTCATAGGAAAAAATGACATTAGGAAAAATATTTGTTTTGATGTCCCCTACAATCTCCCAGAGTTTGTCGGTTTAAATACTTTTCACCCTGTATAATACTCTTCTCAAAACAGTTGTGTGCGCCATCGTCTGATTTTGTCTTTTTCCGAGACCAACATTTGTTAATAAGCACACCAGACAACACATAGGTAGCTCCCCCGCTCATCCCCACCACCTAGCCCCTCCTCACAGAGGAATGGACTCCAATACTCTGTAACATCACGTCTCTCCTTAATAATGAATTGAACTAGATGTGGAAGAGAGTCCATAAGTTTCTTCAGAAATGTCACATAAATAACGAATTCGTCTACTTGAGATCTGTTAGGAATTGAAATGCTATCTACTTGTGGGACATGTGATTTGTGTCGGACCAACCGGGACTCGTACCTGGAATTGCTGCTCATCGGAAACATACCCCATTACCATTACGGCTTCCCGTGCACGCTCTCCGGATCAGTCCAAACCTCTAAATGCCACGCTTCCTGCATCCCAATTGGTAGCAACATTCGCGCATCTTGGTTCATGACAGAAACGTGTTCAACATTAGTACACACATCAAAAAAGTTTTGCATCACCTCAGTTCCGACAGTTCCGGAACCTCTACAGAGAATTGGAATAGAGACTAACGTAAACATAATTTCCGACCTTTTTATTGGTCATAAAAACCACACATTGCACGTTGCACCACCATACAGCGAGGCATTCAGAGGTGGGGGTCCAGATTGCTGTACACACCGGTACCTCTAATACCCAGTAGCACATCCTCTTGGATTTATGCATGCTTGTATTCGTCGTGGCATACTATCTACAAGTTCATCAAGGCAATGATGGTCCAGATTGTTCCACACCTCCACGGCGATTCGGCGTTGATCCCTCAGAGTGGTTGGTGCGTCACGTCGTCCATAAACAGCCCATTTCAATCTACCCCATGCATGATCGATACGGTTCATGTCTGAATAACATGCTGGCCACTCTAGTCGAGCGATGTCATTATCCCGAAGGAAGTCATTCATAAGATGTGCACGATGGGGGTGCGAATTGTCTTCCATGAAGACGAATGTGTCCCTAATATGCTGCCAATATGGTTGCACCATCAATCGGAGGATGGCATTCACTTATCTCACAGCCGTTACAGTGCCTTCCATGACCACCAGCGGCGTACGTCGGCCCCTCATAATGCTACCCCAAGACAGTAGGGAACCTCCACCTTGCTGCACTCGCTGGACAGTGTGTCTGAGGCGTTCAGCCTGACCGGGCTGCCTCCAAACACGTCTCCGACGATTTTCCGGTTCGAGGCATATTCGACACTCATCGGTGAAGAGAACGTGATGCCAATCGTGAGCTGTCCATTTGGCATGTTGTTGGGCCCATCTGTACCGCCCTGCATGGTGTCGTGGTTGCAAAGATGGACCTTGCCATGGAAGATAAAGTGAATGCGCTTAGGGCAGCCAAATGTTCTGAATTTCTCTGCCGGCCGCTGTGACCGACCGGTTCTAGGCACTTCAGTCTGGAACCGCGTGATCACTACGGTCGGCAAGTTCGAATCCTGCGTCGGGCATGGATGTGTGTGATGTCCTTAGGTTAGTTAGGTTTAAGTAGTTCTAAGTTCAAGGGGACTGATGACCTCAGATGTTAAGTCCCGTAGAGCTCAGAGCCATTTGAACCATTTGAATTTCCCTCAAATAAAATTATTGAGTCTGTAAACTGGCTAGCGACGATTTCAGTCATGTAGGTCATGGTCTAAAACGCATTGGTGAGCCAGTCAGCACCCGGAGATGACCCGTCCACACTCCCTACGTTAATACGGCATTCGAACCACGACATAGGGAGCACGGGTGGCAGCTTATGTAACATTTTTTTTTATAGTAACGAAAAGTTTTGAAACCACTCATATCTGAGAACAAGAACGCGTTTACATTCAATTTGGGCAGCAGCTGTAGATGCACAATATTTATTACCTCGTGCTTTCTAGCATGCTTGGATACCTTCAAAAATGGTTCTAATAGCTGTGAGCAGTATGGGTCACCTAGAACTTAGAACTATTGAAACCTAACTAACCTAAGGACATTACACATATCCACGCCCGAGGCAGGATTCGAACCTGCGACCGCAGCGCTTGGATACTCCTCAGCATGATGTCCAGGAGATGGTCCAGATGGCGCTATCGTAGCCTGCTCCTCTTCTGCAGCGGTCTTCCTGCGGTCATCCAGTGTTTGGGGCTGGAACCTGCAAAGACGCCCGCAGAGTTTCAATTGGTGTCAATAGTCTCATTCGGTTCCATGTTAACAGACACCACTACCTGTTTCACTCCTTTGATTCCTGCCTCCTGCATGAAGATGTTTGTGGGCAGGCTACGACGTTCTCGTGCAATATCGTGTAAGGTAACGGGCGAGCTGTGGCGCCCTGAAAATATTCTAAGTTCAGAGTTGGCGGCGACCGCTCGGGCCGCTTGGCAAGGCGCGTCGTGCCTGACAACGGTCGGAGCACGTGGTCCATCGTCTGCGTGGCTGGGAATTCCACTGTGACGAGGACGGAGCTTTGTGTCGATGAAGGAGACAAGCCGGGAGTGCCGAAGATGGCGGATTTTGTGAAGCCTTAATGGCAGACATTTCACAGTTCGTATGGAAATTAGTAGTAGCCACGTGAATCAGGATACATAAAAAAAAGGAACATGTACATTATTATTATTTGCACGACGATTCTGATGGTGAAGTCAGATTTTCAATATCTTTATTAGTTTACAGTTTAGTATCTGACGGTAAATTATACAAGTATCACCCAGCAGCGAGTTTCCAAAATACCGGGTGATCAAAATGTCAGTAAAAATTTGAAAACTGAATAAATCACGGAATAATGTAGATAGAGAGGCACAAATTGACACACATGCTTAGAATGACATGGGGTTTTTATTAGAACCAAAACATAACAAAAAATACAAACGTTAAAGAAATGTCCGACAGATGGCGCTACATCTGATGGGAATAGCAATAATTAGCATAACAAAGTAAGACAAAGCAAAGATGACGTTCTTTACAGGAAATGCTCAATATGTCCACCATCATCCCCAACAATAGCTGTAGTCGAATAATAATGTTGTAAACAGCACTGTAAAGCATGTCCGGAGTTATGGTGACGCATTGGTGTCGGATGTTGTCTTTCAGCATCCCTAGAGATGTCGGTCGATCACACTTGCGACTTGAGGTAACCCCAAAGCCAATAATCGCACGGACTGAGGTCTGGGGACCTGGGAGGCCAAGCATGACGAAAGTGGCAGCTGAGCAAACGATCATCACCAAACGACGCGCGCAGGAGATCTTTCACGCGTCTCGCAATATGGGGTGTTTTTTTTTTTTTTGGTTCTAAGGAAACCCCATGTCATTCCAAGCATGTGTGTCAATTTTTACCTCTCTATCTACGTTATTCCGTGATTTATTAAGTTTTCAAATCTATACTGACTTTTTGATCACCCGGTATAAACGCTTCATCCGATTTCGACAATCGCCGTGTCTTTAGAAAGCTATTAGTGTAAACCTAAATCGGTATGACTTACATTCACGTAACTTAAATAGTACATGAGTTATTGGAGGTCAAATTGGCCGATTACTACCGATCGCGTCAGGCCATATGTGCTCCACAGTTACACGAAAAAACGGTAGCAGCGTGCATATAAACATATTGATTCATCTATGTCTTTTGCCAATATCCGATATATGATATTGATGAAGGGGCTGGTCAATTATTTACTGTGTTTTAGAAAGCACAGAGATATTAGACTCCTGGCCTACCTTTCGCTTATTTTCTTTTGATATATGTTTATTTAATTGTTTAAGTATTTAATAATGTGTGTTAGAGCGGGTTTATGGTCCAGCCGTACGAATAATCATTTAATATCAAGTAATTAAATGTAAATCCAGTATTTCGTATGTGCTTACATATGTCTCATTTTGATTGTGACTGTGTGTTGGCATGAAGACGTGGCGTGAGCGCTCTAACAAATCACAGCGCTAGTGCATGGGGAGACTGGAAGGAAGCGAGTTTCCGGAGAGGACACGAGGGAGTTCTAGCAGTGCGGCAGTTCTGGACGGTACTGCACTGGACACGGGGGTGAGTGCTGGAAGCGGACAGTACAGCGCGGCGGACGCACAGTCACGGGAAAGACTTGCAGTGGAGCAGTTTGCGCGTGACAGCGAGAGATAGAAATATTTCGGAGTGCCGACCTGTGCTCTTGCGTGATTTCCGTGGCTTCTGCAGTGAAGGTTTGGTGTGCGTTTTGAAATGAATATTTCGCGAGCTATGTTGTTGTTCATAACAAATTACATGCAGTTGGAATCTATTGTTTCCCTGTTATTCAGCTTATAATTTATTTAATTGCTGGACCATCGACATCAATATATGATTTGCAGTAATATACCGCATTCTCAAATGTACTTATACTATTGTACTCATCATTTAAAGTCGTTAAGATAGAGCCTGCAGATTTTATTTAATTGTAATCATTCATTTATAGATGTCTATATTACGTTCAAAATTCGCAATTGCCGAGTGACAGGAACCTTCGACCATTCGATTTATGTGTCTATTCATATTGTATACTTCTAGACGCAGCAGTATTTGACTTGCGATGCGCCAACTACGTATGCCAGCCCCTAGACAACGAAACCAGCCAAAACTTTTAATATTGCAACTCTGAGTCGCAGGGTGCGTAGTTTTTTGAAAGCCCGCAATTGGGGGTTTCTCGTCCGGTATTTGTGCCCTGCAAAGTGGTAATTCCTTCGCTCTCTGTTATACAGCGTAAAAACCTTTGTAAAGCCAGTAGAGACCTCTGTAAAGTGAACCTCTTACAAAACACAGATCGGTTGTTTTTCGCAAGCAGGTTTCTCGAAATAGTGAAATTACGCAGTAATTTTCACAATTAACACATGCTATCGATAGAGGTCCTAATCTATCACGTTAAAGGCAATTTGCGTGGGGGCTCAGAGTGTAAATAAGTTGAGTGGATGGAACAGCAGCGGTCAGCGCGTTTAACGGAGAGCGGTGTCGCAGACGGTTGGAACACGGCAGCAGCTACAATTACTTCAGTCGATTTCAGCGGTTGACGCAGATCAACAGCAGTACGACGGGAGCTTCTTCGAGTACTCCACAGCAGTCTTCGTTGTCGTCTTCCACTACAACCGACGGCATCACCATGGCAGAGGGAACCATCTCAGATCAGTTACGTGCCTGCGCTAATAGTGAGACAATGTTTTACTCTGACTTTCGAACTCCACTTATAGATCTCGCGAAAATGAAACAGTCACCTGAAAACGGAAGTGAGCCGGATGGTCCAAAATCAGAGGGCGAAAGTGTAACTAGTAAGAATTCAGGGAAGGGAAATGATTGTGGGGGAGATAGGATGTCTCACCTAATGCAAATGATCCAGGGAATGGCAAACAATATCAGTACAACTCGGACTGATATGGGTACAAGGCGAACTGAAATAGTTTCCGCTATGAAAGGGGAAGTTGAAAAATTACGAGTACCCTTGAAAAAACAATTGATGATAAATTAAAATCTGTCCGAGTGGATATGGGGATAATTACAGACGAAGTTCTAATAGTAAAATCCAAAATCGAAACAGTGGAAAAAGATGTTGGGGAATAAATCGATAAGATACAGACGGAACTTGGGGGAAAGGTTAGCGAGGGTGTAAAAATGTTTGTGCTGACGTTCAAAATTCGCAATTGCCGAGTGACAGGAACCTTCGACCATTCCATTCATATGTCTATTCACATTGTATACTGTAGACTCAGCAGTATTTGGCTAGTAATGCGGCAACTACGTATCCCAGCCCCTAGACAACGAAACCAGCCAAAACGTTTAATATTGCTACTCTGAGTCGGAGGGTCCGTAGTTATTTTGAAAGCCCGCAATCGTTTTGAAAGATGAAACCATCCCCGAAATGTTATCTGTAAGACTGGACAAGAAGTTGAATGATGCTCTTCCGATACTGTAAAGCACTCAAGTTGTCATCGATATCGATGAGACGTATCAGATATCCGTGCATCATGACAGCCCGAAATATGATAGACCCAACCCAGCTGAGCCCGTGCCGCTTCATGTATGAGACCTGCGTTGGTACATGGTTTCCTCCACATTCTTCTACGATGAACTTCATGCGTTATTTTACTTTTCATTTTACGCATCTAGACCTAGTTCCGGCTGACAAAACTCAGAGCAAATCCCCATGATCATAGAAAGAGTCAGTACACCTAGCCACACGACATTTCATCTATGAATATCATAATAGGCTAATAACACATTAAACAAAATTTACATGGATCGTACCCTAAGACTGGAAAGTTGCTCAGGTTGCACCAACAAAAAATCAAATGGCTCTGAGCACTATGAGACTTAACATCTTAGGTCATCAGTCCCCTAGAACTTAGAACTACTTAAACCTAACTAACCTAAGGACATCACACACATCCATGCCCGAGGCAGGATTCGAACCTGCGACTGTAGCGGTCCCGCGGTTCCAGACTGTAGCGCACAGAAACGCTCGGCCACTCCGGCAGACCTTGTACCAACATTCAAGACCGGCAGTAGGAGTACTCCACAAAATTACAGCTCCATGTCATATGTAGCTGGATTTTGGAACATGTATTGTTTCGAACATTATGAATTACCTCGGAGAGAACGGTCTATTAACACACGGTCAAGACGGATTTAGAAAACATTGTTCTTCTGTAACACAACTAGCTCTTGAGTCACACTAAGTGTTGAGCACTATTGACAAGTTATTTCAAATTGATTTCGCATTTATAGGTGTCCAGAAGGTTTTTGACACTGTACCTCATAAGCATCTTGTAATGAAATTGTACACTGATGGAATATCGTCTCTATTACAGTACTGGATTCGTGATTTCGTGTCAGAGGGGTCACAGTTCGTAACAACTGATGAAAAGTCATCTAGTAAAACAGAAGCGATTTCTGGCGTTCCCCGAGGCAGTGTTATAGGTCATCTGCTGTTGCTTATCTACGTAAGTGAATTAATCTGAGCAGCCCTCTTAGGTTGTTTGCAGATGACACTGTCGTTTATCGTCATGTAGGCAACAGAAGATCAAAACCAATTGAAAAACTATTTAGATAAGAGATCTGTATGGTACGAAAATTGGCAGTGGTCCCTAAATAATGAAAAGTGTGGGGTCATCCACATGAGTGCTAAAAGGAAACCGTTAAACCGTTAAACATAGGTTACACACCGAATCAATGAAATCTAAAGCCCGTAAAGTCAAGTAAAGACATAGGAATTACAATTAGGAACAATTTAAATTGGAAAGAACACATAAAAATGTTGTGGGAAAGGCGAACCAAACACTGTTTCATTGGCAGAACACTTACAAGATGCAACAGATCTACTAAAGAGATTGCCTAATTATGCTTGTCCTTACCCTTTTGGAATACTGATGCACAATGGAGGATCCTTACCAGATAGACTTAACGGAATACGTCAAGAAAATTCAAAGAAGGGCAGCACGTTTTGTATCACCGAGAAATAGGGGAGAGAGTGTCACGGACATGATACAGGATTTGGGGTGGACATATTAAAACAAAGACATTTCTCGTTGCGGCGAGAACGTCTCACGAAATTTCAATCACAAACTTCCTCCTCTGAGTGCGGAACATTTTGTTGACGGCGACCTACATGGGGAGGTGCGATTCACTTGCAGTTTTGATTTCTGGGCAGTATTAACTGAGTAAAAGCTGCTAATGTTTGGAAATAATCTCGTACAATTAACAACAAACGCCGTTAAAGAGAATGTATTCAGAGGACAATGTCAGAATTCTGAGACGTCTGAGCAGGGGTACACAAGAGGTACGCGAACTCACACCACATGTTACCCGAAGAGTCCGTTTCTGAGAGATATATACAGGGTGGTCGATTGATCGTGACCGGGCCAAATATCTCACGAAATAAGCTTCAAACGAAAAAACTAGATCTTCGGCCGGACATGAGTGCTTGTCCTGTTCCAGAGGTTGCCCCTCAGTCTGCAAGATCCGGGCGGTCGCAGAGGGTGGGCTTACTGGTAGTTGGGAGCTCCAACGTCAGGCGCGTAATGGGGCACCTTAGGGATATGGCAGCAAGAGAGGGGAAGAAATCCAATGTGCACTCCGTGTGCATACCGGGGGCAGTCATTCCAGATGTGGAAAGGGTCCTTCCGGATGCCATGAAGGGTACAGGGTGCACCCATCTGCAGGTGGTCGCTCATGTCGGCACCAATGATGTGTGTCGCTATGGATCGGAGGAAATCTTCTCTGGCTTCCGGCGGCTATCTGATTTGGTGAAGATTGCCAGTCTCGCTAGCGGGATGAAAGCAGAGCTCACCATCTGCAGCATCGGCGACAGGACTGACTGCGGGCCTTTGGTACAGAGCCGAGTGGAGGGTCTGAATCAGAGGCTGAGACGGTTCTGCGACCGTGTGGGCTGCAGATTCCTCGACTTGCGTCATAGGGTGGTGGGGTTTCGGGTTCTGCTGGATATGTTAGGAGTCCACTACACGCAGCAAGCGGCTACACAGGTATTAGGGGTTGTGTGGCGTGGGCTGGGCGGTTTTTTGAGTTAGATGGCCTCAGGCAAGTACAGAAAGGGCAACAGCCTGAAAGGGTGCGGGAGAAAGTCAGGACATGCGGGGACCAACCAGCAATCGGTATTGTAATTGTAAACTGTCGAAGCTGCATTGGTAAAGTACCGGAACTTCAAGCGCTGATAGAAAGCACCGAAGCTGACATCGTTATAGGTACAGAAAGCTGGCTGAAGCCAGAGATAAATTCTGCCGAAATTTTTACAAAGGCACAGACGGTGTTTAGAAAGGATACATTGCATGCAACCGGTGGTGGCGTGTTTGTAACTGTTAGTAGTAGTTTATCCTGTAGTGAAGTAGAAGTGGATAGTTCCTGTGAATTATTATGGGTGGAGGTTACACTCAACAACCGAGCTAGGTTAATAGTTGGCTCCTTTTACCAACCTTCCGACTCAGCAGCATTAGTGGCAGAACAACTGAGAGAAAATTTGGAATACATTTCACATAAATTTTCTCAGCATGTTATAGTCTTAGGTGGAGATTTCAATTTACCAGATATAGATTGGGACACTCAGATGTTTAGGACGGATGGTAGGGACAGAGCATCGAGTGACAGCCGGCCGCGGTGGTCTAGCGGTTCTAGGCGCTCAGTCCGGAACCGCGCGACTGCTACGGTCGCAGGTTCGAATCCTGCCTCGGGCATGGATGTGTGTGATGTCCTTAGGTTAGTTAGATTTAAGTAGTTCTAAGTTCTAGGGGACTGATGACCACAGATGTTAAGTCCCATAGTGCTCAGAGCCATTTGGACCATCGAGTGACATTATACTGAGTGCACTATCCGAAAATTACCTCGAGCAATTAAACAGAGAACCGACTCGTGGAGATAACATCTTGGACCTACTGATAACAAACAGACCCGAACTTTTCGACTCTGTAAGTGCAGAACAGGGAATCAGTGATCATAAGGCCGTTGCAGCATCCCTGAATATGGGAGTTAATAGGAATATAAAAAAGGGAGGAAGGTTTATCTGTTTAGAAAGAGTAATTGAAGGCAGATTTCAGACTACCTCACAGATCAAAACGAAAATTTCTGTTCCGACACTGACAATGTTGAGTGGATATGGAAAAAGTTCAAGGCAATCGCAAAATGCTTTTTAGACAGGTACGTGCCGAGTAAAACAGTGAGGGACGGGAAAAACCCACCGTGATTCAACAACAAAGTTAGGAAACTACTGCGAAAACAAAGAGATCTTCACTCTAAGTTTAAACGCAGCCAAAGCCTCTCAGACAAACAGAAGCTAAACGATGTCAAAGTTAGCGTAAGCAGGGCTATGCGTGAAGCGTTCAGTGAATTCGAATGTAAAATTCTATGTACCGACTTGACAGAAAATCCTAGGAAGTTCTGGTCTTACGTTAAATCAGTAAGTGGCTCGAAACAGCATATCCAGACACTCCGGGATGATGATGGCATTGAAACAGAGGATGACACGCGTAAAGCTGAAATACTAAACACCTTTTTCCAAAGCGGTTTCACAGAGGAAGACCGCACTGCAGTTCCTTCTCTAAATCCTCGCACAAACTAAAAAATGGCTGACATCGAAATAAGTGTCCAAGGAATAGAAAAGCAACTGGAATCACTCAACAGAGGAAAGTCCACTGGACCCGACGGGATAGCAATTCGATTCTACGCAGAGTACGCGAAAGAACTTGCCCCCCTTCTAACAGCCGTGTACCGCAAGTCTCTAGAGGAACGGAAGGTTCCAAATGATTGGAAAAGAGCACAGGTAGTCCCAGTCTTCAAGAAGGGTCGTCGAGCAGATGCGCAAAACTATAGACCTATATCTCTGACGTCGATCTGTTGTAGAATTTTAGAACATGTTTTTTGCTCGAGTATCATGTCGTTTTTGGAAACCCAGAGTCTACTCTGTAGGAATCAACATGGATTCCGGAAACAGCGATCGTGTGAGACCCAACTCGCTTTATTTGTTCATGAGACCCAGAAAATATTAGATACAGGCTCCCAGGTAGATGCTATTTTCCTTGCCTTCCGGAAGGCGTTCGATACGGTTCCGCACTGTCGCCTGATAAACAAAGTAAAAGCCTACGGAATATCAGACCAGCTGTGTGGCTGGATTGAAGGGTTTTTAGCAAACAGAACACAGCATGTTGTTACCAATGGAGAGACGTCTACAGACGTTAAAGTAACATCTGGCGTGCCACAGGGGAGTGTTATGGGACCATTGTTTATCACAATATATATAAGAAAATAATTTAATTTTTTGTTCTGAAGAAGATTCCATTACTGGAATCGAAACCTAAATAAACGAGTAAAAATTACCTTGCAACTGAAGGCTGAAAAAATTGTTTATTTTAAGCACCTGAAGCACGCCCGGCTAGCCGCTCGGTCTAATGCGCTGCTTCGCGAGCGGGAAGGCGCGCCAGTCCCCGGCACGAATCCGCACGGCGGATCTGTGCCGAGGTCCGGTGTGGCGGCTAGCCTGTGGATTGTTTTTAAGACGGTTTTCCATCTGCCTCGGCGAATGCGGGCTGGTTCCCCTTATTCCGCTTCAGTTACACAATGTCGGCGATTGCTGCGCAAGCACGTTCTCCATGTACGTGTAAACCATAATTACTCTACCACGCAAACATTTATGGTACACTTGTCTATTATGAGATGTTCTCGTGGAGTGGGGGGGGGGGGAGGGGTGGCGAGGGGGGAAGGTTGGTCCAGGGGGGGCTGATTCACGCAATAACCCTGGGTACGGTGTAGGGCGGCGGTGGGGTGGGTGGACTGCTGCGGCCTGTTGTGGACCACTGTAGCCTACGGCGGGACGAAGTCTCTCCGTCGTTTCTAGGTCCCCAGTTCAATACATACATACATACATACATACATACCTGAAGACGACGAGCCGCTGGCTTGTTCAAATGCTGTGCAGCTTTCACAATGTTATCCGAGGCAACGGCCGTGAACCACTTAAGCAGTAATCATGTCAGAAATGTCTCAGACAGCACATTAATGATTCTGTTTGCCGCGCGGTTTGAGACGCCATGCCACTGATTGCGCAGCCACTCCCGCCCGAGGTCCGAGTCCTCCCTCGGGTGTGGGTGTATGTATTGTTCTTAGTGTAAGTTAGTTTAATTCGTGTGTAAGTCTAGGGACCGATGACCTCAGCAGTTTGATCCCTTAGGAATTCACACAGATTTGATTTGATTTTTCTGTTTGCTTTAAAAAAAATGGAGATGGGGCCCCTCCACGCCCGCACCAACGTGGTGACCAAACCAAAAGTTCTACTGTCACCTCCGTAAAAACATGTTAGTTATCTAGTAAGTGGATCAAAGGACGCTGGGCTGTGATGTTGTCCGTGCGTCTGGGTATGACTACGCATTAACACGGTCCATCAGGTGATAGATAGTGGACGAAACGCGAGTGAGGGTAGCGATTTGAAGAGCAGAGGGAAAAAATTGCCATGGCTCGTGCCGTGGGAAAAAAACCTCTGCGACAGTGGGATGGGTAGTAAGAGTAGTAGTGGCTTACTAGCTGCGATAACTCATGCAAGGTTGGATTTGTTAGTATGGGTATCATGCATCATTACCGTGACACGCGATGGCGATGTGTCCCAGTGGCTGCAGCTGCCACATTCCTGGAACAATCAAGATCGTTATACAGTAGTGGGAGATCGGCCATAGATCGTCTCACTGTGTGGGGGATGTGTGGACCTTGTTTGCATGCAGTGTACGGTACGGCTTCCCTGTGTGGTGCCAGTTATTCGGCAGTGTATTTCAGCTGGATATCCAGTAATGGCGTCTTATTAACAGGGGCTCGCCTGTGCCGTTGGTTTGCGTATGCTTGGCCATAGATGTTATGCCCTTACAAGTATGTCTTTTGGTCTTTTATGTTTCCATCTATGGTTATGGTCGTAGTTCCCCAGATTCAGAATAAACGGGTTCTGCGAATGTCTGGAGTTTCTGTATAGTCTTGTGGTAAGTTTGTGGATTACCTCCGTGAGAGTCTCAAGTTGGTATTCCCGGTGAAGGTCCACGATGCGTGTGTATCGTGGAGCATTGCTTATGATTTTGAGTACTTTGTTTTGTATGTGCTGCAGACGGCGCAGTCGTGTAGGCGCAGCGTATCCCCAGACAGGAGCTGCGTACGTCATCAGGGGCCGGATAAGTGTCATGTACATGGACCTCGACACCCTTCTGTTCAGTGTGCTACGCCTGTTGAGCATCGGACAGAGCTGTTTGAGCCTCGCGCTAGCTCGGTTGGTCATGTGTTGTATGTGGTCCCCCCAGAGTAATTTCCGGTCCAGCCAGACACCGAGGTATTTGACTTTCTCGCGGAAACGTATTGGACGCGCATGTTGGGTTATTGGTCTGCAGTAGCGGTGTTTGCGCAGTTGCTTCGGTCTTCTAGTGAACAGATGGGCTTCGCGCTTGTCGACGTTTACTCTAACACGCCATTTCTCCAACCAAGGCTCGACCACCCTGAGTGCAGTCTGTAGGCGTGACGTAATGTTTGATGGTTTCCAATCTTGCGCAAGGATGGCTGTGTCATCCGCATAGATTGCCATCATTGTGTTGTGTGTGGTTGGGAGATCGTTTATGTAGAGGTTAAACAGTAGGGGTCCTAGGATGCTTCCCTGGGGTACTCCCACGTGTATACCGTGTCGTGTTGATTGTTTTCCCTGCACGTCAGTGTTGAAACTCCTGTCTGTGAGGTATGAGTGTATTAGACGCAGCAGCCCGTCGGGGAATCCCGCGTCGCTGCGGATGAGGCCGTTGTGCCATAGACGGTCGAAAGCCTTTTCGATGTCCAGGAACACTGCCCCTGTAGCTTTGTTTACGTTGAAGCCATGTGTTATATGTTCAACGACCCGTAGGAGTTGTTGTGTTGTAGAGTGGTGATTCCTGAAGCCGAATTGCTCCGGTCTCAGGATGTCATTTGTTATGCAGTGCCTAGTGATGCGTTTGAGAATCACCTTCTCAACAATCTTACTGAGCGAGCTCAGAAGGCTGATGGGTCGGTAATTTTGTGGGAGGCTGTGGTCTTTCCCCGGCTTCCTGAACATCGGACCTTGGCCGTCTTCCAAAAGGCGGGGAAGTGTTGGTGTTTTAGTATGCCATTCGTTATGTGTGTTAGGTACTCATTCTGTTTGCTGATCACGTTAGCTTACAAGGGGAAGGCCTCAGAGAAAACCAACCGTTTCAGCTCAAATTTGGCAGGCCGCTTGTGTACAACCTAAAACGAAGGAATCTAAGATATTTCGGGTCAACACCCCCGCGATTTTTAGAAAATCACCCCTAAAGGTTGTGACAAGCAATCGACTCTGAATTGGCGGGATCGATAGATAATTGTAAATAGAGCATTTTTCATCATCAGGTATGGGGTCCGAAAACGCATCGAGGTAAGAAACTTTTACAAATGTCACTTCTGTAGCCACATGGTAAACGCTTTTCGCCGACTGCGCCGATGGCGCAACGGCCAAGGTAGACGGCACGGAAGCTCAGTGTGTTCGGTGAGCTGGTTAGCCACGCTCTGTAATGAAAAAACTGAGTGAATGGATCAATAATGAACTTCAACGGGCGTCGGGGGACGTCCGCCACGAACAATTGCAACGAACTATAACTAACAAAATGAGGTTGCTCGTCGTAACCTTTCGGGTGGTATTCTCAAAATTGCGGGAGTATTGAACCAAAATATCTTAGAGGCCTTCGTTTTAGGTTGTACGCAAGCGACCTGCCAAATTTGAGCCGAATCGGTTGGCCGTGTCTGAGGCCTTCCCCTTGTTAGTAGTGAAAGAAGTTGAGTGAACCACATACAATGTATCATATAGTGCACACATGTTCATGGCTTGTAAAACATAAATTGATACTAAATCACAGTAAGAACAGTTTTCACAGTTTCTGACTCACAGTTAAATTAAAACTGATATTTTGAGTACACATGATGGTCTTATGATTAATGAGCCTCAAAAATCAAAATTCCTAGGTGTTCAGATAGATACTTGTTCAAAAAGTGAGTGCTGCTATGTTTACCATTAGAACAGTGTCTGCAGTGAGTTATAGTCCAACACGAAAATTAGTCAAGTTAAACCATTTGCATTCGTTCATGAAATGTGGCTTATATTCTGTGGTAACCCTTCCCATTCACAATATATCTATACAGGGTGGTCCATTGATAGTGACCGGGCCAAATATCTCACAAAATAAGCATCAAACGAAAAAACTAGAAAGAACGAAACTCGTCTAGTTTGAAGGGGGAAAGCAGATGGCGCTATAGTTGGCCCACTAGATGGCGCTGCCATAGGTCAAACGGATATCAACTGCGTTTTTTTAAAGATAGGAACCCCCATTTTTTATTACATATTCGAGTAGTGCGTAAATAAATATGAATGTTGTAGTTGGACCACTTTTTTCGCTTTGTGATAGATGGCGCTGTAACAGTCACAAACGTATAAGTACGTGGTATCACGTAACATTCCGCCAGTGCGGACGATATTTGCTTCGTGATACATTACCCGTGTCAAAATGGACCGTTTACCAGTTGCGGGAAAGGTCGATATCGTGTTGATGTA
Source organism: Schistocerca serialis cubense (assembly GCF_023864345.2). Taxonomy (NCBI): domain Eukaryota; kingdom Metazoa; phylum Arthropoda; class Insecta; order Orthoptera; family Acrididae; genus Schistocerca; species Schistocerca serialis. The sequence goes on from NC_064646.1 coordinate 1,184,489, forward strand.
TGGATATTGTGATCAAAATGCCCAACGGGCGTGTGATATGTATGTTGCTCGGTATCCAGGACGACATCATTCTAGTGTCCGGACCGTTCGCCGGATAGTTACTTTATTGAAGGAAAAAGGAAGTGTTTAGCCACATGTGAAACGCCAACCACGACCTGCAACAAATGATGATGCCCGAGTAGGTGTTTCAGCTGCTGTCGCGGCTAATCCGCACATCAGTAGCAGACAATCTGCGCGATAATCGGGAATCTCAAAAACGTCGGTGTTGAGAATGCTACATCAACAACGATTGTACCCGTACCATATTTCTATGCACCAGGAATTCCATGGCGACGACTTTGAACGTCATGTACAGTTCTGCCACTTGGCACAAGAGAAATTATGGGACGATGAGAGATTTCTTGCATACGTTCTATTTAGCGACGAAGCGTCATTCACCAACAACGGTAACCTAAACCGGCATAATATGAACTACTGGGCGACGGAAAATCCACTATGGCTGCGACAAGTGGAACATCAGCGACTTTGATGGGTTAATGTATGTTGTGGCATTATGAGAGGAAGGATAATTGGCCCCCATTTTATCGATGGCAATCTAAATGGTGCAATGTATGCTGATTTCCTACCTAATGTTCTACCGATGTTACTACAAGATGTTTCACTGCGTGACAGAATGGCGATGTACTTCCAACATGATGGATGTCCGGCACATAGCTCACGTGCTGTTGAAGCGGTATTGAATAGCATATTTCATGACAGGTGGGTTGGTCGTCGAAGCACCATACCATGGCCCGCACGTTCACCGGATCTCACGTCCCCGGATTTCTTTCTGTGGGGAAAGTTGAAAGATATTTGCTATCGTGATCCACCGACAACGCCTGACAACATGCGTCAGCGCATTGTCACTGCATGTGCAAACATTACGGAAGGCGAACTACTCGCTGTTGAGAGGAATGTCGTTACACGTATTGTCAAATGCATTGAGGTTGACGGACATCATTTTGAGCATTTATTGCATTAATGTGGAATTTACAGGTAATCACGCTGTAACAGCATGCTTTCTCAGATATGATAAGTTCTCAAAGGTACATGTACAACATTGGAACATCCGAAATAAAATGTTCAAACATACCTACGTTCTGTGTTTTAATTTTTAAAAAACCTACCAGTTATCAATTGTTCATCTAAAATTGTGAGCCTTATGTTTGCGACTATTACAGCGCCATCTACCACAAAGCGAAAAAAGGTGTCCAAATAAAACATTCATATTTCTTTATGTACTACACGAATATGTAATTAAAAAATGGGGGTTCCTATTTAAAAAGAACGCAGTTAATATACGTTTGAGTTATGGCAGCGCTATCTATCGGGCCAACCACAGCGCCATCCGGTTTCCCCGTTCGAGCTAGGCAAGCTACATTCTACATCTACATTTATACTCCGCAAGAAACCCAACGGTGTGTGCCGGAGGGCACTTTACGGACCACTGTCATTACCTCCCTTTTCTGTTCCAGTCGCGTGTGGTTCGCGGGAAGAACGACTGTCTGAAAGCCTCCGTGCGCGCTGGAATCTCTCTAATTTTACATTCGTGATCTCCTCGGGAGGTATAAGTAGGGGGAAGCAATATATTCGATACCTCATCCAGAAACGCACCCTCTTGAAACCTGGCGAGCAAGCTACACCGCGATGCAGAGCGCCTCTCTTGCAGAGTCTGCCACTTGAGTTTGTTAAACATCTCCGTAACGCTCTCACGGTTACCAAATAACCCTGTGACGAAACGCGCCGCTCTTCTTTAGATCTTCCCTATCTCCTCCGTCAACCCGATCTGGTACGGGTCCCACACTGATGAGCAATAATCAAGTATAGATCGAACGAGTGTTTTGTAAGCCACCTCCTTTGTTGATGGACTACATTTTCTAAGGACTCTCCCAATGAATCTCAACCTGGTATCCGCCTTACCAACAATTAATTTTATATGATAATTTCACTTCAAATCGTTCCGCACGCATACTCCCAGATATTTTACAGAAGTAACTGCTACCAGTGTTTGTTCCGCTATCATATAATCATACAATAAAGGATCCTTCTTTCTGTGTATTCGCAATACATTACATTTGTCTATGTTAAGGGTCAGTTGCCACTCCTTGCACCAAGTGCCTATCCGCTGCAGATCTTCCTGCATTTCGCTACAATTTTCTAATGCTGCAACTTCTCTCTATACTACAGCATCATTCGCGAAAAGCCGCATGGAACTTCCGACACTATCTACTAGGTTTGAGTTTTCGAGCCGCTCACGTGTGGTCCCTATTTCTGGCTGGCGTAGCTCCGTCTACGTTCGCCTTAATGGTTTTAATTTTGACTGACATAATCTTATGATTACGCGTCTTTATTGTTTTAATTTGTAATCTGTGACGTGGCCAGTGTTTGGCTCTCAAAATAATTTAATTTTTTGTTCTGAAGAAGATTCCATTACTGGAATCGAAACCTAGGTAAACGAGTAAAAATTGCCTTGCAACTGAAGGCTGAAAAAATTGTTTATTTTCTGTACATTTCACAGTTGCTGACAAGCTGCAATATGTTAAAGATTTGTAAACTTCAGGTGCTTACTGACGTGTTGATGTAGTGGCTCGCCAGTATGTACTCTGCCTCGCTAGAAAATTGCAGGCGCTAAAAGCCGAGGCCACAGCATCACCGTAGACGAATCATACAGACATCCAGAGGCTCCTGCTGGAGAAACGGGCCACAGTATTCGCATGCGCGACGTGGGAAGAGTGGCCCAGCAGACAACTGGCCGTCAGTTAACTGTCTGAAACTCAGTTCCCAACCTGACTCAGATTCGTTCGTCAGCGGCCGACGATGCCTTAGTACGGCCAATGTTGTCATGTCTTTCTGAGTTGAAATTCCGTGTCTCTGGATGTATTCCAATTGGTGCCTTACCCTCTACAGTTCCCTGCGGTACCCTGAAAGTGATTCAACGGTGTCTAAACGGATGTCCTATCATCCTGCCACTTCTTCTCGTCGGTGTTTCCCATATATTCCTTTCCTCTCCGGTACCGCACATTCATTCCATTCAACAGGTACTTCTTCACTTTCACTGAGACTATAAATGTCATTAGCGAATCTTGTGATTGATATACCTCACCTTGAATTTTAATTCCAATTTTGAACCATTCCTTTGTTTCTGTCATTGCTTACTCGATAAATAGATTGAACAGTAGGGGCGAAAGGTTACATCGCTGTATTAGATGCTTTGCAATCGGATCACGTTGTTCTTCGTGTTCCACACTTACTATCCCTCTTGGCTATTGTACATGTTGTGTATTACCCGTCTCTCCCTATAGCTTACCGCTATTCTCCTCAGAATTTTGAGCATCCTGCACAGGTAGACATTGTCGAATGCTTTTTCTAGATCGACAAATCCAATGAACGTGTCTTGATTTTTCTTCAGTCTTGCTTCCAGTACCAACCGCAACGTCAGCACTGCATCCCTGGTGTCTTTACCTGTCCTAAACAAACAGACAGTATTCTAATACACAACAAATTTTGTTTCCCTTTCTTCTGTATGTTATTCTTGTCAGCAACTTGGATGGATGAGCTGTTAAGTTGATTGAGACATAATTCTCCTACTTGTTAGAATTGTTCAGAATTGTGTGGATGATATTTTTTCGAAAGTCCAGGTGGTGTATCTCCAGACTCATACATTCCGCACAGCAACGTGAATAGTCCTTTTGTTGCATCAGCCCAATGATTTTAAAAATTTTGATGGAAATTTATCTATCCCTTCTGCTTTATTCGATCTTAAGTCTTCCAAAGCTCTCTTAACTTCTGATTCAATACTGAATCCCTTATCTCCTGTTTCTTCTTCTGTCACGTCGTCGAACAAGTATTTCTCCACATAGAGGACTTCAAATAGTTCAAATGGCTCTAAGCACTACGGGACTTAACATCTGAGGTCATCAGCCCCCTAGACTTAGAACTACTTAAATCTAACTAACCTAAGGACATCACACACATTCATGCCCTAGGCAGGATTCGAACCTGCGAGCATAGCAGCAGTGCGGTTCCGGACTGAAGCACCTAGAACCGCTCGGGTCACTGCGGCCGGCCGATAGAGGACTTCAATGTACTTTCTTTCACCTGTCTCCTCTCTCGCCTGCATTTAGCAGTGGAATTCCTATTGCACTCTTAAAGTTACCAACCTTCCTTTTAATTTTACCGAAGGTTGTATTGAGTTGTCTACAAGTTGATTCAGTCCTTCTGACAATCATAAATTTCTCGATATCTTCACATTTTTCAGGCAGCTCTTTCCCTTTAGCTTCCCTGCACTTCCAATCGATTTCATTCCTAAGCGACTTGCATTTCTGTATTCATAAATTTCTCTGAACATTTTTGTACTCCCTTCTTTCATCGATCAACTGAAGCATTTCTTGTGTTACCCATATTTTCTTTGCAGTTACTTTTTTAACATATATGATTTTCCCTCCACCTTCTGTGATTGCCGTTTTTGGAGATGTCTATTCATCTTCAACTGAATTGCCTACTTAGCCATTTCTTACTGCAGTATCTATAGTTTTAGAGAACTTGAGGCGTATCTCTCTATTCCTTAGTATTTCCCAATCCCGCATCTTTGGGCATTGATTCTTACTGCCTAGTCTCAAACTTCAGCCTGCTCTTCATCATTACTAAATTGTGTTTTGCGTCTATATATGCTCCTGGGTACGTTTTGTAATGCAATATCTGATTTTTTAATTCCTGCCTGACGATGATGTAATCTAACTAAAAGCTCCCCGTATCTCCAGGCCTTCGCCATTTCATCATCATTCATGAAAATGGCGAGATTGGGCTGAGGAAAGGTTGGGAATTTGTACGGACGCAGATAAACGCGCAGTTGAGCGCCCCACAAACCAAACATCATCATCATCATCATCATTATCATCTAGGCCTTCTTAAATACACCTTCTCCTGTTGTGATTCTTGACCAGAGTGTTCCCTATTAAAAGCTGAAATTTATTGCATAACTCAATTAGTCTTTCTCCGCTCTCACTCCTATTACCAAGCGCCCGTAACTATTTCTTCCATTTCATCCCCTACAAGAGCACTCCAGGCCCCAATGACTATTAGATTTTCATCTTCCTTAAATGTACTGAACTACCCGTTCTACACTCCTGGAAATTGAAATAAGAACACCGTGAATTCATTGTCCCAGGAAGGGGAAACTTTATTGACACATTCTTGGGGTCAGGTACATCACATGATCACACTGACAGAACCACAGGCACATTGACACAGGCAACAGAGCATGCACAATGTCGGCACTAGTACAGTGTATATCCACCTTTCGCAGCAATGCAGGCTGCTATTCTCCCATGGAGACGATCGTAGAGATGCTGGTTGTAGTCCTGTGGAACGGCTTGCCATGCCATTTCCACCTGGCGCCTCAGTTGGACCAGCGTTCGTGCTGGACGTGCAGACCGCGTGAGACGACGCTTCATCCAGTCCCAAACATGCTCAATGGGGGACAGATCCGGAGATCTTCCTGGCCAGGGTAGTTGACGTACGCCTTCTAGAGCACGTTGGGTGGCACAGGATACATGCGGACGTGCATTGTCCTGTTGGAACAGCAAGTTCCCTTGCCGGTCTAGGAATGGTAGAACGATGGGTTCGATGACGGTTTGGATGTACCGTGCACTATTCAGTGTCCCCTCGACGATCACCAGTGGTGTACGGCCAGTGTAGGAGATCGCTCCCCACACCATGATGCTGGGTGTTGGCCCTGTGTGCCTCGGTCGTATGCAGTCCTGATTGTGGCGCTCACCTGCACGGCGCCAAACACGCATGCGACCATCATTGGCACCAAGGCAGAAGCGACTCTCATCGCTGAAGACGACACGTCTCCATTCGTCCCTCCATTCACGCCTGTCGCGACACCACTGGAGGCGGGCTGCACGATGTTCGGGCGTGAGCGGAAGACGGCCTAACGGTGTGCGGGACCGTAGCCCAGCTCATGGAGACGGTTGCGAATGGTCCTCACCGATACCCCAGGAGCAACAGTGTCCCTAATTTTCTGGGAAGTGGCGGTGCGGTCCCCTACGGCACTGCGTAGGATCCTACGGTCTTGGCGTGCATCCGTGCGTCGCTGCGGTCCGGTCCCAGGTCGACGGGCACGTGCACCTTCCGCCGACCACTGGCGACAACATCGATGTACTGTGGAGACCTCACGCCCCACGTGTTGAGCAATTCGGCGGTACGTCCACCCGGCCTCCCGCATGCCCACTATACGCCCTCGCTCAAAGTTCGTCAACTGCACATACGGTTCACGTCCACGCTGTCGCGGCATGCTACCAGTGTTAAAGACTGCGATGGAGCTCCGTATGCCACGGCAAACTGGCTGACATTGACGGCGGCGGTGCACAAATGCTGCGCAGCTAGCGCCATTTGACGGGCAACACCGCGGTTCCTGGTGTGTCCGCTGTGCCGTGCGTGTGATCATTGCTTGTACAGCCCTCTCGCAGTGTCCGGAGCAAGTATGGTGGGTCTGACACACCGGCGTCAATGTGTTCTTTTTTCCATTTCCAAGAGTGTACATACTCATGTATTTTCTCTGTCACTTCATTTTCAGCATGTGACGTCGACATGTACTCTGAACTGTTGAGGTCGGTGTTGGTTTGCTGACGATTCTAATGAGAACAACACCACCACTGAACTGTTCACAATAACACGCTCCTTGCCCTACCTTCATATTCATAACAAATCCTACTACCATTATTCCACTTTCTGCTGCTGTTGATGTTGCCCCATACTGATCTCACCAGAAATCCTTGTATGCTTTCCGTTTCACTTCACCGACCCACACTATAGCTATCGAGAGCCTCTGCATTTCGCTTTTCAGATTTTACAGCACCCTGCCACGTTCAAACTCGTAAGACGTTATCCTCTCTTTGGTTATTGTCTTTTTCTCGTTGTCATCTCCCCCTTGGCAATCCCTTTCCAGATATCTGAATTCGGTACTGTTCTGTAATGTTTTCCCAAAGTGCAATCCGCCTGGTAAAATTATTCACAGATTATAACTTAATCATAGCTAATACTTGGTTTCATACTCATGAAATAAGGTGTTATACGTGGAAGAGGCCTGCAGACACTGCAAGGTTTCAGATATATTATAATAAAGCCGGCCGCGGTGGTCTAGCGGCTCTAGGCGCGCAGTCCAGAACCGCGCGACTGCTACAGTCGCAGGTTCGAATCCTGCCTCGGGCATGGATGTGTGTGATGTCCTTAGGTTAGTTATGTTTAAGTAGTTCTAAGTTCTAGGGGACTGATGACCACAGCTGTTAAGTCCCATAGTGCTCAGAGCCATTTTAATAATGGTAAGAGAGAGATTTAGAAAACAGCTTTTAATTGTAGGACATTTCCAGGGGTAGATGTGGACTCTGGCCACAATTTTTCGGTTATGAACTGTAGATTAAAGCTGAAGTAACTGCAGTAAGGCAGGAATTTAAGGAGATGGGACCTGGATAAACTGAAAGAACCAGACGTTTTAGTGAGTTTCAGAAAGAACATTAGGGAACAGTTGACAAGTGAAGAGAAAGAAATACAGTACAAAAATAATGGTATAGCTTTGGGAGATAAAACAGTGAAGGCAGCACAGGATCAAGTGGGTAAAAAGACGAGGGCTAGTACAAATGCTTGGGTAACAGAAGAGACACTGTAAGTAATTGATTAAAGGAGAAAATCTAAAACTGCAGTAAATGGAGCAGGCGAAAAGGAATACAATTACAATTAAAGAGACCTTCGGAGTAAAGAGAACCACTTGTACGAATATCACGAGCTGAGATGGAAAACCAGTCCTAAGAAAAGAAGGAAAAACAGTAAGGTGGAAGAAGTATATAGAAATTCTATAAAGGGGTACGTACTCGAGGGCAATAGTTTGGAAAAGGAAAAGTACGTAGACGAAGATGAAATCGGAGATATGATACTGCGTGAAGAATTTGACAGAGCATCGAAAGACCTAAGTCAAAACAAGGCTCCGAGAGTAGACAACATTCCATTATAACTATTAATAGCCTTGGGAGAACCAACCATGACAAAACTCTTCCATCCGGTAAGGAAGATGTATGAAACAGGCAAAATACCTCCAGATTTCAAGACGAATATAATAATTCCAATCGCAGAGAAAGCAGGTGTTGACTGGTGTGAAAACTACCGACCTACCAGCTGAATAAGTCACGGTTGCAAAATACTAACACGAATTCTTTACAAACAAATGGAAAAACTGGTAGAAGCCGACCATGAGATAGATCAGTTTGGATTCAGGAGAAATGTGGGAACACATGAGGCATTAATGACTCTACTTTGCATAGAAGGAAAGGAAAACCTATGTGCCTAGCATTTGTAGGCCTAGAAAAAGCGTTTGACAATGTTGACTGGAATTCTGAAGGTGTAAAATACAAGGAGCGAAAGGCCATTTACAATTTGTACAGAAACCAGATGGCAGTTATTGTAGTCGAGAGGAATGAAATCGAGGCAGTGGATTGGAAGGGAGCGACACAGGGTTTTAGCTTATCCCGATGTTATTCAATCTGTATACTGAGCAAGAGGTACAGCAAACAAAAGGAAAATTTGGAGAAGGAATTAAAATATTAGGAGAAGAAATAAAAACTTTGAGGTTTGCAAACGACGGTTTTTTTCTGTCACAGACAACCAAGGACCTGGGAGAGCAGCTGAACGGAAAGGACAGTGTCTTGAAAGGAGGATATAAGATGAACATCAACAAAATCAAAAAGAGGATAATGGAATGTCGTTGAATTAAATCATTTGAAGCTGGGGGATTTAGATTAGGAAATGAGGCACTTATAGTAGTTAATGACTTTTGATATTTGAGGAGCAAAATAACTGATGCTGGCGGAAGTAGAGAGGATATAAAATGTAGACTGGTTAGCGTTCCTGAAGAAGAGAAATTTTTAAAGTCGAGTGGATAACGTAAGTAATAAGGAATACTGAATAGAATTGGGGGGAAGAGGAATCTGTCGCACAACTTGACTAAAAGATGAGATCGGTTGATAGGATAAGCTCTGAGGCATTGATGGATCACCAGTTTGGTATTGGAGGGAAGCGTGGAGGGTAAAAATCGTAGAGGGAGACCTAGAGATGAATACACTAAGCAGATTCAGAAAGATGTAGGTTTCAGTAGTTATTCGGAGACGAAGAGGCTTGCACAGGATAGAGTAGCATGGAGAGCTGCATCATACCAGTCTCCAGACAAAAAAAAAAAAAAGGGGGGGGGAGATAATCAAGAAAGTTGGCTACACTGCATTTTATCGGCATGTTGAGTGAAGCTGTGTGTTCGTGCTGGCAGACGTTGTGAGAAGCTCGTATTGTTGCGTTGTTACAGAAATGGGGCAGTTTGCATTAGAACAGCGAATTGATGGTTTGGAGGGTTATATGTAGTCTAGCTCCATCAGGGAATGTAAAGAAATGTTTCTGGCGAAGTAGCCTGGTAGGAAACTCATCACGATCACCACTATTCAAGATCTGTGCGAGAAATGCAGGGACGCAGGATGCCTGTAGAACATTCAGAAGAACAGGCGACCTACAGCGAGGACCCCTGAAACTATAGACAAAATTTGCATGGACATTACGAGAAGTTCCTACAAGTCGGTAAGGATGTTATTACAGCAGGTTGGTTTACTTCGTACATAGCGTCATCGTGTACTAAAATACATGAAATTAAAAGCCTATCGTGTGAGTGTGGTGCAAGAAATCTTAGGATCATGAAACAAAGAGTTCATTGTTGTAACTGGCTACTAACATCATCTGGTACCGGTTACTTGGATCCCTTGCTTTACTTCATATCAGCTGAGGCCTGATTTCATTTAACAGGCTATGTAAACTCCCTGAATCGCAGATACTTGTCGCAGGACAACCCACATACTCTCTTCACTCAGAGAAGTTACACATTTGTTACGGTTTGTCCGACACGCGAATTATTGGTTTCTATGTTTTTAAATTACACCTTAAACAGTGCCAGATATCTAGAGGTCTTTTATTCTTTCTATGCACAAGTGATAGAAGTAGAGAGGCTTTATACGGTATTCCAACAAGACCGAGCAACCGCTAACGTGTCCAACCAAAGTATGGCCCAGATTACCAACGTGCTACTTGAAGACAGATTTCTCAGTAGAGGCCTCTAGCCCCAAGATCCTCGGATTTTGAACAGTGTGATTTTTATTTATGGGGGACACTGAAAAGCTGTGATTTTTGACAATTTTTGCGCAATAGACGCTTTTAAACGAAAAATTACTAGAGAAATTTACAACATCACGCCTGCAGAATTAAAGCGTGTTGCTGCTACCGTCATTACACGAAGTCAGCTAAGCTTGGATGCCAAAGGCCACTACCGACAGCATCTCTTATGAACAGGTAACTACACTACTGGCCATTAAAATTGCTACACCAAGAAGAAATGCAGGTGATAAACGGGTATTCATTGGACAAATATATTACACCAGAACAGGAGTGTGATTACATTTTCACGCTATTTGGGTGCATAGATCATGAGAGATCAGTACCCAGAACAACCACCTCTGGCCGTAATAACGCCGTAGATACGCCTGGGCATTGAGTCAAACATAGCTTGGATGGCGTGTACAGGTACAGCTGCCCATGCAGCTTCAACACGATACCACAGTTCATCAAGAGTAGTGACTGGCGTATTGTGACGAGGCAGTTACTCGGCCACCATTGACCAGATGTTTTCAACTGGTGAGAGATCTGGAGAATGTGCTGGCCAGGTCAGCAGTCGAACATTTTCTGTACCCAGAAAGGCCCGTACAGGACCAGCAACATACGGTCGTGCATTATCCTGCTGAAAAGCGGTGACCAAGACGAGTAACCAATGGCACCCCATACCATTACACCGGGTGATACGCTAGTATGGCGATGACGAATACACGCTTCCAATGTGCGTTCACCGCGATGTCGCCAAACACGGATGCGACCATCATGATGCTGTAAACAGAACCTGGATTCATCCGAAGAAATGCCGTTTTGCCGTTCGTGCAACCAGGTTCGTCGTCGAGTACACCATCGCAGGCGTTCCTGTATGCGATGCAGTGTCAAGGAAAACCGTAGCCATGTCTCCGAGCTGATAGTCCATGCTGCTACAAACGTCGTCAAACAGTTCGTGCAGATGGTTGTTGTCTTGCAAACGTCCGCATTTGTTGACTCAGGAATCGAGACATGGCTGCACGATCCGTTACAGCCATGCGGATAATATGCCCATCATCTCTACTGCTAGTGATACGAGGCCGTTGGGATCCAGCACGGCGTTCCGTGTTACCCTCCTGAACCCACCGATTCTGTATTCTGATAACGCTCATCGGATCTCGACCAACGCGAGCAGAAATGTCGCGGTACGATAAACCGCAATCGCGATAGGCTACAATCCGGCCTTTAACAAAGTCGGAAACGTGATGGTACGCACTTCTTCTCCTTACACGAGGCACCACAACAGTGTTTCACCAGGCAACGCCGGTCAGCTGCTGTTTGTGTATGAGAAATCGGTTGGAAACTTTCCTCATGTCAGCACGTTGTAGGTGTCGTCACCGGCGCCAACCTTGTGCGAATGCTAGTCATTTGCATATCACAGTATCTTCTTCCTGTCGGTTAAATTTCGCGTCTGTAGCACGTCATCTTCGTGGTGTATCAATTTTAATGGCCATCAGTGTACATGATTTTAACGTTATTATTATCTATTATTTTTTAGTTACTTCATTGTTACTTGAATGTCGGTCGTGAGCCATGTCGGTTTTATGTAGGACATCCTGTATGCTGGGGCTCCCACATTGCTGAGAATGGGCGAAGCGGAGCCCCTTTGTTGCGTATCGTAGGCAGCGCGTAAAGCCGTGGTAGAACTTGCGCTTGTACTCCTAAACTATTTTTTAGGTTTTCGGGGAACTGGCTGGACTTGAAAAGGGGGATTTTTGATCATTTCAGGGGTTAGTTTATTTAAAATACCGATTTTTGGGACCGACGATGGAAACTTTCCATGTCTTCTGTTGAACTGCATCAATTGGATCCTTCTGCAGACGAAGAGAAACTAATCCATGCAGTAAATCCGTCATCTTACCTACGTAAGGTGTTACAAGAGTAAGAAATGTAGCGTTTCCCCTGTCAGCAGGTAGAGTTACTACACCTGTGTCCGCTCTTAAGGAACGGAACGCTTTCCTGTCTTCAGTGTTGATGTTCTGCTTTGCTTGCTTACAATTTTGCAAGGCACAGGAACGGCCATCGGCGGGACTAAGGCATTATCGGCCGCGGACAAAAGAATCCGACGAGTAAACACAGACGGCGACACTTGAATTGTGCGCCAACACTCTGACACTCTGCCCTCTGGGTAACTACTTGCGACCGGGCTTCCCCGCGTCGTGCATGCGGAGACCGTGCCCCGTCTTCCGGCAGGGGGCATTGCATGTCGTCATCATCTATGATTCGTCTACGATGACGTTACGGCCCCATTCTTTGGCGCCTGCGTTTTCCTAGCGAGCCAGCTCAAGCATGGGCGAACCATTGCAACAACACGTCAGTACGTACCTGAAGCTAAGGAGCAGCTGTCTCGTTGGAATATTTACACATCTGCCGCATCGTTATCCGACGCAACGCCTGTGAACCACTGAAGCAGAAATATTATTATTTTAGAGTCATCTATCGTGCGAGAAAGCACAGCATTTGGGTGTATAAAAAACAATAGTGGGCCCAGCACTGACCCTTGGGGGACCCCGCACTTAACCAAGCCCCAACCAGAGTCCACTTCAAAACTCTTCTCAGTGCTGAGGAGAATGTCGTTTGGCCTGTTCTTGAAGTATGAGAGGCACCAATTGTTACCTACTTTTATTCCATGATGGTCCTAATTCTGCAGTTTTATTTTGTGATCCACATAATCAAACACTTGAGTTAAAAGAAAGGAGACACTTATTGTTCACTAACCTTTTGTTTACTCAGTCCAGTGCCTCACAGAGTAAAGAGATATAGCATCTTTAGTTGTTCAACCATTTCCAAAACGAAACTGTAATTTGACAGCAAATGATGTGAAATGAAATCATCGATTACTCTTACATGAACAACTTTTTGAGAACTATGGCAAACACAGAAAGCAAGAAATTGGTCTTTCAGGGAAAATAACATCTGTGGTTAATTTCTGGGCTAATATATCCAACATAGTGCCTTAGTTTACTTTATTTTCTTTTTAAATGACGCTGCCCCATTTCACTTTAATAACTTTTATCTTATGTCTTTTGACATATAAATAAGTTTTTGTACTTGTAAATGGCCTAAGATCGGGATATGGATTGTACAACAATAAAATAAAAGTTATTACAGCCAAACGGGGGCAGCATCACTCAAAAAATTTACCATGACTGTGGCTCCTGCAAAAATAAAAATATTCGAAAGTGCTTTAGTATTCTGCTATATAACTCATCACATTCATGAGAGTCATTAGCCATCAGCGATTTAATTATTGACTGAATTTTCCCCTTGTCAGAATCACAGAGGTGTATTTCACATAGCGGGCCTGGAAGCCTTGTTCTAAGAAAGTTAAATGATTCCCTGTATAATCTGTTTTTTATTTAACCCATGTGCTATATAGAGAATGTGATTGTTACATACTATACTCAGGTATGACTTAACAGTAACAAAAACTTCTTTTCGGCGTATTGACTTCGTGTCCTCGGTCTCGCGCTCTTTGCCAGACACTTCATTCATGACTGACCATATGATTTTATTTTTATCCTGATAAGCGGCTATTCCATTTGCATATAACATGATTTTGCCTTCCTAATAACATTTTAAGCACTTTACAGTGTTGTTAGTAATTGGGTATTGCATTTCGATTTGCCTATTTCTAACGTGTTCGTATAATTCCCACTTTACTGTACTTGTTATCCTTATCCCATCAGTCAAACACCCAGGTTGTCCGTTAGTTCCAATATCCTACATAAAATATTTTCATGGAAAACAGCTTTCAAAGAGCGTTTTTCTGGCCTGTGAACAGAATTCCGCTACATATCTCCAGCTCCACAGCTACTGTTCTCTTGCACAATTTTTTCGCACACCAGGGTGCTGGGCATATTGACGGATGCCTAGCAGCCAAATTGATCGTGTGGAGCAATTTTCGTTATGTCTGGATCGACGTAGCCCCTTAAGATGACATCGTACTGCATGGGTACAGTTGCAAGTAGAGACACCTGCCAAGCCCAAGAAAAATAGAAGCCACAGCGGTCCATCTCCATACCACAGAGATACACACAAGGTTACATGTGCTATCCGATGGAATCAAAGTTACACACAACTACTACCCTAAATAAAAAGGTGTCTCCCCCATCCGTCACTGTCGTTTATGCAACACTCACAAACTTGTCAAAGAAGTTTGGCTCAATAATTACTCTACTGCACAGGACTTCTGGAAACGATTGCGAAGGAAATGCAAGTACACTCTGCAGTGCTGCAATCTGGCATGTGAACGCAGGTCCAGTATATTGTCCCCTTGCATGGTGAAGCAGCATACATACAAATAAGAGAGAGCGGGACGATGAGGACGATTAATGGCAATGCCAGATAAACTCCCATTCAGTAGTTGCCTTTTTTTTTATCCAGTATTGTCCCTTCAAACTACTGAAAGAAAGCTGCCAGGGAGTTAATTCTTAAGAATACAGAGTCTCATAAGAACTCAGCTGTAAGTAGCTCTTTCCACAATCCGCTAACCGTACTCCTTAAGTCATGCAGGCCAATTTAGGTTGATCTTCGAGTCAGGGAAGTTTTCGATAGCACTGAAAACTGGAATGAGCTGGTATGGACATATACCCAAAAAGCCCATTTGTTTCAAAACCTAGTGGAAAAGGTGGCAAGGGTTTGATAATAATCGTCGTGCAAATGCCCAAGACTCGACCACGTCCGACAAGCATCAGGGAGACGTGGCCACATCTTGAACAAATGGCGTTTCCGTGAAACTTCCGCATGCGACTTTGGTGCCAAGAAGGAGACAGTTAGACACAATGTGGGGAACTGCCCTCTCCATGTTGATGAAGTCGGTCTGAAAGACTTTCATAGAGTGACACCAAGTGCCACGATATGGTTATCAAATATAAACATTAATCTGTGAATACACTATGTATGTGATTGTGTATGTTCTGTAAAGGCAGACGATAATAATGATCCTCCTGCTCTCATTGCAATAAATAGTAAATCAAATATAAATTTAGAAATGGCAGCTAATCAAATTTTTACTGACGTTAATAAGTGGTTCACAGCCAATTCACTGTCATTCAACTTTGAAAAGACCCACTATATGCAGTTCAGAACTGCCAAGAGATTTCCTTCTGGTGTGTGTATAAAATATGAAGAGATGGAAATAGGAGAAGTTGAGAGCGTAAAACTCTTGAAATTACAACTTGATAATAAATTCAGTTGGGGGCAACATACTAACAAACTGCTAAAGTGCCTAAACAAGTCTGTGTTACAATGCAAATGATGTCAGACACAGGAGATATAAATATAAAAAACTCGCGTATTTTGCTGATTTTCACTCCATTATGTCATATGGTATCATATTTTGGGGTAACTCTACAAACAGAGAAAAAATTTTTAGGGTACAGAAGCGTATAATAAGAGTAATGAGTCGTGTAAATCCAAGAACATCATGTTGAAACCTATGCAAAGAATGGGGCATATTAACCACAGCTTCTTAGTATATTTATTCCTTAATGAAGTTTGTTGTAAATAATACATCTCTTTTTTCCAACTAACTGCTTAGGACACATTATCAATACTAGGATTAAGAACAATATACATAAAGATTTAAAATCACTTACTCTTGCCCACACAGGAGTCCAGTATTCAGCAACGCATATTTTCAATAAGTTACCAGCAACCATTAAGAGTTTAGTTTCAGACAAGGCACAATTTAAACATAACTTACAAAACGTTTTGGTGGCCAACTCCTTCTATTCCATCCATGGGTTTCTCAGCAAGTGCAGTAGACCATTTTAATGAAAATTTATTATACTTTAATTTTTGACAATACTTGGTTGTAACAGCCAAGTAACTATCTACTGTGTGAACGATGGATGCATGGATAGCAGATGTAAGTCTTAAGTCTGTAAATAGTGGAAGTTTAACTTTAAATCTTATACATAATCTGACTGTTCTTAACTGAGGATCACTGAAATGAATAATTTACTTTCATTTTTGGCAATACTTGATTGTAATAGCCAAAAAACTAGCAAAAGTCTGAATGACGGATTTAATGAAAGCAGATGTAAGTATTGAACCTGTAAATATTAGAATTTTAAACTTAATTCATGTACATAATTTTATTGTTTATTTACTAAGGATAATTAAAATTAATGAAACCCAAGTTTTTCTAATGACATTTTTGTAATGTGTTCATCTGACATGTTCCACACCCAGGAGGATTCCCTCTTTTATGGATCTATGGAATGAATAATTAATCTAATCTAATCTAATTTAATCTAGAACCTTCCATTGTCCCATCATAGGTCCTTTCGTTGTCCTGTCGGAGTTTGGTATGAGTGGTCTATATTTTATTTTACACGTCTAGCTCCGTAGGAACAAATTGAGGAGGAAATCTCCAAGGTAATGGAACATGTCAGTACATGGAATTACAACATCAAAATAATAACAACTAAAATAAAATTTTAATGAACCCAAGAAAGATAAACAATAAGTTTGTGTAAACGATATTAACAGTATAACACAGGAATTAGCTTTATTTTTCAAGAAACTCCGCTACAGAATAGGAGTAATCTATGGGGACACTTTTCAGTTTCGATTTTAAAGCAGGTGGATTACTGCCAGGATTTTTGAATTCCTTTAGCTTATTGAAAATGGATGCAGCAGTATACTTCACACCTTCCTGCACAAGAGTGAAGGAAGAGCGATCCAAATGCAGATTAGATTTCTGCCTAGTATTAACTTTGTGAAAGCTGCTAACTCTTGGGAGTAAGCTAATATTGTTAACAAGAAACGACAGTAAAGACTTATATTGAGAGGCCAGTGTCAGAATACCCAGACTAATGAACAGGGGTTGACAAGAGGTTCGCGAATTTACACCACTTATGGCCTGAATCGCACGTTTCAGAGTCAAAAGTGTCCTTGGAGAGTGGAAATAGTAACCTCAAAATGTAGTACCATGCTTCATCAGCGAATGAAAAATAGGCACTACTTTTCATGTCGAACTATCATTTACTTCAGATAGCCTTCGATAGTAAAAATGGCAGCATTAAGCCTTTGAACAAGGTCCTGAAAGTGGGCTTCATATGACAATTTACCATCTAATGTAACACCTAGAAATTTGAACTGTTCAGTTTCACTAATCATATGCCCATTATGTGAAACCAAAACGTCGGATTTTGTTGATTGTATGTTAGAAATGGTCAAAACTGAGTCTTACTGTGATTTAGCATTTGTTTATTTTCTGGAAGCCATGAACGTATGTCATTAACTGTAGTATTTGAAACAAGGCCAATGTTGCACGCAACACCCATTGGTACCAATCTAGTGTCATCAGTAAACAGAAACATTTTAGAATCACCTGTATTACTACAGAGAATATCATTTATATAAATAAGGAAGATGAGCCATCCTGGTACTGACCCCTGTGGCTCCCTCTATTTGACCATGACTCCTCAGACCCCACGTCACAAAAATTCTCAACACTGCTGCCTGTTGTTAAAGTAAGAGGTGATCAAGTTGTGAGCTACTCCCCATATTCCATAATGGTCAACCTTCTGGAGCAACATTTTGTGATCAAAATTATCAAACGCCTTAGTTAAATTAAAGAAGATCCCTAGCGTTATGAACCTATTCTTCAACCAGTACCTCAAAGAGAAAAAACAGTATAGCATTTTCACTTGTTAAACCATTTCCAAACGCGAACTGTACACTTGATAGTAAATTATGTGACTAAAAATGATTAATTATTCTTACATACCAAGCCTTTTCAACAACTTTAGCAACACTGATGGCAAAGAAATAGGTCTAAAATTGTCTATATTATCCATTTCTCGCTTTTACACTACTGAGTGCGCGTGTGCGTGTGGGCTCTTCCGTATACTGTGTATTGAACTGGGGACCTACAAAGGACGAAATGACTTCCCCCCCCCCCCCCCCGTAGCACTCATTGGTTCACAACCCCAAAACAGGTCACAACAGTCCACCCGCACCGAACCCAGGTTTACTGTGAGGTTCGGCTCACAGTGGGACGGCCCCCACCATGGTGGGAACGTCTCATACCAGACGAGTGTAACCCCAAATGTTTGCGTGGTGGAGAAATTATGGTGTACGTGTGCATGGAGACAGTGTTTACGCAACAATCGTTGACATAGTGTAACTAAGGAGGAATAAGGGGAACCAGCCTGCAGTAGCCGAGGCGGATGGAAAACCGCATTAAAAACCATCCACAGGCTGGCCGGCACACCGGACCTCGACACCAATCCGCCTGGCAGATTCGTGGCAGGGTCTGGCACACCGCCGGCTGGAGTGGCCGTGCGGTTCTAGGCGCTACAGTCTGGAGCCGAGCGACCGCTACGGTCGCAGGTTCGAATCCTGCCTCTGGCATGGATGTGTGTGATGTCCTTAGGTTAGTGACGTTTAATTAGTTTTAAGTTCAAGGCGACTGATGACCTCAGAAGTTAAGTCGCACTCAGAGCCATTTGAACCATTTGACTGGCACACCTTCCTGCTAGGGAAGCAACGCATGCTACTGAGTACTTCAATTGTTTTGGAAACTGGCCATTCTTAAAGCAAAAATTACAAATTGGGCTAATTACAGAGCTAACATGTGTAGCACAGTACTTTAATATTCTGCTACTTGTTCCATCACATCCATGAGAGTCCTTAGTCTTCAGTGACAAAAGTATTGACTCAGTCTCCCCCTTGCAGTATCACAGAGAAATATTTCAGACATCAGTCTCGGAAAGGCATTTTCGAGGAGAGTTATATGATCCCTTGTGGAAACTAAGTTCTTATTTAATTCACCAGCAATGCTCAGAAAATGATTGTTAAATGCTGTACATATATCTGACTTATCAGTAACAGAAATACTTTTGCTACGAACTGAGTTTATATCGTCGACCTTGTGCTGCTGACCAGACACTTTCTTAGCGATGGACCATATCGTTTTAATTTTATCCTGTTAATCAGCTATTCTAGTTGCATACCACATACTCTTGGCGTTCCTAATAACATTTTTAGCACCTTACAATACAGTTTGTAATGGGCTACTGTAGCTCGATTGTGACTACTTCTAACATTTTGATATAATTCAAACTTTGTTCTACATGATATCCTTATCCCATTAGTTAGTCATCTAGTCTTCCTTTTACTGCTAGTACCGTGTTTGGAACGTTCTAATGGAAAGCAACTTCCAAAGAGCATGAGAAATGTGTTAAGGAAAGCATTATATTTGTCATCTATGTTATTGGCACTATAAAAATCCTGCCACTCTTTTACTTTAACGAGGTTTAAAAGACACTGTGTTGCCATTGTATTAGCTTGTAATTATAAATAACATTTGTTTGAGTACAAAAGCATTTTAGTGTTAAAATTTGTGCGCGATAGTTTGAAAGGTCATTCACCCTTTTAATAACAGAATGTCCATCTAATAATGAAGAAGGAATATAAATACTGTCTGTGGGTGTGCTACTATTCCCCTTCACACTGGTTTGGAAAAACACAGTCTGCATCAGATCATATGAACTTAGGAGATCTTCTAGCGTCCTTTTTCTTGCACAGTCATATACAATGTTAATATTGAAGTCACAATGTGTAGCTAATTTTTGGTACTTCCTATAAATTGAACCAAGGGCCCTGTCTAGCTTCAGCAGAAATGTTTTGAAGTCAGAGTTAAGGGATCTACAAAATTCAACTTCCCATGCAGAACATTCAAATACCTGTTCATTGCAGTGCCATGATACGTCTAAAGGCACAAATAGAATACTGTTTTTTACGTACGTGGCCCTTTTCCCACTCCCCAAAAAACCTCCATAAAAGCAGCCAGCTAATTTGTATCCTGGTAAAGGAAGCCTGTGAATTGCCAAATTATTTAATTGGTGCTCCAATATACTAATAGTGTCAGAGTCAACATCTATAAACATTCCACTAACTTTCTCTCTAATAACTCCTATATTTTGATGAAACATGCTAATGCCTTCACTACTTGGATACTTGACCTCCCTTGAAGATGGTTCCTTTGTTGGAGGGACTTCCTTTAAGTAAGGATATCAGCTAACTTCACTCTAAAAAAAAGGTGCAGATTTAAAGCCACCAACTACTTTCCCGTGAGTGGTCCGACCACCCACTACATTGTCACCTATACGTTTTTCCAGCCTCCCCTCTCCATGCCTATTAAGGTGCAGACAATGCCTAGTGAAACGCGATCTAGTGCTAGACTCAATACGCACGACTGCAATGTGAGCCATGCTCCCCGTCATCAGCGCCTTGTCTAGCCCCATGTCAACATGCCTAGCAGCAGCGTTAAGATGAGGCCGATCATGACGCTGAAACAGTCGCAAGAAGACCATTTCCAGCTCTACCCACGTTCAGTGCCTGATCCTCTTTCGTAAAATTCCTACATAATTCTCTCACGTTAACAGTCACCTGAGCCAATCCTGTTCTATGCTTCACAATGCCGGACTTGAGTCCCACAACACTTCCTACAACTTCTAGCCCACATCTCTACCATGCGAACTACCTAGCAGCGGAACCTTCTTTTTCCGGTAGAATTCGCAACTGTGGACTTCTGCATGATTCCTACACCTACATCTACAACAGGCTCCTCTCCATTAAACTCTGACAGTTGGTAAAATCTTTTGGTTACATGCAAAGCAGAACTGCCTTAATATGTCCTCCTCTTAGCTGCCTTCTTACCAACTGTCAGTCCCCATGCCCCAGCGCCCTTACCCTCTTCAACTTATCTAGTTCCTCCTTTACATTTTGAAACTCCACCTGAAGGGCTCACATCTTACGCTCCTGCCCCTTTATCAGCTTATTTCTGCTCCAGATTCTGCATTTTAAGGAGAGGGTCTCGCGAGAATTCCCAGTGGCTTCCCCACTGCAATCCCCCCCAATGAAAATGCCTTGAACAAATATCTCACCGTAACCCACTACTCACAAACCTACGATAAAGCCCACACTTCTCACTCATGGTAAAATGTTAACAGTTACTAACAAAACTAAACCTGTGCGTTACCTAAGTTCGATTACAACAGTAGAACAATTTAAAGAACTAACAATTCCGTACATATATCTGACTTACCAATAACAGAAACATTTGCGTAGGTATTATTGTATTTTAACAGCGACCAATCACAATTTACGTCATAATAACTCTATCTAATATCTTGGATCATCTGTTAACGACCCGCGCACCCCTGTCAAAGAAAAACATAAAAATTTTCGGAAGCGGTAAACTGAGTTTAGCTTTCACTATTCCGTTCTATAAACTACAAAAAAGTTTCAGAGTATAATTTTTACATCAACTAAGCGTATTTTTTTTTGTTGAAAAAACAGGTTGAACGACACGGTGTGGAACGCGGAATCGCTGACAGCTGATCATGTACGGCGTCCCGTCCTCTCCCAGTTAGTGAACGCCGTTAAGCGCATCACAACTGCCATAGTCGCTAGCAGAAGATGTGATGACTATCAATACATCCATTTTTGGGCGGACGCATCCAACAGAACGGGTAACTATGTTAAATGGAAATACTTTGTTGTCAAATAAAGTGTACCATAGTATGCTACTAAGAAAATCTTGTTTAAGGTAATAAGCAAGTCTACATCTACATCAACATCTATACTCCGCAAGCCACCTGTGACGGTGTGTGGTGGAGGGTAGCTTGAGTACCTCTATCGGTTCTCCCTTGTATTCCAGTCTCTTGTTGTTCGTGGAAAGAAAGACGTCGGTGCGCCTCTGTGTGGGCTCTAATCTCTCTGATTTTATCCTCATGGTCTCTTCGTGAGATATACGTCGGAGGGAGCAATATACTGCTTGACTCTTCGGTGAAGGTATGTTCTCGAAACTTCAACAAAAGCCCGTACCGAGCTACTGAGCGTCTCTCCTGCAGAGTCTTCCACTGGAGTGTATCTATCATCTCCGTAACGATTTTGCGATTACTAAATGATCCTGTAACGAAGCGCGCTGCTCTCCGTTGGATCTTCTCTATCTCTTCTATCCATCCTATCTGTTACGGATCCCACACTGCTGAGCAGTATTCAAGCAGTGGGCGAACAAGCGTACTGTAACCTACTTCCTTTGTTTTCGGATTCCATTTCGTTAGGATTCTTCCATTGAATCTCAGTCTGGCATCTGCTTTACCGACGATCAACTTTATATGATCCGTCCATTTTAAATCACTCCTAATGCGTACTCCCAGATAATTTATGGAATTAACTGCTTCCAGTTGCTGACCTGCTATTTTGTAGCTAAGTGATAAGGGATCTATCTTTTTATGTATACGCAGCACATTACACATGTCTACATTAAGATTCAATTGCCATTCCCTGCACCATGCGTCAATTCGCTGCAGATCCTCCTGCATTTCAGTACAATTTTCCATTGTACAACCTCTCGATATGCCACAGCATCGTCCGCAAAAAGCCTCAGTGAACTTCCCATGTAATCCACAAGGTCATTTATGTATATTGTGAATAGCAACGGTGCTACGACACTCCCCTGCGGCACACCTGAAATCACTCGTACTTCGGAAGACTTCTCTCCATTGAGAATGACATGCTGCGTTCTGTTATCTAGGAACTCTTCAATCCAATCACACAATTGGTCTGATAGTCCATATGCTCTTCCTTTGTTCATTAAACGACTGTGGGGAACTGTACCGAACGCCTTGCGGAAGGCAAGAAACACGGCAAGTACCTGGGAACCGGTGTATATGGCCCTCTGAGTCTCGTGGACGAATAGCGCAAGCTGGGTTTGACACGACCGTCTTTTTCCAAACCCCAAGCTGATTCCTTCTGAGTAGATTTCTAGTCGATTATGGACTGTTTCGGAGCCGACAACGGTTTCGTAATCAAATACAGGATGGAGCAAATAAAAGCGGCCTGGACGAGTGGGTGCGACTGGACGTGAATGTACGCATTTAACAACTCGCCGCGACACGCATGCCACGTGTTTCTCGCCAAGTAATCCGCACCGATTCGGGCGTAGTGCGAGCTGTGTCATTGTAAGTGGAGCAGTGCAAAGGGGGCTCCGGTACTCACAGTGGAGCAGCGGCTATGCGCTGTAGGAAGTTACGTGACAGCAAAGTCGTAGAAACGGTGTGGCCAGTTGTTTGCCGTGGAGTTCAGTGGTGTCAAAGTGCTAGTAAAGAGTGCCCGTGGAACTATTAGTCCGAAAATAGAGTCAGACAGGATCTCTTTCGAACAAGTCAAAATTCGTTGCGAAACATGCCCGCACACCAGAACATGTGGCTGCGGTTTACCAGAAAATGCTTCAGGGTCCTACCAAATCAACCCGACGCCTCTCGCAAAACACCACCATATCACATCGATCATGCGGGCGAATACTCCACATGCACCTGCACGTGCATCCCTACCGAGTCCTGTTGTTGATGCATCAAAAGCAGCAGATGCTCCTCAGCGCCTCCCGTTTTATGAGTGGGTGTTCACTGGGAAAACAATTAATGGCTTGGGCATGAATCTGTTCTTTTATGTCTGATGAAGCCTTGTTTCACTTGATTTGTTATGTCAACTCACGGAATCAAAGGTTCTGGGCAGTGGAGAATACCACTGCACGATCAGAAGGTTGGGGTTTGGTGTGCAGTGTCTGCACGCCGCATTATTGGTCCCGTCTTTTTTCTTCAGACGCTGGCTTCTGCGCGTTACATAGCCCACATTTTGGAGCCGTTTGTGGGAGCATTAACGGAGGAGGGAAAGACCTCCAGTTACCTCCAACAGGATGGAGCAACTGCCCATGCAATCGGCCGAACCTCGGAGCACATTTACACAGTTTCCAGAATGAGATTTTCACTCTGCAGCGGAGTGTGCGCTGATATGAAACTTCCTGGCAGATTAAAACTGTGTGCCCGACCGAGACTCGAACTCGGGACCTTTGCCTTTCGCGGGCAAGTGCTCTACCAAGTGAGCTACCGATGCACGACTCACGCCCGGTACTCACAGCTTTACTTCTGCCAGTACCTCGTCTCCTACCTTCCAAACCTTACAGAAGCTCTCCTGCGAACCTTGCAGAACTAGCACTCCTGAAAGAAAGGATATTGCGGAGACATGGCTTAGCCACAGCCTGGGGGATGTTTCCAGAATGAGATTTTCACTCTGCAGCGGAGTGTGCGCTGATATGGAACTTCCTGGCAGATTAAAACTGTGTGCCCGACCCAGACTCGAACTCGGGACCTTTGCCTTTCGCGGGAAAGTGCTCAACCAACTGAGCTACCGAAGCACGACTCACGCCCGGTACTCACAGCTTTACTTCTGGCAGAAAATCTCATTGTGGAAACATCCCCCAGGCTGTGGCTACCCATGTCTCCGCAATATCCTTTCAGGAGTGCTAGTTCTGCAAGGTTCGCAGGAGAGGTTCTGTAAAGTTTGGAAGGTAGGAGACGAGGTACTGGCAGAAGTAAAGCTCTGAGTACCGGGCGTGAGTCGTGCTTCGGTAGCTCAGTTGGTAGAGCACTTGCCCGCGAAAGGCAAAGGTCCCGAGTCCGAGTCTCGGTCGGGCACACAGTTTTAATCTGCCAGGAAGTTTCACATTTACACAGTGTTCACGCCTGACAGAGTCGCTGCCGTAGCTGGCCACCTAGGTCACGGGATCTGTCAGTGTGCCATTACTTTGTGTGGGGAACCCTCAAGCCTAAGGTGTATCGCAACAGCCCTTCTTCAAGAACTGCAACAGACCATTCCGGATGGGACTGCAGCAATTCCAGCAATCCAGCTTCGATCCGCCTTCACCAATTTGCTGACTGTTATATTCTCCAACAGTTTATTGAACGTAAGTTCTACTACAATACGATAGCTGGCTGTACAATAGATGTAGACGTCCGTCGATCTAGCCGGAGATGTGGTTCCTCTCGGTCGGCTGGTACTTCGATCGGCGGTGCAGCACAGCGGCTTGTGTGATATCTTCTCGGAGACTCTGCTATAGCGGTTGCCATTAGCAGCGGACGAAGACTGGTCTGCCTTCGACCGGCCGGGCCTATAAAGTGAGCTGGAGCCAATAGAAACCCGGCGTAGGAATCCGTGGCCGGATGTGTCCCGGCGACCTCTGCAAGGAAAGGTTCCTATTAATCGACTGGAATCTTCGGCGTGTTTACCTGATGTCTTCGCCTGTTTGGCTGTTGGTTTGTTTCCCTCATAGCGTGGCTGTTATGCCTGCTGCCTGGCATTTAGGGGAACCCGATGGCAGACCGTACAATGACCATGGCCGAAAAGAGCCAAGACTTGAATGATCGTCACTTTCAACCTTTGCTATAGTGTAGTTAGCACTGTATTTCCTCTCCTCTGCTGTATTTCCTTGCGCCCTTGAACTTGTTCTCTGGGACACTTTTATATGCCTCAACCTGTACATAGGAAGCAACAAACTTAGAACAAATAATAACAAATTTACAAGAAAAATCAGTATGTGCTGGCAACCAGATTACACTTATGGAGTCTGATAAGCCTCATAATGAACGTGAACACTGGGAACAAATTTCAGTTGAAGCATCGTATTAGCATATCAGACACCAAACTATTAACATCCCATGAAACCACGCTGACATACAGTACATTAAACCGCCTCTAGATCTCATCTATTTTCTGGAAGGCGGAGAGGTTATCAGTTTCTACAGGTGCACCAAATCCAGCTGAAGTCTATCACTAGATTACATGGAGTTACCAGACGGTGGTGATATTGCCTGCTATTTTTCAGAGGGCACTACCATAGGTTTTCTGTGCGAAATATATCGTGTGGTTTAGTACACCAGTTGAGGTGCAATATGACACCAAAGTATTTCTCAAGCTGGAAACGTATAAATACAGCCTTGTAAAATAGCAGTTGTATCGGGAGATGAAAGTGTTAATGGGATACTCAGCATGATTATATTAAATATTTGAAACCCTGATATAATCTAGACAGCACTAAGGACCAGTTTAAGGCCCAAGCAATACAAATTGCTGTTGGGATGCCAACAAGAAAGGGAGACATCCAAGTCAAAGCTATAAGATTTCTGTAGATGACGAAACGTAGTAAAAAGCGGCCACTAGTGGTGACAACATGAGGGAGGTACCAGATGCACTGTAGATCCTAGATCTCTGCAAGAGAAGTTTTACAATGAGATGTGCTCACTAGAGTCGGCAAGTTGAGAGACACGCTAGACGTGTCACAGATGCCAGATGCCTGTACATGATGTATCACAATTAGAAGCGGACACTGGTTGCCCCAAGTTCAGAGAGGTGACTGAAGCACGCCAGATATAAGATTCCTGTGTTTCACATACCACATTCAGAGGCGGCCACTACGCGCGGCAATTTGATGGATGTGTCAGATGTACCACAGATGTAAGATCTCTGTACATGATGTATCTCTGTTAGAAGTGGCTACTAGGTGCGGCAAGTTGATAAATGCAGCAGATGCTCCTGAGATGAAAGATCACTGCATGTGACATATTCTTATTAGATGCCAGATATGCTAGACATGTGTGATCTCTGCTTGTGACGTATCATAATTAGAAGGAGCCACTTAGGTTGCCAAGTTGTGAGAGGTGCCCCAGATCAAGATATCCGTTCGTGAGGTATCACAATTAGAAGCAGCCACTACGCATGGCATGTATACAGACGCGCCACATGCGACACAGATGCAAGATCACTGTAGATAATGTATCACAGAAGTTGCCACTAATTTTGGCAATTTGAGGGATGTGCCAGATGAACCACAGATGTAAGATTTACGTTCGAGACGCATCACAATTGGTAGTGGCTACAGATGTAAGATTTCTGTATGTGATATAACATAATTGGAAGCGGCTACTAGAGTTTGTCAGATTGACACAGGTTCGAGTCAAGAGGCAGGTGTTACATTTCTGTACAAAACAAATTGCAATCAGAAATGACCACTTGAGGTGCGAAGTTGAGAGAGGTGCCAGATACGGCACAGATGCAAGAGTTCTATCTACACACAAAAAAGTTTTGTCTCACCTCGGTTCCGAAAGTGTCGGAACCTGTACAGAAAATTGGGAAAGTGATCAACATAAACATCATTTCCGCCATTTTTATTGCTCATGAAAAATACACATTGCATTTTGTTCCAACGTACAGCGAGACCTTCAGAAGTGGTGGCCGAGAATGCTGTACACAACGGTGCCTCTAACATCCAGTAGCATGTTCCCTTGCATTGATGCATCGCTGTATTCGTCGTGGCGTACTATCCACAAGTTGATCAAGGCACTGTTGGTCCAGATTGTCCCACTCCTCAACGGAGATTCGACGTAGATTCCTCAGTGGTTGGTGGGTCACGTCGTCCATTAACAGCCCTTTTGAATCGATACCAGGCATGTTCGATAGTTTTCATGTCTGGAGAACATGCTGGCCACTCTAGTCGAACGATGTCGTTATCCTGAAGGGAATCATTCATAACATGTGCACGATGGGGGTGCGAATTGTTGTCCATGAAGACGAATTCCTCGCCAATATGCTGCCGATATGGTTGCACTATCGGTCGGAGGATGGCAATCACGTATCGTACAGCCGTTACGGCGCCTTCGATGACAACCATCGGTGAAGAGAACGTGATGCCAACACCGAGCGGTCCATTCGGTATGTTGTTGAGACCATCTGTACCGCGCTGCATGGTGTCTTGGTTACAAAGATGGACCCATCCAGGGACGTTGGGACTGAAGTTGCGCATCATGCAGCCTATTGCGCACTGTTTGAGTCGTAACACGACGTCCTGTGGTTGCACGAAAAGCATTACTCAACATCGTGGCGTTGCTGTCAGGGTTCCTCCGAGACATAATCCGTAGGTAGGGGTCATCCACTGCAATAGTAGCCATTGGGCGACCTGAGCGAGGCATTCATCGACATTTCCTGTTTCTCTGTATCTCCTCCATGTCCGAACAACATCCTTTGGTTCACTCCGAGACACCTGGACACTTCCCTTGTTGAGAGCCCTTCCTAGCACAAAGTAACAATGCGGACGCCATCCAACCGCGCTATCGACCGTCTAGGCATGGTTGAACTACACACGACACGAGCCGTGTACCTCTTTCCTCGTGGAATGACTGGAACTGATACGCTGTCAGACCCCCTCAGTCTAACAGGCGTTGCTCAAGCACGGATGTTTACATCTTTGGGCGGCTTAGTATTTTCTCTGAACAGTCAAAGGTACTATATCTGTTTTACAATATCCACATTCTACGTCTGTCTTCAGGAGTTCTGGGAACGGTGGTGATGCAAAACTTTTTCTGATGTGTGTATGTTGTATCAAGTTTACAAGTGGCCACTGGAGGTTTTAAATTGACAGACAACACAGATGCGCCACAGTATTGACATTTATGTTTAGAAGTTTTGAACATGGCTGCGTGGTTGGCGACCGTTTAGAAAATAAAATTAAAGCAACAACAGCCCTCGGTCGCCAAAGTAAGTGTAATTTCTTTACCAGTATGCGACAGGCATAACCTTAAGAAAGTGTGAGCAACCGGTAAAGAAATTAAATTTCTTTTATGTAACTACATCTACATCTACATACATACTCCACAATCCACCATACGGTGCGTGGCGGAGGGTACCTCGTACCACAACTAGCATCTTCTCTCCCTGTTCCACTCCCAAACCTAACGAGGGGAAAACGACTGCCTGTATGCCTCTGTACGAGCTCTAATCTCTCCTATCTTATCTTTGTGGTCTT
This sequence comes from Schistocerca serialis cubense, assembly GCF_023864345.2. Lineage (NCBI taxonomy): Eukaryota > Metazoa > Arthropoda > Insecta > Orthoptera > Acrididae > Schistocerca > Schistocerca serialis. Next base: position 1,213,410 of record NC_064646.1, read on the forward strand.
TCCGCGAAATGTAAGTTGGCGGCAGTAAAATTGTAGTGCAGTCACCCTCAAATGCTGGTTCTCTAAAATTCCTCAGTAGCGATTCACGAAAAGAACCCCTCCTTTCCTCCAGAGACTCCCACCTGAGTTCCTGAAGTATTTCCGTAACACTCGCGTGGTGGTCAAACCTACCAGTAACAAATCTACCAGCCCGCCTCTGAATTGCTTCTATGTCCTCCCTCAATCCTACCTGATAGGGATCCCAAACGCTCGAGCAGTACTCAAGAATAGGTCGTATTAGTGTTTTATAAGCGGTCTCCTTTACAGATGAACCACATCTTCCCAAAATCCGCCTTCTCCATAACTGCCATTACATGCTTGTCCCACTTCATATCGCTCTGCAATGTTACGCCCAAATATTTAATCGACGTGACTGTGTCAAGCGCTACACTACTAATGGAGTGTTCAGACATTACAGTATTCTTTTTCCTATTAATCTGCATTAATTAACATTTATCTATGTTTAGAGTTAGCTGCCATTCTTTACACCAATCACAAATCCTGTCCAAGTCATCTTGTATCGTCCTACAGTCACTCAACGACGACACCTTCCCATACACCACAGCATCATAAGCAAACAGCCGCATATTGCTATCCACCCTATCCAAAAGATCATTTATGTAGATAGAAACCAACAGCGGACCTACCACACTTTCCTGGGGCACTTCACATGATACCCTCACCTCCGATGAACACTCACCATCGAGAACAACGTACTGGGTTCTATTACTTAAGAAGTTTTCGAGCCACTCACATACTTGGGAACCAATCCCATATGCTCGTACCTCAGTTAGGAGTCTGCAGTGGGGCACCGAGTCAAACGCTTTCCGGAAGTCAAGGAATATGGCACCCGTCTGATACCCTTCATCCGTGGTTCGCTAGACATCATGTGAAAAACGGGCGAGTTGCGTTTCGCAGGAGCGATGCTTTCTAAATCCGTGCTGATGCACGGACAGCAACTTCTCTGTCTCAAGGAAATTCATTATATTCGAACAGAATATGTTTGAGAATCCTGCAACAAACCGATGTTAAGGTGTTAAGGATATTGGTCTATAATTTTGAGGATACATCCCTCTACCCTTCTTATATACAGGCGTCACCTGCGCTTTTTTCCAGTCGCTTGGGACTTTACGTTGGGCAACAGATTCGCGATAAATGCAAACTAAGTAAGGAGCCAATGCAGTACAGTACTCTCTGTAAAACCGAATTGGACCTGGCGATTTATTTACTTTCAACCCATTCAGCTGCTTCACAACCCCAGGGATGTCTATCACTATGTCCTCCATACGGGAATCTGAACGAGACCCAAACGGCGGTATGTTTGTACGATCCTCCTGCGTGAAAGATTTCTCAAATGCTAAATTTAAAATTTCATTTTTCGTTTTGCTATCTTCCGTTGCCAGGCCAGATTGATCAGTGAGTGACTGGATGGAAGCCTTCAGCCCGCTTACAGATTTTACGTAAGACCAGAATTTCCTTGGGTTTTCACCAAGATCTTTGGCTAAGGTATGACGGTGGTAGTGGTTGAATGCTTCGCGCATCGCTCTTTTTACAGCAGCACGACTCTCTACAAACGTTTGCCTGTTCTCATTCTCCCGATCTTTCTTGTACTGCTAACTAATTCGTTACATTTGTACATGACGTATTACATTTAGTAGCGGTTGCTACGGTCGGCAAGGTTAGATATGTGGTAGATGCGCCACAGAAGAAAGACGCCTGTATGTTATGTATCACAATCAGAAGCCGCAAAAAGTGGTGATAAACCGAGAGAGCTGCCAGATGTGCCGTAGATCTACTACACTCCTGGAAATTGAAATAAGAACACCGTGAATTCATTGTCCCAGGAAGGGCAAACTCTATTGACACATTCCTGGGGTCAGATACATCACATGATCACACTGACAGAACCACAGGCACATAGACACAGGCAACAGAGCATGCACAATGTCGGCACTGGTACAGTGTATATCCACCTTTCGCAGCAATGCAGGCTGCTATTCTCCCATGGAAACGATCGTAGAGATGCTGGATGTAGTCCTGTGGAACGGCTTGCCATGCCATTTCCACCTGGCGCCTCAGTTGGACCAGCGTTCGTGCTGGACGTGCAGACCACGTGAGACGACGCTTCATCCAGTCCCAAACATGCTCAATGCGGGACAGATCCGGAGATCTTGCTGGCCAGGGTAGTTGACTTACACCTTCTAGAACACGTTGGGTGGCACGGGATACATGCGGACGTGCATTGTCCTGTTGGAACAGCAAGTTCCCTTGCCGGTCTAGGAATGGTAGAACGATGGGTTCGATGACGGTTTGGATGTACCGTGCACTATTCAGTGTCCCCTCGACGATCACCAGTGGTGTACGGCCAGTGTAGGAGATCGCTCCCCACACCATGATGCCGGGTGTTGGCCCTGTGTGCCTCGGTCGTATGCAGTCCTGATTGTGGCGCTCACCTGCACGGCGCCAAACACGCATACGACCATCACTGGCACCAAGGCAGAAGCGACTCTCATCGCTGAAGACGACACGTCTCCATTCGTCCCTCCATCCACGCCTGTCGCGACACCACTGGAGGCGGGCTGCACGATGTTGGGGCGTGAGCGGAAGACGGCCTAACGGTGTGCGGGACCGTAGCCCAGCTTCATGGAGACGGTTGCGAATGGTCCTCGCCGATACCCCAGGAGCAACAGTGTCCCTAATTTGCTGGGAAGTGGCGGTGCGGTCCCCTACGGCACTGCGTAGGATCCTACGGTCTTGGCGTGCATCCGTGCGTCGCTGCGGTCCGGTCCCAGGTCGACGGGCACGTGCAACTTCCGCCGACCACTGGCGACAACATCGATGTACTGTGGAGACCTCACGCCCCACGTGTTGAGCAATTCGGCGGTACGTCCACCCGGCCTCCCGCATGCCCACTATACGCCCTCGCTCAAAGTCCGTCAACTGCACATACGGTTCACGTCCACGCTGTCGCGGCATGCTACCAGTGTTAAAGACTGCGATGGAGCTCCGTATGCCACGGCAAACTGGCTGACACTGACGGCGGCGGTGCACAAATGGTGCGCAGCTAGCGCCATTCGACGGCCAACACCGCGGTTCCGTGTGTCCGCTGTGCCGTGCGTGTGATCATTGCTTGTACAGCCCTCTCGCAGTGTCCGGAGCAAGTATGGTTGGTCTGACACACCGGTGTCAATGTGTTTCTTTTTCCATTTCCAGGAGTGTATTTCTGCACATGAAGTATCACATTTAGACGCGGCCACCAGTACTGGCAAATTGAGAGATTTGCCAGATGTCCCGTAACTGTATGGTCTCTATTCATGGCATATCACAATTAGGAGCAGCGAGATAGGGCTCGAAGTTGAGAGAAGACCCAGATGCGCCACAGATACAATACTTCCATAGATGACTGTTCACATTTAGTAGCAAATTGCTGTGGCCGGCTAGTTTAGATATGTGCCAGATGTGCCAAATAGGTAAGAGCTCTGTACATGATGCATCGAAATTACAAGCGGATATTGGTTGTGTCTTGTTTAGAGGACTGCCAGAAGCGCCACAGATGTAAGATTTCTGTATATGACAAATCACATTTAGATGCAGTCACTAGGCACGGCGAGTTGAAAGGAGTGCCACAGGCCACAGGTGCCACATATGTAAGATATCTGTACAAGATGTATCACTATTAGCTACGTCCACTAGGTGCAGCAAGATGAGGGATGCGTCAGATTTTTCAGACATGTAAGATGCGTGTACGCGACACATCACTGCTAGAAGCGGCCACAAGGTTCGCCAAGTTGAGTGAGGCAGGACACGCATCTCAGGACATGACGTATCACAATTAGAGTGGGGCCCTACTATAGTTCAATTCTTTTATCTTGGTGGGTCGCGCATGCCCGCCCAGACGAGGGAGACTGCTGCATTGAGAGTTGCAAACGGCGCACGCGCCAAGAGAAGCAGTGCCATAGTATAGTACAGTACGCAAACTTACGTTTAGGGGGGAGCGCGCAGTTCATGAAGTAAAGCCACCACGGCCGCATTAATCCTTTCGCTGCTACAGAGACGTGCTCACCGCATTCCGCGCTGTGCGCGATTTTGTCATCACTGCACTGTTCGCCTGTGCAGACACATGATGTTCCGACTGCTTTGACGCACTTATCGTTCGATTTCGCAAAGACTATTTGGCCCAAAAATTTGATTTTTACATATCTTCTTGACTGATACCTTCCGCCCATAAATGACTTAATTTTGTTTCGATGTTCAGCGCAGTTATTGTGCAGCATGTAGTAAACCACTGCACGAAATTTTGAAGAGTTTGCAGGGGTGAAAGTCCACAGCGTATATTTTCTGTATGGTCGATTTTAGTTGCCACTAGAAATTTCAAAAAATTACATTCAAACGAATAAAATTCATGAATTAAGACACTTCGATATTGTTTTTAAATAGAGAAAATATTAAGCATCGAACAATGCTTGAACTCAGAACCTATTGTTTAGCAGCTAACCACCTTAACCATTACACTAACGCAGCTCGTCATTCAACAAAAATACTAGAGTACATTAAAGAGTCACTCAAAATACCGACAAACACTGTTGGTATGACTATGAATTACTCACGTTTCGTCGAAGTACGATAGGAAAAAATCAATTACTGCTGTTCTTTATTGCGAAAAAGCGGTTAGTGAGAATGAATTTCCTTGCTATCCCCTGAATTAGGAGGCTTATTGCTTGTTTGGTTTAATTAATTAATAGAATATGAAGCAATTTGTATAAAGAATGATTTTTCCAAACTTTCTTTCATAGAAAGTCTGCTATCAAGACATTGCTTTTGTTCAATTACTTTATTTATGACTGAACGTTTTTAAAACTGAAGACACTCGTCCATGCTCTGCACTGCAGTCGAGTTCTGGCAACGTCGTTCTCTGTTCATTGGCTGACTGTGTTTTGTGACGTCAGATGCGCAGAACGAACCTAAACTCGGCAGATGTCGTAAATGACGCGCACTTTAGTGCCAAGCTGAGACACGCTAGATGCACCGCTGGTGTAAAATCGCTTCACATGACTTATCAAAATTTGAAGTGGCCACTAGAGTGCAAGTTAAGACAGGTGTCAGATGCGAAACATATGTAAGATTTCTGTTACGACGTTTCACATTCACACTATGTGATCAAAAGTATCCACACACCCGGCTGAAAATCACTTACTGACGCCTTCCGTCGGCAATGCTGGAATTCAATATGGTGTTGGCACACCCATAGCCTTGATGACAGCTTCCACACTCGTAGGAATACGTTCAATCAGGTGCTGGTAGGTTTCTTGGCGAATGGCACTCGATTCTTCACGGAGAGCAAAACTGAGGAGAGGTATCGATGTCGGTCGGTGAGGCCTGGGACAAAGTCGGCCTTCCAAAACATCTAAAAGGTGTTCTTTAGGATTCAGGTCAAGACTCTGTGGAGGCCAGTCCAACACAGGGATGTTATTGTCGTGTAACCACTCCGCCACACGCTGTACATTATGAATAGGTGCTCGATCGTGTTGAAAGAGGCAATCGCAATCGCCGAATTGCTTTTCAACATTGAAAAGCAAGAACGTGCTTAGAACGTCAATGTAGGTTAGTGCTGTGATAGTGCCACGTAAAACAAGAAGGGGTGCAAGCCCCCTCCATTAAAAACACGATCACACCATAACACCATCGCCTCCGAATTTTACTATTGGCACTACACACGTTGGCAGATGAAGTTCACTGGGCATTCGATATACCCGCAACTTGCCATCGGATCGCCGCATTGTGTAATGTGATTCGTCACTCCACACAACGTTTTTCCACTGCTCAATCGTCCAATGTTTACTCTTCTTTCGCCAATCGAGGCGTCGCTTGGCATTTACCGGCGTGATGTGTCGCTCATGAGCAGCTGCTCGACCATGAAATCCTAGTTTTCTCACCTCCCGCCAAACTGTCATAGTACTTGCAATGGGTCCAGATGCAATTTAGAATTCCTGTGTAATGGTCTATATATATATTTCTGCTTATTACACATTACGACCGTTTTTAACTGTCGGCTGTATCTGTCAGCGAACAGACGAGGGCGGCCTGTACGAATTTATGCTTCACGTTTCCTCTTGACTATCACCTCGGAAACAGTGGACCTAGGAATGTTCAGGAGTGTGGAAATCTCGCGTACAGACGTATGACACAAGTGACACCCACTCACCTGATCACGTTCGAAGTCCGTGAGCTCCGCAGAGCGACCCATTCTGCTATCTCGCGATGTCTAATGACTACTGAGGTCGCTGATATGGAGTACCTGGCAGTAGGTGGAAGCAAGATGCACCTCATATGAAAAACGTATGTTTTTGGGGATTTTAACCTCCCCCTCACTTATCCATCTTAATGACAGTAAAAATTAAATCGCGTGTACCTAATGGAAATTTGGGAAAAGCAATCGTCACCGAAGTTAACCTGTCGGTAAAGAGGGAGGAAAGGGTTACATCTAAATGAAAGGAAAAATGCAAATGAGATTGGTGAAAATTAATTTTGAGAAAAGGGTAAAATTAATAAAGAAAGTAAATGTGCGGTCGTTACGTTATCAATTAATTGGCGTTAATTAGATATTTGAGATTTGGGGAAAATTACGGTCGCCAGTCCTATGGAAAACTACAATAATAACTAAAAATGAAAGATTAATGCACATATAATTAGCACTCCCCCCCCATGAACCATGGACCTTGCCGTTGGTGGGGAGGCTTGCGTGCCTCAGCGATACAGATAGCCGTACCGTAGGTGCAACCACAACGGAGGGGTATCTGTTGAGAGGCCAGACAAACGTGTGGTTCCTGAAGAGGGGCAGCAGCCTTTTCAGTAGTTGCAAGGGCAACAGTCTGGATGATTGACTGATCTGGCCTTGTAACAACAACCAAAACGGCCTTGCTGTGCTGGTACTGCGAACGGCTGAAAGCAAGGGGAAACTACAGCCGTAATTTTTCCCGAGGGCATGCAGCTTTACTGTATGATTAAATGATGATGGCGTCCTCTTGGGTAAAATATTCCGGAGGTAAAATAGTCCCCCATTCGGATATCCGGGCGGGGACTACTCAAAAGGATGTCGTTATCAGGAGGAAGAAAACTGGCCTTCTACGGATCGGAGCGTGGAATGTCAGATCCCTTAATCGGGCAGGTAGGTTAGAAAATTTAAAAAGGGAAATGGATAGGTTGAAGTTAGATATAGTGGGAATTAGTGAAGTTCGGTGGCAGGAGGAACAAGACTTCTGGTCAGGTGACTACAGGGTTATAAATACAAAATCAAATAGGGGTAATGCAGGAGTAGGTTTAATAATGAATAGGAAAATAGGAATGCGGATAAGCTACTACAAACAGCAGAGTGAACGCATTATTGTGGCCAAGATAGATACGAAGCCCACGCCTACTACAGTAGTACAAGTTTATATGCCAACTAGCTCTGCAGATGACGAAGAAATTGAAGAAATGTATGATGAAATAAAAGAAATTATTCAGATTGTGAAGGGAGACGAAAATTTAATAGTCATGGGTGACTGGAATTCGAGTGTAGGAAAAGGGAGAGAAGGAAACATAGTAGGTGAATATGGATTGGGGGACAGAAATGAAAGAGGAAGCCGCCTGGTCGAATTTTGCACAGAGCACAACATAATCATAACTAACACTTGGTTTAAGAGTCATGAAAGAAGGTTGTATACATGGAAGAACCCTGGAGATACTAAAAGGTATCAGATAGATTATATAATGGTAAGACAGAGATTTAGGAACCAGGTTTTAAATTGTAAGACATTTCCAGGGGCAGATGTGGACTCTGACCACAATCTATTGGTTATGACCTGTAGATTAAAACTGAAGAAACTGCAAAAAGGTCGGAATTTAAGGAGATGGGACCTGGATAAACTAAAAGAACCAGAGGTTGTACAGAGATTCAGGGAGAGCATAAGGGAGCAATTGACAGGAATGGGGGAAATAAATACAGTAGAAGAAGAATGGGTAGCTTTGAGGGATGAAATAGTGAAGGCAGCAGAGGATCAAGTAGGTAAAAAGACGAGGGCTAGTAGAAATCCTTGGGTAACAGAAGAAATATTGAATTTAATTGATGAAAGGAGAAAATATAAAAATGCAGTAAGTGAAACAGGCAAAAAGGAATACAAACGTCTCAAAAATGAGATCGACAGGAAGTGCAAAATGGCTAAGCAGGGATGGCTAGAGGACAAATGTAAGGATGTAGAGGCCTATCTCACTAGGGGTAAGATAGATACCGCCTACAGGAAAATTAAAGAGACCTTTGGAGATAAGAGAACGACTTGTATGAATATCAAGAGCTCAGATGGAAACCCAGTTCTAAGCAAAGAAGGGAAAGCAGAAAGGTGGAAGGAGTATATAGAGGGTCTATACAAGGGCGATGTACTTGAGGACAATATTATGGAACTGGAACAGGATGTAGATGAAGATGAAATGGGAGATATGATACTGCGTGAAGAGTTTGACAGAGCACTGAAAGACCTGAGTCGAAACAAGGCCCCCGGAGTAGACAATATTCCATTGGAACTACTGACGGCCGTGGGAGAGCCAGTCCTGACAAAACTCTACCATCTGGTGAGCAAGATGTATGAAACAGGCGAAATACCCTCAGACTTCAAGAAGAACATAATAATTCCAATCCCAAAGAAAGCAGGTGTTGACAGATGTGAAAATTACCGAACTATCAGCTTAATAAGTCACAGCTGCAAAATACTAACACGAATTCTTTACAGACGAATGGAAAAACTAGTAGAAGCCAACCTCGGGGAAGATCAGTTTGGATTCCGTAAAAACACTGGAACACGTGAGGCAATACTGACCTTACGACTTATCTTAGAAGAAAGATTAAGGAAAGGCAAACCTACGTTTATAGCATTTGTAGACTTAGAGAAAGCTTTTGACAATGTTGACTGGAATACTCTCTTTCAATTTCTAAAGGTGGCAGGGGTAAAATACAGGGAGCGAAAAGCTATTTACAATTTGTACGGAAACCAGATGGCAGTTATAAGAGTCGAGGGACATGAAAGGGAAGCAGTGGTTGGGAAGGGAGTAAGACAGGGTTGTAGCCTCTCCCCGATGTTGTTCAATCTGTATATTGAGCAAGCAGTAAAGGAAACAAAAGAAAAATTCGGAGTAGGTATTAAAATTCATGGAGAAGAAATAAAAACTTTGAGGTTCGCCGATGACATTGTAATTCTGTCAGAGACAGCAAAGGACTTGGAAGAGCAGTTGAATGGAATGGACAGTGTCTTGAAAGGAGGATATAAGATGAACATCAACAAAAGCAAAACAAGGATAATGGAATGTAGTCTAATTAAGTCGGGTGATGCTGAGGGAATTAGATTAGGAAATGAGGCACTTAAAGTAGTAAAGGAGTTTTGCTATTTGGGGAGCAAAATAACTGATGATGGTCGAAGTAGAGAGGATATAAAATGTAGGCTGGCAATGGCAAGGAAAGCGTTTCTGAAGAAGAGAAATTTGTTAACATCCAGTATTGATTTAAGTGTCAGGAAGTCATTTCTGAAAGTATTCGTATGGAGTGTAGCCATGTATGGAAGTGAAACATGGACGATAAATAGTTTGGACAAGAAGAGAATAGAAGCTTTAGAAATGTGGTGCTACAGAAGAATGCTGAAGATTAGATGGGTAGATCACATAACTAATGAGGAAGTATTGAATAGGATTGGGGAGAAGAGAAGTTTGTGGCACAACTTGACCAGAAGAAGGGATCGGTTGGTGGGACATGTTCTGAGGCATCAAGGGATCACCAATTTAGTATTGGAGGGCAGCGTGGAGGGTAAAAATCGTAGAGGGAGACCAAGAGATGAATACACTAAGCAGATTCAGAAGGATGTAGGTTGCAGTAGGTACTGGGAGATGAAAAAGCTTGCACAGGATAGAGTAGCATGGAGAGCTGCATCAAACCAGTCTCAGGACTGAAGACCACAACAACAACAATAATTAGCACTAAAAGCGTGGCAACTGAAGGTTGGCACGTGTTGTGTGAAAACTGAATGTTTGTCAGAAGTAATAAATTTCTCTACACTCTGACTTAAATTAGCAAAAGAATTTAAAAAACCGGAAAATTGAAAGTTAATTTAGTGACTGAAATTAATAGTGAACTTTGTTTCTGAAGCACTACGAAATTCAATAAAATAAGGTTAGTCTTGGGCTACCTCAACAATCATTTCAAAAGCTACTTGAATCTACGCAATTTAGAAATAAGAGATTTAACTTTGAACTCGAATTAAATGATTCTGAACAATTAACATTAGTAAAATTTAGTACGTACCAAGCTGAGCTGCAGTCACAGGTAAGCTAAAATATGGTTACAAAACTCGCACTCTTAATTTGTGCTTGTGTAATCCAAATATTGTAGCCAGCTGTGAATACCTTAACTGAACTTTGAAATTGAAGCAGTGAAATAGAATGTTATTAGTTTAATCTAGCGTTTGAATTTCAACGACACTCAAGTTCGTTTCGGAAAAGGAAGGGACCCTGCTTGGTAATGAAATTGGGACAATGAGCAACAAAGGTTCATGCTAAGTTGCTATATTTTAGTGATGCTAATGGAATAGTTTTGAAAAGCTGAGGTCTGCATACAGTTCTAAAACTTTACGTGCTTTCAGTCGTCCTTGTTGGTTGATTGAAGGTTTGAAGTCGCCCATCGAGGAAGTGGGAACAATCACTTATTGTCGGCCGTAGCTGTTGCAGAAGCTGGATGTTGGCGCGCCTCCTTCTCGACACTGTTACATCTACATCTACATCTACATCTATACTCCGCAAGCCACCTGACGGTGTGTGGCGGAGGGTACCTTTAGTACCTTTATCGGTTCTCCCTTCTATTCCAGTCTCGTATTGTTCGTGGAAAGAAGGGTTGTCGGTATGCTTCTGTGTGGGCTCTAATCTCTCTGATTTTATCCTCATGGTCTCTTCGCGAGATATACGTAGGAGGGAGCAATATACTGCTTGACTCTTCGGTGAAGGTATGTTCTCGAAACTGCAACAAAAGCCCGTACCGAGCTACTGAGCGTCTCTCCTGCAGAGTCTTCCACTGGAGTGTATCTATCATCTCCGTAACGCTTTCGCGATTACTAAATGATCCTGTAACGAAGCGGGCTGCTCTCCGTTGGATCTTCTCTATCTCATCTGTCAACCCTATCTGGTACGGATCCCACACTGCTGAGCAGTATTCAAGCATTGGGCGAACAAGCGTACTGTAACCTACGTTCTTTGTTTTCGGATTGCATTTCCTTAGGATTCTTCCAATGTATCTCAGTCTGGCATCTGCTTTACCGGCGATCAACTTTATATGATCCTTGCATTTTAAATCACTCCTAATGCGTACTCCCAGATAATTTGTGGAATTAACTGCTTCCAGTTGCTGACCTGCTATTTTGTAGCTAAGTGATAAGGGATCTATCTTTCTATGTATTCGCAGCACATTACACTTGTCTACATTGAGATTCAATTGAAATTTCCTGCACCGTGCGTCAATTCGCCGCAGATCATCCTGCATTTTGCTACAATTTTCCATTGTTACAGCCTCTCGATATACCACAGCATCATGCGCAAAAAGCCTCAGTGAACTTCCGATGTCATCCACAAAGTCATTTGCGTACATTGTGAATAGCAACGGTGCTACGACACTCCCCTGCGGCACACCTGAAATCACTCTTACTTCGGAAGACTTCTCTCCATTGAAAATGGCATGCTGCGTTCTGTTATCTAGGAAATCTTCAATCCAATCACACAATTGGTCTGATAGTCCATATGCTCTTACTTTGGTCATTAAACGACTGTGGGGAACTGTATCGAACGCCTTGCGGAAGTCAAGAAACACGGCATCTACCTGTGAACCCGTGTATATGGCCCTGTGAGTCTCGTGGACGAATAGCGCGAGCTGGGTTTGACACGACCGTCTTTTTCGAAACCCATGCTGATTCCTACAGAGTAGACTTCCAGTCTCCAGAAAAGTCATTATACTCGAACATAATACGTGTTCCAAAATTCTACAACTGATCGACGTTAGAGATATAGGTCTATAGTTCTGCACATCTGTTCGACGTCCCTTCTTGAAAACGGGGATGACCTGTGGCCTTTTCCAATCCTTTGGAACGCTACACTCTTCTAGGGACTTACGGTACACCGCTGCAAGAAGGGGGGCAAGTTCCTTCGCGTACTCTGTGTAAAATCGAACTGGTATCCCATCAGGTCCAGCAGCCTTTCCTCTTTTGGGCGATTTTAATTTTTTCTCTATCCCTCTGTCGCCTATTTCGATATCTACCATTTTGTCATCTGTGCGAAAATCTAGAGAAGGAACTACAGTGCAGTCTTCCTCTGTGAAACAGCTTTGGAAAAAGACATTTAGTATTTCGGCCTTTAGTCTGTCATCCTCTGTTTCAGTACCATTTTGCTCACAGAGTGTCTGGACATTTTGTTTTGATCCACCCACCGCTTTTACATAAGACCAAAATTTCTTAGGATTTTCTGCCAAGTCAGTACATAGAACTTTACTTTCGAATTCATTGAACGCCTCTCGCATAGCCCTCCTCACACTACATTTCGCTTCGCGTAATTTTTGTTTGTCCGCAAGGCTTTGGCTATGTTTATGTTTGCTGTGAAGTTCCCTTTGCTTCCGCAGCAGTTTTCTAACCCGGTTGTTGTACCACGGTGGCTCTTTTCCATCTCTTATGATCTTGCCGGCACATACTCATCTAACGCATATTGTACGTTGGTTTTGAACTTTACCCACTGATCCTCAACTCTATCTGTATTTGAGACAAAACTTCTGTGTTGAGCCGTCAGGTACTCTGTAATCTGCTTTTTGTCACTTTTGCTAAACAGAAAAATCTCCCTACCGTTTTTAATATTTCTAGTTCCGGCTGAAATCATCGATGCAGTAACCGCATTATGATCGCTGATTCCCTGCTCTGCGTTAACTTTATCAAATAGTTCGGGTCTGTTTGTCACCAGAAGGTCTAATATGTTATCGCCACGAGTCGGTTCTCTGTTTAACTGCTCAAGGTAGTTTTCAGATGAAGCACTTAAAAAAAAATTTCACTGGACTCTTTGTCCCTGCCACCCGTTATGAACGTTTGAGTCTCCCAGTCTATATCCGGCAAATTAAAATCTCCACCCAGAACTATAACATGGTGGGGAAATCTACTCGAAATATTTTCCAAATTATCCCTCAGGTGCTCAGCCACAACAGCTGCTGAGCCAGGGGGCCTATAGAGACATCCAATCACCATGTCTGAGCCTGCTTTAACCGTGACCTTCACCCAAATTATTTCACATTTCTGATCTCCGTCAATTTCCTTCGATACTATTGCACTTCTTATCGCTATAAACACGCCTCCCCCTTTACTGTCCAGCCTGTCTCTGCGGTATACATTCCAATCTGAGTTTAGGATTTCATTACTGTTTACGTCTGGTTTCAGCCAACTTTCTGTCCCTAGTACTATATGGGCATTGTGACCGTTTATTAATGAGAGCAGTTCTGGGACTTTTCTATAGACGCTCCTGCAGTTAACTATTAGCACATTAATATTGTTATCCCCTGTTGCATTTTGCCTACTCCTACCTTGCCGCGTCTCAGGAGGCGTCTTGTTGGGCCTAGGGAGGGAATTCTCTAATCTAAAAAACACACATGTGCACTCCACACGTACTCCGCTACCCTTGTAGCCGCTTCCGGCGTGTAGTGCACTCCTGACCTATTCAGGGGGACCCTACATTTCTCCACCCGATAGCGGAGGTCGAGAAATTTGCACCCCAGATCTCCGCAGAATCGTCTGAGCCTCTGGTTTAAGCCTTCTACTCCAAACCAGAGGACCGCGATCGGCTCTGAAAACGATACTACAAATAGTTAGCTCAGATTCCACTCCGCGAGTGAGGCTTTCCGCCTTCACCAATTCCGCCAACCGCCTGTACGAACTGAGGATGACCTCTGAACCCAGATCTCAGGAGCCATTGGTGCCGACATGAGCAACAACTTGCAGTAGGGTGCACCCAGTGCTCTCTATCGCCGCCGGCAAGGCCTCCTCCACATCTCGGATGAGACCCCCCGGCAAGCACATAGAGTGAACACTGGCATTCTTCCCCGACCTTTTCGCTATTTCCCTACCATCACCCGCCTAACGTTGGAGCTCCCAATAACTAATAACCCCTCCCCCCGTGTGCCTGCTCGTACCTTGCTGAAGGACCGGCCACATGGGTCACAGGCAGAGCGGGCGATGCCCCACGGCCATCTTCCACATTGATCCTCCGCCTCGTGCGCCGCGAACGCCGCTGAACCCGCCACTCCTCTTGGGGAGAGGGTGGCTGAACTGCGCCCGGTACCCGTGAAGATGTCTCGACAGCAGGGGCAGTGGGTGAAGCATGTAACACCTGTGGTGTACCATGCGACACACCAGACTCCCCACTGCTGCTACACTCCGAGGCACCAGCCTGAAGAGGGCTGACCGCGGCCATCAACACGTTCAGCTGTTCACGAACAGTGGCCCGCTTCTCCTGCATCCGTACACAGCAGTCACACATCCTATCCATCCTAAGAAACCAATTTACTGTAGAAAGTTAATCAACTTCTAACTAGACTGCTAATTTACTAAAGGCGGCTGATAGTTGACTAAACTGTGGTTGCTAGACACTTGTAGAAAACAATGAAAATAGCACTACCTGTCTCTGGACTGTATTAAAAGCAAACACTAGTACTACTGACACTATGGTTTACTAAAGGGACTCACTCTGACTGTATTCAAAACAAACACGAAATATATGAACACTATTACTAGCACTGGACAATTAAAGCTTCCTAAAGCAAAACCACATGGAAGAAGAAGTGACAAGTAAGAAAAATACAGTTAATACTTAAATTAACGTAGCACGCTCCACAGCAGACGTGAAGTAGACGGCAGTTACGACGACACTGACACTACCAGGCGAAACGGGCTCTTGATGTGTGCCTGCTAGTGTTTCCCATCCGCGACACCGTGCCAGAATTTTTCATAGCAAGTCGAGCGCAATTACATGCTGCCAAACCCCAGAAGCGCGGCGACTCGCGGGAGCGTCACACAACACACCTGCTCCACCGCCCTACTCCAGCCAGCCACCCTCCGCCCACGATCCACGCGGCAGAGTTAACACTAGCAAAAATCCTAAACACTATGACCTATCGATGTTATCGCTCGAAAGCATAGTTTTCCCTGGGCAAGACCCGGCGTAAAAATACAAATAGTTTTTGCAAAACAAACCAATTATTCATCGATCAATTACATGACGTATTACAATTTGATGTGGCCAATAGGGTCGATATGTTGAGAGATGCGGCAGATGCGTCACGTATATGAGATTTCTGTACATGACGTATCACACTTATAAGTGTTTACTAGGGACGACAAGTTGAGTGATGCGCCACAGAAGTAAGAGTTATATACTGACGTATCACAGTTAGAAGCGGCCTCTGAGAGAGACAGCAGATGCGCCACATCTGTAGCATATTTATAGATTCTGTATCGCTATTAGTAGTGGTTGCCTGTGATGCATAGGGTCAAAGGGCTCCAGTTGCACCAAAAGTGTGCGATGTCTACATATGGGTATCACAACAATCGATAGTTTTTAGAAGGGGTTAAGTCAATATAACCAACTGAACGAAAGATTAAAAGTGTGGTAAAAAAATACCAGGAAACAAAAATGTCCTAGTTGTTCCTTGATTGTAAAAAGTTACATGAATAAAAATGCATACAATATTATGTCCATTTAAAATGTGGAAATGTCCAATTTTTTCAAGAAATTTTATGTCATTGAAAGGAGATGCAGGAAAAGGTTGATATTTGGCAACATTACTGAATTAAGTATTACAAAAACTAAGCCGCAGAAAATAAACACAATACTGTTAAACTTACGAAGGAAACACATAGAAATATTAGAAAAGGTAATTAAAAGTCAAGTCTTTCCACTAGTGATGAACTGTTCGTCAATCATCGTTAACTGCATGTCAGTAGTTCCCCATAGAACTGCATATGCTCACTTCGAATGTACTGCTGCATCTTTCCCAAGTCTTGAATTTTTTACACTTTTCACTTAACTGGCATCCATTCTGCTGGTTAGGCAGAGTCTGAAGGTTCTCGCTGATGTGCCATAAACAATGTGTGACCAACTAACCTGTTGATACACGTCAAACCTTTGATGAACCCAACTCTGGCACTCGAATATACAAAGTGAAAGAAACTACTCACTGTAAAGTTATATCTGTCACATCCTCGCTTTTTCCTTATTTCCTCTGAGATTGTCGTCTTCCTATAATATTATGTTCACCAGCCTTTAAAGTCCAGAGGGTCAGATGTGTCAGCGTACGCAACTATAAATTTTCCGAGTTTTGTACTACTTTGTTGAATGTTCTGTACTACGTGATGAACAGTGAATATCCTGTCATTTTGCGGAAGCTTCTTTGAAATGACGCCAAAGTCTCGATCGTGTGGTAAAAAG
Source organism: Schistocerca serialis cubense (assembly GCF_023864345.2). NCBI lineage: Eukaryota > Metazoa > Arthropoda > Insecta > Orthoptera > Acrididae > Schistocerca > Schistocerca serialis. Next base: position 1,229,964 of record NC_064646.1, read on the forward strand.
GTGTGTCCTCGTACTGAAATATACTGCTCAATAAGTCTGAAAGATCCAGAATCTGTCAGTGAAAGTAGGAATCTAGAGAGCGTCTGGTTTTTGTTCTGTTCCTTGCAATTATCAGAAAACAGTCGAAATTCTGTGATATTTTCGCGGATGGACTTAACATAATCAAATAAAAACGAGCAGACTTCATTGGCAGCCGATCCACCGGTTGCTTCATAGAGACATACAAAGTGTTTGGCCCGTTTTTTATGTCGTGAATGCAGAAAACACTGAGAGATCTTTCTTAAATAAAATAGATACTACACTGGTACTTTCGGCAGGCTAATATTTTGAACATAGTCAGATGCTATGGATAACATATGCACCTCTCTCTCGGCTTCATCTTGTTTTCCGTAGGTGAGAGGATACTGAAGTTTTCTGCTTCGGCGCTGGTGTATCATGAGTTCTGCCGCAGCTGCCGTTTTGCGGTATCATTGAGATGAGGTGATGTAAGATTCGATTTCAACTTTTCATACATACAGGTAGTGTCTGCATAAGGCCACACATATCGATAATTGAATTTCTCTTGAAATAATTCCAATAGAAATAGTAATCTATTTTGGTATCAGGATGCTTCTCTAAGAACAACTTCCACATCGTTTTGACATCTAATCTTAAACATTTTTGCAGGACAAGAGGGTGATTATTGAAATGAGAAACGACTGAACACACTCTCTCACTTGATCGCAGACGGAGGAGGGGGGACTCATCTACCTCTCTCGTCTTCTGGGGTTTCGCCAGCAAGCTTCAGTTGCCGTTTCTTCGTTTTCGTTTTTCAATGATATCAAACACTGCGAGGAAAGCTTTCGTACATTCCTCTTCTCGAGATCTGCCTACTGAAACGTGGTAAGTGAAGCGAAAAGATTGTACCACCACCGGTTGTCCATATTTTCTTGGAACAGCTCCGCTTCACTAATGTTCAATCTATTAGCCCTTGAAAGAACAGACGTTGGTAATTCTGAGTTCAAATATCATAAATCTTTGTAAAAATGTCCATGCCGTTGTCTTCTCCAAGATGTTCTGTACATATTTCCATGCACTGGGAAAATACAAGGGAACGCAATTACGTTTAGGAGAATACGCAAGCAAGGATGTAAAACACAACAGTGTTCACCGACGGTAACGTACTATATAGGTTAATTTGATACAATAACAAGTACCAGTTCAAACCCACAAATCTGTACATGATGCACAACCAAATTACCAGCTTACCTGTAACACAACGGTGGGTCGTTTAAACTGAATTGGATTCCCATTGTCATTTCCGTAGGCTTAGCCTTTCAACCGTGATACTTTTATTTTCGTGATCTCGTAGCAAAATTAGATATTGCCCTATCCTTCGTTTTCCTGTCTCATCTTCAGTATCACTGTAAACCCCTTCCTTTTCACACACTGTGTTCTTAGTAAACATACCGCAAACTCATTAGACAAATGATTTCGGCAGTCAGCTCTTCAACAGTTTGCACGTCACCGGACCATTACCAACTGTTCACTGCTAAAAAGGTGCGTAAGTGACTTATGTCCATTTAAAACCAAATGTAATTTTAGAATTTGATGTTACAAGGCAACCGAATATCTTGCAGACGCCCTTTCAGACACAAATGATAGATCTACTCTCATTATGTATGAACTACTATACAACGCAACGTAGGCAAAGTAGTGACTTACGCCCTTTCAAAAAAGACCAATTCAGTTTCTAACATGTGTGCGACTGCTTCTGGTCTATTTCCCTACCACAACTGCGCAAGGACGTCCCGTGAGTGTTTTAGGAATTTGTGTTGAACCTACGGCCAGCAAGTTAGGAAGACACCATCTCACCACGCAGAGTTCAGAACAGTGCAGCAGTACGGACAGTGATGTAATCAGACAATGATCTCAATGTCCGTTCCACTTCACTCCCTGTGAAGCAAATTAGTGTACTGTTTCAGGCGTAACTATATGTTAGCAAAAATGATACTCTTAGATTTTCATTATTAAGATTTATTTTTACTCATGACTTCATGACAGCATTGTTAGCAAAAATACATGCAGGATGGTAAAATATTGATATTGGGTGTTCACAACTGTGAAGCGAAATTCCTAACTATTCTATGGTTCTTTTATAGTAAGATGGTGGATCATAGTGTCTGGGAGTCGATAAAATACAAATGAATTAAATACAATTGGGACCACGCATATCAATTAAGCTAAAAATGTACAACGAAAAGAACCAAATAATTGATGGTAGTCGGCAAAGAGCAGTCAAAAAAGAGGTACACAATTAAAACAATTCAGTAGCTTTAGAGTATAAAGCACTCTAAAGTGGCTGATCAGTTCTTTTCGTTAAATCGGATATCTCGCGTTTCTGCTTCAATTAAACGCGACAATCATGAATATTACAATGAAATGAATACCCTTAGCTGCATACAAGCGTTGACATAAGTCAACGGGGACAGTTGAAAAGGTGTATCCGACCGGGACTCTAACCCGGGATCTCCTGCTTGCATGGCAGACGCTCTATCCAACTATTTTTTTTCAATCTCATTTTGTTCTACAGTGTTCGTTGTATTTGATCGAGGCGGACGTCCGGTGACACCAATTTAGGTTCTCCATTGATGTGTTCACTCAGTTTTTTTGTTACAGAGGGTAGTTAACCCTCTGACAGAACACGCTGAGCTACCGTGCCGGCAATGTCCGCACTATATTCATAGTGCCCCTGCCCATCATACTCATTACTTGCGGCTTTACCGCCGATTCCCGTAAGATTTCGGGCACTGTTTGTGCATCCGCACAGAAGATGATGGCCAAATGGCCGGTGAGCCTGAACTATATATATATATATATATATATATATATATATATATATACACATCCTGAACTATATATATATATATATATATATATATATATATATATATATAGGGAAACATACCACGTGGGAAAAATATATCTAAAAACAAAGATGATGTGACTTACCAAACGAAAGCGCTGGCAGGTCGATAGACACACAGACAACACAAACATACACACAAAATTCAAGCTTTCGCAACCAACGGTTGCTTCATCAGGAAAGAGGGAAGGAGAGGAAAAGACGAAAGTACGTGGGTTTTAAGGGAGAGGGTAAGGAGTCATTCCAATCCCGGGAGCGGAAAGACTTACCTTAGGGGGAAAAGTAGGACAGGTATACACTCGCACACACACCCATATCCAACCGCACATACACAGACACAAGCAGACATTTGTAAAGGCCTTGCGAAAGCTTGAATTTTGTGTGTAGGTTTGTGTTTGTCTGTGTGTCTATCGACCTGCCATCGCTTTCGTTTGGTAAGTTACATCATCTTTGTTTATATATATATGTTTAACTACAGATCATGGTTGAATGTACGAAGAAGATTGAAGAGATGCAGACGGCCGCAATTTTGAGTGTCAATTGAATACCACTTGCTGGCGTAGCGTGAGCGCGCGTGTTTATCTTCCGTCGGCGGCCATAGTGCCTGCTATCGGCGCGAGCTGTGGACCTGAGAATCTATTCTAAAGCTCTCTCGACCGTTAAACACCAGTCTGCCACATTTCCTACGTCTTCGATGAAGCCGAGACTCCTAGTTGTTCCCAGCTAATTGGCGTTGTACACGCTAGTTGGCGGGAATAGTGCGTACGTCGTTGCCCTCAAATCGCTCGCAAGAATTAACTGTCAGTGCTCGATGCAATTCTCTGTACTAGGAGACTTTGCAGTCTATCTCCTTAACAGTTAAGACCAGCCTGTAAACAAGAGTTCACATAATAGCCCTCGCAATCGTCTCAGCGTGGCGCGAGTCGCCTTGCTCAAACACTAGACGATTTGCTGCAAGAGAAAAAGCCAATTTTTTTTCTACAATTTGCCTGTATCAAAGGTGGTGGCCAAGCGATTTATTTCTGGCCAATCAGCGTTCGTACTTGTTATAAGTCCACCCACTAGAGTTTCTGTAGCCTATCACAGCCATCGTTTCTTTCGTGGGGCAGAGTATGACTTCTGCTATGTAATACTGATATATACAGATTCTTTCCATGCGGGTTTTTATACAGGTGGCCATAGTGAGTCACCAATGTTTTGAGTTGGATTTCTCCAGACGTTTATCTGCCATCTCCAACCACGTTCCTGTAGAAAGGCTTTCCGAAGGGTTGTTGTTACAAGCAGGAGAAAAGGCAGCTTTTCCCACCGGCCTGCGCAGTGGCTCCGACGTTTCATTGTGTCCGCTAGATGTCCCACTGCGAAGGTTTCGAAGAACGTGGGATGGGCGTTGCCGTCATAAAATTCTCCTTCCCTCAGAACTGCGTCTCGTAGCTCGGAGCTGGGAAATTACTTGTGTGCAATTACTATGGTGAGTGTTAAGTACTTATATTCACGAAACGCTGACTTTCTTATACGATTTGCCTGTCCGTAAAATCCGTACAATTTCGCATAACTAAGTTGTGTGACAAGTCGATTTAACCGGAATTGTTTCAGGAATTCAACGTAAGGTGTGTTATTTGTTTGACACCTTACAAGTTATTAGCGATTAATTGGGCCATAAAGTTGAGAGTGGCACCAGAGGGGGCGGAACTGTAATATGCACCACAATTAGAAGCAGGCACTAGGGGCGCCAAATTGAGAGAGGACCGTATGCTTAACAGTAACATGTTCGTGATGTATCAATTAGTAGCAGCTGTTTGGGGTCATTAAAAGAGAGGGGCCGTGGTTGCACCACAACTGTAAAATTTCTATACAGGATGTATCCTAGTTAGAAGTGGCCAGTAGTTGTGTGAAGCTGAAAGAGGCACCAGACAGGCCACAGCTGCAAGATCTCTATACATGATGTGTCACAATAAGTAGCAGCTGCTTGGGGATCATGATAATAAGGGCGCTGGATGCACAAAAACTCTAAGATATTTATACATCATGTGTCATAATTAGTAAAGGTTCCTTGGACCACAGAGCTGAAAGAGACACCAGTTGTATCACTTCTGTACTGTCACACAACGTATCACAATAGGAGATTCGTTTGGGTTGCCAAGCTGAGAGAGGTGAATGAGGTGCCACAACAGCCACTAATTGTGACACGATGTGTCACAATTAGTAGCAGCTGCTTGGGTTGCCAAAGTGAGGCGGGGCCCAGATGCAGCACAACTGTAAAATTTCCATACAAATTGTACCTTAGAAGTGGCTGCTAGGGATGGCAAAATGAGAGAGGCACCAGATACACCACAGCTATAAGATTTTCGTTCGTGATGATGATTATTAGCAGTAGCTACTTGCGGCGCCAAGCTGATGTGGGTGCCGGATGCATCAAAGCTGTAAGATGCCTCTACTCCATGTGCCACCATTTGTGACGCAAGGCTAATGGGCGTGTTAAATGCACCACAACTATAAGATATCTATACTTGACATGCCACAGTTACTAGCAGCCGCTTAGGGGTCAGAGCCGATAGCGACACCAGAGGCATCACAGCTGTAAGATTTACATACACAGTGTATCGCAATTAGAACTGGTCGCTTGAAGCTCGAAGGTAATATTGGTGCCTATATGTCCCAGTGCACGACACAGCTGGGAGCGAAAATACCATGTTTGAAATGGGGGGGGGGGGGGGGGTGAAGAGGAGGGAGCGAGCATGACAAATAATATATTTCATATGTACAAAACATTCTCAAAATGACCCAAACTGCATGTACACTTATGTCTATGTGAGACCCCGACACATGGCCTCTTATGACTCGTACATTTTGTTGTGATAGTACAGGGCTATTATAAATGATTGAAGCGATTTCATAAATTCACTATAGCTCCATTTATTGACGTATGGTCACGACACACTACAGATACGTAGAAAAACTCATAAAGTTTTGTTCGGCTGAAGCCGCACTTCAGGCTCCTACCGCCAGAGCGCTCGAGAGCGCAGTGAGACAAAATTGCGACAGGAGCCGAGAAAGCGTATGTCGTGCTTGAAATGCACTCACATCAGTCAGTCATAACAGTGCAACGACACATCAGGACGAAGTTCAACAAAGATCCACCAACTGCTAACTCCATTCGGCGATGGTATGCGCAGTTTAAAGCTTCTGGGTGCCTCTGTAAGGGGAAATCAACGGGTCGGCCTGCAGTGAGCGAAGAAACGATTGAACGCGTGCGGGCAAGTTTCACGCGTAGCCCGCGGAAGTCGACGAATAAAGCAAGCAGGGAGCTAAACGTACCACAGCCGACGGTTTGGAAAATCTTACGGAAAAGGCTAAAGCAGCAGCCTTACCGTTTACAATTACTACAGGCCCTGACACCCGATGACAAAGTCAAACGCTTTGAATTTTCGGCGCGGTTGCAACAGCTCATGGAAGAGGATGCGTTCAGTGCGAAACTTGTTTTCAGTGATGAAGCAACATTTTTTCTTAATGGTGAAGTGAAGAGACACAATGTGCGAATCTGAGCGGTAGAGAATCCTCACGCATTCGTGCTGCAAATTCGCAATTCACCAAAAGTTAACGTGTTTTGTGCAATCTCACGGTTTAATGTTTACGGCCCCTTTTTCTTCTGCGAAAAAAACGTTACAGGACACGTGTATCTGGACATGCTGGAAGATTGGCTCATGCCACAACTGGAGACCGACAGCGCCGACTTCATCTTTCAACAGGATGGTGCTCCACCGCACTTCCATCATGATGTTCGGCATTTCTGAAACAGGAGATTGGAAAACCGATGGATCGGTCGTGGTGGAGATCATGATCAGCAATTCATGTCATGGCCTCCACGCTCTCCCGACTTAACCCCATGCGATTTCTTTCTGTGGGGTTATGTGAAAGATTCAGTGTTTAAACCTCCTCTACCAAGAAACGTGCCAGAACTGCGAGCTCGCATCAACAATGCTTTCGAACTCATTGATGGGGACATGCTGCGCCGAGTGTGGGAGGAACTTGATTATCGGCTTGATGTCTGCCGAATCACTAAAGGGGCACATATCGAACATTTGTGAATGCCTAAAAAAACTTTTTGAGTTTTTGTATGTGTGTGCAAAGCATTGTGAAAATATCTCAAATAATAAAGTTATTGTAGAGCTGTGAAATCGCTTCAATCATTTGTAATAACCCTGTAGTGACGATGCAGACAGGTAGTCTGTGTCTTTCGAGAGCTTTAGGGCTACCTGATGCCCTGTCTGGAAGTTTATCGCGACCTGCAGGCACGCATATCCTCCAGAGGGCACGGGGCTCCACCAAACCCCAGCAGAACCGACACTATCAATTGGAAGAAAATAATAAATCGTTCACTGTCTTTTGAAATAGTTAAAAGTAGATTGAAAACCATAGCGGAATTTGACACATTCTGTTTACTTATTTTTGTATGCATTTATTGTACCTGATACAATTAGGGCACTCATAAGTAACCAGAGATCTTTGATGGATCGCCATTACCACATGCATAGCACATGAGTTGCACATTGTTATAACAACAATAATATTAACGATACTGGTAATAATAACAACAATAGGAACAGTAATAATAATAATAATAATAATAATAATAATAATGAAACTTCCTGGCAGATTAAAACTGTGTGCCGGACCGAAACTCGAACTCGGAACCTTTGCCTTTCGCGGGAAAGTGCTCTACCAACTGAGCTACCCAAGCACAACTGACGCCCCCTCCTCACAGATTTACTTCTGCCAGTACCTCGTCTCCTACCTTCCAAACTTTACAGAAGCTCTCCTGCGAACCTTGCAGAACCAGCACTCCTGAAAGAATGGATACTGCCGAGACACGGCTTAGCCACAGCCTGGAGGATTTTTCCGGAATGAGATTTTCACTCTGTAGCGGAGTGTGCGCTGATATGCTGGTTCTGCAAGGTTCGCAGGAGAGCTTCTGTAAAGTTTGGAAGGTAGGAGACGAGGTACTGGCAGAAGTAAAGATGTGAGGACGGGGCGTGGGTCGTGCTTGGGTAGCTCAGTTGGTAGAGCACTTTCCTGCGAAAGGCAAAGGTCCGGAGTTCGAGTCTCGGTCTGGCACACAGTTTTAATCTGCCAGGAAGTTTCATATCAGCGCATACTCCACTGCAGAGTGAAAATCTCATTCTCGAATAATAATAATAATAACGGTAATAGTAATAAATAACACGGTAACAAATACATGGAATTTTAACATACAGTTTAGCAAGTCTCTTTTGATGCTCTTGGTGAATGTGAGTAGTGACCCCAAAGTGAAATTATTACAGCACTATAGAAAGTATCATTGTGGAGAAGAGGTTATCTGGTCATCTAAGAGCGAAAAATGCAAGGATAAGATTATACGATGAGGTGAAAGGAAGAAAACACGAGAAGAGAGTGGTGAGGAAAGCAAGGATACTGTTGACATTAAGGCAGAGATACTAGTTCGCTGTTGGACAGGCGGAAGGCAATTGGGTTATGCCGAGAGGGAGGATAAAGAGATGATGACTGATAATACTTTTAGCTTCACTCGGATGCAAGCTGATTTTGGATGAGATGCAGGTTACATAGTAGTTCGTTCCAGAGCTGTATGGCTGAGAAGGAGGAGATGCACGAAGATTAGCGTTATGCCAACATACAGCAAAGATGCTGGCTGCATCCAGTCTAGCATTGCTATTTGATGTGCGAGGAGAGCTATTGAGGACCCAAGTAACTTAAAAGCGATTTATTTCTTATTTACTCGTTTCAGAAGCATGCTAAATACTGCATATACTATTAAATTCATATATGATTATATAACAACCACAGTCATACACACATTGATTACATAAAATAAATTAACAAAACAAAGGGATTAACCAAATGTACATTCAGATAGCATGCCACCAAAACTGAGGCACACCTAGGGCAATGTCACTGGTAAGCAATAAATGTTGTTTTGAGCATGAAAATTGGCAGAGAAGGTATTGACACAAATATCTGACTCTTTGTTGTTGGCCGTATTCCCACTTGGTGTCCTATTACGACTTTTATGCTATGAATTAGCCCTGCCGGTATCAGTTCTTATGCGGTTAAGAATCCTCGATGTAGCCAGCCTTGAAGATGTTCACGTAACTCCATCCAGCCCTGGAGCTTAGACTTCCACAATGAAAACGTTGCCTTATCTGGAGGTAATTCCTTTGGCTTTTATATCTAAAGGAAACTTTTTCTTCATTTCAGATTAGGATAAGATTGTTGATGGATAAAGAGTGGATCGGCCTCAAAACACTCAGCCTTCCGTCATTCTAGATCAGCAGCGACTTCTCGAGTAATACCTGGAGCTGAAATACCAGGAAAGCAGGGGTCGGTTACAGGCAACCGGCGGTTCACCAGCAAGCTCCGATGAGGGCAGGCTCCACAATGTTGGCATGAGCTGACCTGTACCACGCCTAATACGCGTATTCTACAGTACAGTAACACACACCCAATGCTCTGGTTCTAAGAAGTTGTGGTTTTGCACCCCAATTTGTACCCTTTAACTTCTTCAAGATGTTAATTCTGGCACTAACTTTATTCTTGACGATGGAGCAGTATGTTCTAAAAGTGAGGGAGCGATCCAGCGTTACCGCTAGGGACACTGACGTGAAAGAATGTTCGCAGACGGTTTCATGGCAGGAGACACGTAATTTCCTTGAAGCCTTTTTTATTCCTGGGATTCAAAGCCTAAGTTGCGATTCTGATGGACATGGCCTGAGGTGTTTATCCCTACGGTATGAACCAAGTTCCTTCAGAGCGCTATTGACGGCGAGTTCTACCTCTTCGAAGGTTCCACCCTGGAAGTTTAGTGCAAGGTCGTCTGCATAGATAAAACTTTATGTTTTGTGGGGGAGCGGCTGGTGATTAGTGTAAATACTGAACAGTTATGGAGGCAGCACGTCTACATGCGGAAATCAGTTTTCATGTATTTTCCATCTGTGTTGTTGACCTCGAAAGTCCACAAAAATCCCATGATTCTGCGACAAGCTTAACATCCATCTGGTATATTTGCAGCTCTTCTGAGTGTAAACATTTTCTGCAATAGCATATGGCAGTGTCATATGTAGCACTTGGGTCAATGGAAGCATTTCAGATCCATTACCTATGTCCCGAGAAAGGTTGATAACTTGTGCAACGGCACTTTTGCCTGCTCTAAAACCTGTCTGCCGGCCGCGGTGGCCGTGCGGTTCTAGGCACTGCAGTCCGGAACCGTGGGACTGCTACGGTCGCAGGTTCGAATCCTGCCTCGGGCATGGATGTGTGTGATGTCCTTAGGTTAGTTAGGTTTAAGTAATTCTAAGTTCTAGGGGACTGATGACGTAAGATGTTAAGTCCCATAGTGCTCAGAGCCACTTGAACCATTTTTTTGAAAACCTGTCTGTTGAGAAATGAGTTGTTTGTAAATAGCACGGACGAATGCGCTGAGTAGCATCGTTTCAAAAATCTTATGTAGATGGTTGAGTTCGTGGGGACGATCTGTAGGGATTACTGAGAAGAAGAACTTCTTAACCAAGATCGCTATAACAACGTTGTTGTAGATAACCGGTTTTGCTAAGACTAAGCAACCATCTTCAGATATTCATAACGGTTATTACAAACATCTTGTGCCATCTACACACAAAATCTTTCCATTGAATTTCCAAGTGCATAAAGCATAAACGAGCGATGCGTTGGCGCGTTAAAATTACCACTACTATGTACATCATAATTTGCTAAACGTCGTTCCCATAACATAAAATGTCATGCCTACTAGGGCGCCTTAAGATTATCTGTCAAGTCTGTCAGTTGTTCTTTCCAGGCTTAAGACAACAGGTGCATGAGTTTTCTTCCGTAATTTTGAGATCCTGGGTGTCCTTATGCAGTCATCATTCTCTGAGATGACAAAAGTCATGCGATACTTATATGCACATGTGCAGATAGCGGTAGTGCTGCGTACACGAGGCACAAATGGCAGTGTGTTGGCGGAGGTGTCATTTTTACTCAGTTGATTCACGTGAAAAGGCCATTATGGTCGCAAGACATGAATTAACACACTCTGAACGCGGAATGGTAGTTGGAGCTAGACGCTTGATACATTCTATCTCAGAAATTGTTAGTGAATTTATTATTCCGAGACCCACAGTGTCAAGAGTGTGCTGAGAATACCAAGCTTCAGACATTACGTCTCACCACATACAACACGGTGGCCAGCGGCCGTCATTTCACTATGGAAAGCAGAGATCTTCGTGTAGAGTTCTCAGCGTTAACAGACAAGCAACACGCAGCGAAATAACAGAAGAAATCAATGTGGGACGTACAAAGAAGGTATCCGTTAAGACAATGCGGTGAAATTTGGTGTTAATGGGCTGTGGCAGTAAACGACCGACGCGAGTGCCTTCGCCAACAGCTAACCACATTATGCGATACTTCTCGCACTTCTCTGCTCTCGTTATCATTAGAATTATGTGTTTGATATCTTGTATGTATAGGTTCTACACACCAATTTGAATAGTCGTTTGATTGCCCCTTCCCCAATGATTTTAGAAATTATGATGAAATATTAACCTATCCCTTCTGCCTTATTTGATATAAAGTCTTCTTTTAAATTCTGACTCTAACACAGTATTCCCTAGCTCTTTCTTATCGACTCCAATTTCTTTTTCTCTCACCACAAGACAGTTCCTACCCCTCGCAGAGGCCTTCAGTGTGCTCTTTCCACTTATCCGCTCTTTCTTCTGCGTATAACTGTGGGCTTCAAATGTTACCACCCCTGCTTATAATTTCCCAAAGGTTGCTTTGACTTTTCTACACGCTGAGTCAGTCCTTCCGAAGAGCATTTCATTTTCGATTTCTTCACATTTTTCCTGCAGCCACTTGGCCTTGTCTACCCTGCACTTACTATTCATTTCATTCGTAAGAGATTTATGTATCTGTGTAGCTGGTTTGTCATGAACATTTTTGCGCTTCCTACTTTCGTTGGTCATTTACAATATTCCTTCTGCTACTGAAGGTTTCTTCTGTGTTACTTTCCTTGCATCTACGTTGCTGTCCAATATTTTCGACTTCCCTTTTTACAGATGTCCACTCCTCTTCATCTCAATTGGCTACTGTGGGACTCGTGATCGCAGTGAGCACATCATTAGCGAACTTCAAACGCATCATCTCTCAGTACTTGGGTAGTCCACTTCCATCCACACTTGTTTTTGCAGGTGATTACCTAAACCGTGTCTACTCTTCATCATCAATAAATCTTCACCTGAGTCTGTATGTGCTCCTGGGTATGCCCTACGATTGAGTATCTGATTTCGGAATATTTATCTGAGCATGATGTACTCCACCTGGCATCTTTCTGTGTCTGTAGATGTTTACCAAGTATACGTCGTCCTGTTGTGATCCTCGAACATATTATGCTCTATTTCCACCTGAAATCGGTTTCTCTTCTCTCACTCCTATTACCAAGCACGTATTCTCCCCCTACCTTCTCTACTTTCCTTCCCCTACAGCGGCATTCCAATCCACAATGCTCGTTAGATTTTCTTCTCTATTTGCATACTGAATTACCCATTCAGTGTGCTCTTATACTTCCTCTACTCCTACGTTTTTTGCTTGTGACATAATCAGGTATACTTGAATTATTGTTGTCGACATTGGGTGTTGTCGAATCTGATAAGAATAGCCCTATTACTGAAGGATTCCAAGTAACTTCCTTTCCGCCCTACCTTCTCGTTCATAACGAATTCTTCTCCATTTATACCTTATTCTGTAACTTTTAATATTGCAATGCATTTGTCTGATCAGAAGTCCTTCTTTCCGTTTCACTTCACCGACTCTACTACATCTAGACTTTGTGTACGCATTTCCCTTTTCAGATTTGCTAGCTTCTCTACCACGTTCGAACTTCTCGCATAGAATGTTATCTTGTCGCTTATTATTACATCTTTTTCTCATGATCGCCTCCGCCTTGACGGTCCTGGAGATCTGAAAAGAGGACTCATCTGGAATCTTTTGCCAATGGACAGATGATCATGCCACTTTTCAGTTACAAACCACATGTCTTGTGGGTAAACCTTATATGGAGAGGTTTTTATTGGCATCTGCATTCTCATGCCACTGATGATAGCTGATTCTTCCACCTTTTAAGGATAGTTTATCATCACACGATCAAGAGAGTGCCCTGAACGCCTGTTTGCTCCTCCAGTCTCTTTTCAAGACCGTGGTCAGATTGAGGGTCACTTGTTAAGTGGTCACTGGTGATGATTTTTGTTCAAAAATCAAACAGTAACTGGGTACAAGGTGCTCCCATGCAACCCGGGTCCGAGGATGTTTCCCATACCAATCCTGATGCTACCAGTAGACCACGGATCTACCATTGTCAAACTTTCATCTCTCTTTACAAACTGCAAATCACGTTCAACATTCTCAAAATCTATCTCCATCTATTTATACTCTTCTCAGCGTATAACCTGAACTATGATTATTAGTGTTGGTTTGTTGTCGATACTGGTGAGAACAATCCTGTCACTGAGGTGTTCACAGAAACTCAATCTCTGCCCCACCTTCTTATCTATGCTGAATCCTGGACCTATCACACTACTTTCTGCTTTAATTGATGTTACCTCATATTTTGATGACCTTAAATCCTCATTTTATATCCATTTCGCTTCGTCGTCTCCCCCCCCCCCCCCCCCTCCGTCACACCCCGCCCCATTCCCACACTCTGCTATAGCTAGGCCGAACGTTTGCATTTCCTTTTTCAGATTTCCTATCTTCCCTACCACGTTCAGACATGTGCCGTTCCACGCTCCGATTCGTTTCATTGGTTATTAAATTTTTTTCTCACGGTCACGTGTCCTCTGGGAAGTCCCTCCCAGAGATGCACTTGCGCGACGGTTCTTGAATCTTTGCGAGCGGAGACATTATCATGATACCTTTTCACTTACAGGCCACAAGTCCTGAAGATTACATTACGTTTCTCTAATGCAGTGGTTTCCTTTGCGATCTGCATCCTCCTCGCGTTCGTCAGTGGTAATTCTTCCGCCTTTTAGGGACACGTTCCCAACCCAGGGGCAAGACCATGACCCGAACATTTGTCCTCACCTGCGCCCTCTTTAACAAAGCCGAATTAGCCGAGCGGTCTATGGCGTTGCAGTCATGGACTGTGCGACTGGTCCCGGCGGAGGTTCGAGTCCTCCCTCGGGCTTGGGTGTGTGTGTGTTTGTCCTTAGGATAATTTATGTTAAGTAGTGTGTAAGCTTAGGGACTGATGACCTTAGCAGTTAAGTCCCATATGATTTCACACACAGTTGAACATTTGAACAAAGCCGTTGGCAGAACGAGGGTGAGTGCTTATATTGGAAGAAACTTCGGTTGCTTTTTCCCATGCTTACTTTAGTTTTATGGGACAATATCGAGAGGATTCTGCTCAATATGGCATATCTAAAGCAGCTTATGGACTCTCTTCGTCTCCAAATTGTGGCCATTGTCGAGAAACGCTAGAGACAGTGTTATACGGTATTTGTGTTACGTCTCATAAGAGTAACTAATACTTTCTAGAGTGTGCTTGCATTTAACTAGCAAGGTTAGGATGTTATGACCCTCTCTTGTATTTAACATGAGAGATGATCATTAAAATTGAATTTTTGATGTAGACATAATAATAGTGAGACTAATAACATAAACATTAACTCCTTCCAATAGGTCCTGTCTTGGCCATGGTACCGTCCGACCACCATGTCATCCTCTTCCAGTGTCTTCATGGGTTGTGGCGTAGAACAGAATGGGATAGTGCTCCGCTTTTTTTGCTATTGTCAGCTTTCGTGATATGGAACCGCAGCCACTCGAGCAAGCTGCTTCCCAGTTGGCATCACGTGAATGAGTACACCCAGTTGCACTCCTCCCACCAGAGAAATATCCATGGGAGTACCGGGAATCGAATCTGGGTCCTCCACATGACAGTCCATCGCACTAATCTTTCAGCTGCGGAGGAACCATATTATTGATAACAATAATAATGATAATAATAGTTATAATGAAAAATTGTAATGATAAGTGTTTCAGTCCGCTTAACTTCATGAGACGTACAGGATTCTAGAAAACGGCTTTGCTTTATACTATTACAGAGCAATGGTAACAGCACTGAGAGAACTGAATCCAGAGAAGAGGTTAACTGGTCACCGGCAAGGAGGAGTCACAGACCATGTTTGTGCGGCTATCTGGAAACATACTGGTGGTAATAGACAGTGTTACCGATTGTGCATTTTTCTTCTGGAATATGCTATTTAATTCCATGCACATGAACACTATGACAACAGTGCTTACCATTCTTGTCATATTCTGGATAACATTCAGACTCTCTTCAACAAATTTGAATGCAGTCTATAGCTGCCCACGGCGTGTTGTGCCGACTCCACTGTAGCTTGAGTGGATTTTTAAGTTTTTTTTATATGCCCGACTTCTAATTTCACCACACAAGTCTCCAGAGTTGAGAAGTTATTGCCCGATGAAGACACGCAATACAGTTTGTTAAAGCGGAGTTCGCTGTTATTAATTATGTTTTTAGATTTAAGTTTATTACTCGTACAGAGACTCAACGTTCCTTTATTTAACAACGCGTCGTCAAAATAAGTATGAAATGCTAATGTCTTTGCAATACATAATGTCGACTATTGAGTTAAAGTCCGTGCCTGTTTTGCCATTTTAGAGAAGAGAAACCTTAAGTGCTTCTACTTCTATTGTCTCAGTATCAAATGTTCACTAATTTCAATTTACTTCCTATCTCTGTTCAGTATTTAACACAAATTATATATCAATGTCATTTCAGAGATATTACGTCGGTTCCACACTAAAGGAATAACACGTAATTGTCATTTAACATCACTTTTATTAATAATCCTTTTCCTTATGACCTAAATGTTAATGAATGATCACTATCTAGGAGGAAAGATGGATTGATCCTAATCATTAGATTATAGCTTTTAATGAGCCCGCAATCGTTAATTAAATAAAAGTCACGTTCAAAGATGATATGCGAACAACTTTCGTTACGTCCGTTTTCACGTATCTGTCAAAACTAATCCTGTCGCCCACAATTCAAATTAACACTGACGTTAACCCCTTGTGTCGGAACATCGAATCGTAACTATTATGTGAAAGTTTATTCTAGTCCCCGAATTAATTCCTTTCAGATACACGCACGACCGAACAGCAGAACGGAACACAAACGACTTGTTTTAACAACCGAAGAACGCAATGACGTTACGTTACGACAATGTCCGCCCAATGAACATCTCTTTGACTTTATGTTCTCTACTCTGCTTAATTAAATTATTCCTAATTACAATTTATTCAGCTGTTTAACGAAAACATCTAACAAAAAATAAAATAAATTTATCCTAACGTAAAAGATCGGTTATAAGTCCTATTGACATATCCAATATCTTCCTTCTCCGTGACTTCAGGACATAGATCGGTATGTGTCTCGAGAATCACTACTTCCTGAGACCTTTTACCAGATCGTCTAAGGACAAAGCAGCGTCGATGTGACTGTCACAAACAGAAGCGAAATCCATCGCTGAACAACAAATAATGCCCCTCAGTGTCCCAGTTGACTCTGTCTTTACACCAACCTAGTTTCTATCGTCTGTGGCATGGTGTCAGTGGCAAAGGAAAAGTAGAAACTCCCGATCACAACGCAGTTTTCATTTATCGATTCCCAGTGCTTAATGGTCTTCTTGGCACATTGTTGTCTGGGCCCAACGTCTCGTCACACGTTCTCAAGTCACTGCACTACAACCCACTGTTTGTACGAAGTCAGAAAGATGGCGATAAAATGCATGCGCACATCCTCCTGACATTCTGTGATGTAGTCTACCCCCGAAAAGCTCCAGCAGCGTTAGCCAAACACAACAGCCATCACATACCCACACGATTCTTCATAGATAGGAACCTATTAGCTTCTGTATTGAAAGTACTAAAAGTAAGTTCGCATAAGGAGGAAGCTTCGATCAATATATCGAACAGTGATAAAAATACTATGCTACGAGTTTGGAAAAGTTTAGTCATTGTGTCCATGCTAAAACTTGTAACACTTCCGGCAGTGTGCATTGATCTTGTTTCAAAAAAGTAAATTTTTACTTTAATACGTTCTGTAACCTGGTGAAGACAGAAAGTGAAAATGGTGTTTCTACAAGAAATATGATCCATTGAGTTCTCTAGTATGTCGTATGTTTTCTTTTCCAGCACTCAAGGCCAAGATGCAGGTTCTCCTGGAATCCTTCTCCACCTACTGGCGAGACACTGCGCAGCTGTACTCACTTGGTGTTACATACATTTCTCAACTGTTCATTCCACTCGCATTCGAACACATGGTAAGTAATGTTTCTTTTTTTCCTTGTTTGGGGTGTGCTGTATGTAGTGAGTTGTCGTTTCTCGGAGCCTGTTTCCTATTTTATCTGGTTCACACTGCCGTTACCTTCGTCGCTCCGAGTGTAAGTCTCTGTAAGAGTTAGGAACCCACCTCCACGTCTTTCATCTTTGTGGGTTTCTTAGACAGAGAGCGATAGCTCGGAATGGACTGTGATAGGGAGGGAAGTCGCCTGTACCTTTTCTTCGTACTTTCCCAGAACTTACTTAATAGAATTGGGAAACTTCACCTCAAATACTACTGTACAGGCCTAAGCCTCTTGACTACATATTCTTCGATAGTATAATTATGTTGTTTCAATTTACAATTTCCCGGTTTTTGAGTTACCAGTTGTAACAACATTAGATATTCCATTATATTTAATACACACTGTTTTTATTTATTACAAAATATGGTTTGTAGTAAATATAAGCAGTTAAGTCCAAGAAATGCCAGCATTGTGAAGTGGAAAAGTCACTTGATGACTTCCATTCACATGGTTATTCAGAGGATAAATATCAGCATATCTATATGTAAAAACGTCTTAAAATTTATCAAACAAGTAGGCATAGCGGAGTTGTATCTGTATGTGGAAAGTATATGACACACGTATATTATATGGGTCATTTAGAATCAGTTATGAACTATGAGCGCACTAAATTAATGTCAACCTGGAAAAACAATGAAACTGGTAAGTGTGAAAACGAAAATCCAAAACAGTATAAACTGTCAAGAAATTAAAGATTCTGTTTGTTTTTCTTAAATCCTACAGTTAGGGACAATCGTTTAAGTAGATGCAATATATACCTCCAAAAATGTATAAAATATGTCAAAATCGTTTGTAAGTGTGGAGAAGACATCTACTGAAAATCAAACACATAAAATTACCAGACCACATGTCGGAATCTACCAGTTACACAGTAATACAAGAATCTCAAAATGTTAAGTGAGCCTTGCAATCCAAAAATTCTTCTTAAATTTACCTACTTTTTCTCACGTTTTTTAATCATTTCGTTTCTTAAATTAATATTTTTTCCCGTGGTTAAATACCAAACCTATTGAACCAGATCACATTCGTCCAACTTCATGATTACTGTAGGAAAAATATAGTAATATATACTACTTTTAAAAATTTGATGATGTTGTCTTTGGAAAACTTGAACAGAAAGAGAAGAAAACAAGATTTTCCATTTATCAGTAAACTATTTGAGCAAGAAGAACAGGACAAGCTGTCGAAAAAAGAGTCATTTGACATTAAAGAAATAACATCAAGATTTTTTGATAATTTTAAAGTGTGTTCTGTTGACTGTAAAATAGCCTTTAATAATGATAATATTAGTAAGCTCACTTATATAACAAAAACCCTTAATTCTATGGTACAACTATATAAAAAGAAAACTAACTACAGAAAAGGAGATAAGCTGAATACAGGAACTACAAATCCAAAAATGTTTAATCAAATTAATATAAGATTTAGAACATCTGTTAATAATGAACAAACCATTACAGTTTTCTGCAATAAAATCTGAAAAATATAAACATGTGACAAGTCTACTGCTATAGCGAACACTACAATTAGTATTCAAATGTTAGCGATTCCAAGCGTTACGGAGATGATAGATAAACTCCAGTGGAAGACTCTGCAAGAGAGATGTTCAGAAGCTCGGTACAGGCCTTTGTCGCAGGTTCTAGAACATCCTTTACCGAGAAGTCAAGCAGTATATTGCTCCCTCCTACGTATATCTCGCGAAGAAACCATGAGGCATACCGAAAATCTTTCTTTCCATGAACTCCGCGAGACTGGAATAGAAGGGGGAACCGATAGAGGTACTCAAGGTACCCTCCACCGCGCACCGTCTGGTGGCTTGCGGAGTATGCATGTAGATGTAGCTGTAGTAGAGGTAGTAAAATATTAAATCTAGCTGATGATAAAAAGGTTGAAAAGTTCATCACAAGAATTACTGATAACACAAGTTAAGAAATTTAAACTGTTTTTCTACATCTGGTTTGTAAATGGGTACCTTTACCTAATTTTGGGGTGCTGAATACACTGGTAAAATCAGTTTTCTCTATGATGTCAACATTTCCTAGACACACAGTATAATAAAAAAGGTAATAGCGAAAATTGACACAATTAAGTCAAACAAAAATACACATTCTGAAACGTTTGAAATCAATACTGTTTCTTAAGTATATATGTGCATGTGCCAATGAAAGGTCCAAATTAGTTCAGAAGATATTTTCACCTTTAATCGTCTTTGGTGTTTGAAAATTAGAAAAACGTGACGACGACCTCTTCTTTTGTTTGCCATTTCATCACTCTCGCTAATAACACCCTAGCAGTAGTCACCTATCATTGAACGGTTACAGTTGCCTTGGTAATGGTGTTCCATGGTAAGAATGGCTTGGTGAAAGTGTCACCACGCCCAACCCTTACGGCTCCCAAATTTTCCTGGAAGAAATCAACGTGACAATGTAAAAAGTGAATTTTAAGCGACACTGTACACCCCATGTTCTTATAGTTGTCCAACAGATCATTCAAAAAGGTCACATAGTTTTTGTATTTTCTGTTACCCAAAAAGCCCTTCACAACTCCTTTAAAATAAGACCGAGCAGCTAACTGGATATCTGTGAGGTTGGTATCGAAGGTTAGATCTTTCAGAAATTTTCTTATTTGACAAGAAGAAGGGACCGGTTGGTAGGACATGTTCTAAGGCTTCAAGGGATCACAAATTTAGCACTGGAGGGGAGCGCGGAGGGTAAAAACCGTAGAGGGAGACCAAGAGATGCATACACTAAGCAGATTCAGAAGGATGTAGGTTGCAGTAAGTACTGGGAGTTGAGGAAGGTTGCACAGGATACAGTAGCATGGAGAGCTACATCAAACCAGTCTCAGGACTGAAGACCAGAACAACAACAACAACATGGCCCAACAAATATACCCTCCTTCAGCTTTTCCTCACTTAATTTGGGAAACTTTTCTTTTAACTGATTGAAGGCCTCACCTTCTTTATCCAGAGCTTTTATGAAGCTCTTAATAAGGCCCAACTTGATATGAAGGGGCTCAACCAACGGGGTATTGTTCACATTTACGTTTCCAGGAACATATGACTTCCTTATAGGCCATTCCTTGACTGTATAGTGGTTCTTGGTGTCACGGCTGCCCCAAAGGCACAAAAAGCAGCAGTATTTCGAGAATCCAGCCTGTAAACCTGTAAGGAGTGCAGCAACTTTTAAATCACAGCAAAGCTGCCATTCATGATCCTTATATTTGATTGCCTCAAGCAGCAAAGCCATGGTTTCTTAAGTTTGTTTCATGTCTACTGCGTAAGCCAAAGGTACCGATGGGAATGCATTTCCATTATGTCGTAGTATTACTTTCAAACTGGTTTTACTGGTGTCAATAAGCAGTCGCCACAACTGTGGATTATGTTGTAAACCTAGCTCCATCATCAGACCATTGACATCTACATCTACATCTGTATCTACATCCATATTCCGCAAGCCACCTGACGGTGGCACACAATGAATCCTGCATATCGAAATACTGAACGAAGGAAGCACCTCTTGATCTGAAACAGGAAATTTTTGTCCCTGGAACTAGAAGGTTCCCTTGTAGGAGCCTCGACTGCAAGAGTTCAGCTTGCTGTTTCCTGAAAGTCTTAGATCGCGAACCAAATCGTTCAGTTCCTTTTGATAAAAGAGCTGGGGCGAAATGTCATGATACTGAGGGCAGTACTCTTCTATATGTTCAATACTTTCTGATTCAGTTGACATGGTGTCTGGTTCTGTGGCTTTCAAGTTACAGGCAAGAACAGGCAACCCCTCATCAAAGGCAAATGCACTGAGATACTTTTGGATACTTTATTTAATGTCTAGTGTTGCCTGAATGTCTCAAAATATTTGTAAGACGGAAGTAACAGGCCGAATAATGGATATTAGGATCACACCACGCCATCGGAACAGCGAATGGCATGGCTCGGCGTTTTCCTTTCAACCACTCAGTTAAGGTTGTGGTACAGGTTAGTCAGGGCATATAAGGTGCAACATTTTTATCTTGATCACCAATGGGACAATCAAAATACAATTTGTATGCCTTCTTAACCAATGATTGGTTTTCTTTGGACTTTTGGAGTCAAATTCCCACACATAACAAAAGTTGTCGGGGTGGTTTGGACAGCAACGAGATTTACTAGTTGCCATTTTACTTAGTGTAAGTTTGAAACATAAAAAGTTTGCACTTTCTTTAACAGGAAACATTCACTGAGGTTCTCTTTCATACTAACCATTTATTGACGATTTGTAGATCTTCTAGCTCTCCTCTGCAAATCAAAAACAAACATTTAAACATCAAAACAGGACAGTAAAAAGCGAAATACTGAAAACGAAAAATAAAAAGCCTTTAAAAACTAAAAAAATGGTACGTTCTAGAACACTTTGAAATGTGTATTCAGTTTCTGCACACCAGAATACATACTAGTTGATGTATCACATCCCAGATGCAAACTGGCTGATCGCCAGTGTAATTATAATCTATGCTGTCTATTAACGCATCACACAAATATTATCTTAGGCAGAGGACTGACTGCAGCTGATATTAAGAAAAAATTGGAGAAAGAGGTAAATCAAATTACAAAAAGAGTTAACTAACATATTGTGTAACCAATTAGGAAAATACAATGACGAAGGGTTTACTCTAGAAGATATTAAAAACTTTGAATCACTATTACATACCAAAACAACTGATGTTAAATTCTGAGAACTACCACTCGTCATATGTTCCATCGAAATAGGCATGATGTAAATCCACTACACCTCACAAGATGACACACCATGTCTAGCAGCTGACCTACCAAAAATAGAAATTGCCCAGTTGCTGCTCACACCTCCACTGAAACCTTCCAAGCTTTTATTACATTTGTGGTCATGGACCATATTGACACAATATTTGCACTGTTTCGTCATACATTTTTAGTCCAGCGCCTTGCCTGTATCTACAGACGTAACTGTGTCAATCCCATTCAGCGATGGATGGAATCTTTTCTGCCAGGAATCGTTAAATGCAGCAACAATGTTTCAATGTTCATACATGTTTCATTGGTATGAAGGGGCAGCATTCAAACGTTCATATTACTTCATTTGACAGGTGGCAGTGGGAGATCTAACATAGCACAGAATATGTGGACTGCTTTTCTTGCATATGCAATACACTTCAGGGCAAAAGCAACGCAAATATAAACTTCGCTCTATTTTGTGCCTGTAACGGGATACGTCACTGTACATTTTGTTACTTTAAACACTTGGCATTCCATTGTAAGTTTGCTGGATAGGACTCTTCGTCCTCACTCTTCATCCTCACACGAAATTTTTGAACTTTTCACTATTGCAGTATTTACATTTAGCAACAAACAAAAGCACTTCTGTAGACTTGGACTTACTAATTAAAATATAATCGTTATTTCACTGTTAACAATACCAACATGTTGTTGATTTTCGGTCAGATGTTTCAACTTGCGTTTTGAAGCATTGCCTGGCAAATTTTTAAGCCTAACCTCACTTCTCTACGGCATAACAATCCCCTCACTTTTACGATTTCCAGCAGCATGCTTGTGTTGATTACTTTAAAATATAAGGCTGCAATTAAACTTCTTCGTCTTGGGCATTTTGGGATGAAAAAGATTGAAATACGCAATCAGTACAAAAAGTTAGCAACAAGAACGTGCACGAAAAACGAGAAAAAAGTGAAGTAATCTACTTGTATCGACAGAAAGATCGACAGAAAGATCCCTCCACATAGTACAGTTGATGTGTTCAAGACATTACACAAACGAGTTGCTATGGAAACAGTGGTACCAAAAATGAATAAAGAAAAATTATAGGCAAGATTTTGTGTTTGACTGTAGTCTAAGAGCTAGGCATTCACACACCACATCTGCCTTAGAAAGGCATGTAAAAATGATATGATGGCGCTCATACATATAAAGTACATATCTTTAGCATCAGAAACAATAGCAGAATTTTATTCAATAAAAAAATTCAATTTTGGACACTCACGATGTATGGATCCGATTAATGATCACGGAGTAGTAGATAAATTTTCCTTGAAAATGTCACATACTTCATGGGCTACCCTTATTTGACGAGAATGTTCCATTTTAATAGTGTCGATACCAACTGTAAGAGCTACAATCATATTTTCAAGCACATTTTGGCCTGAACCTTCTGGCATTACGTTGTATTTAACTATCTTTTATGAAACGGATATTTCGTTTGGCATAAAATTTATTCCACTGTCATTAAAAATTGCATTAAAAATTATGTTATCTGTCTTTTGAAAGACATGGTAACAAAAGATTACTCACAGGTAAAACACATCTAAATTTAGTCAACCTTCATGCTTACTAAAAATAACAATATTATAACTATCCAACACTTCATTAATAAAATCCTACACAATATCAGTATCATAATTAAAATGCACAAAAATAGTTTAAAAGCTGTAAGAATAAATAGCGAGCTCATTAACTTAGTCTGTCTTTCATTTTGTAAATATCACAGATTTTTTAAATTTTTTCTTCCTTTTCTTGCACCAGGCATATAAATAATTCTGATATTTCTATCCAATATCTCACGCTGAGTAAGGCTTTTACATAAGAGGGTAACAATCCCACTTCTTAACAATGATTGTTATAGTTAATTTCCATATATCTGTTTAATAATTTTCTTCTCATATTTTTGTACTTTGTCACAGACTTGGATACTTGGATTGGTAAAAATCATACAGTCATGAACGTGTTTAATATACAGCAACAGTATTTAAGTTTTAATAAAGGATAAAAACTGCAAACTGCTGGCACAAATTTTATAGCATTGATCTTGTTTCGACACTGATTAAGGGTATCTTCGTCAGAATAACTGTAGTTCCCTACAAAGTATTTTAGTTCATGTAGGTGAATCAGAAACATCTGAAAAACCTTCAGTAGCACAAGACATACTAAAAAACGGAACAGTTGTTAATTACTTATCTACACATTGCATAGAAAGATAATGAAACTGACAGAATGAGATTTTCACTCAGCACCTGATATGAAACTTCCTGGCAGATTACAACTGTGTGCCGGACCGAGACTCGAACTCGGGACCATTGCCTTTATCGGGCAAGTGCTCTACCATCTGAGCTACTGGAGCACGACTCACAACTTGTCAACACAGCTTCAATTCTGCCAGTACCTCGTCTCGTCGTAATGTATCAGATCCGTATCAAATGAGGTGCTCAAATCAAATAAACAAAAATTATTTTGTGAACATTAAATGATCAAGCATAAGAAGCCGCTATGACTGACATCAGACTGAAAGGTTTGTCAACTGATTATATCACTTCGTGGAAAAAGTGCTGTGCGCGCCATGTATGGGTTGCGAAAAATTAAAGTGCTACAAATTTCTTTATAAATTAATTTAGTTATAATAATTGACCAACTTTAACAAGAAGTATAAAAATGCGTTCTAAGTGATATTTATAGGAAGTGCTGAAGATTGAAGCAGAGGTTGATATGCACCATTAATTCAGGGTAGATAACATTAAAGTGCTCAAAGCAATTAAAATTAGCATTGTAGGATAAATAATTACTTGGTCATTAACAGAATTAGGAATTAAAATAAGAGCTTAGAATCTGGTCAACATACAAAATTACTTTCATTCGATATTAACAACTCATAAAACGATGTACCTCTTCAAAGAACTCTCAATGTAATAGAAAATAGCTTATATGTCTTTAAAAAAGGTACTTGTGAAGAAAAAAGTACTGATCTCATTCACTTACTTGATACTAGTGAAACAAAACCGCTTTGAATATAATGGATTAAATATAACAACAGCCTGACGGCCTCACAATGAGCAATCCGTTAATAGGCATCTTGATTAATTCACTAAAGACTTTTCAGTCTTTATGCAGCAGGTAATCTTGGTATTCAGTCATTTTCTATGTATGCAGACGATGTCCTGGTTGTTTGCATCGGACATGATAACGGAACTGATCACTTGTTTAAGATTCATAACAAAATCTATGAAAAAATTCTCACCTGCGAACTAGAGAACGAGAAAGGTCAGCTTAATTAATTGAATCTCACTTGAACTACGATTAACGATAAGACCTCTTTCGATATGTTTCGAAGAAACTAGCACAGACCATATGTTACCCTCCGGCTCAAAACAGCTCCAATTTCACAAACAGCCTTTTTCCATTCAGCCTTTCATAGGGCTGTTGCAACGCTTTTATTTCCCAAAAGACGTAAGGTTAACACGAATTTCATGAAAATTGTAGCAAGTAGTTATCACTGCGAATCTTGCAAACTCACTACTTCACGGAGAATTGCTAATAATGACAGTAATGGAGGCCAAATGTTTTCCTCTGTGCCGTACTTAGTAACCTTTTGCTAAAGAATTCATTATCTATTAGACGAAAGGTAAGGATACAAAATCACTGTTTCCACTATTAATAGTTAATGGAAGATCTAATTCACAATTTGATATCTTCGATTACCCCTAAGCATAATTCAGGAGTCTATAAAATAAACTATGATACTGATTCAGTTTATTACACAGGACAAAACGGAAGGGCCGTCAGTGTCAGATGAAATCAGCATTTATAAGAAAAACAGGGTGCTAATGTGCATAATTAATCTTATCAATTGAAGACATTAAGTCTCAAAATGAGCCAGTGATCATATTTTTGGCACTTTATTTTACATGTCCGGCCTGATCACACAAACTTTTACACTTCACTATTATCGGTTTCGGCTACTGCCATCTTCAGATCATAAAATATTCTGATGTAGTATTAACATGAAACTAAACGTGAAGGTACATAATAAGTAAGAGCACTTACCATGTACCTACATGTTTAGTTTGACGTTGATATTACATCAGAATATTTTATTATCTGAAGATGGCAGCATCCGAAACTGATACTAGTGAAGTGTAAAAGTATGTGTGATCAAGACGGACCTGTAAAATAAAATGTCACAATTAGTCCATTCCGCATAATTCACTTAATACAGGACACAAACCGAAGGGACCTGATGCAGTTACTATTATTGATAAAGAAAAGAGTGGTTACAGACTAAACAGACTTGAAGAGCTGGACATTTCTAAGCATGTGTATGGTAATGATGTACTCATTGCTTTCAACGAACAGCTGTAACTTTGGAATAAAAGCTTCTTTAACGGCTTCAAACTGCTATTCGCAACTTTTTGACCTACTGTTGTTCTTTGGCTGAAGATCATTAGACACAGTTGTCAGATTTCGTTTTCATCCTCTTTTAATTGTTTCTGCAGTGGTACACAGTTATTATTCCTACTACGAAAATTTTGTTTATATTGAGCTCGTAAAGGTTATCTACACTGGGCAGATGGTGTGTACCAACTTCTGCTTCAGTTGGCAGTATTTCTGTATATTTCCTTAATCACCTATTTTTATACTCCTATTATTAACCTTGATCTCTCGCTATAAGTATTTTCGTTTATAACGTAGCACAGTGATGTCCTGGAACCGTACTGCTTCCTGTGCTTAGCCGTGTTGGTGGTCTCGAACTGCTGTAATCGAAGATTCTGTGGAGATCTATCACACGAGTTTATAGCACTGGCACACTTTTTAAGTTTTCTGCACACCGGCTCATGAAGCTGTGGGTTGGAAAGGGTCACACAAACAGGAACATCATCCTCAAATTTAATCCAACAGTGAAAATCAGTTACTTTAAAACTGAGATAAGGCTTCACTGTGCCTGTGAAACCACAGCCTCTCTGTGCCAATCATATTACACACATAGGTGCACCATCTATAAATTTAGTCAGTCAGTTAATTTAAACTGGTTTCAGTGTAGCTGTGACCTTACACAAAGGTGCATCACCTTTAAATTTTATGAAACAGTGAAAATCAATTATTTTAGTGAAGTTCACTCATTCTGCACGACTAACGGTTATCACAACAGTTTTTTATTTCTTTTCTTTCTTCTGACAAGATCATCATCCCGAGAATCTGCTCTAACTGTAATATTCGCAACCATTCCTCACTACTAACTATCGATAACATATTCTTTATAATACTAAACTCAACATTCATCCTTACAATCATACATAAGTAAAATTCAGTCATTTTTTGAGACATGTCATCAATGAAGCGTTAGTTCTAGTTGAACTTGTCAACACACCGAACTCATTTATAATGCAGAATTTCTTCCCTGTAGACAATCGTTGACAAGAAACAAAGAAATTAGTAATCATAATTTACCTTCATGTACCAAGGATAATTATATCAACATGTAGAGATGAATAATTCCTCAACATGGGTAGTAATGCATAGGATTCCCAAATAAACAAAAACTGTATTAATAAAATATGTTCATGGCCTTATACATCGGTTAGGTATAATCAACACTTTCATTATTACAATGTTCTGCATTATCACAGAAACGTGAAATATGTAAGTATTAAAATAACAAGATATTTCAGCACTTGCAGCACGAAACGTTATCTGAACGTCATTAACTCAAACACATCTAAGTAGGGATCAACAAATCCCTTCCAGATCACATACTCACAGACTAACATGTTGGTTTGGTAGTTTACAAGTATGAATATGAGATTCCACTGTGAGAGAGAGAAAGGAAAATAACACATAATGAATGTCCACATAACGATACCACAAGAGCTGTTACATCAGGACCGCTCTACAATCATGCGAAAGGTGGATACACCCTATTTTTATCACTTCCTGTCAGTTCACAATAAATACAATACGTCTTCATCTGTAGTGGGTAATCAACCTCTCCACTCCTTACTAGGTCGTAATTGCTAATGGATTTAGTTACATGAATACTTCTGAAAATTTAACTATCTGAAAAGAAAAGGATACATATATTTACTAATATTTCTAATGAATTAGTTATAAATATTTAGACAATTTAACTATCTGGAAAGTACAATATGCATACTATTACATGAACAGCACCTCACACGTAAATAGTAAAATCAATCATAACCATTCTCTCCAAATTGTAAATAGTTTGATGGTATAGTCTCTGTCTGTACCATATTCCTAGGATCAGGTGATCTGAGCGACACAATCTCTGGATCAGAATTTTTATCAGTCCAGTGCGTAGCTCTATTACCACCTCCATGACTTTGATTACTGAGACGTTTAGCATATTTGTTGTTTCTACTTATTATACAATTATTATTGAAATTCCTTCCTCAAACATCCATTATTCCCTAACCACCACTTGTCATTTCCATATTTGACATATCACGAATTATTTTCCCGTTTATCATACGTTCCTCCTTGATAAGACCTCGAAACTGACATGATTCTTCTGAAAAGTTTGCTCCTCAATGTTGTATTCCAGTTCCTGTAACAAACTCTAAAAACTTCCTAAAGCATCCTTCAAATGACCACAAGGCACAGTCTGGCGTAGATATTGACGTAACTTCGTGAGACAGACGCAACTCAGCTCAGTAGCAACAAAAGGATTAAATAAAAACTGATCTTTCTGAAACATATGTTCAAAGAATTGAGCAGGATTGCTGAAACCAGAGTTCTAAAAATTTTCCATCTTCAGGATGTCATATTGAAGCCTGTCATTCACTATTTCAGACCAATATGCGGATAACAATAGTTGTTGGAACTGTTAACATGTTTCATAAAATCTAATTAATGCCTGAATTCAAACTGTGTGATCACTTTCTAGAGAACCACACAGTAATTCAAACTTATGGATATCTGGCAAGTAGGCGGTAGGGGATAATGAAATTGTTCCAACGAAGCACAGGAAAGAATGGTGCTGAGCGAATTTTTAAAGACTTGAACGTTTTTATAGTTCAAAAGTAATTACAACCGAAACCAGATATTTTCTCACTATAAACCATGTCTTTGTAAGTATTTCCACTACTCTGCTCTAATACTCCCTTTCACATATACGTCTAGAATTTGGCACACCTGAATTGTGTGTATGCATATATTCCTCAAGTATTTGATGTCTACTATTTTGTAGCTCTTTACTATCACCTTTACCAATCTGCTTTTCAATTTCTGAGAGTCTCTCATTTAATACTTTCACTGTTTCCATACTCCTCTTATTGCTTTCGGTTTGCACATCTTTCAAGCTCAATTATGGTTTTATTTCCTCCTGTTCACCATTCGTGACCATGATCGAACTATTAGGACACTAAGTTGAATCATTCACTAATTGAGAAACCAAATGACCTATTTCATTTACTTTTCCCCCCATTTTTTCACTCTCCTTTTCAGCGCTACGCTTTATTTCGCTCGAGTATCAATCTGGCATGCTCAAAAACTTGTTCTATCATTTGAGTAACAACATTTTGACCATGAATCATCTCTATTCTTTGCGATGATTCCAATTTTGTTTTTTCAGTTTCCTTTCTTACAACTTAAAAATTATCGTGCAAGTGCTCAACCTGATCGTTAATATGTAGTAGGAACGATTTTTCTGGCTCTTCAATAGCGTCAGACTAATTCTCATGACCAGAAATTCCACCGTCGAACTACCTTTTCAACTCTTTCCGTAACAACATAATTATTCATTCCAGTCTGGGCGACTTTTTCCCTCGCGGACACATACTTTTGTCCTTTTATATTATGCAGCCCTTCTCTTCAACTGAATGGCAGCAGAATTCTAAGACCACAGATTGTCTGATATTAAGAACTGCAGAACAGTCCCTTCCAGCTCTGCGCAGTCTGCCTACACAAACCCACAATAACAAGCGTTTCACATGTGTAGCTGCTCAGCGCCGACTAATTTATAAGATTCACTGCATTACATGGCGAGCACTTCCCATGTAGCAGAGATAAATATCGGAATCGATGGACGTGCGATCGAAAAATGAAGCAAACAGCTCTCCTGTATTCGGTGCCAGATTACGTGTTACGAATGAAGGGATGCCGAATCAATAGACACCCTTCAATCTGGTCTAGTAAAATTACTTCTGCTCAACAAGAACGATTACGGAATTCAACTCTTCTAGTTTCTCTTCACATCAGTTAATACAGAGTGGTTATGATTAAACTTTCACTACTTAAGTCAGTGTAGATGGAAAATATTCACCGTATGAATACCCCACTTTACAGGAATTATGTTCAGACTGTGCCCTGCAGGATTCGCTTTGATAGTAGTGTTAGTGTCATGACTTGCAGTTAGATGCCGTACTGGTGCAGGCAAGTGGGGTTCAAACACAGGTTAGGCCACGTAGGGTTGAAAAACAAGCGTGAGTGTGCAATACAGCTGGAGACAGGCAACATAGGTCCAGGGCTTTACCCGGTGAGCTGTTTTATCAAAACAGCTGTAGCACTGGAACTCTTCGAGAATAGTGACGCATTAAAGGAGTACGGAGAGATCCTCTTTCACAACATGATTCGTATGTTCGAATTAACTGGCGAATTGTGAATCTCTCTTGGGCGAGGCTGGGGCCAGTTCTGCCATACATCGCTGAAGAAGTGGCTGTTGCCACAGCTGAGTATGCTGGACGCAATGTGCTCTCTTCAAACAGTGCGTGAACTGTGTCACAACAGCTGGACATCCATGCTCCATCATTCGAAAATTGCTGTGAACAAATCTGAAGTGATGTCTGTAATGCAGGCTTTCGTGGATGCAGGTGGTAGTCACACTGTGCAACGTTTGTAACCTGGGACGTAAACATGGCACGCAACTAACAACGGAAATTAAAACATGTTTCATTCAATTGTTTTTCCGTTAGTCCTCTTCCGCATGTCCTTACAAATATTTCAAAAAGTTTCGTTGTCCTACGATCGCTCGTTTTTCATGTGACCGCTCAAGTAACGAATTTTCAATTATAAACTCACTGTATACTGCTCGATATACCATCTTAACCACTCCTCACCTAAACATTCATGTGTCTCTTTCCTGCGACTCTTATGACCAGTTGTTAAGGCAGCCGATCTCAGCTTCCGACCCGATACCAGTGGCTTGCTCGCCAATGCTAGAATTGTTGTTGCGACACGATAGTGGTACAGCAACGGCGAGAGACAGATAACAATGATGAAAACTTGAAGGTAACTCTCGTTGGCTAGGGTATGCTGCATCAACGAATACAAGTGTTAAAGACACTGTGCTCTAACAGCAGTCACCAGGCAGGAAATAATTATATTGAATATGTCTTGACCAATGAAAATTTGTGCCAGACTCACTTGAAACAGGCTCCTATTTATCGTGGGCGTTCATCTTAACCATTGCGCCTTCTTTGCATGGCTCCAAATCTTACTGAAAGCGTTAGTGTCCCTGATGTTTCCACCTAACTGGATATAATCCACCAGTCCTGCCCCAACTTGCCAAAAAACCCATCTAGTAGCTAAATCGAGGACAAATCGAGGAAAGGTCATGAAATTTCAAGCGAAAATCAAGATTTTGTCGGAATGAGCGGTTTTTGTAAGAAATAAGGAGAAAAACTGGTGCTTCAAGGAAAATATTTTTATTTTTCTGACGAAAAAGAGCAAAACGAGCCCCACATACGTAAGCTTCGTATGTCTCACAGATGAATGATTTTGATAATAAATATGGAGAAAAACTGGGCATGAAGGGAAATGTATATTTTTAAATCATTTTTCTAACGAAAAAGTTCAAAATGAGATCCACATATGTAAGCTTTCTATGTCCTACACATGAGTTGTGTTTCGGGCTGCTCTGGTCCTGTGTACACGACACTACATGAAAACTAACTTAATACTTTACTAAAGTGTTGCATTTATTCAGGCCATTGTTAAGTACATAGGCGAGATGGAACATCGTTTTGCCAAATGGCTAGTTCTGTCTACGCATAACGTTGTACTGATCTCCATGTACGGCCACTGCATGGCCAGTCCCTTCGGTCCATAGGCAGAGCATTTTATTATTGTGTTTCTTAGCTGTTTCTTGCTGTATGACTGCGATGGTGCTAAGGTGGGAACGAGATAAAGACAGGGCAAGCAGGAACACCAATTTTTTATAGGATTGAGCAGCTGCTAAAGCAGTATTTGGACCGCATCCGGGTTCCTGAGTCATTCAGTGCGATAACAAGACATGGAACAAACAGTTAAATCAGCTGCGTGCAGTTCCTCTTTCTTTCAGTTGATTTGATGTTCTTATGGAGGCAAGAGCTATGCCGTTCTTTTTCGTTTCTTATTAAAATTTCTCCCTAGTAAATTAAATGAAAAATGGAGCGGTTCACAGTCGCTTAACTTCGTCTCGTTTGTAGGGCAAACGGATTAACTAGCTACGGTAAACTAAGAAAAAAATTACATAACTGCATTAATTAAGAAACATGTAAATATTCAGAGAAAAATTAAAAAAAATGGAAGCGACTGCCTTTCTGTAAATGAATCATAAATGTAGGTAAATGGATGGTAAACAAACGGCAGATGAATAAAAATGTAGGTATATATTGGCAAATAAATGGAAAACGAGGACAACAGAAATCGACTATGATAAGTAGGGAGATGGAGGGCATCGAAGAAAATCAACTAATTTCAAGAAAATATCGTAGAACATGACTGAAACTTTGAGGACAACAGGATAGACCATAATAAAACTGTCTATATTTTTATATACATTAAATGGACAATAATTTATACAACATAGAGCAGGCAGTAAAGGCATATACTAAATGTAGTGTGTTGAAGGACATGACCGAATATGAGATGAAGTTATCTAAACCAAGACTGACTTGTAAGAAGTTTATAAACAAGGATCCACATAGTACATATTATTCAGACACAAGCAACAATGGTATAAAGAACAGTACAGAAAATGTAGGGAATGAAAAATAGAATATGGAAAGAACTTAGGTAAACCAAGATCAGCCTGTAAGAAAAGTTCAAACAATGGCCGTATGAGTAGATATAATTCTAAAAAAGTCTGTAACACATGGAATAGTATGAAAAATATGCAGACTGATATGGATTACAAACAGGAAAATGACCCACAGGAAGGTATAGACAACAACGACACAAACTGCAGCAATTCGGAAAGTCTGGAAATATGTACTCCATGTAACATTATGAAGAATTTAAACTGTTTTGAGAAAAATCATAGAAAGATTTTGTCTACTTGTTGACATTGTAGAAAATTAAGGAGGTCAGAGAATAAGGCCAAAACAAGCTGATTTCCAAAGCTTGTTCCTTTTCTGAGAAATACGAAGCTTAGTTAAAAATCCATCAAAAAACTTACCAATCAGTTTTGACAAAAAAAAAACATCTGAAAAGACAAGAAATAGGTTCTCCTAAATGAGCTCATTACACTTGCGGAAGTTTTAAAAAATACTGGAATTGTACCTTATCTGCACATGCATGGACTTCTGAAGCGGAATGAAGAATTTATCATAAAATTTTAAAAAAACTAAAATTTTTGTAAATCTTGCTTTAGGGAGAAGTACAAAAAATACAGAAAAAGGGAAAATCTTGACATCCGTCATGACTTGTCGTGTCTGAAGGGACTAACAGGCGGTAACTTTTACTTTCGATCGAAACATACTTCATGTTTTGTATGAATTGTACTTCCGAATAAGTGGAAAATGATTACAATAGGTTCAATGTGTTTTTCAGGTTTGGGAAGCTAGAGAGTGAAAGATATTTTAAAAACTGCTTTGTTTCTTGTAGTAACTGGAATTACGGATACGTTTACATAAAATTTTTCGGTGTTGACGACTCGATAAGTGCTGTACATAGTTCACTCAACAATTCGTACCGGAAAAATATGTGTTTAAATACAGGTGTTAAAACTGCTTAAATATAAAACTGAACGAAATATTCAATAGTCCGCTGTAGCTGTATTTATTTAAGTCGATTAGAGACTCACAAAACAGGTTTCGCAACTTCCTAGTTACGTCTTCTGGTTTATATCCGTACAGAAACGTTTGAAAATTTCATGATAGGGAAATGAAGTTATCTGAGACATCTTAAGGTACTGAGCGATCAGACTTGAACAAGGAAGAAAATTTTACTCATATGATAAGAAAACTAGATGTGGATCAAACACTCTTCCCAAAGAACGGGCCTATACGCATTTAATAAAGAAAGAATGTAATTTCATACCAACAGATGGTTACTTACAAATGCTGTGTCATATGTTGTTGGAGGTTGTTATATAATATCACAAAGCAACACTTGACGTAGCTAGGAAAAGCTCTCAGTCTCCCTCAACTGATAAAAACAATCATCAATGATGAACGTCCAATTTACAAAACGAAGGAATAGAGTCAAGAATCAGAAACTTATCCTTGACTTAAAACGGTAAAGCAGTAACTAAAACAAGAAAGAGGTGGGGATAGTCCACAAGAAACATGGAACAACGGCAAAAAACGAGACTGACCTGTGTTATACAAGAACCATCGTCATTTTACCGATGTTCCTGTGGTCCTGTCTCGAGCAACAGATGAAGTCCCTCGTAAATATTATCCAGAAGTGATTGTAGGAAGAAATAAAGTTAGGGATGATAACTAATACGATTTATGTATTGAAATCCACTGAATAATTATTTTAACATATCTTGCGGGCCACCAATGATTGAAAGGAAGAAGCTTTTGCTGACGATCAAACTTTCCGAGAGCCGACACCCTTTCGTTTGTTTGTCACCAACACAATATTAACGGTGGAAGGTGACAACACAAACTACGAGGCGTTTAGTGCGTTGTCGGAGCGCGTGCGGTTACGGAGGCGGTTAAGGACATCGAGATAACGCGTGGAACACGGAAGGTAATGGAAGCGCGCAGCTACTGCTATGCTGAGGAACTGCGGTCGGCACGCGAACTCTTACACTCGGTTATCTGTAGTACACAAAATCTGAACGTGGGTGATAACTAATATAATGACTTTACTAAAGCGAAAATTTTAAAATTGCTACTCATTTCTGTATCATTGAAACAGTGAATACATTAAATATATCAGATGGCGTACATGTAAACTTAGATTTTAACACTGAAAACCTGTAATAAGGTAACCAGCTAGTTGGATGATGAGAACTCTTACTTCAAAAACTCAGTCGGAATTGGCTATGAGATTTTCGTGTCCTAATTCCGTTTAGTTGTTGATAGTGTTATCAGAATACTGTCTTATGGAATTAATTGTATATATATCTTCAATCACATTGAAAACACCGCATTTCTTCTCTCTTTCTGTGATATTTCTAAGTTATTGAGGAGATACTGCACACAGAGAGAAAGGCCGGTGTTTTAAATGTGCCTCAGGAGATACACATGGTGGTCAGACAAAGTCTGAAAAGCTCGTATGAGTGTCGCAGGGTAGCTTGTAACGCGAAGTAATTTTAATGAAAAAAAAGTACGTTGCGCCATTTCCGAGTTAATTACACTACAGCCATTAACATTTCTACACCATGAAGATGACGTGCTACAGACGCGAAATTTAACCGACAGGAAGAAGATGCTGTGATATGCAAATGATTAGCTTTTCAGAGCATTCACACAAGGTTGGCGCCGGTGGCGACACCTACAACTTGCTGACATAAGGAAAGTTTCCAAGCGATTTCTCATACACAAACAGCAGTTGACCGGCGTTGCCTGGTGAAACGTTGTTGTGATGCCTCATGTAGGGAGGAGAAATGCGTACCATCACGTTTCCGACTTTGATGAAGGTCGGATTGTAGCCTATCGCGATTGCGGTTTATCGTATCGCGACATTGGTGCTCGCGTCGGTCGAGATACAATGACTGTCAGCAGAATATGGAATCGGTGGGTTCAGGACGGTAATATGGAACGCCGTGCTGGATCCCAACGGCCTCGTATCACAACTTATCCGCGTGGCTGTAACGGATCGTGCAGCCGGCGTGATGGTATGGAGTAGCATTGGTTACACGTCTCGGTCACCTCTTGTTCGCATTGACGACACTTTGAACAGTGGACGTTACATTTAAGATGTGTTACGAGCCGTGACTATACCCTTCATTCGATCCCCGCGAAACCCTACATTTCAGCGGGATAACGCACGACCGCATGTTGCAGGTCCTGTACGGGCCTTTCTGGACACAGAAAATGTTCGACTGCTGCCCTAGCCAGCGCATTCTTCAGATCTCTCACCAATTGAAAACGTCTGGTCAATGGTGGCCGAGCGACTGGCTCGTCACAATGCGCCAGTCACTACTCTTGATGAACTGTGGTATCGTGTTGAAGCTGCATGGGCAGCTGTACCTGTACACGCCATCCGAGCTCTGTTTGACTCAATGCCCAGGCGTATCAAGGACGTTATTACGGCCAGAGGTGGTTGTTCTGGTTACTGATTTCTCAGGATCTATGCACCCAAATTGCGTGAAAATGTAGTCACATGTCAGTTTTAGTATAATATATTTGTCCAATGAATACCCGTTTATCATCTGCATTTCTTCTTGGTGTAGCAATTTTAATGGCCAGCAGTGTAGCATTGAAGTTAGCCACTCAGGCCGTTGCTTGCGCATATCCTAGCGGCCCGGCAGAGACGATGTCGCAAAACGTGTTACTCGTCTGATTCCTTAAAACAGCAAAGAAAGCAATATAAAAACTGGACATGGGACGATACAAAGGTTGAGCAGTGTCTTTCAGTGTCATCTCCGCTATGAGTACAACTGAAGGTAATAAAAAATGGCGGGCTGCTTGAATTTGCCCGAGCAACTGTATGATTGGCTTATTTCAATGCTAATTAACTCGGAAACGGAGCAACACATCAATTTTTTGTTAAGAACTATTTCGCAGCACAACCTACCCTGCAACATCCTTACAATTTCTTAAAACTTTTTCTGGCCACCCTGTATATGGCAAAGTCCATAAGATAGTCCCGCGATAATTCAAAAGAAAAATGTAGCAATTTCAAAACATTTTTGTATTAGTATCACCTCAGTTCGATTTCCTAAACTGTCTCAAAACCGGTCGGTAGTTACCGCACACGCGTCGACAACGCACTGAACACCTCGTAGCTTGTCTTGTGCTACGATTAGTATTATCTTAGCGAGAAACACACATAAGCGTGTCGGCTCCCGGTAAATTTGACCATCAGCACAAGCTTATTGCTATGGGTCACAGGTGCCCCAAAAACATGTTAAAACAGCTTTTCAATGCATTAATTTCATTAGTTTCCATCAAAAACTTTATTTTATGCTTCAATCACTCCAGGATCCAATATTTTCCTGGATAATACTTACGAGAGACATCATATGTTGCTTGACCCAGGATCACAGGATCATATTTCAAT
Source organism: Schistocerca serialis cubense (assembly GCF_023864345.2). NCBI lineage: Eukaryota > Metazoa > Arthropoda > Insecta > Orthoptera > Acrididae > Schistocerca > Schistocerca serialis. The sequence continues at coordinate 1,267,531 of NC_064646.1, forward strand.
CGGCAAAATGGTGACGGTTCGTGATTCTACCACCCGTCAGTCCCGGATTTTGGCTTTGTTTCACGTTGCTTTTGGACTAACCCACCTCTTTTTCATTTTAGTTTCTGCTTCACTGTTATCAGCCAAGGATCAATTTCTCAATCTTAATTCCAGTTCTTCGTTTTTTAGACTACACATTTATCTCTGATGATGGTTTTTATCAATTGAGGAAGACTGGGGATTTTCCTTAGCCACGCCAACTGTTATTTTGTGACATTATACAATCACCCCTCTGTTGGTAGGAAATTACATTTCTTTTATTAAATACGTACAGGACCGTTCTTTGTTAGGCGATTTGATCCACATCTAGTTTCCCAACAAGATTAGTGCAGTTTTCTTCCTTGTTTTAGTCCATTCATCCAGTACTTCAAGAAATCTGAGATAACTTCACTTCCCCATCATCAAATGTATAAACTTTTCTTGTACAGATACATGCCAGAAGATCCAACTTGAAAGTTGCGAAACCGGTTTTGTAGTTCTCTAACAGACTTAAATAAATACAGCTATAGCGAACTATTCCACTTCTCATTCAGTTTTATATTTTAGGTTTTATAACACCTGTTTTAGTGCATGAATTGGTCTATCAGTTTTGTATAACCACTTAAGCTGTAGCTGCCCCAGCTTTGAAATTATCTGTAACGATAGGCTCTACTTTAACTTTTATTCGTGAACATTTCTAACCAGACTAAAGTGATGGACAAATTCTTTACTTCTTGAGGCAACACAGTCTAATAAACTACAAGAGTGAAGAGGCTTCGGGTAACATATGATTAGACAGCCGTGTACTAACCAATTTTTTATCTACGCTAAGGGCTCACTAGATGTTATAGTTACTGCAATATGAGTCAACAATGAAGAAGAAGACGAACTAGAAGACTTAAATTTGTTTAAATTTTTTGAAGAATCCCTCTTCAGGAAGTGCGTCTACGAGACTTCATACGCAGATTATCTGAAGACTTGTAGAAGATTTGATCCAGAGATGAAAGACAGATATCTTAGGATTTCTTTATAACAAACGTAATAAAAGACAGAAATGAGTTGAAGAGACAGATGATAAACAACATGAGATGTTTTGAGATATTTAGCAGATTGGCATACCGAGAGCAACTAGCTGAATGATATTTACGACATAGAACTCGAACACGAAGAGAATATCGTAATTTAAGAGGCGTTTTCCTCACGCAAATTGACCCATTTGTGGAAGAAAACCTCAAAATCATGTACCTTCTCCAGGAGAAAAGAATTCTTGAGAACCACTCTCGGTAGACCACGCAACAAGTGGTTGTTTACTATCGTTGGGTGCAAGGAAAACTGATAATTTCCACAGGAACACGAATGTGTCTAGACCAGAGTTTACCCAACATCAGTCATTGTTGCAGAGGAAATTTCATGTGAAAACACTGTCTTTCGTTCCCCTTCAAAAGTATCGGTGCTCCTAGGATCGGTCAAAGACGACTTAGTGTTGTCTAAAGTGGATGTTAATAAGATACCGTGCGAGTGCGGCAAATCACATACGGGGCAAACGACGTGGACTGTTCTGGAGCGCACAATGGAACACAAAGGATAGACTCCACTCCTCCGAGCCGGCACATCCAATTTCGCAGAACACTGTGTTCCTATTGGGCATTCGATGAAATAAGGTGCAACAGAGAGACTTTTGGAACTCAGTTATCGAAGAAACGGTGGACGGCACTTTCCAGTCCGATTCTGCATGGAGTCCTGTCATAGAAACACTTCGTGCTCTGCGTAGCTGGCGCCGTTCTGCTATTTTACAGCGTCAAGATGATGATTCGGACATCGACGAGGAGAGTTTTCACCTGGAAGTGTGCCCTCAGTAGTTCACAGGTCTGCAAGCAAGCAACGCCTGAGCAGCTACATTTAGCAGCGTCCGGGTCTTAAATAGATGAGCTATGTGTTTTTCTCTGCAGTATACATCTTCACCGAAATATCGTGACGGAAAGTCACTGGCACCCAGCAGTTCGCCCGAACTTTTATGGAACGCTCTATACACTGAGAATGTATTGAATTTCACTTTCTTCAAAACGGTTACCCTAAAAGTACGTCGTTTTTCCTGCTGGTATTTCCATTTGAGTTCGCAGAGCATTTTCATTATGCTCCCTTGTTAATTGCAGCTATTTGTTGTGGACTTCAGGCCACAGACTAGTTTGATGGAGCTCTCCAGGCTAGTCTATCCTGTGGAAACCTCTCCAAGTACCTACTGCAACCTATGTCCTACGAAAACTGCTTACTATTTTCATCTCTTGGTCTGCCTCTACAATTTGCTCCCCACCCCACACTTCTCTCCAGAACTGAATTGGTGATCCCTTGATGCCTCAGAATATGCCCTAGCAACTGATCCCTTCTTCTAGTCAGGTTGTGCCACAAAATACTTTGCTCCCAAATTCTGTTCACTATTACCTAATTAGTTATGTAATCGAAATCTACCTATGTAATGTTCAGCATTTTTCCGTAGCATTACATTTCAAAAGCTTCTATTCTCTTCATGTGCAAACTGTTTATCGTGCGTGGTTCACTTCCATGCATGGCTACATTCCATACAGATACACTACTGGCCATTAAAACTGCTACACCAAGAAGAAATGCAGATGATAAACGGGTATTCATTGGAAAAATATGTTATACTAGAACTGACACGTGATTACATTTTCACGCAATTTTGGTGCATAGCTCTTGAGAAATTAGTACCCAGAACAACCACCTCTGGCCCTAATAACGGCCTTGATATGCCTGGGCATTGAGTCAAACAGAGCTTGGATGGCGTGTACAGGTACAGCTTCAACAAGATACCACAGTTCATCAAGAGTAGTGACTGGCGTATTGAGACGAGCCAGTTGCTCGACCACCACTGACCAGACGTTTTCAATTCGTGAGAATTCTGAAGAATGTGCTGGCCAGGGCAGCAGTCGAACATTTTCTGTATCCAGAAAGGCCTGTACACGGCCTGCAACATGCGGTCGTGCATTATCTTGCTAAAATATAGGGTTCCGCAGGGATCGAATGAAGGGTAGAGCCACGGGTCGTAACACATCTGAAATGTAACGTCCACTATTCAAAGTGCCGTCAGTGCGAACACGAGGAGACCGAGACGTGTAACCAATGGCACTCCATACCATCACGCCGGGTGATACGCCAGTACGGCGATGACGAATACACGCTTCCAATGTGCGTTCACCGCGATGTCGCCAAACACTGATGCGACCATCATGATGCTGTAAACAGATCTGGATTCAAACAGACCTGGATTCATCCGAAAAAACGAAGTTTTGCTATTCGTGTACCCAGGTTCGTCGTTGAGTACACCATCACATGCGCTCCTGTCTGTGATGCAGCGTCAAGGGTAACCGCAGCCATGGTCTCCGAGCTGATAGTTCATGTTGTTGCAAACATCGTCGAACTGTTCGTGCAGATGGTTGTTGTCTTGCAATAGTCCCCATCTGTTGGCTCAGGGATCGAGACGTGGCTGCACGATCCGTTACAGCCATGCGGATAAGATGCCTGTCATCTCGACTGCTAGTGATACGAGGCCGTTAGGATCCAGCACGGCATTCCGTATTACCCTCCTGAACCCACCGATTCCATACCCTGCTAACAGTCGTTGGATCTCGACCTACGCGAGCAGCAGTGTCGCGATACGATAAGCCGCAATCGCGATAGGCTACAATCCGACCTTTATCAAAGTCGCAAAGGTGATGGTACGCGTTTCTCCTCCCTACATGAGGCATCACAACAACGTTTCACCAGGCAACGCCGGTCAACTGCTGTTTATTTATGAGAAATTGGTTGGAAACTTTTTCCTCATGTCAGCAAGTTGTAGGTGTCGCCAACCTTGTGTGAATGCTCAGAAAAGCTAATCATTTGCATATCACAGCATCTTATTCCTGTCGGTTAAATTTCGCGTCTGTAGCGCGTCATCTTAAATCTATACTAAAAGTTAACAAATTTCTCTTCTTCAGGAACACTTGTCTTGCCGTTGCCAGTCTACATTTTATATCCTTTCTACGTGGACCATCATCAGTTATTTTGCTACCCTAATAGCAAAACTCATCTACTATATGAATGTGTCTCATTTCCTAATCTAATTCCCTCAGCGTAACCAGATTTAATTCGACTCCATTCCATTATTCTCATTTTACTTTTGTTGATGTTCATCTACGACTTTAAGTGTCTCGTTCCATAAGTGCCTCATTCAATTCGACTGCATTCCATTATCCTCGTTTTTCTTTTGTTGATGTTTATCTTATATCCTCCTTTCAAGACCCTGTCCATTCGTTCAGCTCCTCTTCCAAGCCCTTTGTGATCTGAGAGAACTAAAAACCTTAAAGTTTTTCTGTCTTCTCCCTGGACTTTAATACCTACTCCAAAATTTTCTTATGTGTCCCTTACTGCTCGCTCAGTGTACAGGTGTAGCTATCGGTAACAATTCTATCAGCCTCTGAATTTTTTGCATCTGGTAGGAATCCCAAATACTCGAGTAGTGCTCAAGACTGGGTAACTAGCTGTTATGTATGTTGCCCCCTTGACAGATATGCCACAATTTTTTAGAATCCTCCCTACAAACCAAAGTCGAAAATTCGCCTTCCCTACAGTGTGCTGGATCTATTTATTTTCTGCCTTGATTTGTAGTCAACGTTACTATTTCAAGCAGCGCACTACTAATTTTGTATTGGAACGTAACACAGTTATTTTTCCTTCTCATCTACATTAACTTATAGTTTTCTACATTTAGAGCAACTGCATCACACTGAACAGAAATTACATCCAAGTCATGGTGTACGCTCCACAGTCACTCAACGATGACACTTCCGCATACACTACTGCATCATCAAGCAATAGCTGCAGATTGCTCCTGTCCATCAAATCATTTAAGTATAAATGTATAGAGACAACAAGACTGCTACTATGATAATTCCCAGTGAAGCTCCAGATAACACCTTTGCCCCTGGCTAGCACTTGCCTTCCGGACAAAGTACTGGGTGCCTCTAGTGTATGTAAGAGAATGTTTCTTTATAAACAACGGAAGTATTTCGAGATATCAGGATTTCGTTAACCTCAGCCAGAACAACAGGTACGGCCAGCCGTTGTGACCGAGCGGTTCTAGGCGCTTCAGTCTGGAACCGCGCTGCCGCTATGGTCGCAGGTTCGAATCCTGCCTCCGGCATGGATGTATGTGATGTCCTTAGGTTAGTTAGGTTTAAGTAGATCTAAGTTCTAGGGGACTGATGACCTCAGATATTAAGTCCCATAGTGCTCAGAGCCATTTGAACCTTTTGAACAACAGGGATGGACTCACTTTTCACTGTCTGAGACTCGTAAGATCTGTCAAGTGTGCTACATCCCTTCATATCTGCAAGATTAGACACATGTTCAGATGTAGACGACGTCATACCAAATCTCGAGCGACAAACGGAAATTTTCAGCAAGAGCGAGCAGTGAGAAACGAGGCAAGTGCGTCAAAGTTTTGAAAAAAGTCACATTTGAATCACTTAGTTTTAAAAGCCTATTAGTGACTCTTTATGACAAGTCCGTTTTATGAAACAAAATGAAAGTTGAAGAGTAGATGTGTTGAATCTGGTAAGCTTGCTGTATACAATGGCTGTAAAGGTATGGTAAATGTTTGGTTTGGTTTTGAAACGCCTTAAGTCACTGACATGCGGGGTTTACCGTTAGAATGTGTTGCAGGCATGAGCTGTTGGCAATACGAATTGTCACTTGACAAAGACAGTTCTATTAACCAGTCATTTCCAGTGAGAGGTCATTCCTTCCTTCCTTCCTTGTGGCAGAGACTTTTCTGTCATCAAGAGAAAGGTAAGGAAATCTAAAAATCTAATAACATGTACACATTGACAGCAATGCATCCCGTAATAAAAGATTCGCTGTCAACGTTGTAAAAGGTAATGATCTTGTTGCTTACAAAATCTGTTGCCTCCCCCCCCCCCCCCCCCCTGCTCTGTCCATTGAATTCATGGTTGAGCACTGCCTCCCAATGTAACCATTTAGCTTACTCTGGAGATTATTTTGGTGTAGTTAAGATTAGCCAATGGATTAAAGGTGTTGCACTTCATACAGTCGTAGTTGTAAACTGTGATCCCAGCACCATTACGATGCCAGAAAAAGTGTGTACTCCATCTACCTTCCTGTTGATATCAACCAAGTAAAGGATATTACAAAACTAGATGGATACTTATATAATTACGAGGAAACTAATATATTTAGAAGTACTATGCATAACTGGACCACAAAAAACAAGGAGTGAAATGGGAATTTCTATTTTGATTGTAATGTAAGAAGCAAATCCCACGTATCAATATGTATGAAATATTTTTCTTGTGAAAGCTGGGCGCTAGTTATTAGTACTTCAAATGTTTATTACGTTTTATATTCAAATAAAGTAGATACACGAATCAGCAAATCCTATGAGTATGAATTTTCTTCTTTTCTTTAAGATATTAATAGAATATTCTTCATTCAATTTTAAAATTTCGTAAGTGACAGAGTTTTAAACTTATCTGTGGGGAAATTTAATAAGTAATTGAAGTTCGTGTCATACGTGCATGATGTCCTTCCATAAGTAAGGCAAAACGGTTTACAAATAGCTTCCAGTTTGTTCAGAAATCAGTTTTTTCTGTTTTCTCACAAGTTTAAATTACGAAATATACGGGGTTTCGAACGTAACTGATTCATTTAATATGTGGATATCTGATTCAGATTTGGAACGGTTATTACATATGTAAATGGCCACAATGTGTTTCCACACTTCTCGCAGTATTGGTTAAATGAGTAACATTTCGATGTAATAATCTCACGATTTTCTTAAAGAATATCGTACAAAAGTTTGAATAGAATTTTCTCCAGCCCCCAGCCGTGTCTGTTGGCTATACACGTAGGGGAATTACGCTGCTGATTGCACTAAACCATTTTATTGCGATAGATTGCCGTTAGAGCAAGCGCTTTTACTGTAATTGCCTAAAGATAACTGCTGCTCTATTATGTAATGTTTCAGATAGGGAATTCCATGAGGCTCATAAGACATCGCTGGGCACTTACTTTCCATTAATGTTTTACTCGATGTACAAAACTGAATATGTAGTCAAGTACTGACAATAATTTAAACGTTTTGTAATTGCGGGACCTGTAAATATAAGTTAAGATTGGCTGCCGCTTCTCAGTATTATGCTAGGAACTTGAACTATTTTCTGTCTGTCTCAGGGTAACCACACGAATGATCAGCAACTCCATGAATGGGTTAAGAACATGAAACATTTGAGAAACATACTTGACACGAAATTGAGGGGTTGGCTACATGACGTACAAGCCGTCAGCGAGCTGATAATGAACTACAAGATAGAAGAAGAGAAAGACCAGCCTGGGAAATTTGTACTCAGGTAACAGCCAATCTACATTCAAACCTTTATCAAACTCATTATGGTTGATGGACATTTATTTCACTTTAGTCCCTGGGAAGTATTCATTACTGTTATGCAAACTACTGATATCATTTAATTAAGGAAAGAAGACAACAGTGTAGGAGACGAATACAGTAAATTTTTCAGGTTGTGTTTAGTCTTCAATTTTTGTGTTTGTCTTTATTCTTTAAATGAGCCACACATTGCGGAGCAGATAAGCATACCACGCCATTTCAATCAACGGCATTATTACTTTGACTAGAGATAATACCATTGCTGCCAGATACTATCTAAGTTTTCATAATTTATGGAACCACTGATATCATGGGAAGACCTTTCTACCGGACACTGAATAAGTCGTTTACATAGTACTACTGTAAGAAACTACCACTCGTGACAAAATAAATTAGTCTCCTCCAGCGTAAATCACGCTAATACCGTGTAAAACTGCCTCTAGCCTAGATAACCACAGGAATGCGACGAGGAAGAAAGTCCACACGACATGTCACGGACACTGAATAAGTCGTTTACATAGTACTACTGTAAGAAACTATCACTCGTGACAAAATAAATTAGTCTTCTCCAGCGGAAATCACGCTAATACGGTGTAATACTGCCTCTAGCCTAAATAACCACAGGAATGCGACGAGGAAGAAAGTCCACACGTCATGTCACTCTCTGTACATGAAGAGAAAAGTTAAGCAGTGCTCGGTATTAAACAAAAATGTGGAGGGATCGTCTGAATGGGTACGGCGATTTCCGTGCTTCTTATACCTTGCGCTGTGATTAGCGCGTTTAAATACATTCATATTCACAGCATAAAACGTTAACATTGGAAATTGGGAGCAAATTGGCCAACGTGTACGTCTCCGTACAAATGGACATATGGGGCCACGGAGTGCAGTGGTCAGGACAGGAACGTCGACGCTCACGAATATACACTACTGGCCATTAAAATTGCTACACCAAGAATAAATGCAGATGATAAACGGGTATTTATTGGACAAATATATTGTACTACAACTGAAATGAGATTACATTTACACGCAATTTGGGTGCATAGATCCTGAGAAAACAGTACCCAGAAAAACAACCTCTGGCCGTAATAACGGCCTTGATACGCCTGGGCACTGAGTCAAACAGAGCTCGGATGGCGTTTCCAGGTACAGCTGCCCATGCAGCTTCAACACGATACCACAGTTTATCAAGAGTAGTGACTGGCGCATTGTGACGAGCCAGTTGCTCGGCCACCATTGACCAGACGTTGTCAATTGGTGAGAGATCTGGAGAACGTGCTGGCCAGGGCAGCAGTCGAACATTTTCTGTATCCAGAAAGGCCCGTACAGGGCCTGCAACATGTGGTCGTGCATTATCCTGCTGAAATGTAGGGTTTCGCAGGGATCGAATGAAGGGTAGAGTCACGGGTCGTAACACATCTGAAATGTAACGTCCACTGTTCAGAGTGCCGTCAATGCGAACAAGAGGTGACCGAGACGTGTAACCAGTGGCACCCCATGCCATCACGCCGGATGATACGCCATTACGGCGATGACAATTACACGCTTCCAATGTACGTTCACCAGGATGTCACCAAACACGGATGCGACCATCATGATTCTGTAAACAGAACCTGGATTCATCCGAAAAAATGAAGTTTTGCCATTCGTGCACACAGGTTCGTCTTCGAGTACACCATCGCAGGCGCTCCTGTCTGTGGTGCAGCATCGAGGGTCACCGCAGCCATGGTCTCCGAGCTGATAGTCCATGCTGCCGCAAACGTAGTCGAACCGTTCCTGCAGATGGTTGTTGTCTTGCAAACGTCCCCATCTGTTGACTCAGGGATCGAGACGTGGCTGCACGATCTGTTACAACCATGCGGATAAGATGCCTGTCATCTCGACTGCTAGTGATACGACGAGGCCATTGGGATCCAGCACGGCGTTCCGTATGACCATCCTGAACCCACCGATTCCATATTCTGTTAACAGTCATTGGATCTCAACCAACGTGAGCAGCAATGTCGCGATACGATAAACCGCAATCGGGATAGGCTAGAATACGACCTTTATCAAAGTGGGAAACGTGATGGTACGCATTTCTCCTCCTTACACGAGGCATCACAACAACGTTTCACCAGGCAACGCCGGTCAACTGCTGTTTGTGTATGAGAAATCGGTTGGAAACTTTCCTCATGTCAGCACGTTGTAGGTGTCGCCACCGGCGCCAACCTTGTGTGAATGCTCTGAAAAGCTAATCATCTGCATATCACAGCATCTTCTTCCTGTCGGTCAAACTTCGCGTCTGTAGCACGTCATCTTCGTGGTGTAGCAATTTTAATGGCCAGTACGGTAACTCGGAGGTATGAGGCGAAAAGTTCTACTGTACGTTGATCGCCATGAAGGGGCTTATTGTTGAGAACTGGTTAGTGGCTGGATTGTGGCTCACCAAACGGTAGAGGGCTTCTCAATACTTACGTGTGCTTATAAATGGTTTGGTGTTCAATTTAGAGAATGTCTGTTACCCGTCTAGTCGCGTTTCTGCATTAGCGTTCTCGTAAACGAGTGTATTTGCTAGTGCTGCGTTAGTGTGTTCCAGTCAGGAGTGCGGAGGAAGAAGCAGTAGAGCCTGTGAGATTGTTTGAATGTTTCAAGAGCCCACGTGGTGAAGGGCAGTCAGTTGGATAGATGGGACGAGTGTGTATAGTAGAAGGGCTGTATGCATTTCACCGACATTTGAAGGAGCCGCTGATTGTCGGCGCTGTAATCCAAGATGGCGGTGGTGTGAAACTGAAAAACACAAAAGACGTTTGTGGTGGAAAATTTTAAAAAAATAAGCAAGAACTTACTGGCAGGTAATTTAAAAGAAAATGAAAGATGGTTGTGGTGGCAAATTTCAAACAAAAATTGTAAGATGGCATTGGTGTGAAATTGCAAAAACCTATCCAAGGTGGCAGAGGTACCCCAGGTGCGCTTTGCAGTCCAACCGATATCAGAATCCGAGATGACACCATGTTAAATGGTATCCAGACGATTAGAACTTAGTGTCATATTCGAAACTGACCAAATAGAATGAATTTACTATCAAATATATATAGAAATATGAACAATACTACAGTATTTCCATCTGAAAAGTAAATAACCATCGCCTGAATTACGTAATTACTTCATTTTCAGCAACCACAGTTCAGTACATGTACTACATGTGGTGCAAGGTACAGTGGGTGCTTAAATACCTGCATGTCTAAAATGACTGTATTATTTGTCAGAATACATGTGACAATGGTGCTGATATAGCTTACAGGTTGCGTTGTATTTGTCAACAGTGTAGAAAAGATGTATTATTGTGCTCCTTCCCTAAACAGGTGTCTGTTCAGTTCGGTTTTGTACTATCAGTAACATAGTGTCATTAAGGTCTAGGAGGAATAGGTTATATATTATAGCAGTTTCTGCTACATGTGCTTTGCGCTGTTACGAAACAAATTAGACGTGCAAATGTCATTGTGGCAGTAAGTTCATAGTCAAGTTATAGCCGTCAAGTGGAGTTATACATTAATTGTATTCTTCTGATAACTGACACTTACAGAAAAATAATTCAGCCTTCCTATTTGTATGTGTCTACTGCCGCTGCTTGGCTACACAGCATATTATTTCAACCAAACTGTTTTTTGTAGAGTTGTGAGCTTTTCCAGGTTCGTTTCTGTCCATACCATCATTTTTGACCTTAATAACGTAGTGAGAATTTACATATAGATTGTGACATCTTTTATTTTTGACATATATTTTAGACATGGAACTACTCCAAGTTACATCTTTAAGTATATTAGTTACGGGAATAACATTGCGACAATAAACTAAGATCATTGTGTATGCGTTTCTGTCATAATTTTTCACGTTCTTTGTCAATATTTTAATACTTTATGTTACACTTTTTACATACTTCAACATTTTAGACATAGTAATAACACTGACATAACGGTTCTTTACATGAATACATATTTGTCGTAAGTAATATATCGTTTTTCATCTACCAATAACACAGGCTCATTTAAACCTAGGAGGAATTGCCAAATGCTACTGTGGAATTGAGGTAAAAATTGAAATAAGTATTGTGTGTGCTTATATATATTTTTGATAAATAATTCAGGTGCTTCAGATACATTTGAAGAATGATCAATATTAAACAATTCACATGAAGAATTATTTTTGACATAGAAGTATTGTGGTGTTGTCAGTATCAGATGGTTTGGATAGTTTTGAACATGGCTCTAAATTCAGATATTTTACATACTTTTGAACATGACGTTATCTTGGCTTATGACGTCAGGAGCACTGTAAAGCATAACTCTGATAGCTGTGACGTCTTTCATTTGTTTCAGGATTTCGACCACTCCTATCCTGAATTTCCTTTTCAATTAACCCCCCGCAATCATTCTGCATTTCCTTTAAAATTTCCCACCAGGTCCATCTTGAATTTTTCAGTGTCGTACCACCACCATCTTTAATTTTTGAATTCTCACCAATGTGATCTAAGGTTTTTGAATTTACCACCATCGCCAACCTGGATTTCAGAAACTGCAGTCTGACTAGATCCTTATCAACACAGGGCTGGAATGCCTATAGCCTACAGACATTTTATTATAAACATCTCTTTCGACCTCTCTCTCTCTCTTTCTCTTTCCCTCTCTCTCTCTCTCTCTCTGTGTATGTATGTATGTATGTGTGTGTGTGGTGTGTGTGTGTGTGTGTGTGTGTGTGTTGTGCGTGCGTGTGTGGGTGTGTGTATGGGTGGCTGCAGCTTTGTTGTAGGAAGGAAGAACTGTTAAAGTTATCGTTGTTGGTGCCGGATGACAAGGTAGCTTGCCAACTTGGGTATGGGTAAGCTACATATTATCATCCTGGATTTAAAAGTGGTGTTGTTGGGTTATCTTAGGTAGATTACTATGGGTGGATACGAAGATGGGAAGTTTGGATTGGGACTGACAGCTGTACTAGCCTTAATTACTAACAATCAGATCAAGGACTTTTACTGTTATGTGTGTGAGGAGGTTGGCACAGGATTCACTTTCAGGATGGTTGTATCCAGGTAGTGTACTAGGTCTCCTGAAAGAAAGGTGACAAACTGAAGCCCTAACTTAAGTTCAGCACGAGGAATGTTGTGCATTGTATCCTATCTACTCGCCAAACATGAGGTGCCTAGAAAACCTACTTTCTCGGATCACTAGACAACAATTTAAGCGAATCGTATTAAAGACGTTTATTAAAAAGTAAATTATTGCAACACTTCGTGAAATACGGATGAGTCACAGGCAAAGGGCTACAGACAATATAAGAAATCTCTTCAGTATAGACAATGCTACATAGTAGAAGCGAAATGACTAATCGTGATGCTGTTCTTGAACTCACTGCTGTAGAACTGGTAGAACTGGGCCGCAGCTAGTCGGGTGCAGCGTTTATGTTCTCTTTGTGTAGAGGACGCTGCCGTTGCATTGTCGTCCTAGAGAGGAGTCGGTCCGTGTACAATTGACTGACGCCTTCTTCACAGCCCTTTATGCTCTAACGTTCCCGACTTCACACCGGAACACCGTGAATATACAGGTCAGGAACATTAATATAAGTGGAGAAGTATTATTCTGTGTCAGTGAGGAAGCTGTGATGGTTGTCGTGGTGGTATGTAGAGGGCGCTCAACAGCGAGGCTGTTAGCATCCATACTCAACTAGCAGAATATAAGTGTGATTATGCTGTATAAAGAAGTTGTATAGGGTAGCATAACTCAAACTGATGTAGATGGTGGCACAGGTGGCTTTAGTGTTATAAAATACATGCTGAGTTAAAGTATCCAGCACAGTGATTGAACAGGATACATGGCCAAATGCAGGTGTTTTTGAGGAATCCAGTTGCTAGTCCATATATGGGTGTGCATCAAAGTAATTGGTTCACTACCCCACTTTCGGCATGGCTACAGGATGTGGGTTATTGATGCACTGTAGGTTGTAGGGAGACATGCAGATCACACGTTGGAGTAAAGCAATGGGGAGTTTGTTGATACAGCATGTTGGTGAATTAGGCGTTTTTGAAACATGTTGGAGTAAAGGATAATGTTCTGCTGTTATGCCATTTGGGTTTAGGAAAATCGTATAGGTAAGTAGTACATTGTAAACATGGTTGATAAACCGTCAAAGGTGCAGTTCGTTGTGGGGATAAATTCAAGTGGATTATAGAATGAGCAACGAGAGATAATTGATGAAAGGTGTTGGTACATTCGATAAAATGAATGGTATTGAGGACTACAGTAATAAATTTAAGTTTATATTTGTCTATAGGTTAAGAGGTGACATCATCAGTGGCAACAGTTCGATGGATTTCACCACTCGTTTGTATAGCGCTCATTGTAATCGAGACATGTAATGGTTGGCAGTAGTATGGTAGGGTGCGAATGATACCAAGGTGTGTCGCTGATGATGTCAATGATGAACGATCGATGACATCACAGGGTACCACCGCCCACCTTCCTCTTCCCCTGTCTGACGTATGTCAATAGCCCTGTGTATAAAATGGCATGAAACTAAAAATTTCCTGGAAAATTCAAATTTTGGTGGGAAATTTTAAAAAAGCCCAGTTGTGCTAATTATTTCGTGTAGAATCACGTTCGTTGTCCCATGTATCAACTGATGGGAAATTCTAAAATGCAAGATGGGGCACTCTCATGCTGGGTGACCTGGAATACTGGGCCTAGCTTTATGACATGACAATCCGAGACTTGGAATACTACTGCTGCGTTAGTATGACGTTAGAATGCACGTTGTCGGACATTCATCTTGGTCATTCTTACACAGCACTGTCATGTCAGAATAAAGGTCCAGGAATACTGGGACAGGCTTTGTGACGTTAGAATCCGAGATCTAGGACATTGGCACTGTAATATGATATTGTCTGAGGCAAATTATATTTGTGCATGTTTAGGAATTCCAACCCCAAAGAAAGCAGGTGTTGACAGATGTGAAAATTACCGAACTATCAGTTTAGTAAGTCACAGCTACAAAATAGTAACACGAATTCTTTACAGACGAATGGAAAAACTGGTAGACGCCGACCTCTGGGAAGATCAGTTTGGATTCCGTAGAAACACTGGAACACGTGAGGCAATACTGACCTTACGACTTATCTTAGAAGAAAGATTAAGGAAAGGTAAACCTACGTTTCTAGCATTTGTAGACTTAGAGAAAGCTTTTGACAATGTTGACTGGAATGCTCTCTTTCAAATTCTGAAGGTGGCAGGGGTAAAATACAGGGAGCGAAAGGCTATTTACAATTTGTACAGAAACCATATGGCAGTTATAAGAGTCGAGGGACATCAAAGGGAAGCAGTGGTTGGGAAGGGAGTGAGACAGGGCTGTAGCCTATCCCCGATGTTATTCAATCTGTATATTGAGCAAACGGTAAAGGAAACAAAAGAAAAATACGGAGTAGAAATTAAAATCGATGGAGAAGATATAAAAATATTGAGGTTCGCCGATGACATTGTAATTCTGTCAGAGACAGCAAAGGACTTGGAAGAGCAGTTGAACGGAATGGACAGTGTCTTCAAATGAGGATACAAGATGAACATCACTAAAGCAAAACGAGGATAATGGAATGTAGTCGAATTAAGTCGGGTGATGCTGAGGGAATTAGATTAGGAAATGAGACAATTAAAGTAGTGAAGGAGTTTTGATATTTGGGGAGCAAAATAACTCATGATGGTAGAAGTAGAGAGGATATAAAATGTAGACTACCAATGGCAAGGAAAGCGTTTCTGAAGAAGAGAAATTTGTTAACATCGAGTCAGGAAGTCGTTTCTGAGAGTATTTGTACGGAGTGTAGCCATGTATGGACGTGAAACATGGACGATAAATAGTTTGGACAAGAAGAGAATAGAAACTTTCGAAATGTGGTGCTACAGAAGAATGCTGAAGATTAGATGGGTAGATCACATAACTAATGATGAAGTACTGAATAGAATTGGGGAGAAGAGGAGTTTGTGGCACAACTTGACAAAAAGAAGGGATCGGTTGGCAGGACATGTTCTGAGGCATCAAGGGATCACAAATTTAGCATTGGAGGCGAGCGTGGAGGTTAAAAATCGTAGAGGGAGACCAAGAGCTGAATACACTAAGCAGATCCAGAAGGATGTAGGTTGCAGTAAGTACTGGGAGATGAAGAAGCTTTCATTGGATAGGGTAGTATGGAGAGCTGAATCAAACCAATCTCAGGACTGAAGACCACAACAACAACAACAACAACATGTTTAGGAATGTCTGCTGCACAAAGGCTGTCCTAATTAACATGTTCCACCAAGCTGCTGTTCACTTAGATGTGTATGGTCACTGTTTCACAGTGTACGTTTCTGGTATACTGCTCTGGAGCCGGAATGCTAGGACAGTCTAACAATAACATCAGAATGCAGCTCCGATCTGCTAGGATGTTTATACCAGTGTAGAATTTAGGTATAAGTGCGCAGCTCTGGGCATACTAGCACTATTTCTGTGACGTCAGAATCATAATTCTTGAGGCCCACGAGAGAAAGACAGGCCGTAGCATGTACTTCTCTCATAGCACATGGCACTGCATGCCTTAACAGTGTCAGGGGCCATCTCCAGCGTGAAATGAGTAAACAATTCAGGTGAGTTTAATAATTCTTGAATGTGCCTTTAAATAAATGGTAACTCTCGACAGCACTCGCCAAAGTTAAGATCTTTAATAGGTAACTATTCAGTTACATATTGCTTTTCCATGGGACCTGCACAGAGCTGCACATCCGCAAATTGTGGAATACGAGCCGACTAGTGTGACATCACAAGCGCTTTGTGGGGGCAGTATTTCTTGTGGCCCGAACAAATTTATGGAATATAGACATTGTTCAGGAAGGGACAAAAGATGTGTGTGCAGGTATTGGTGTGTCTGTTAACCTACTTGACACCTTTTCCCAAGCTACTATTCACTCAGGAGTGTATGTTCACTGCTTCTCATAACTCGTAAGTTTGTATCTCTCCACATGCGACTCTATTTAAACAAATACCTTTTCAGGGAGAGATCCCTATTCCTTGTCACAAATTTCTTGATCACCCAATCAGTCGAGAACTCAAGCACCACCCTGTCCTCTGCAACCTCACCAAGAGCCAAATTGCTTTGTTGTCACCCCACCATGCAACAATGACAATTACATTCACAGAGGAAAAACATATATGCTACCAATTCGGGAACCTACTGCAAAAAGGAGTACAGAAGTTTCAATTCACAACGTTAGTATGCTGCTGTGACAGCATCGTTGCCACATATCACATAACTCGAATTACAATGACCGGAAATATGAAATGGAATGGAAATGAGCGTATGGCATTGTGGACTGGGAGTCCCCCAATTGGGGAAGTTCGGCCGCAGAGGGCAAGTACTTATTGCATTCGACTCCACATTGGGCGACTTGCGCGTCGGAGATGGGGATTAAATGATGATGTGGACAACACAACACCCAGTCCCTGAGCGGAGAAAATCTCCTGCCCCAGCCGGGAATCGAACCTGGGCCCCTTGGCGTGGTATTCCACCACGCTGACCACTCAGCTAACGGGAACGGACGGAAACATGAAAAATGCAGGAACGAACCTCCTGTACTTCCAGCAAGCTGACGATATTCCTCAGACCCCATCCTTCCTGCAGCAGACGTTGTCAGACGCTATATCCACCCACATTCCTACCAATACCGTATAACTTTACCGCCCCAACTTCCCATCACAAACCATACTACTCCTCCAAAACCCCCAATGTATGTACCGCTCCTTCTTGCAGACTTATAGCCATGATACGCTCACACGCCACTGGCAAATAAAGAGACATATCAGGAATTTATTAAATGCAAAAAACGCAATAACTGGCGCCAGACAGGCACCAAACTCAACGCTTAACTCCCCATACCTTACTAACTGCTTCTCCTTGGTAACCATCCGTTACCTGACAACCTGAGCGAAGCTAAGCATTTTGCATCCTGTATGTCTAACATCTTCTCCACCACTGAAGACTCACATTTTTGTTATTTACTTTTCCCTACCATCCTTGAGCGTACAAATAACGCTGTCCCATCCCTGGCTCGCAGCTGCCAGTACTTGCATGACATACCATACACAGAATTCAATACACCAATTACAGTAAGTGACCTAAAATAAGTACTCCGTAAGAAAGGCAACACTTCTGCTGGTAGCAAATGCATTACATATCGACACTTCAAAGTGTGCCCCTCCCCTTTCTCAGCACTCTTTCAACCCCTTACACCACTATCAATACTCAACAGTGATAAACATCCAGAATCCTACTATTCCTCAAATACCACAAACCTCCTCCCACCACCCCATCTAAGTCTAATGAGCACAGAAAATATATAATTGGAAGAAACACGAAAGGAATGTGGAGTAGCAGAAATGAGAACAGCGAGAAGCTTAACATCAGGAGTGGTGATTACGAAGTAGATGGAGTTAAAAATTCTGCTACCTAGGCAACAAAATCACCCATTAACGATCATGGCAAGGAGGACATTAATAGCAGACTAGCGCTGGTGAAAAGAACATTCCTGGTCAAGAGAAGTGTACCAGTGATAAACATAGGCTTTAATTTGAGGTTTTGTTTGGGGCACAGCATTGTAAGGTAGTGAAACATGGACTGTGGGAAAACCGGAAAAGAAGAGAATCAAAGCATTTGAGATGTGGTGCTACGTATGAATGTTGAAAATTTGGTGGACCTGATACAGTGAGGAATGAGGAAGTACACTGGAGAATTGGAGAGGAAAGGAATATATGGTAAACACGCACACGGAACAGGGTTCTAGGACATCTGTCCAGAAACCACGGAATAACTTCTATGGTAGTAGAGGGAGCGATAGTTGGTAAAAGCTGTAAAAGAAGACAGAGCCTGGAATACATCCAGCAATTAACTGAGTATGTGTGTTGCAACTGCTGCTTTGAGATGAAGAGGTTGGTGCAGGAGAGGAATTCTTGGTTGGCCACATGAAACCAGTCAGAAGATTGGTGAATCAAATAAAAAAAGGGTTAGGAAATTTAAAAAGGGAAAGTTAGATATAGGGGGAATTAGTCATGTTCCGTAACAAGAGGAACGGGACTTCTGGTCAGGTGAACACAGGGTCATTAGCACAGTATCAAATGGGGGGTAATGCAGGAGTAGGTTCAATTGTGATTAAGAAAATAGAAATGCAGGCAAGCTACAAGAACAGCATGTTGAACGCATTATTGTAGCAAAGATAGACATAAAACCCACACCCACCACAACAGTGCAAGTTTATATCCCAACTAGCTCCCTATATGAATAAGATATTGAAGAAATGTACGATGACATAACAGACATTATTCTGAAACTTTAATGGCGATGGGGCACTGAAATTCGATAGAAAAGGAAAAGTAGTAGGTGAATATGTACTGGCGGAAAGGAGTGAAACGGGAAGGCACCTGGGGGAATTTTGTGCAGAGCATAATTTAATCATCGCAAACTATTGGCTTAAGAATCATTAAAGAAGGTTGTGCACATGGAACAGATTTCTAGTCATGGAAAGTTTCAGACTGATTAGATAATGCTAACACAGATTCCGGTAACAGATTTTAAATTGTAGTACATTTCCAGGGGCACAAGTGGACTCCAACCAGTATTTATTGTTTATGAATAGGGGATTAAAAATTAAGAAATTGTGAAAATGTAGGACATTAAGGAGATAAGAGCTGGATAAGTTGCAAGAACCAGGGTTTTCTGAGTGTTTCAAAAGAAATACTTGGCAACGATTTACAAGAACAAGGGAGAGCAACACAGTAGAAAAGGAATTATTAGTTTTGATGGATGAAATAGTAAAATTAGCAGAAGATCAAAGAGGTAAGGCAGGAAATATTGAATTAAATTGATGAAAGCAGTAAAGTAAAAATGTAGTAAATGAAGCAGGCAAAAGGGAATACAAACGTTGAAAACAGGACGTTTGAAAGGGCTAAACAGAAATAGTTCTAATACAAATGTAAGGATTCAGAAGCAAATATCACTAGGGGATAGACACCTACAGGAAAAAATAAGATGCATTTTGAGGAAAGAGAAGCGCAGTATGAATATCAAGAGCTCAAATGGAAAACTAGTCCCAAGCAGAGTAGGGAAAGATGAAAGATGGAGGGAGTATATAGGGAGTCTTCACAAGGAAATGTAAGAAATACTATAGAAATGGAGGACACATAAATGAAATTGCGATGTGAGATATAATGCAGTAGCAAATATTTGACAGAGCACTGAAAGACCTAATCTGAAAGAAATCTCAGGAGTAGAGGAAATCCTGTCAAAACTTCTGATAGCCCTTGGAGAGCCAGCCATGGCAAAACTCTTCCATCTGATCTGCGAGATGTATGAGATGGGGACAATACTCTCAGACTTCAAGAAGAAAAAAATAATTCAAATTCCAAAGATAGCAGGTGCCGACAGATATGAATATTGCCGACCTATGAGTTTAATATTCCATGGCTGCAAAGTAGTAACATGAATTCTTTACAGGAGAATGGAAAAACTGGTAGAATCGGCCTTGGTGAAGAGAAGTTTGGACTTCAGAGAAATGTAGAAACAAGCAAGGCATTACTGACTCTATGACTTCTCCTAGAAGATAAGTTAAGGAAATTCAAACTTATGTTTATAGTGTTAGTAGACTTAGAGAAAGGTGTTGACAGGACTGAGTGCTGTCTTTGAAATTCTGAAGGGGCATGAAACGGAAGCAGTGGTTGAGGAGGTTTGTAGGTTATCCCCAATGTCATTCAATCTGTACACTGAGCAAGCAGTAAAGTAAACGAAAGAAAATTTGAAGTAGAAATGAAACTCCTGGAAGAAGTTATAAAATCTTTGAGGTTTGCCAATGATATTTTAATTCTGTCAGAGACAACAAAGGACTTAGAAGAGAAGTTGAAGAAAATGGACAGGAGGAGAGAAGATGAACATCAACAAAAACAAAACAAGGGTAATGAAATGTACTCTTATTAAAGCAGGTTATGATGAGAGATTTAGATTACGAAACTGCACATACATTAGTAGATGAGATTTGGATTTGGGCATGAAAATAACTGATGAGGGCCAAAGTAGAGAGGATATAAAATGTAAACTGGCAATGACAAGAAAAGCTTTTCTGAAGAATTCACTATTTTGGCTGCAAAATAACTGATGATGGCCGAAGTAGAGAGGATATAAAAAGCAGATTGTCAACAGCAAGAAAAGCTTTTCTGATGAAGAGAAGAGTATTAACATCGAACTTAGATTTAAGCATCAGGAAGGCATTTTTTAAAGTATTTGTATGGAGAGAAGCCATGTACGGAAGTGAAACGTGGACTGCAGCGGCTCTACACTTTCTCGTCTATACTGTACTGTACTAATGACTACAGACTTTTCTGTTAATGTTTACTAAATAATCTATAAAGAACAATTACGTAATTGTCTCAGTGTTCTATAAAAAATGTAAATGTTTAATAATGTTAAGAAAATCGTCACCTTGTTAACATTTATCTACACGCTATGGTTCTGTATGTAAAAGAAATAGTTCAGAAAATTTTGTTGTTTAGTTCCTGAATAATGACAGTAATGAGATTTAATTTAAAATGGATATAGTCACTAACCAGGTAATTTCCGAACTACAGCACTGTGTTTTGACCACGACATAGCTAACAAATATGCTATCACAATCCTAAGACACCGCACAGTGTACAATGACCGTTGTTATTTCACTCATTTCACAGTAGTACCACTTCTTACCTACTCACTGATTTCTTCTTCAAAGCCCCACTTTACTGGGACAATGCTGGAACCACAGTTTATACAGGCACAATTATTCGTCAAAAGTTACCACCTAGAAACCTGAAAACCTTGGGCTTCCTATGTGATTTTCTTAGTAAGAAAGTTTTGCAGCGTTTCATTTTAGATTTACTGTTGAAGCTCTTTGATAGAAACAGTACTTTGTTGTACAAAACAAGCTTAAACTCAGAAGCTTTCAAGAAGAGTCTTATCTGTACAAACCATACGTTTTTAAATTCAGCTGTGAGATCATAAAATATCTATACTTTACAGTAAAGCCTGGTTACTTCATTTCGTAGTGGCTAGATATTAATTACTTTCCTGTCCGTTTTCTACTGCTATTACGAATGCTAGAGAAAAATTACTTACAATTCAGCTTCATCTAGTGCTGTTTCTGTAATGTGATGCACAATTATGTTAATGTGAACAACTTTAATTCTGTATAGATGCATACACTGACTGTATGAAAATATGGTAGGAAATATTGTAATGGCAGAAATGTATACTATTTAAATAATGTCTTGTACCACATCTAGTTATCCCAGTATATATACTTTGAGTAAATTACAGCTTTTTACTAAAGGTATAAACTAAAATCATGTTATGCAAACTTTCAATTATATAGCAAAAATATTCATTTGTTGTTAAGACTGCTAGTTTCAATTTAGTTTCTATCCGGAAAATCTAGAAACTGCCATTTTCCTGCCATGCAGTAATACCAGTAAAGTTTGAGTACAAAAATTAATGGAGCGTTTCTTATTAAATAGCTCTGTAAAGAATCTGTACAATTTATCCACTGATGCACTCTAGTCAACACAAATGACTTTTCTCCTCTATTCAAAGTTCAGGATTTCTTATTTAAACATTTTAGAGACGTTAATGTTTGCCGAGAAACCTTTACATACTTACCAGTAATTGTACTTAAGGCGGCCACTAAATAACAAAAGATGTATCCTATTACTTCACATTTTTCAAAGAACGATTATTAGCAAAAAGAAATCCGCCTTTAGAGATAAACAGAACTTAAGTTTCTTGTCTTGATTGCTGACGTGTTATTTGACTGTACCTTTTAGCAATGGGTCGGCCTCAGTGGACGAGCGGTTCTAGGCGCTTCAGTGAGGAACCGCGCGACCGCTACGGTCGCAGGTTCGAATCCTGCCTCGGGAATGGGTGTGTGTGAAGTCCTTAGGTTAGTTAGGTTTAAGTAGTTCTAAGTTCTATGGGACTGATGACCTCAGATGTTAAGTCCCACAGTGCTCAGAGCCATTTGAACCATTTTTTTTTTTTTTTTTTTTTTAGCAGTGCTCACGTAACGATGAAGATTGAACATAAGTCTGCTCGATGTGGAAACCATAAATGTTTTGCTCTTATTCCTCTCGGTGTAACAGCTTTACCATTTATATTCCTTTTGAAGTATTCTTATGCAAACGTCCGTTTCTGGCTGGTAAGTATTATTTATAGAGCAATGACGCCTTCACCACCTCCTTGTTCTCTCGACTGGTAATATTCCATGCATACAAAAGCCCGCTCCTGCGTAGTTACTCTTTACACAACTACAAGCATTGAATTTCACTTCACCAGCAAACAATTACTTTTATCAATGATTTGGTAGACACCGAGTTTTTCTATGCAGTCTTTTGCGCTTTCAGACTGATCTTACCGTAGGTCTGTTCAAACTATGGATGTACAGAGAAATGATCTTACCGCAGTCATGCCGTAGTAGTAACCTATTTCACTTTCCTTCCAGCTACAGTAGCGCGAGCTTCTCATTTTCGGCGCGCTCCGCATTATTGCTAAGCTCATACCAACTGTAAAACATATATATTGTGATGAAAAGTAGCCGGACACCTGGCTGAAAATTACATATGTTCGTGGCGTTCTCCATGAGTAATGCTGGAATTCAATATGCTGTTGGCACACCCTTAGCCTTGATGACAGCTTCCACTCTCGCAGGTATACGTTCAACCTGGTGCTGGAAGGTTTTTTGGCGAATGGCAGCCCATTCTTCACGCAGTGCTGCACTGAGGAGAGGTCTCGATGTCGTTCGGTAAAGGCCTGGCACGATGCCGGCGTTCCAAAACATCCCAAATCTGTTCAATAGGATTCAGGTCAGGACTCTGTGCTGGAAAGTCCATTACAGGGATATTATTGTCGAGTAACCACTCCACCACAGCCGTGTATTCCGAACAGGTGCTCCATCGTCTTGAAAGATGCAATCGCCATCCCCGAATTGCTCTTTAACAGTGGGAAACAAGAAGGTGCTTAAAACATCAATGTAGGCCTGTAATGTGATAGCGTCACGCAAAATAGCAAGGGGTGCAAGCCCCTTCCATGAAAAACACGATGACACCGTAACACCACCGCCTCCGAATTTTACCGTCGGCACTACACACGCTGGCAGATGACGTTGACCGGGCACTCGCCATACCCGCATCCTGCCATGGGATCGCCACATTGTGTACCGTGACTCGTCACTCCACACAACGTTTTTCCACTGTTCAACCGTCCAATGCTTACGCTCCTTACACCAATCAAGGCGTCGTTTCGCATTTATCGGCGCGATGTGTGGCTTATGAGCAGCCGCTCGACAATGAATTCCGAGTTTTCTCACCTCCCACCTAACTGTCGTAGTACTTGAAGTGGATCCTGATGCGGTTTGGAATTCTCGTGTTATGGTCCGGATAAATGTCTGCCTATTACACTTTACGACCCTCTTCAACTGTCGGCGTTCTCTGTCAGTCAGCAGACGAGGTCGGCCTGTACGCTTTTGTGCTGTACGTGTCCATTCACGTTACCACTTCACTATCACATCGGAAACAGTGGGCCTAGGGATGATTAGGCGCGTGGAAATCTCGAGTACAAACGTATGACACTAGTGACACCCAATCATCTGACCATGTTCGAAGTCCGTGAGTTCCCCGGAGAGACCCATTCTGTTCTCTCACTATGTCTAATGACTACTGAGATTGCTAATACGGAGTACCTGGCAGTAGGTGGCAGCACAATGCACCTTATATGAAAAACGTATTTTTCTGGAGGTGTGCGGAGTCACCTAACGTTACCGCTGGATATATTTCATAAACCACATCAAATACTGACGAACCGATTCCACAGACCGAACGTGAGGAGAGGGGCTAGTGTAATTGTTTAATACAAACCATAAAAAAATGCACGGAAGTATGTTTTTTAACTCAAACCTATGTTTTTTTTAAATCGAACTACGTTAGTTTTGTTAGCACATCTGAACATATAAACAAATATGTAATCAGTGCCGTTTGTTGCATTGTAAAATGTTAATTACATCCGGAGATATTGTAACCTAAAGTTGACGCTTGAAACCTCCGACGTTCAGTTGCGTGGAGGACGTGGAGGACTCATTTTGGCCAGCCCGTTCTCCTAATCTTACACCTCTGGACTTCTTTCTGTGGGGTAAGTTAAAGGAGAATGTGTACCGTGATGTGCCTACAACCCCAGAGGATATGAAACAACGTATTGTGGCAGCCTGCGGCGACATTACACCAGATGTACTGCGGCGTTTAGGACATTCATTACGCCAGAGATTGCAATTGTGTGCAGCAAATGATGGCCACTACATTGAACATCTATTAGCCTGACATGTCGGGACACACTCTATTCCACTCCGTAATTGAAAACGGAAACCACGTGTGTACGTGTACCTCACCCCTCATGGTAATGTACATGTGCGTCAGTGAAAAAGACCAACAAAAAGGTGTTAGCATGTGGACGTAATGTGCTGTTCGAGTCTCTACTGTACCTAAGTTCCATCCCCGTTCCCTTTGGATCCCTACGTAATTCGGTGCTCTCCGATACACACGATCGAGCAGCGGAGGAGTGGTACTCAAGCGACAACTTTTGGTTACAATATCTCCGGATGTAATTAACATTTTACAATGCAACAAACGGCACTGTTTGCGTATTTGTTTATATGTTCAGATGTGCTAACAAAACTAACAGGATTCTATTGAAAAAAACGTAGGTTTGTGTTAAAAAACATACTTCCGTGCAATTTTTTATGGTTTGTATTAACCAATTGCACTAGCCCCTCTCCTCACGTTCGGTCTGTGGAATCGATTCGTCAGTATTTGATGTGGTTTACGAAATATATCCAGCGATAATGTTAGGTGACTCACCCTGTATATAAACACTTGGTAGCTATGTCTACAGCAATGTACACACAAGTTAAAGTCACTATAACTTCACAAAATTACAGAAAACATTTTCTAAGAAACTTCTTGTCGTATGAAGGGAAAAAAAAATAAAAATGTTTTCAGAAATATTCGTATTACCGGTAGAGCATGATGAACAGTTTGGACCAGGACCGGCCACGGCGTGCCAAATATCACACGTGCAGTGTGCGTAGGCCGCCTGTGAGTCAAGGCGCGGAATGTCACTCGGCTTTGCTCACTACTTCTCTGAAATACCCGGACGCGCGCAACATTTCATTCAGCATTGCGGTGCGAAATTCTGCGGTCGGCAAAACGCTCTGAGTTCGGCAGAATCATGACGTCACCGCTGTTTACCCTTCGCTGTTTGTTCGTGGTATGAAGGGCGTTCACAGCTCCACTGGCATTTTGCGCAAAAAGAGACAATCTAGCCATCTGTCGCCACAATCCTTCAAAATACAATGGATTGATCGAAGAGAGGGATGAGAATTCTCAGTTCCCATTGTGACGCTACAACGCAGTCCTTGCTATGAATTTTTTCGCTTACTTAACACATGAAACTGTTTGTATACGATGTACTGTCTAGTGTAAATATGTATTGTAAATACTATGTTTAAATTATGTAATATTTAACACTGGCAAGTCAGGGCATATTTAGTTAACACTGAAGTCAGAGAGATCGTTTTGTCGCGCCTCTGGGCGCGGGAGCGCGCCAGCGGGCAGTAGTAGCAGTGACGCCGTGCTCGGAGTAAGACGTACAGTCCGGTGCTGCTAGTCCTAGCTGTGTCACATCTAACGGCTAGTGTGTGAATCTAAGTACGACGGGAAAGTAATGGTCGGTATATCTGGAAGCATGGCCGGGCAAGTTATTATGGATTAATGGGCATAATGCTGGAGAAACGAGGGCTTAAATGTGAAACACTGTGGGCCCAAGTCGCAACAGTAACAGCCCGATGCCACATTGTGTCGCTGCCGTGGACTTCCGTCGATCCACCGACAACGAAGGAAGTAAGATCTACGTAATTTTCGTAGGATAAAATTGTAGAAGGTTTGCCAGTGACTGTGTTTTTCTCTGAAGTTGAACAATTAATAACAAGCACTTTATAATCGAAACGTTGCAGTTACATTCCACCCAACAATAACCCCAAGTAGGTTCCTTCCAATCCTTACCTTATTGAACCGAGTGTGTCACGCCATTATCAAGAGAAAATATGTTAATTATCAAATTATTTGCACAGACGGCGAAGAGTAAATTTCAGACTGGTTATCGTAGTTAATTGTTGCACTTAATAAGCTTACACCAACCGTAGTAACTTAATAATAGACTGAAGTAATAAAGTTGATTATTAAGATTTATTTCAGTGCATATTCAGCTAAAGTTAATTCAAGGATATTTCATGAAACTATAAAGCTTATTCCACCTGACAATCCCGCAATTAATGAATTATTATCATTCAAAACATAGTTAATCAATTATTGGCAATATATTTCATTATCAGTAGATTAAACTGTTCAGAGTACCTAATTTTAAAGACAGAATGACAGTCAATTATTCAAAATCTCGATAGATAATTATTTGTGTTGTCAGCATTGCACTTAGCTGACAAATTATGAACAAAATAAGTGTAGTTAGACTGTTATGACATTCTTCAGGTTTTGGCGGCGCAAAGACTGTTCCATTAAGTTTCGGGTGTGCAACCGCAAGAAATCTCCTTCTTCTTCTAATATTTCGGCTGTATAGCTTTCAGCCATCTTCAGAGTGAGCCGCAAGACTGCCGCTCCAGTGCTCGCTTCGGTACACGAGTATAAAGGGACGAAGCGAGCACTGGAGCGGCAGTCTTGTGGCTCACTCTGAAGATGGCTGAACGTTATACAGCCGAAATATTAGAAGAAGAAGGAGATTTCTTGCGGCTGCACACCCGAAACTTAATGGAACTGTTATGACATTGTTTTATATGGCTACTGAGCCTGACACAGCACTTACGTAAAAGTCCCTGTTCCACCTGCTGCGCTACCAACAGGTAAGCTTTATTTTTGACACAATTATTCAAGTACTTAACAGTACTGTCGCTCATCAGTTGAGCTGGCGACCGATTTTTTAATTGCTTTTACAGCTTAATCATTTCTTTCGGCAAAATTTCCAATGGCAAAATTTATTTCCAAATTATTTCCATTAATTCATTTACCGATCGTTATTGAATGAAATTACTCATTCAATAACCATCAAGTTATAACGTCTCCTGTTTCCCGCGGAATCATCATTATTTACTTCGGATTCGGATGCCTTATCCCGACGCGGGTCAAAATTCACGGTCATTGTCAACTTGTAATTTCGCAAATCCCGGGAAGCAGGGGGGTGTTATACCATAAGCGACAGGTACCGTTTATTTGATATGAAACGACATTATAGTACCACGCAAAGAGAATTTAAACATTTAGATGCCAACAAAAGCGCAAAATGTAACAGCGATCGACAGACGAGATTCATTCATTGATCTTTACGTTTGTGCTAAATTTGCACGAATGGAGCACTTGATGAAATAGGTGGTACGAATAGGAAAATTTCTGAAGTTGCATTTTCATTTGCAACAGTTTTCAATTGGACTGAACGAAGAGCATAGAGACTTTATATATTACTGCAAAGTCAAGGGACATTCCTAGATGATATCCCAATTTGAAACTCGCTATAGTTGAATTTATGAAGGAAACATAAAATAGTACGTATGGAACGGATTTCAGACTTGGCATTTTTAAGTGGGCTGGGCTGCACTCTGCCCACAGTACAAAATTGCAAAAATGTTCAAATCTGTGTGAATTCCTAAGGGTCCAAACTTCTTAAGCCATCGGTCGCTAATCTTACACGCTACTTAAACTAACTTATGCTAAGAACAACACACATCCTGCTCGAGGGAGGACTCGAACCTCCGGCAGTCGGAGCAGT
Source organism: Schistocerca serialis cubense (assembly GCF_023864345.2). Classification (NCBI taxonomy): domain Eukaryota; kingdom Metazoa; phylum Arthropoda; class Insecta; order Orthoptera; family Acrididae; genus Schistocerca; species Schistocerca serialis. The sequence goes on from NC_064646.1 coordinate 1,295,952, forward strand.
CCGTGACATGACGCCTCAAACCGCGCGGCCACTCCGCGCGGCTACAACACTACAAGGTAACTTCATTCTTAATTTATAGGGATGCATCTAAAAATAAAATCGCGTTGTATAGAGGACATATTTTGACAAAGACAGTCGCCGGCCGCTGTGGCCGAGCGGTTCTAGGCACTTCAGTGTGGAACCGCGTGGCTGCTACGGTCGCAGGTTCGAATCCTGCCTCGGGCATGGGTGTGTGTCATGTCATTACGTTAGTTAGGTTTAAGTAGTTCTAAGTCTAGGGGACTGATGACCTCAGATGTTAAGTCCCATAGTGCTCAGAGCCATTTGAACCATTTTTGACAAAGACAGTCAGTTTGCCTAAGCTCACTGGCTTTTAAGAAACCGCGACGTTTGAAGAATTCGTCGTGGCCTTTTAAGAATTAAAAGGATAGTTTTATAAAGGTTTTGAAGACATCATCAGCCTTACATCACTTATCGAATCGATTTCCAAACAGTTTGCCGTTTCAATTGAAAGAGCCCCTGTGCATGTGCAGACGTAATTGACTGACCAGTGAGGTAATTCCAATTTCAATAACAAATATTTTTACGTTAAAACTGTCGAGGACGTCTGCATCGCTTTCCTCAGGTAGATTTTCCAAGACTCCATAGTCAGGTTACAAAAATGCTACAATATTTCGATCGACATACTTGTCCGAAAGCCCTTTTTTGGATTTTGAAACTGTGTAAGTCACAATTACTTGTCAACTTGAGTGTGAAACTCTGTGAAATTGTCTGCGTCTCTCTGTATGCCGACAGTCTGTACCAGATAAAGCTCACGTCTTTAGTGGACCAAAAATAATTAATTAATTAAAACTTGTTTTCTATGATCTATGTTTTTGAGAAACGTGAAACAAAACCATATCGTATGTGATGCGACTGCACCGCCATTTAAATGCGGTGATTTCGCTGTTTCCCCCATTCGCCCTCCTCGAGCACCGACAAGGAGGCGTGGCGGTGGGGAAATGTGAAGCAAGTTGAGCGCTTTGGCACTCGGTGCCACCATCCGAAATCCTGGCCGCTCTAGGTTCGGACGAAAAGTGAATAGAAGATTTTGAGATATGGTGCCACAGAAGAATACTGGACATGAGATGGGTAGATCACGTAACTAATTAGGAGGTACTAATTAGAATCGGGGAGTGAGAAACTTTGTAGCACATCATGATTAGAAAAGGGGTTCGGTTGTTAGGACACATTCTGGGACATCAAGGGAGCACCAGGGAGGGGGGGGGGGGTGGGGACAAAAATCGTAGAGGGGGACCAAGAAATGAATACAGTAACCAGATCCAGAAATATGTACGTTTCAGTAGTTATTCGGTGAAGAGGCTTGCACAAGATAGTGTGGTATTGTGAGCTGCATCAAACCAGACTTGGGATTGAAGACCACAACAACACCAGTAGCTGCAAAAACGGACTTGAAATATCTTATACGATCAAACCAGGCAGCCCTCAGCGTTTGGATTAGGTGCAAAGGACTGGATAAGTAGAACTGTTTGACATAAAATTCACATTTATCTATTAGCTGTCGTCTTACTTTGGACACAACTGGTTTCACCTGTCCTACCAGTATCGAGAAACAAAACTATTGCTGCTGTACCACGAGTTACTCCTGACTCGAAACTGCCTGGCACATTAAAGCTGTGTGTCAGACTTGACTGGAGCTCAGGACATTTGCCTTTTGCCTACAAATACTGTTGTGGCCGAGCTACCCGGGCACAGCTCACTACCTACCCACACAGCTTTCTTTCCACCAGTACCTCATCTCCTACTTCAAAACTTCACAAAAGTTCTGCATCATAAATTTATGGACCATCACTTGTGGAAGAAAGGGTAATGCAGAGGAATGGCTTAGCCACAAGCAAGGACCCGGAGGTGTTAAATCAGTGCACACTCCACTACTGAGCGAAAATTAATTCGGAAAGCAATCCTGTCGGTTGTGTCAAAGCTACTTGTTGTCATTTTTCCAGCAGTGTTAGTTCCGTAAGGTATTTTGTGACGTCAGAGAACTGGGACCTGAGCGAGACTACCGGCAGAAGTAAAGATACGAGGGCAGGCATTGGCTGGTGCCTGGATAGCTCAATGCATGTTGTATTTCCCGTCTGTAAATTTATTGTGTGTGCAGTTCCGTTTTCAAAAACTTGAACCAATTACTGTCGTTTATAACAAATTTGAGGAAGTCACTCACATCCGTAACAGTAAAGTCACGTGTTCGCTGTCGTGCAGCTGATGAGAAGTGTTATTTAAAGTTAACCTATTCTCTGGTAATTTTTCCTATTCTGCTGTTTAATATCTCTAGTTAACATCTAAAATCAATGCAGACTATGTATCTGTCTAGAGACAAAATGTTTTTCATGAAATGCAGTAGTTAAAACACAAAACGCACACTAGTACTGTCATCTTCTTTTAAAACCTGCGTATTAAATAAATAACTCGAAAGACGTGTTGATAATGGTAAAACTTTCCGTCAATAATTGCAGTAAGTTGTAGTTCATAGCAATTCAGTACAATAAGATATTTTTAGTTGACAAAGGCAAAGGTTACATGTCCGAGTCCCGGTCCATCAAACATTTTTCATATGCCAACATGTTTCAAATCGACGACACTCGACTGTGAGTGAAAATATATATATTTTTACATTCATGCATACACTGTACATGGTCTGATATGATTTCATTTACTTAATTTTAACATTTAACGTCGTAGTTTGTATGTTACAGGGAACCACGTTTGTATGATGACGTACTGCACTATCACGAACAACAGCTCTTCCTACGTGACAACTTCAGCGCACTGTGTGAGAACCAACAACCACAGGCATCTCAAATGTTCGGCCTCGCCGACGCTCTGTACTCCGTCTACCGTTCCTTCAGATTCAACACTCTACGGGCATTACCTTACACCATAACGAATACAGTAGGTAAGTTTAATAGTAGGACTCACCCCTTATGGTTACGCAATGATGACTGTCGACTGTGTTCAAGAACCTTTGTGAATAACCAGATTTAGATATCCCACGATTTCCAATTTCATGCAACATGATTTCTGGTTTTATGGAGTTCAATGCATATTTTTCGATTAGTTAGCAGTTCTCCAACTGCATTTTGGTCATTAGTCTTCTGACTGGTTTGATGCGGCCCGCCACGCATTCTTCTCCTGAGCTAACCTCTTCATCTCAGGGTAGCATTTGCAACCTACGTCCTCAATTATTTGCTGTATGTATTCCAATCTCTGTCTTCTCTACAGTTTTTGCCCCTCTACAGCTCACTCTAGTACCATGGAAGTCATTCCCTGATGTCTTAACAGATGTCCTATCTTTCTGTCCCTTCTCCTTATCAGTGTTTTCCACATGTTCCTTTCCTCTATGATTCTGGACAGAACGCCCTCATTCCTTACCTTATCAGTCCACCTAATTTTCAACATTCGTCTGTAGCAACACATCTCAAATGCTTCGATTCTCTTCTGTTCCGGTTTTCCCGCAGTCCGTGTTTCACTACTGGATCTACTGCCAACTAACTACCTCATTTCGTGGTATTTTTAACTCCTGCACTACACAGAACGTAAGACAACTTACATGTACAAAATTTTAATGTTTAGAATAAACAAAAATAAATTTTTTTATGTGACAGATGTCACAGTTACACCGTATCCCTGCCAGGAAGGATTGGCCGCTAGCGTCGATCAGGAACGGTGGTCAAACTGCTGAATAGTGAAAGTCGTGTTGTAGACGTTGCTGAAAACGTCGCCAGTTTACATTACTGCGCAACGGTCATCTGCGTGCTAAAGGTGGCCTAACAAAATCAAAACATCCAAGTGTGCACGTATCAGAAACGCCGTTAGGACCTTTCTTAACTGTTGCAGTGAAATCTATAGCCGGGACTAATTCTTACGAGCTGATACACGTCTTTGAGATAGATCTCGATATTGACAAATGAAAGACGAAAGGAAAACCTACTGTAGTGGTAGGGTAAAGAACAAACAAAGTTAGGAAAGCCTGTACGACCGACAGTAATTGATAGCTGGAAGAGAAACAACAAAGAGAACTCTCGGGAGACACCACAGTCAACTTTCACAGAACCGCGAAGTCCTCAGGATAGAAAGAGACGTCAGGTCTGGGACAATAACATACGGTGTACGTTCAAAGTCTCGACAGATATATTGGTGAAGACCCTACGGCCGTTGATAAATAAATTTATTCAAAAGTCCCGATAATGAAGACCTATAATGTGAATGTGGCATCTGTTAGCAAGAACTGTGTAAAAATATAACTTACCAAAAGTGAGGCTGCAAACCAGTGGGAAGGTCAAAAAGTTTTCAAAAGGAGTAATTGTGGCCTGCATACTGCCTAACATATTGTCAGCAAACAAGGAGTAGTTAGAGGTGTCGGTATCTCATGAAGTGAAGATGTTGGTTGTACTATAAAGTTACAAAAGTACACAGGTTTTCAAAGCGAGTTATGCAAAATGGAGAAAATGCTCTGGAAACACCAAACGTGTGTATTAAAAGTTGATGCTCAAAATTTAGCTGTATTTGTATACATCTATGGAAACAAGTGTTTTGTAGAATCTTTTACACCTGCTGTGAGACGATCTTTCAAACGGCTATGCTACAGCCACATTAGCTGCCAATGCAAAAGTGGACAAGGTGCGAAAGACATGGTGGACAACACATATCATAGACATACTCGTTTCCATCCATTGTATGTATTTGCTGCCAAGAAGACCATTTAGTGAAAGACAGAAGATCCCATCAATAGGAAGAAAATACAAGAAGGAGTATAAGAACCTTATAACGAAGCAAGTAATTTAAAATTTCTATAACTGTCTCTATACTGTATACCATTCATTACGGCAGAATGTCCTAAAAAATACGGCTATGGTGATGTGAAGCATACATAACACGGAAGTATTTCCTTTACTGAAGAGTACAGTTAAATCAGACCGGGTAGTGAACATAAACCAACGAGGGCAACTCATCGCAGTTCATGACACAACATGAAACGAAACAATGGTAATCTGTAACGTGATAACACCAACAACTGGAATGTATATCGCTCAACACACGTACCAAGTCAGCAACTAAACACAGCTAATAACGCAAAACTACAATAGCCCTTAACCTCACAGGCTAAATGTCTCTAAGAGGCAATCCATAGACGGTAACAGATTCGTGGGCGGTGTTCAAAAATGGTTCAAATGGCTCTGAGCATTATGGGACTTAACATCTGAGGTCATCAGTTCCCTATTACTTAGAATTACTTAAACCTAACTAACCGAAGGACATCACACACATCCATGCCCGAGGCGGGATTCGAACCTGCGACCGTAGCGGTCACGCGGTTCCAGACTGAAGCGCCTGGAACCGCTCGGCCACTCCGGCCGGCCCGTGGGCGGTGTCTTCGACTTAACATTGACTGCAATGGAACATATATAGTTAACGGGCGGTGAAAATATACAACTTCAAGAAATCACGAGAAGCATAAAATATTAGAAAAACAAGTTAATGCTTAAACTGTTAAAGAGAGATCCACGATATGTAGTATCCAACAAAGAAAGTTGTCCACAACAATTACACCAAAACCAAGCAAATATCGCAGCAGTCTCGGAAGCATTGTTTAAGCCTGCGTTGTTGAAAGTAAGGGCAGAATGGATGAAAAGGGCTGGAATAGCGAATCTTGTCGAGAGCAATCTTACATACACAAGTCTGCCTGTGCAATATTACCTGACGTAGAGCTTTAAGTTGTAGCAGCTACAGTTTATCCACACGTAAAGAGTTACTGCCCACCTAGAAACAAAGACAGAACATGGGAAAATCGAGATGAGCATGTCGGTGGACCATCACCCCAGGGTCTGGATGGCCAGTGGACGGGTGGGTGGGCATCCAGAAGGCATCTGATGAGACACCATAGAAATAGCTTTTAGAAACAAAGCATTTATTATCCAGAATACATCAGCTGATGTGTCATTGCTCCACACAGTTGGTGTTCGAGGGGTGTTGGTGGCACCTGCCCCATTGAGGTTGGCGCTGTCCGGTATGTGGCTCGCAGGTGGCAGGAGGGGGGGGGGGGGGAAGGAGGGGAGTCAGCATCAACAGCGCCGCAAGGCCGCTGACAGTACAGAGCTAAGCTGCTGTTTCACCCACACTAACCTGTGGCTCCTAGCAGCCGTGGAAGAAGGCGTTCAGGGCGTGTATGATATCGATATCGACTATGAACAACAGAAGCAGACATCATCAGTGAACTTTGCCAGTAGGGGGTCTGTACTGGTATGAGGACAAAGGGCCCAGTGTATTTATCCCGCTAGCCCTGGCTCATCTTATGTAAAGTAACAGATACTTGGGCATTCGCTTTTCTTATTTAGGACATAATTAATGGGTAATAATTGTCATTTAACTAGAATTAATCATCTTTAACTGTCACTATAGTAACCATAATTTATAGCCGAGATTATTGACAAGTATTGCACTTGCACCCATATTTACCTACGTGTCAGCGTAAAGATGATAATAAACGAAAAGTACCAGTCTGCTTTTATTCTACAATATTACTTTTATTGTTAACCGGTTTTCGGCTTACAAACCATCTTCAGACATTTACTGAGTATTATCACCTATGAAGTTAAAAAGTTTGCGAACAACATTGGAAGATAAGTAACATATCTAGAATGAATAGAGACATACAGTAAGTAACATCTTTGCAATGAAAAAGTAAAAATTGAACAGTACATAAATAACAATGGAGAAGACAGGAAAACCCTTAGCACAAAATAGGAATAGAATGCCTACATAACAGTTTCTATTAATAAACAAAACTAATAAAATAAAATAAAATTAGTACTAGACAAGGCTACATCAGGAGGTATGAAACGTGGAGAGTGATACACAAACCAATTAAAAGAAGAGACAATTATCAATGTAACTACAGAATACATATGGAACTTAAGCAATATCAATTTCTTTTAACTGGTACTTGTATTACTGTCCATGTTTAATACCCCTTGTAATTGTCTCACCAAATACTATTCATATTTTACTTTGCTCATTTATTTAATGAAAACTGTTACACAGCCACTGCTTTGATTATAATGTTAATGTTAAAATGCAGTACCACCACACTCTCAAACTGCATGTTCCCTCTATCACCTCCATTTTCCTGCATTTATTTATTTCTGTTTATCTTATTGATATTGCTTAAGAGCGGCGCGTCTCGTCACAGGGTTATTTGGTAAACGTGATAACGTTACGGACATGTTTAGCAAACTCAAGGGGCAGACTCTGCAAGAGAGGCGCTCTGCATCGCGGTGTAGCTTGCTGTCCAGGTTTCGAGAGGGTGCATTTCTGGATGAGGTATCGAATATATTGGTTCCCCCTACTTATACCTCCCGAGGAGATCACGAATGTAAAATTAGAGAGATTCGAGCGCGCACGGAGGCTTTCCGGCAGTCGCTCTACCCGCGAACCAAACGCGACTGGAACAGGAAAAGGAGGTAATGACAGTGGCACGTAATGTACCCTCCGCCACACACCGTTGGGTGGCTTGCGGAGTGTAAATGTAGATGAATTACAGTAATAATAATTCAAACCAATTCAAGAAATAAGAACTTAAAATATTGGCCTTTTTATAATTTTTAAATTAGTTCGTTGTTTATGTGTTTATTCAATACATTAGGCATGCCCTCAAAACAATGAAACTTAGCCCAAGAATACAATATGTATTAAACATGAAAGAGAAAATTTCCTGCGTGGAACCTGTTAATCAAAAGCCTCTTGGCCGGCAACAAAATTTCATTTACAATACCAGTCACGTAACATAAAATACTCAGCATGAGCACAGACAACCATGACGCGCTACTGCAAACAAAGAGCAAGCCGCGCTAGGAAATGCTAGAGAACCGTGCACACGGCTTCACGGAAGCCAGACCCACGCGGCGAGAAGCCGCCGACACGAAACACTCCCTCAGCAACTTAGTACCTGCTGTTAACAGTAGGAGAGATAAGTGTCTGACTAGATTATACTACAAGTGAATTTGTGGTTTAATCATGGTTGCACTAACGGAGCGTTTCCAATAACTCGAACCGCCATAGGAAATAAGCTTCGCGCCGGCCGAGGTGGCCGAGCGGTTCTAGGCGGTACAGTCTGGAAAGGCGCGACCGCTTCTGTCGCAGGTTGGAATCCTGCCTCGGGCATGGATGTGTGTGATGTCCTTAGGTTAGTTAGGTTTAAGTAGTTCTAAGTTCTAGGGGACTGATGACCTCAGAAGTAAAGTCCCGTAGTGCTCAGAGCGATTTGAACCATTTGAGCCAGTAAGCTTCGCCAAGGGAACTACAGAAAGGAATCTGTAGTTTCTTCCAGGAAGACATGCAAATAACAACTCGCTAGGCTCTTACCATAAACTAGAGCTAATAACATGCTTAAAAGGGCTGGAAAATAGTGATACCAGAGCTCACCAGCGTCTAAAACACAGTGACAACAAATACTGAAACATAGAAACAGCTGTTTTTATACTGCACAAGAATTTTTAAACAAACAATTTTTTTTAATCAGATAAGGCTTAAGGTCCTGATACAGCTGTGCGTGGAAACTGGGCACACTACAAAACCTTTACAACATTAACCATGGCATGGTTTTTTGAGAGAAAAGGCTGGCCACTAGATTAAGACAAGTTACTTCAAAATCACACAGAGCAGACAGGACAATACGCTATTCCAAAAATCACAAATCCAAGTAACAAGGCGTGCATGACGACCCAATGAATATAAACACTAACATCTGTTCAAAGAGCTTGCGGAGCAGGAAATCGGTTCGAAGAGTTGAACAACTAGCTGCGCACAACATAAGCGAGTCAGACCTTTGCGCCGGCCGGAGTGACCGAGCGGTTCTAGGCGCTACAGTCGGGAACCGCGCGACCGCTGCGGTCGCAGGTTGGAATCCTGCCTCGGGCATGGATGTGTGTGATGTTCTTAGGTTAGTTAGGTTTAAGTAGTTCTAAATTCTATGGGACTGATGACTATAGAAGTTAAGTCCCACAGTGCTCAGAGCCATTTGAACCATTCAGACCTCTGCCCTCTGCCCGCTCCTGGCGAAGAACAGCGAACGATGACTGGGAATGGACGCCGTGCCGATCAGCAACGTGTGTCCATTGCTTCATGCACAGGCGCTGGCCCCGGCTCCACACTGTGCGGAAACCACCCACCATCTGCCAGCGCCGCAGTCTTTGGAGGTGTCTCTCTTTCTAGACGCAACCCTAGCGGCTGCTTATGAATACCAGGTAAGGCAGTGATAACCGTACGAGGGAGTAATCCGTGTCCTCTTGTGAGACGCCAGCTAAAAGTTGTCGACAGTGAAATGAGTCGCCAAGGCTCGACTTTATTTAAACTTATCCACATCCCGATCAACTAAAAGCAGCCGTGGACAAAATGCGCCTTCAGCGTATCCTCCTACAGTTTCTCGAATGGTGTGTGGAAAGATCGTATCTTGCTAAAACCTTCATATTACCCCCGATTTCCTTGTTTCGCAAGGCATATGTGAAAGGCAGCAGAGGGTCAAGTAGGTAAAAAGACGAGGGCTAGTAGAAATCCTTGAGTAACAGAAGAGATATTTAATACAAACGTTTCAAATATCAGATCGACACGAAGTGCAAAATGACTAAGCAGGGATGGCTAGAGGACAAATGTAAGGATGTAGAGGCACATATCACTAAGGGTAAGATAGATACTGCCTACAGGAAAGTTAAAGAGACCTTTGAAGAAAAGAGAAAAAGAAACTTCCTGGCAGATTAAAACTGTGTGCTCGATCGAGACTCGAACTCGGAACCTTTGCCTTTCGCGGGCAAGTGCTCTACCAACTGAGCTACCGAAGCACGACTCACGCCCGGTACTCACAGCTTTACTTCTGCCAGTACCTCGTCTCCTACCTTCCAAACTTTACAGAAGCTCTCCTGCGAACCTTGCAGAACTAGCACTCCTGAAAGAAAGGATATAGGAGACGAGGTACTGGCAGAAGTAAAGCTGTGAGTACCGGGCGTGAGTCGTGCTTCGGTAGCTCAGTTGGGCAGTCTGCCTTCGGCAGGGCAACAGAGCGGACGCGTACGTGTTGACTTCGTGCGGCGCGCGAGCTCGCCTTGTTTACTTTCCGACGGCCGTTGCTTAAGTGCCGGCTTACCTTGTACGATCCATGGCGAACCGTTACCGTAAATCAACACTCCGATTTACTTTCTGCAACGATTATGCCCGACCCAAAGCACTTGAGGTGGAGCGTTTTCTGCGAGAGGAAGTGAAGATCCCGGCGACCGATATTATAGGCATACATTTGTCCATCGTGAGCAGCACGGTCTATGTGAAAATCATTAACGACGTGGCGTTCGAACGCATACTACGTGAGACCAAACAGGGGCTCCGCTTCTGTCACGCTGATGGCAATGTGGGAGAGGTAACCGTCGACCACGCAGGCTTAGGTATGCGAACGATACGCATTTTCGAATTGCCATTCGAACTTCCAGCTGAGGAAGTCGTCGCGGCACTACGCCCATACGGCACAGTCCACGGCCACACTGCGGAGAAGTGGACACAGTTTCGGACGTATCCTGTCCTAAACGGGGTCCGACAGGTCACCATAGATCTCCGAAGCCACGTCCCGTCCTACTTACAGATCGGCGGATGCCGTGCCATAATTATATACGATGGCCAGCCTCGGACCTGTTCCGGGTGCGGCAAAGAAGGCCACCTTAGATCCGAATGCCTACAACGGCGTATTACGCAACTTCCAGCTGCCGAAAAACCACCCACGTCGCAACCTACAGTGCTACCGGTGACCTATGCCGCTGCTCTGGCTTCTCCTACCACTTTGCAACGTCGCCCGGTCACCACAAACGACGCCACCAACGAGCCCGACCAGACACTGACGGAGAGCGCCTCGGACGACCCGCCGCCTCGGCCGGCCATTGACGCCGCTCCGAAGATGCCGACGCAACCAGACGCTGACCCTGATCTCGGAAACACGATGGAGATCGACTCGCTCATCGTACCTACAGCGGCCTTTCTGCCAGAACGACGTGACTCCCTTCCGTCGTCGGACACGGAGGGTCGCACAAGGAAACAACGTTCCCCGAAACGTCGCAAGCGAAGACGTCGCACCGTTTCCGGCCAAGAGGAGACGTTACAAGTCGAGGAGGACGTACCCGTGGACCAGCACGAAGCCTCAGAACCCGCTACTGCTGACGAAGACGTCATGAGCGCGGAGACATCTATCGGTGTGCCTGCGCCCCGTGCTGACGCTGAACTAAATCATGAACGTCTCACAGGCGACACGACACCACGCACAATTACAACACCTTCTGAAGACAAAATGGACGATACACCAGTTTCCGCTTCCACGGCGTGGCACGAGGAGGAGGTCACGGAGCAGGAGCCGTTACGGGACCCTGCGCCGTCACGGCCGCACCACTAATCATACTCTCCCCAGACTCCCCTGCGGCCCAGCGGGATAACGTTCCGCTGCGACGCCCACACCCTTGCGCGGGCGGCGGAGTGGACCAGCCACCAGCAATCCGACACCAGGCCTACCGGATAGCAACCATCAACACCAACAACATCCGTTCCAGGGTGAAAATCCGCCTTATGCAGGAGATGTTCTGGGCTTCGGATATTGATTTCGCCCTTCTGCAGGAAGTTCACTTGGCTAGTCTTCCGGATATTAATGGCTATACCGCCCACGCCTCCGCGAGTGATCCTATGGGCCGCGGGGTGGCCATCTACGTCCGCCACGGGATTTCTGTGACCGATGTCGCCTTCCTTCCATCAGCTCGGGGCATGGCACTCACTGCCATGGGGACACGCATCATTAATGTCTACGCTCCCTCAGGCACCGAACGACGGCATGAAAGAGCCCAGTTTTATTCCGAGGTAATCGCTCCCCTGTTTTTAGGGCGTTATGACCATTGCCTACTAGGAGGTGACTTTAACAGCGTTCTGCATCCTAAAGATCAGATTCCCCACTATACTACATGCCAGGAGCTACGTATAGTGGTGCGAGACCTCCTGCTTCACGATACCTGGGAAGTACAACACGGCGACCTTTCTGGCCATACCTTTCTTACAAGTCATTCCGCAAGCCGACTAGACAGGATATATGTCTCACAAACTCTTAGATCTGCGATACGGGGCGCCGAACGCTGGCCGCTGGCCTTTTCCGACCATTGCGCTTACATCTGTACGGTCCTCCTTCCGCCGCAATCAGTATGGCGCAGCCGTGCGCCATGGAAACTCAATACCTCACACTTGCATGACCAGGCGTGTCGCCAACAAGTCACTGACACGTGGACAGCCTGCGAACGACGCCTTCCCTGCTACCGCTCGACATTGACATGGTGGTTGGACTGCGCCAAGCCGGCGATCCGGAGGACACTGATGAGATACGGGAAGGACATGGCCGACTGGCATCCCACCACTGTTGACTTCTATTACGCGATTCTCCGAGATCTGGATGCTCAACCGCCAACCCCGGACAACCAGTTGGAACGACAAAGAACTAAGGCGAAGATAATTGCGCTGGCACGCCGGAAATTGCAAGGGGTCGTGATACGGACGCGGCGCCACGATCACGCGGATTTAGAAATTCCATCCATGCATGATATAGTGTCCGACAACCGAAGGCGTCGTCGGCAGATCATCAGCACTTTGACAGCGCCTCATGGAACGCAGGTGACCACTCAGAATGACATCGTCCGCGCATTCGTCGAGCACTACCGTCGTACTTATAGTGATGACGACTCTGAAACTGCAGCAGACGATTCCATTTTGAATTACGTCACGCGCACCCTCCCCCACACGGAGGCGGATGCTTTGACAGTGGCGGTCACGCTAGACGAAGTCAACAACGCAATCGCCAAAGGTGCAGTCAACAGATCGCCCGGCAGTGACGGCTTACCGATTGAGTTTTACCGTACCTTTCGGGACCTCATGGCTCCACGGTGGACGACTATGTATCAAGAACTGATAACATCTGACCAAGCAATCCCACCCGCCTTTGCTGAGGGCATCATTATACCAGTCCACAAACCAGCCCGTGGTTCGAGGGTCACGAGTTACAGACCGCTCACCCTCCTCAATGCCGATTACAAGATTTTCGCGCGCTTACTGGCAATGCGGCTCCGAACTACACTCCCTCATATCCTCTCGCCAGAACAAACGACGCCTGGCGGACAGATTAACATACAGACTGCCACAGGGGAATGCCGCGACTTAATTGCGATAGTGGCGGCCTGCAGGCTCCGGGCAGCGGTCGTCGCTATAGACTTCGACAGCGCCTTCGATAAAGTGCGTCATCGTTTCCTGTTTTCGGTGGCAGCCCGAATGGGCATCCCCCCTCCGTTTTTCGACGTCATCCGGCGTCTTTACGACAGTGCCAGTTCACGTGTCCAAGTCAATGGACGTATAGCAGGGCCGGTACCTATCTGCCGTTCGATACGGCAGGGGTGCCCCCTCTCTACCCTCCTGTATGCTATTGCCCTTGAGCCCCTTATTGGGGGCTTGACGACCAAGCTTTCTGGCCTCACCCTACGCCAACACACTTTTCGCTGTCGGGCATATGCTGATGACCTCCTCCTCCTCATTCGCTCCGGCTCTGAGATTCGGGATGTCCTCGACTTGATTACCCGTTATGGGGCTGCCGCTGGCAGTGCCATGAATGTCGCCAAATCTTCTGCAATGCACATTGGACGAGGCCTCCAGGAGGGTGAAGTGGCACCACTGCCGCTTGTGCGGACTTTCCGGTACCTGGGCATTACCTTTACCCCCACGGTCACACGCACGGCGGCAACGAATTTCCGTCGCCTGTTACACGTCATCCGCAACGACGTCCGCCAGAACCTCTTGCGCCGCCAGGACACACTTCAAAGGGTTGCGTTTATTAATCTTTATGTGACATCAAAATTGGTTCACATCGCGCAAGTTCTCCCTCTGCCAACTGCAATTGGTCGCAACCTTCAGGCGGCTTTTGGCTATTACCTCACTGCTGGTTCAATGTTTAAAGTCCGTTATGAGACACTTACCCTGTCCACACGGCATGGTGGCGTCGGGCTCGTCAATGTCCGTATGCGAGCTGCAGCCTTGTACATGAGTACCATGAGAAAACAGTGGATGGGCCAGGGTACATCTCTAACACGCAGCTTGCTTGAGGTCCTCCTACCAGCTTCCACCTCACCACCAGTGTCTGTCGGCCATATCGTGCCTCATTTGTCCCATCTTTCGACCTTTTTCGTCGACTACAGTTATATACATACCAGTCTCCCAGATACACGCCCACCTAGGACTAAGGATTTTTACAGCCTGTTGCTGCGCTGTGTTCCCCGGAATGTGATGGAGACCAAACACCCCTCCATCCAGAGCACTACCGTCCACCAGCCCTTCCTCCCTACGAACGTCCGGGCGCTGTGGTATCACATAGTCAACAGGAAATTTGCCACGAAGCAGCGCCTGCACAACATTGGCTTGTCAGAATCCCCTCTTTGTCTCCTTTGCCAGCAACTGGACACTGATGAACACCGTCTGACATGCGCCTCATCGCAAGATGTATGGCGCTTCGTGCAGCAAATCATTGCCTGCTATCTCCGGGTGCCACCAGACACAGTCGAGCTTCGAATGTTTCTATACCCGGAGGACCGACATTTTCCCGCCGCCAAATGTCATGCTATTACGTGGGTCAAAGGGTGGGCGGTCGCTTATCTCTTTAATGAGGGACCTAAATCCCGCCTCGACTTCTGGACCTATTTACGAACAGCCCATGCAGCTCTCGAAAACACGCCACGTTACCGAACATTATTTGCTAACTATCTTCGAGCGGTCCTTGTTAGACCTCCACTGAGTTGGGGGGTGCCTGGCACAGAGGGCACCCACCCCTCCTCCCCCGGCGGTGTCTGAGTTTCAACCGCCTACGATCTATTCTACTTCTGACCTCCGCGGATGGGAGAGCGCGTCGCAGATTGCGCGGATTTTATTTCTTTTTGCTTTTCCTTTTTCCTTTCTTTTTCTTTACCTAGAATTTATATTTCTTTTATCTTTCGCATATGTGTTCCCATAATTTCATGCTATTAGTGAATATTACAAAAACACATGCAAATAAATAAATAACAACACCTTCCACTACTGTTGATTCCTGTTTCTTCCACTTCCCTAAGCACCACAGGCTCGGTTTCGGCCCCTGCCCACTTTGCCCCCCGAGCCCCCACCGGTCCACTAAAAAAAAAAAAAAAAAAAAAAAAAAAAAAAAAAAAAAAAAAAAAAAAAAAAAAAAAAAAAAAGAGTTGGTAGAGCACTTGCCCGCGAAAGGCAAAGGTTCCGAGTTCGAGTCTCGGTCGGGCACACAGTTTTAATCTGCCAGGAAGTTTCATGTCAGCGCACACTCCGCTGCAGAGTGAAAATCTCATTCTGGAAACATACCACAGGCTGTGGCTAAGCCATGTCTCCGCTATATCCTTTCTTTCAGGAGTGCTAGTTCTGCAAGGTTCGCAGGAGAGCTTCTATAAAGTTTGGAAGGTAGGAGACGAGGTACTGGCAGAAGTAAAGCTGTGAGTACCGGGCGTGAGTCGTGCTTCGGTAGCTCAGTTGGTAGAGCACTTGCCCGCGAAAGGCAAAGGTTCCGAGTTCGAGTCTCGGTCGGGCACACAGTTTTAATCTGCCAGGAAGTTTCATATCAGCGCACACTCCGCTGCAGAGTGAAAATCTCATTCTGGAAACATACCACAGGCTGTGGCTAAGCCATGTCTCCGCTATATCCTTTCTTTCAGGAGTGCTAGTTCTGCAAGGTTCGCAGGAGAGCTTCTGTAAAGTTTGGAAGGTAGGAGACGATGTACTGGCAGAAGTAAAGCTGTGAGTACCGGGCGTGAGTCGTGCTTCGGTAGCTCAGTTGGTAGAGCACTTGCTCGCGAAAGGCAAAGGTTCCGAGTTCGAGTCTCGGTTGGGCACACAGTTTTAATCTGCCAGGAAGTTTCATATCAGCGCACACTCCGCTGCAGAGTGAAAATCTCATTCTGAAAAGAGAAACACTTGCATGAATATCAAGAGCTCAGATGGAAACCCAGTTCTAAGCAAACAAGGGAAAGCAGAAAGGTGGAAGGAGTATGTAGAGGGTCTATACAAGTGCGATGTACTTAGGGAGAATATTATGGAAATGGAAGAGGATGTAGATGAAGATGAAATGGGAGATATGATACTGCGTGAAGAGTTTGACAGAGCACTGAAAGACCTAAGTCGTAACAAGGCCCCGGGAGTAGACAACATTCCATTGGAACTACTGACGGCCTTGGGAGACCCAGTCCTGACAAAACTCTACGATCAGGTGAGCAAGATGTATGAAACAGACGAAATACCCTCAGACTTCAAGAAGAATATAATAATTCCAACCCCAAAGAAAGCAGGTGTTGACAGATGTGAAAATTACCGAACAATCAGTTTAATAAGCCACAGCTGCAAAATACGAACACGAATTCTTCGCAGACGAATGGAAAAACTAGTAGAAGCCGACCTCGGGGAAGATCAGTTTGGATTCCGTAGAAACACTGGAACACGTGAGGCAATACTGACCTTACGACTTATCTTAGAAAAAAGATTAACGAAAGGCAAACCTACGTTTCTAGCATTTGTAGACTTAGAGAAAGCTTTTGACAATGTTGACTGGAATACTCTCTTTCAAATTCTAAAGGTGGCAGGGGTAAAATACAGGGAGCGAAAGGCTATTTACAATTTGTACAGAAACAATATGGCAGTTATAAGAGTCGAGGGACATCAAAGGGAAGCAGTGGTTGGGAAGGGAGTGAGAGAGGGGTGGAGCCTCTCCCCGATGTTATTCAATCTGTATATTGAGGAAGCAGTAAAGGAAACAAAAGAAAAACTCAGAGTAGGTATTAAAATCCATGGAGAAGAAATAAAAACTTTGAGGTTCGCCGATGACATTGTAATTCTGTCAGAGACAGCAAAGGACTTGGAAGAGCGGTTGAATGGAATGGACAGTGTCTTGAAAGGAGGATATAAGATGAACACTAACAAAAGCAAAACTAGGATAATGGAATGTAGTCGAACTAAGTCGGGTGATGCTGAGGGAATTAGTTTAGGAAATGAGACACTTAAAGTAGTAAAGGAGTTTTGCCATTTGGGGAGCAAAATAACTGATGATGGTCGAAGTAGAGAGGATATAAATTGTAGACTGGCAATGGCAAGGAAATCGTTTCTGAAGAAGAGAAATTTGTTAACATCGAGTATAGGTTTAAGTATCAGGAAGTGATTTTTGAAAGTATTTGTATGGAGTGTAGCCATGTATGGAAGTGAAACGTCGACGATAAATAGTTTAGACAAGAAGAGAATATAAGCTTTCGAAATGTGGTGCTACAGAAGAATGCTGAAGATTTGATGGGTAGACCACATAACTAACGAGGTATTGAATAGAACGGGAGAGAAGAGAAATTTGTGGCACAACTTGACTAGAAGAAGGGATCGGTTGGTAGGGCATATTCTGAGGCATCAAGGGATCACCAATTTAGTATTGAAGGGCAGTGTGGAGGGTAAAAATCGTAGAGGCAGACCAAGAGATGAATACAGTAAACAGATTCAGAACGATGTAGGTTGCTGTAGGTACTGGGAGATGAAAAAGCTTGCTGAGGATAGAGTAGCATGGAGGGCTGCATCAAACCAGTCTCAGGACTGAAGACCACAACAACAACAACATGTGGAAGGAAATAATGTTTCCTTACGACACTTCGAAGAAGTTGTACAGAGGTCATCTCACAGCCCCCCTTTCGCCAGAGCCCCATATTCTCACCATCCAAGAAGCTTCCAGTCTTCAATATGTGGTATTTGCACCGACGTGATTTTGAAATGTTGTTTATAGTCGTTAGCTTAATTCAGGCGATCATCTAACAATGTATCCATACTTTTTGTGTATTTTTCAGTAAATGAGTTTTTTCCACCAATCACAGCACAGAATGGGGTTTATTTGGTATACACAAGCAGGTCGACCAATCACGAACGGAATTCCCGATCAGAACCTCAGTTGCATGCCGCCCCTTTACCCAGTATTATTTTGTGGGAAATATGACGTATTTTTTCTACCAACATAAACCTTTCGTTAATGGCACATGGAAGTATTGACTCTATCATTGTAATCAATTCATGAGACATGTGAGTGATTCTGCGATCAGTCGAAAACGTGCTATCGAAGCTGCTCCTTGGTTGATGATACCACTGTGAAAGTCATGTCATAGAAAAGGGAGAGAGGAGTTAAAATGTTTTCTATCTTTTAAAAATTTGGAAAAAATATTAATGTATCCTTCTTCCGAAACGTATTTGTTCGAAAGCCTGGATGCGTCACACTGACCACCATGTGAAAAGTATAATTGAGGAGAGTAATAAAGAAAGTATTGCTACTTCTATTGCGAATGGTGTAGTATTGACAACGGGATTTCCTGCATTGCTGGTTGGGAAGGAGATACGTTTGGTGATGGTACATCGTGTTTGTATTACGTGCACTTCAACAAATCATTTGCATTACGTTGATGATGTAAATAGAAGTTCGTAGAATAAGCTGAGACACCAAAAGTTCGCCGTTATGTACAACGGTTGGCACGTAAATCAACACGTCACCAAGCTGATCTCCTTTCACCGTTATTTACACAATTACATAAAAGCTTACATGCTAAGCTGCTGCAAAAGAGAGGACCAGAAGGTAAGTGACAAAAGGTAGTGAGTCACGCCTCTCTTATTTACAAACGAATGTCGTAATTCGCATCACTGAATGCTGTACTAGCTTGTATTAGCATCTTGGGTTCACCTTCATATGGAAATATTTATGGCTAACGTATTTAAAGCCAAACAAATTGATTGTCTATGTGCCTCTGAAAGTATCCTAATCTCCTTTCTGAGCTTACACCAGGTGCAGTTTGTTCAAAGATGGGAATGAAGGGGAATAGTTCCGGAGAGCAATGACGAAAAAAGCTTTACTGCTCCCCTTTAATACAAGAGGACTGCACAAAAAAAAAAAAAAGGCGGAGGTACGGCACTCGCAATTCATCTATACTGAATGATAGTCTGCACTGACCAGCCAGAACGACATGACCACCGACCTACTATCGATGTAGACCCATCCAGGCGATGAAACCCACTATCCTGCTTCAGTAGTTCTGCTACCATAGACGTCTTCGAGATGGGCATATAGATGGTAAACAACAACACAGACACGACCAACAGTGTTGAAGTACATCATCTCGTAACATCTGTTTGAGTGAGCATTCTGATAGTGATGTTACAGTGGCAGTTGGTCAGCTGTCAGGGTATTGGTGGAAATCAGCTTACTTTATGGTAAATTAGAATAGGGGGTAGAGTGCCTGTAGAAAAGAAAATAATATCCAATTGTACATTCATAAACTGTGGAGAGGTGGCCAAGTGGCTTGTGGTAGCCACAAGCATCTCGACAAGCATGCCATCTTTGTGTGTGTGTGTGTGTGTGTGTGTGTGTGTGTGTGTGTGTTAGTGTCAGCTTGATAGGGAGAGTGTTGAGTAAGAGCACCAGCTAGGGCTCACCTCACACTGCATATCCCAAAGCAGCTGTCTGTGTATTTTAATCTCACAGGGCTTGGTTATGAAGTTATTATCATAGTTCAGGGTTCATATTGCAACAGTTTTCTCTTTTTAAGTATTTTAACCGATGTTAGTTGACCTGTCACTGCTCAATTAGGAATTTCAGCGAACTACAGGGTGGCGCAGGGGAACGGGAAATTTTGAACGTTACAATTGGCATTTAGGGAGTTACAGTTGCTATTTAGGGAGTAAAATAACTGATGATGGTCGAAGTAGAGAGGATATAAAATGTAGACTGGCAATGGAAAGGAAATCGTTTCTGAAGAAGAGAAATTTGTTAACATCGAGTATAGATTTAAGTGTCAGGAAGTCGTTTCTGATAGTTTTTGTATGGAGTGTAGCCATGTATGGAAGTGAAACATGGACGATAACTAGTATGGACAAGAAGAGAATAGAAGCTTTCGAAATGTGGTGCTACAGAAGAATGCTGAAGATAAGGTGGGTAGATCACGTAACTAATGAGGAGGTACTGAATAGGATTGGGGAGAAGAGAAGTTTGTGGCACAACTTGACTAGAAGAAGGGATCGGTTGGTAGGACATGTTTTGAGGCATCAAGGGATCACAAATCTAGCATTGGAGGGCAGCGTGGAGGGTAAAAATCGTAGAGGGAGACCAAGACATGAATACACTAAGCAGATTCAGAAGGATGTAGGTTGCAGTAGGTACTGGGAGATGAAGAAGCTTGCACAGGATAGAGTAGCATGGAGAGCTGCATCAAACCAGTCTCAGGACTGAAGACCACAGCAACAACAACAACCCAGTTGGCAGCACTGTAGCGCCGGCAGTTGTCGAAACTTGGGCACAATTGATGTGAACGCATTGCCATTTAGTAATCATGGAGAATTGGACTGGTGCGAAGCGTGCAGTACTGTGAGAGCGTTTTACAAAAATGGTGATAGTGCGACTGCCGCGCAGAGAACATTACGACAACATTACCAGCTTGGACGTCATGGACGTGTCCCATCTGCGCGTGCGATTACAACGTGGGTACGTAATTTTGAAGAAACAGGATCTGCCTTGTGAAAGAAACCTCCAGGTGGCATTCCAACGGTACGTACCCCAGAGAACATTGCAGCTGCTAGAGCTGCAAGCGATATAAGTCCTCGCCGCTCCGTTCGACAGCATGCATCTTCGCTAGGGACTAAGCGACGAAGCTTACAAAGAATACTGCACGAATTAGACTTCCATCCCTATAAGTTGCAGATTGTGCAACACTTACATGAACGAGACCCAGCGTCACGTATGGAGTTTAGTAGCCAGATATTGGCTAACATCAACGAGGACGCGAATTTCCTTGGCAACTTATGGATATCAGACGAAGCCCAGTTCCACCTGAACGGATTCGTGAACAAACAGAATTTTCGTTATTGGGCACAGGACAATCCTTGTGAGTTTCATCAGCGACCACTACGTAGCGCCAAGGTCACAATATGGTGTGCTCTATCATGTCATGGTGTTACCGGCCCTTATTTTTTTGAACGTGAGGATGGTAGTGCAGTGACAGTAACATCCGCTCGATATGTTGAAATGCTTCAAACATTCTTCACACCGAGACTGTACGAGCTTAATCTTAACGTCGAAAACATGTGGTTTCAGCAGGACGGAGCCACGTCACACACTGCTCGACAATCGATGGCAGCAGTTCGTCAATTGTTTAGAAGACGCATTATTTCACGTAACGGTGACATTGCACGGCCTGCGAGATCCCCTGATCTTAGTGTGTGCGACTTCTTCCTGTGGGGATATCTTAAAGGCAAGGTGCACCGTACACGTCCTGCAACAATCCATGAACTGAAGGAGAACATTGAAAGCGGAATCACTGTCATTCCCCAAGATTTGCTACACCGCGCATTCCAGAGTTTTCATAACAGGCTGTTAGAGTGTGAACGCAGAATGGGAGCACATCTTTCCGATGTCATCTTCAAAAAGTAAAGAGACACTTTTGGACATTTTGATTGTAAAGACAAACTGAATAATGGCATACTGAATTCATTCACTTTCGTTAATAAATTACTAGTTTTATGAATTTATTCATGGAAATGACGTTATTTCGAAATTTCCCGTTTTCCTGCGCCACCCTGTATATCTATTAAACCATCAGGATTACAAAAATTGATAAAAGTACATATGTTTGTATGTGTGTATGTATGTATCTATGTTCCATATCTCCTAAACCACTGGACTGATTTCAAACAAACTTCGTAACATGACACTTCCTGTCTGGAAAGAATAACTGTGGGGTATGAACAAGTTACCTATCAAAGGTGTGGGGATGAGTATGAGAAAGCTGAGTAGTCTTCGGCGTGCAAATGTCTAGACTTTATTCATCCATTATTTGAGAATAAAAGTAGTTTTTGACTTGCAACAAACTTCTCACGTACAATCTAATCTTTATGAAAGTTTTCTCATTGATAAATCTCACAAAGAATGAGAGGCAAAATGTTTCTCCCTTAAATTTTCACTGTCCATGCCGTAAAACTGCCACATCACGCGTGCATTTAAATTTACTAATTCTTTGCTATTCCCAAACGTTTCTGGCCGTACCCACATATACCGGTGAATATACCTACAAAATTATATCATTTTATGACACATAGTTCAGGAGATACAGGAAAACGAAGCTCCAGGGCAAAATTCGCTAGAATTAGGCGAATTAGTCTACAAACCTATGTGAAATACGTTAAATATATATTTGTAATTGAAGCTACTTAAGCGTACATGTGTAAAGCAATGGATAAAGGCTCCTTCTAAACCGCTGGATCGATTTCAATCAATTTTGTTACACATATTACTTACCATATGGAAAAAAAAATATGTAGGAGTAAGAGTCAGCAACCTCCTGTTGGGGTAGGAAAGTAATTGGCTAGAAAAGGAGGGGAGAAGGATGTGCACAGACAGAGAGTGGGTGAACACAGATAAGGGGAGAGAAGAAGAGAAAGCAAAGAGAAAGAGATAGATAAAGATAGAGGAGGAGGAGTTGGAAGAGAGAGCAAAGGAGGGAGATGGATAGAGAGAGGGCAGGAGGAGATGGATAGCGAGAGGGGAGGTGGAGGTGAATAGCAGGAGGAGGAGGGGGTGGATAGCGACAGGGGGAGGAGATGGACAGAGATAGGGGAGTAGGGTAGCGAGGAAGAGATAGTAGGAGAGCAGCAGATAGAATGGCGAGGAGAAGGTGGAGCGAGAGAGGTAGGACAGAGAGAATAAAGAGGAGAAGATGGATAGAGAGAGGTCGGGACAAAGGGAGCGTGAAGGAGGAAACAGGCTTATAGGTGACTGGAATTAATACATATCTGGCCACTGCTGGGTACCCAGCTAGTATACAGTTGAAATGTAATTTTCACATAACAATAAACATAGCATATCATATTTTGACTGCAAGGTTTCTTTTATTCGCGTTCATTTGAATATAATTTTACATCATTTGAGAAATCTCACAAGTTACTATCACACCACCAAAGTACCAACAATTTTACATTTCAATTAGCAGTCACTGGTTCATATTCGCCAACACACATTTTAGTGGCATCGAAATGAATGAGGAACACTGCTCGTCCTCAGTGTTATAGACATCATATTCAGTAACAAGTCCTAAATGCACTTCATTTTCTCCAAGCCCTTCACTAAGACACATGACTAAAATGATGTTACTCAGCATACACAATCTAGCACTAAATGAAACTAAAACACCTGTCGGTGGGGCCGAGCGGTTCTAGGCGCTACAGTCTGGAACCGCTCGGCAGCTACGGTCACAGGTTCGAATCCTGCCTCGGGCATGGATGTGTGTGGATGTGCTTAGGTTAGTTAGGTTTAAGTAGTTCTAAGTTCTAGTGAACTGATGACCTCAGATATTAAGGCCCATAGTGCTCAGAGCCATTTGAACCATTTGAAACAAAAACTTTACTGTTACCAGTCATTGTTTATTTATCTCCACGATGTGTTTCAAAGGTTTAAACCTCCATCATCAGGTGGATTTACATTTGTTAGTATGACATTTTTGTATGTGTTGTGTTACGATTTTTTGGAAGAGCTTGCCTCATTTGACATACAAAACTTTTATTTCTCTGTGCCAATAGATCCCACACTACAGATAAGCAATGCCAACCTACAAAAGCACAAAAAAATCCTTTCAACACACATTACAGAACTAACAGACCTGCTCTAATTCACACTTTCACACAACTATTTAAAATTTAACAACGAAATCCACAAACAAACAAATGGCCTGGCAATGTTCTCGAATCTTTCCAGATTGCTAGCTGCAATATTTAGAAGTAATTTAGAAGACAAACTCCTGAATTCCAATCACCATCTCCTCAAAAATATCATCTACTACTATAGATATTTAGATGATACCATCATTTTAATCAAAGGCACTCAAGATGACATCAGTCAGTTGAACCAATTATTCAACAACTCCCATAACAACATAAAATTCACAGTTGAACACCAAGCAGGGGACAATATAAATTTTTTGGACCTTACCATTAGAATAAAGAATAACAGACATCAGTTTGAAATTTTCCAGAAGCCTACCACAACACATATTACAATCCACAACTCCTCTTGCGACCCCACAGCCCACAAAATGGCAGCATTCCGGTACATGATCAATAGAGCTATCCAACTACCACTCTCTGAAGACAAATGTGAACAAGAAATTGAAATAATGAAACAAACAGCTATAGCAAATGGTTATAACAGCTCCATAGTAGACAGCCTAAATGACTCAATAGTAGCACAGCAATCACAACACAAAAACCAAAAAGAAAATAACATCTTCCATAAAATCTCCTTTCTAGGTAACATTTCATATCAGATTGACGATGTCTTCAAACGAGAAGGCATAAGCATATCCTTTACCACACACAACAAGATTGGACAGAAGTTACACCAAAACATCAGCACACGAAAACCACTTCATCACACAGCTGTGAACAAAATTCAATGTTTGGACTGTGACTGCTTGTACATAGGCCAGACAGGCAGATCATTTGAGATTAGATTCAAAGAACACATGGTAGCACTCAAAAACAAAATATGGCATACATCAGCAATAGCCACCCACCTGCATGAAACAAAACATCATCTTAACAACACAAGTATCAGCATCCTACACACCCAACCAAAAATAACCCTTTCCACCCTTTCTCTCCCTCTCACTTTCTCTTCCTCTCAGTCTGTGAATCCCAACCAAAACTGTTATTTGTGTTTAATTCTACCACTGTAACCAACATGATTATTGTACTGAAAGTTTGTAAAGTGTCACCTCGTTGCATAAACGATTGTGAAGTCTTAGTTATCCAACTGATGATGGAGGTTTAAACATTTGAAATGTGTTGGGGAGGTAAATAAACAGTGACTGGTAACAGTAAACTTGTTGTTTCATTTAATGTCAATATGGTAAAACCTAACCTACAATGTTTGCATTTAAAGACAATTCAGCACCATCTCCAATGGCATTCCAGCTGAGTCCACGCTGTGCTCATAGTGATTCTCTTCTAAGCATTTTGCAGAACTTACATTCAACTCACAGTACAGTGTCAATAACTCCAGAATAAGCACCAGAGCCAACCACTCTACGTCAAGCATCATCCAACATCCCAAATACTTTTGCAACAAATAGATTGTTTGTGGTGTGAAATTCTTTGGAATAAAAGAACCATGTCGTACATGGCTCTGATACTGCAGCTGTCAGCACTCAGACTAAGACTGATTTTGTTTCTAACCAGACAGATCTAGATTCTCTGCAAGAACAGACCACTACCAGCCACACCTCTTGCTCCCTGTTGGCTTACAAAACTGGTGGGATCAATTTCTCCCACCATCATCTGCCAGCTGCTAGATGAAATAAACAATAGTATTTTAGGAAAGACATAAATTTATATACAAACATGCAATTCCCCCCCCCCACATACCACGAATACAGCTTGTATTTGTTTAACACTCAGGAAGATGATCGAAGCAACATCGTCCAATTTGATCTAAAGAATCTAAAACTGTGTGTGTCTAAACAAGAACAACAACAGTATTTACTCTGTACCAGTTACCTGAATAAGTTCGTGTAAATTATCATGTAGACCCCAACAGAGACGAATAGGAGCAAAGATAATATTAATATCAGAACCACAGTAGTAGCAGTGTGGCAATCACATAAAGTGTATGTCTAAATTGCAGGTATGTGGGTCTTACTAGTAATAACTCATAAGTTACTTACTTACCTGCTGCACACATGTTCGTTGGTAAACAGCAAACCTAGATAGGACACGGATGAAAGGAAATAACAATACTTTATTTACAAGCTTAACTTTGGTGCGCCGTATTTCCCAAAGAGCTGTCTCCTATTAGCCTTAAATTCAGCCTGCATTGCATTCAGTCAATAGGGTGTACAAATTCATTGGAATACCGTCAGTAAATGCAGCCCCCATGGACTTGATAACCTTAACGCTTAAACACTTTGTTATAGACAGAATTCAGGCACTGATGGATTGGTCCACTTGGTCTATATCTATGCAGTTGTTTTGCAGACACTCAACAAAATTCATAGTACATCCCCTGCCCCCCTTACAGAAAGACACTACGTAGTTGCACAACCTACCTGTTCTAACTGATGATTGATAATAAATTTCCTTCGTTTCACGACTATGGACACAAATTTTTATGTAATCAGGCTACAGGTTTCGGTTTATAATGACCACCTTAAGATCTGTTTTATAAAAACATGTCCTGATTACTAGAATCATATTAGGACATTCTTTTACAAAACAGATCTGAAGAGGTCATTATAGACCTAAACCGTTAGTCTGATGACATAAATATTTGTGACCATAGACGTGTTGTAAAGGAAATTTATTCTATTTTCAGGTCAGTGTTCAGTTCGCGACCGTGTTTCAACTTATGACAATAATGCATAATACCACTCTTTAATTTTAACAACACTTCAATGTTTTAGATATATTTTTGCGCTGCATGTAGTTAATTCTAGCATAGCCTCGCCATATGTACCTACTGCAGACACTTTACAATTGAACCTGTGAATGTCAGTTGGAGTATGAGACGTCTTATTCTGATTGGAAAGCAAGAAGAAATAGGAATATAAAATTAATTAATCCTCCCACGAATTATAACTTAATCAACTCTCAACCAGCTGACTGAGAGTTTTAAAATATCCTCTAAAGTCTCCTATCAGCTGTTCTGCAATGCTTCTGTACGCAACAGACAGCTTACGTCGTCTTGCATTTGCAACTGCGTGATCAGAAACACGCTAAAATATTTCGAAAAGCAATACAGCGATCCATGGGGTAATTGCAGCAATTACTGCCATAAATTTATACGTAGAAATTCGATGATCGGGAGGGGTTTGGTCAACTAACCTTGCGATGTAAAGAAAAATGAAAGAAACCAATAAAAACTTTTAATTTACTATGTTCAGAACATTGATGATTTAAATGCTGACCAACTTTACACAGACTTTTAATTATTCCACAATGTCTATACTCAGTAAACACAATTCTGGCTACAACGAAAAGATACGACTGTTGGTCTGAGTGTATCCTTACAGAAATCTCACAGAATCCCCCCAGTGCGCAAGCAAGCAACAACTACGTGAAGCGAAAGGGCAAGTTACCAAAATATCCTAAATTAATACCAAAGTCTCCTCCGGCAGTACCACGGCAGGCTGTGACCTCTCACGTCGTGGGGCTTCTCTCCACCGCACTCTATTTCCGACCACTTCCGACCTCCCTCGACAACTGCTCGCCCACTATTCCTCGCGATAATAATATCTCACGCAGCAGAATTGTAGCCGTCCAACTATAAAGTTCATTGCCCTTTCACCAAAGGATTTCACTGGAGACAGCTCAGGTGATTGGAGAAGGGCGACACACGTTTCCTCTTGTGTTTTATTACGTCCAATACTCAGTCTATCTTGGCACTTCAGTATTACCAGGTCACTACAGAATGACTGTGTCGCCATGGATATAGAACTCAAACATTCCAATACTGAAACAATCCAATGCGAAGTGAGAACAATCGAAAATCAGAAGTATCAGTAAAATCTAATTTTTCACTTAACTGAACAAAGTGAGAAGGGGAAGGGGATTTCTTGTACATCCTATAGATGAAATACACTTACGTATATTGGTTCAGTGAATGCAACTGCGTATATTATTTCAATTAATCCCAAATACTCGCCTTTCTGAATACTAAAATTTAAATTCCACCAGATCAATAGATCACCTACACCGAGGTACGAGCAGGATTTCCCATCCGTACAAAGCTGGGATGGCATTCCAATACTGGAAAGCCTCAGAAATACTGACAGTATAGGAAGGAGAAAATGTTCTTGAAGGTGTGGAATGAAGTTTGTGTCACGGATGGCATTGGAGAAGCGTAGTTCATGCAGCTGGATTAGCCATACTGCTACAGTGGTGTGATGGTTCTCACATCTGCGAAGTAAGCATGAGACCATGGTTCAAGTTCTGGGCGTGGTACAAGTTTTAATTCATTTCTTAAGCTTCTATCATCATCGAAGATACAGTTGAGGCTTACTTGACTCAACGAAAATGTAAGTCCATCAGACTAAAATTTATGTTGGCACTCCGCCTTACATCATTCTGGGTAACTGCTCCTTGATATGGGTTGGTTGTGACCTATTATAACCATTGATCATGGATGATTTAATTAAACAATGCCATGTCTTAATGCTGACAGTCGACACTTCAGTTAAGCTACCTATAGGGTACGACCACAACCACCACCACCTACTTAATGTGACTGTGTTGCAGATGAGGCGTGGCAGCTTGAGGACAAAAGCAACACCACTCTCAACGTGGACACTGACTGCATGCAGCTGTTGGCGAACGCCCTGGACCACCCCACGTGTCCACTGGAAGACCTGCCACCAGAAACCATCAAGCAGCGCCAGCAGTGTCGCTTGCAGCTGTGGGACGACATGGTGCAGAGGCGGCCCCACATACCCGTCACCAGCTACCTGGCCTACACGCAGAGGGCGAACGTCAACCTATGTCTACTCGCCTGGATGACAGTCAACTCGTTCAGCATTTGTCAGGACGTCCCCTTTAGTATCACACAGTCAGTGCGTGATGCTCGCTGCTATTTTGATACTCCTGACAACCAATCGTGTCTGGAATCGAAGGTTACAGATGCGATCTGCTCTGTTTCCAGAGCTATTCTATTGCAGAAGTGTCGCGATTTTTATTCCTCTGAGCGTGTCGAGGGTTGCAGTGTAGGCCTAGTACTTGAAACAAAAGGTCGATATGGATCACTGAAATATAGATCTTACGCAGAAAGAAGGCCAACGAGAACAACACTGAACTACAAAGACAGTTTAAACAGAGCCACCTTGAAATACAAGAATTTTAAAATCGATTTTTTAAAACCTTTAGAAATCTCGTTCATAGCAGTAAATTTTGTTTTCCGCTTTTTGACTGCCGCAGTATACGTGTACCTTCCCGTTTTACGTAATTTACCTGGAAAAATATTCTTGTCCTTTCAGATCACGGGAATCATCCAGATCTTGTGTTCAGAGGTCGTGTATCGTATGACAGGTGTCCCTGACTTACCTACAATCGTACTGATCGATAGCTCTCTCACGCTTCTCAGCTGTATCTGGCTAAACACATTCTGTTACCAAATGTACGCTTGCGTTCGTCACCTGAGGCTTCCAAACGATCTTCTACCTGCTGAGGCAAGCGAAGTATTCCGTCGTCAGGTGTTGTATGCACTAATGCCTTGGATTATAGCATGCACAATATGTACTGCATTTGAAAAAACAAGCAATTATTACTTGATCCACAGTCGAGTAATATTTCTCGTCTGTATTTCGGTGTCAGTAGCTTTCAATTTGCTTTGTCTAGGACTGGCGGGATACTTGTTTATCCGAAATCGGAACTCCTTGCAGCAACTCAAAATATCTACAAACAATAAATTTGCCTCAAAGAAACAACTTGTTTTTATGTCAGTTAAGGCTGTTATTTTAAGCGGAATAGGTGTAATAATTAGAATTGGGCTCCACCAGGCAGAAGGTATTGCACAGCTTGTGTACTATGTTCATATAGCTACGATGGTTCAGGGACCACTGCTGTTCGTTTTTTTCATTTGCAACGAGTCAACGCTCCCTGTACTCAAGAACAGATTATTGGCACTTTGGTATCCGGACATCATCGTTCCGGGGCAGGAGCTCTGTTCGTCGGCAGAGCGAAATCTGGCAAACAGAATCAACGTACAGTTTCCGACTGCGGAAATTTCACTGTAATCCCCACGACTAAAGGGCTGTCTTCATTGTAGATGTGCCCAGTTGTAGAGGTTGAATCTAGCTGATGGGTCAGTATGAACTGGAACTGATATCATCGTACAGAAAGTGCCTCAGTTTTCTCATTTGTTATTTATACATAGTCAGGTGCTTATTTGTACATACTCATGTCTGCCCACAGATTTTAATGCACTGAAATTAAGTAGTTACTTACTAAAACTGAGTCTGAATAAAAATAAGAGGTTAGGCTTTGCTCCACTTCTTGTACCCAACCACATGACGAATTATTGGCAGGAATTTTTTCTGTTCCACTTCAAATAGGAGAGCCCGAGATTCGATCTTCGACTGTTCCTCGGAACTACATTTTTATGGAAATTTTGCAGGACTTTCTTCTCCGGCAGTACTTCCTTTACATGATAATTATTGTTTCACGTTGAATTCTATGTTGAGATGGAATTTTTAATTGTGTCTTTAACTTTTTATACATCTTTTTCATTAAAATTATTGATATTATCTTAAATATGTAAATTTTACATATCTGTGCAAAAATTGTACATGCGTATGATTTTCATGCCACGACAAATTAATACTGACATAACATCAGGGGAGCAGGGAGAGATGGAGAGATATGAAGGGCATTAACTTGCCGATGGACGTTCAGTGGAGTTCTTTGCTGATTAGTGGCTCGATTCGAGAGAGTAGCGCAGAAAGTCATAGAACAGGATACTAATAAATAACCACTCCCTGAATTGTGGTTTGAACTCAACGCGAAGTGTTAAGGGACAGGGATTGGAGAAAGAGCGTTTTTGGGACGGTATGGTGACTCGTTCAGCGAGAGATACTTAAAGGTATTACAGAAGAGAGTAAAAATCAAAGTGTGTTCCCTGCGCTTATCTTAAATGATGAAAAGCACTATTTAAAAGGGCGCTTGTATAAACAGCACTGGGGAAACAAATACTTTTGCCAGAAGTGAAACTGTAAGAGCATACGTTTTCCAGGTGTTAAACTATATGAATGCAGTGTGTCTTTGTCCAACATGTTGTGATTTGTAACCAATAAACGGTCAGTGATTTGTTAAAACAAAAACTGAGTAAGCACACTATGCAAATGAAATCGGTGTCTATGTGAATTTTATATCCAGCCAATCTGAACATCTTAGCATGCAAGGAGCTACATAGATTTCATTTTCACTGTCAGATTACAACGAATACTACTCTTTTAGCAGGCACAAATAATCTTGACAACGAAGGAGGAGTTACCACATGGGATACAGTGGAACCAGTAACCGCAGCACCACTCTCCATACTCATACGTCACGCGGCAGGTGCCCTGGGGTGCAGTAATAGCAGATGGTGCTACAAACTTGTGTTGCACGTAGCTTTGCAGCCGGCTTCACCATGTTAGATCCCCAAACAAATGAACAGACTACTTTTAACGATTGATTTTTGTGATTTTAATTTCTGTTGTCAGTAGTAAATACACTATGTGATCAAAAGTATCCGGAAACCTGGCTGAAAATGACTTACAAGTACGTGGCGTCCTCGATCGGTAATGCTGGAATTCAATATGGTGTTGGCCAACCCTTAGCCTTGATGACAGCTTCCACACTCGCAGGTGCTGGAAGTTTTCTTGGGAAATGGCAGCCAATTCTTCATGGAGTACTGCACTGAGGAGAGATATCGATGTCGGCCGGTGAGGGCTGGCACGAAGTCGGCATTCCAAAACATCTCAAAGGTGTTCTATAGGATTCAGGTCAGGACTCTGCGCAAGCCTGTCCATTACAGGGATGTAACCACTCCGCCACAGCCCATGCATTATGAATATGTGCTCGATCGTGCTGAAAGATGCGCTTGCCATCGCCGAATTGCTCTTCAATAGTGGGAAGCAAGAAGGTGCTTAAAACATTAATGTAGGCCTGTGATGTGATAGCGTCACGCAAAACAACAAGGGGTGCAAGCCCCCTCCATGAAAAGCTAGACCACACCATAACACCACCGCCTCCGAATTTCATTGTTGGCACTACACACGCTGGCCGATGACATTCGCCATACCCACACCCAGCCATCATCGGATCGCCGCATTGTGGACCGTGATTCGTCATTCCACACAACGTTTTTCCACTGCTCAATCGTCCAATGTTTTCCTACCTTACACCAAGGGAGACATCGTTTGCTATTTACCGGCGTGATGTGTGGCTTATGAGCAGCCACTCGACAATGAAATCCAAGTTTTCTCACCTCCCTCCTAACTGTCATAGTACTTGCAGTATATCCCGATGCACTTTGAAATACCATTGTGATGGACTGGATAGATGCCTGCCTATTTACATTACGACCCTTTTCAACTATCGGCGGTCTCAGTCAGTCAACAGACGAGGTCGGCCTGTACGCTTTTGTGCTGTACGTGTGCCTTCACGTTTCTACTTCACTATCACTTCGGAAACAGTGGACCTAGGGATGTTTTGGAGTGAGGAAATCTCGCGTACAGACGTATGACACAAGTGACACCCAATCACCTGACCACGTTCGAAGTCCGTGAGTTGCGCGGAGCATTCCATTCTGCTCTCTCACGATTTCTAATGACCACTGAGGTCGCTGATATGGAGTACCTGGCAGTAGGTGGCAGCACAATGCACCTAATATGAAAAACTATGTCTTTGAGGGTGTCCGGATACTTTTGATCATATAGTGTATTCCAGAGCTTCCTTGAATAACGCAGAGCAATAAGTGTTTTTAGACATTTCCTTGGTATGTGTATTCGATCCAGTAATACGAAGTACCCCCTCGCACGTTAACGCGCCCACTTCCGGGGCAAGGTAACCGCCTGATCGAATCAAAGGTGAATAATTAGCGATCAACGGGGACTCTGTTACGAGAGACGCTAGCGTGAATATGTATACGATTCTCATGTTAATGACTGTCAATTGCTAGACGCCATTTGTAAAACAGATTGGAGCTGATTTATTTGACGAGTATTGACAGAGCAGAAGAAGCCACTGGTGTAAGTATCCGGAAGAATGTGCTGATGAATTACTTCCAGAAGTTTAATTTGTGGGAAATGAACATGTGGCAAGCTTCTATATAGGAGCTTTGGAGAGTTGGTTACTGATGAATCTGCTGGCACAGGCAAGGAAATTTAGGACGTGTTTTCCTGCAATCAAGAGAAATCTGCTTTACATCTACGCATCATATAAGCAAACGCGGATTGAATAGCACCGCATCAGTGTCCGAGGATTCTATATGAGTTCATGTTTATGAGCAGTAAATTCACAGGCGAAAGCCGGAGTGGCCGATCGGTTCTAGGCGCTACAGTCTGGAACCGCGCGACCGCTACGGTCGCAGGTTCGAATCCTGCCTCGGGCATGGATATGTGTGATGTCCTTAGGTTAGTTAGGTTTAAGTAGTACTAAGTTCTAGGGGACTGATGACCTCAGATGTTAAGTCCCATAGCGCTCAGAGCCATTTTTGAAATTCACAGGCGACTGGAGATCATCGAACACTGCTTCTGCACTGCGAGATCGACCTGTTTCCGTAACTGAAGTTTTACTATTACTGGCAGGTCACAATTTTATGTCGGTACATCACTCAGCTTCGGTGAAGACATAACGATTAATGCTTGTGTTCTGAGAGACTTTGACGACATAGCACAGAACCTTTACACCTTGTGCGTTGGTTTGGACTTTGGATAATTAACAAGAATAATCTCACTTAATAACGAGATTAATTTTTATCATCGTAGATGTAGTATCCACAAGGTATAATTATGTATGCTTAGTAATCATAAGTTAATTACTTCAGTCAATCATCAAGTGGATCTTTAAGGTATCACATACATGACATACGTACGTACAGCCTAGAGTGACACTTCATTCTTTACAGTCGTAAATGATGCAGTGTGACATTTTACATCAAACCAGTTCAGTCAGGGGTCTACTGTATGGGCGACTGACATTGCGAACGTCGGCTCCAACTTTTGGACGTCTTGACAACTAACCTCCACGTTAAACGTAGCATGCTTGCATACATTTTTGATCGTATAACAACATTGACAATAGGTGCGAACCAAAGTAATGCACGTGTGCATTCAGAGGAGTGCAGAAAACATGGGTATTTTGCACAGATCTAGATTTTTATGGAGGTTCCTCTCATTTTTTTAATGAGCCAAATTATTTTAGAACGATTATCGGGGGGAGGGGGGGGGGAGGGGGGGGAGGGGGCGAAATTACTTGAACAGTTATACTTGCGTAGTTGTTCTGTAGCACATTTATTACTCAGAGAGACTTACTGTGAACTAAGTCGTATGTAATTCTTACCGCTCCTTCGAAAGACAGACCTGTGTGCGCAGGACTATCTGGGTGCTCCAGGTCTAGGGTCAGCAGTCTGGCCAGCCAGACAGAGTCGGGAGCAGGAGTGAGAGAAGAAAAGACCGCGTCAGCCGAGGCTAAGGCGTTTAGCTCGGGGCTGAATGCGCGGTTCTGCGAGTATGGCGTGGAAAATGTAGACCACCGTGTTTCTAGCTACAACAACGACCTTCAGCACACCAAAATGAGGTTGCAGACTCCACCTGCGCCAAAACTCCAGCAACGCTAAATAAGACGAACTGGCCAAGAATCCAAGGAAGAAACGTGGTGAAAACAGGCAAAGCAGCCACAAACGCAACACCTAAAATTCAAAACGTTCACACTGATACCGCTACATCCCGTTAACAACATCAACCCAAACGACTTCCACTACTGGAACCCATGTCTCTCACGACAAGGAAGATCTACACCCAGATGCAGTGCCATGCCATCTAACGCATCCCAAGCAAGGGCTGTTGATAAAATATCGATATATCGATATATTTTCTAAAGAAGAAAAAAAAATAAGTTTAACGAAACTTGTACGTTATTTCTTCGTATCGACGTTCTTCAAAAACAGTTGCTGATGCTGAAGAACAGGAGTCTAAATGACAGGATTGGTCTTCGTGGTAGGCGGAGACACGTGAGGAGAAATGGCGATGTAATCGTTGTTGCCAACAGAAACTGCGACTTTAACCTCACCACTCAATTTTGACGCTAAACCTGCTACGTGACTGGCATTTGCGGAAATGAAAAAACATGGAAGTCGACATGAAGTTGTAAGTTTGTTGCTTTACTTTGTTCTGAAAGCGGTGCTGATATTCAAGACCATAAAAGTGGGTTAAAAGCTGTGAGCTGTCTGGGGAAGTTAACCTTGCATTACTGAGCAACTGTTTCGCCAGGTATCCAGTCTGGCTTACCAAATTCCCAACCAGACAAACATTAATTATAATCTTTTAATCGTCAAACGACAACCGATTATATATATATATATATATATATATATATATATATATATATATATATATATATATATATACTCCTGGAAATTGAAATAAGAACACCATGAATTCATTGTCCCAGGAAGGGGAAACTTTATTGACACATTCCTGGGGTCAGATACATCACATGATCACACTGACAGAACCACAGGCACATAGACACAGGCAACAGAGCATGCACAATGTCGGCACTAGTACAGTGTATATCCACCTTTCGCAGCAATGCAGGCTGCTATTCTCCCATGGAGACGATCGTAGAGATGCTGGATGTAGTCCTGTGGAACGGCTTGCCATGCGATTTCCACCTGGCGCCTCAGTTGGACCAGCGTTCGTGCTGGACGTGCAGACCGCGTGAGACGACGCTTCATCCAGTCCCAAACATGCTCAATGGGGGACAGATCCGGAGATCTTGCTGGCCAGGGTAGCTGACTTACACCTTCTAGAGCACGTTGGGTGGCACGGGATACATGCGGACGTGCATTGTCCTGTTGGAACAGCAAGTTCCCTTGCCGGTCTAGGAATGGTAGAACGATGGGTTCGATGACGGTTTGGATGTACCGTGAACTATTCAGTGTCCCCTCGACGATCACCAGTAGTGTACGGCCAGTGTAGGAGATCGCTCCCCACACCATGATGCCGGGTGTTGGCCCTGTGTGCCTCGGTCGTATGCAGTCCTGATTGTGGCGCTCACCTGCACGGCGCCAAACACGCATACGACCATCATTGGCACCAAGGCAGAAGCGACTCTCATCGCTGAAGACGACACGTCTCCATTCGTCCCTCCATTCACGCCTGTCGCGACACCACTGGAGGCGGGCTGCACAATGTTGGGGCGTGAGCGGAAGACGGCCTAACGGTGTGCGGGACCGTAGCCCAGCTTCATGGAGATGGTTGCGAATGGTCCTCGCCGATACCCCAGGAGCAACAGTGTCCCTAATTTGCTGGGAAGTGGTGGTGTGGTCCCCTACGGCACTGCGTAGGATCCTACGGTCTTGGCGTGCATCCGTGCGTCGCTGCGGTCCGGTCCCAGGTCGACGGGCACGTGCACCTTCCGCCGACCACTGGCGAAAACATCGATGTACTGTGGAGACCTCACGCCCCACGTGTTGAGCAATTCGGCGGTACGTCCACCCGGCCTCCCGCATGCCCACTATACGCCCTCGCTCAAAGTCTGTCAACTGCACATACGGTTCACGTCCACGCTGTCGCGGCATGCTACCAGTGTTAAAGACTGCGATGGAGCTCCGTATGCCACGGCAAACTGGCTGACACTGACGGCGGCGGTGCACAAATGCTGCGCAGCTAGCGCCATTCGACGACCAACACCGCGGTTCCTGGTGTGTCCGCTGTGCCGTGCGTGTGATCATTGCTTGTACAGCCCTCTCGCAGTGTCCGGAGCAAGTATGGTGGGTCTGACACACCGGCGTCAATGTCTTCTTTTTTCCATTTCCAGGAGTGTATATATATATATATATATATATATATATATATATATATATATATATATATATATATAAATAAATCAGTTTATATTTGGAAATTTATTTTAACATTGATCATTGAAATTTCAGCATATTAAACTTGATTCATAACTAAACTGGTGCATTATTTAGGATTGTGAAAATGTGAGATTGTAATCTTACGGAACACATCAAATATGGAGCCAAGATTGGGAGTCTGCATACAACACGGTATTCATAAAATAAACCCAAAGAACGTTGAAACATTTGCAAGAGGAAATTAACCACAACCAACCGATTCAATTTTCACCCAAAGAAGTTACGTTCGTAGCGCAATCCTGTCCGTCATGTAATTACCACACACTGGTATACTAAATTCATACTAACTCTCTGTGAAATCTTCCCGAAAAGAATAGCTGAGAGCTACTTTGATGATTACACCACATGCTTCACGTGGTCAACTTGGTTTACACAGAGAGTGTAACTCCACAATAATTTTGATAATCAAAATAAATTAGATCGAAAAGCAATTTGCAAAAGAAAAACCTCGAACTGTTTACTATCGTCTTACTATTAACCTGATGGGTCAAAAAATTGTATAAGCACGTGGTACTGGTATCACAAAGTACACCCCACGTGGGTTGAACATAAATAAAAGTTGCTATATTGAAAAATATTGTCAAGACGAGACATTATAATCTCACACACATTTGCATTTAAGATTGATGATCTTAGTTAGAGTTACGGATCCTCAACACATGGTTCCACTTTACTCACAAAGTAGTGACAAAGCAACTACTGGAATATATTCTGAACTTCACACTCGAATTACACTGCGTTGAAATTAAGATAACATTAGATATTTTAGAGCTAAACCTGAAATAAAGGTGATTAAATTTTCAGTAAGGCTGAACTTAAGAAATCCATTGTCCTACTGACTTAGCAGACACGCGCTTAGCCGGAGATCTTACCACTTCAGACGCTCGCCGCGGACAGACTGCCCTGGGCTCCTACGAAGGGTGCTTCCGTATACAAAACGGAAGTGACCAGAGAGGCAGCTTCCTATACCAACATGGACAGGACCATACTAAGGATAGAAACCTCTTTGCTTTTAGAAAGCGTAGCTACCTGTTCCGACGTTGGTCCTACTGTTCTCTAGCAGACAGGCTTGTCTGCTACCATCAAGCATGCAACTAGAAATACATTTGCTCATTCATCCTCTCACACAGAAGGGAAGGGAGATGACAGTATCTTACCATATACAGTATATAAAAGAAAGCGGATGTAGGTTCCTTATGAGACTGTGTGACATGAATTACATATAAACTGTGTTTATAGTGTAGTAGTGTGACAGTTCGTTCTTGTTTATGTGTAAAAGTAACACGTTTCACTGCTCAGTCTCCTCCCAGATAGTCAGAAACACCACAGTAAATTTAGAAGAGGAATTTATGCCGTAAATGACAACAGATTTAAGAAATTAACATGAAAGGAATCCAACAGAGACCTTTCAAAGTGCTTCAGATAACACTGATATGTGGCGAAACCGAACGACGGACCCATCAGACACTTTTTGTGGTGCCACTTACCTGCAGTTACCATTGTTACCAAAGTGATTATCGGCAAGCGTGACCGTGCTAACGTGCTTAGTTTTCATTTTAGTTCTTGCTCTAAGGGGGATAAGCAGGCTGCTAGCTTGTTGTACAGAATATCTAATAATAAATCATTACTTAAATATGAAGCCCTAAAACTGGCAATATATTTAGAATGTGGAGCCGATATTTTCTCCGGTACGTCACTATTTATGATACCAATATATCGATATCGAGGGCCGATTATGATGTTCTTTAAATATCGATATATCGGATTCCCGACATTTTAAAAAATATCTAGAGTCCAACTCTGGACTAAAGGTACGTTCTCCTACGTGCGTAAATTTATCAACGCGTGCTGCGGAATGCGGTTGTGTCTTTCGTTGTCCAATGCGGTGCAGGAAGCTGTGTGATATGTTGTTCTGGGCGCGAGGTGGTGCGCGTCAGAACGTAAAAAAATAGAAAGTGGTGTTTCTTTGTATAATTTGACAACTGAACATGATAGAGTGATGCGGAAATACCTCCTGCCATGTTTTTTTTAATGTAATGAAAATTTTGTACTACTGAATGAGAGAAATACTTGAGCTTTTAAGAAAAGTTTGTTTTTCGCGTTACTCGATACTTATCACGCCGTATCTCCTAAACTACACAGCTGGCCATTAAAATTGCTACACTAAGAAGAAATGCAGATGATAAACGGGTATTCATTGAACAAATATACTAGAACTGACATGTGATTACATTTTCACGCAATTTGGGTGCATAGATCCTGAGAAATTAGTACCCAGAACTTTCCTCATGTCAGCACGTTGTAGGTGTTGCCACCGGCGCCAACCTTGTGAACATGCTCTGAAAACCTAATCATTTGCATATCACAGAATTTTCTTCCTGTCGGTTAAATTTCGCATCTGTAGCACGTCATCTTCGTGGTGTAGCAATTTTAATGGCCAGTAGTGTAAATGAGAAGGAAAAGGAGATCCATTGTCAGAAAAAATTGTTCGGAGCAAGCCTAGGAGAGAAAAAACAAAAGCGAACCACTTGGTACTACTGGCGGTATTCTGAGAAGGCATTCGGATAACAAAATGGTATTTACTGTAAGGAGATGCAATCCGAAAACAAAGGAAGTAGGTTACAGTACGCTTGTTCGCTCACTGCTTGAATACTGCTCAGCAGTGTGGGATCCTTACCAGATAGGGTTGATAGAAGAGATAGAGAAGATCCAACGGAGAGCAGCGCGCTTCGTTACTGGATCATTTAGTAATCGCGAAAGCGTTACGGAGATGATAGATAAACTCCAGTCGTAGACTCTGCAGGAGAGACGCTCAGTAGCTCGGTACGGGCTTTTGTTGAAGTTTCCAGAACATACCTTCACCGAAGAGTCAAGCAGTATATTGCTCCCTCCTACGTATATCTCGAGAAGAGACCATGAGGATAAAATCAGAGACATTAAAGCCCACACAGAGGCATATCGTCATCCTTCTTTCCACGAACAATACGAGACTGGAATAGAAGGGAGAACCGATAGAGGTACTCACGGTACCCTCCGCCACACACCGTCAGGTGGCTTGCGGAGTATGTATGTAGATGTAGATGCAGAACATTTTTACGTCCGAGGTGGCTCAGAGGCGCGGCAATTTCCGCCGCCTTAAGAATGAACTTTAGGTAGTGAGTCAATTTTCCAAAACCAGCTTGCAGTTCATAAGTTCTTAGGAGATGGCAATTGCTGAATTGCCTGCAAGTGTTTCATAGAAGGACGAGCACCACTGGCATCGACGATACGTCATAAGTACTCAATCACTGTGTTGAAGAAAGAACAGTTCTCCAAGTTGAAACAGCCCCTTAGAAAAATTTATGAATTATTGTGCTGGTAAACCTCTTACGTTATTTGTTTTTCAAACATGTGAGCAAATCTGAACGTGCTCAGACATTTCTCTCATTACTAAACTGACACACAATATTTTTAGCGCAACGCAGTCTGACTTTCAATAATTCCTACAAAAGAATGGCCCTGACTAACAATAACCTATACCTTTCATGAATCACTTACCTTACAAAAATCTTCGTTACTCGAACTACTGCAATACAGCGTGCGCCAATACTGCCAGATAAATAAAAGATTCTAACTACTGAAGGCACTAACTACTGATAGACATAGTCAGCAAATGAAAGATTTTGATAAAGAACAAATAATGTATTTACCTTAATAATGTTCAAAAGTCATTATATATATATATATGTATCAGTTCATGACATCCATCTTTACAAATTTCGTTTTTCTAGCGGACACACACGTCCAGATCGTCCGCTCTCAAAATCCTGCCATCTCTCTACCCACATCCACCAATGCTGGCGGCTCATCTCCAATTGCGCAATACTATGCGCTGTTCACATCCGACTGCCCAACACTACAATAGGAAATATTCCAACAATGCAAACGAGCCATAGATTGCACACGGCCCAGTCAGTGGTTTTCATACAGAGCGCTAAGTGGCGTTACCAACATAAAAACTTAAACAGCCTTCTTACAAAGTTACATTTGAGGGCAGCCTCAGTTACAACTTGAAAAAGACAATAGAAATTTTTAGGGTGTTGTTCCGGTGTTTGAGCAGAGACGATTATGTCGTCAAGGCAATGAAAACAAGGAGGCATCTTCGAAGTTACGCGTTCGAGAAATTTTTGAAACTATGCAGGAGGGAAAACACTTCCAAAAGGAAGACATTCTTATTGAAGCAAGCCGACATGAGTATTCACAACTAAAAGTTTCTTTTCTCTTTGTCCATTGGTAGCTGAAGACAGGTTTCTACAAGATCAGTTTTTGAGAAGAACTGTCCTCGCGCTAGAGGATCACGCATTTCATCTAGCCATGAGACCGGGAAGGAATCAATGACTGTCTGTAAATTTAGCACGCGTTTGAAATCGGTACAAAGACGGATCTTCCCATATGGCTTACGAATGACGACTAAGGATGATGTCAACTGATTTAGTGAAATAGGTTTTAAGACATTAACGAATTCTAGTCTCTGAATTTCTACGGCCAAGACGTCGCTTAGCATATGCGGCACAGGGCGTGCGCGACAAAATTTGGGTTGCGCGTTAAGTTTCAGCGTAATGAGATACTGACAATCTTTTGAACATCCAAGAGTACTGTCGAACAAATATTTTTTGATACTTGTCACAGAGTTGTTGAACTGCGGTATGGGAAATTCTTGTGCCAATGACAAGCCCATTGTCGTGGAAGTCTAATACAAAGGAATCAAATGCATCCACACAGAAAATATTTGGGCTCGTGCGTGGGCGGACTACAGTCAAAGGGATTTTCTTAGTCATGCTTTTGTATTTTGCTTGTGAGCGGCTCGTTCCAAGACTTGAAATGCTGTATTCATTACACGAAAAAAAAAAAAGGTTCAAATGGCTCTGAGCACTATGGGACTTAACATCTCAGTTCATCAGTGCCCTAGAGCTTAGAACTACTTAAACCTAACTAAGGACATCACACACATCCATGCCCGAGGCAGGATTCGAACCTGCGACCGTAGCGGTCGCGCGGTTCCATACTGAAGCATTTCGCGGATGATGCTATAGTATACAGAGAAGTTGCAGCATTAGAAAATTGTAGCGAAATGCAGGAAGATCTGCAGCGGATAGCCACTTGGTGCAGGGAGTGGCAACTGACCCTTAACATAGACAAATGCAATGTATTGCGAATACATAGAAAGAAGGATCCTTTATTACATGATTACATGATAGCGGAACAAACGCTGGTAGCAGTTACTTCTGTAAAATATCTGGGAGTATGCGTGCGGAACGATTTGAAGTGGAATGATCATATAAAATTAATTGTTTGTAAGGCGGGTACCAGGTTGAGATTCATTGGGAGAGTCCTTAGAAAATGTAGTCCATCAACAAAGGAGGTGGCTTACAAAACACTCGTTCGACCTATACTTGAGTATTGCTCATCAGTGTGGGATCCGTACCAGATCGGGTTGACGGAAGAGACAGAGAAGATCCAAAGAAGAGCGGCGCGTTTCGTCACAGGGTTATTTGGTAAACGTGATAGCGTTACGGACATGTTTAGCAAACTCAAGTGGCAGACTCTGCAAGAGAGGCGCTCTGCATCGCGGTGTAGCTTGCTCGCCAGGTTTCGAGAGGGTGCGTTTCTGGATGAGGTACCGAATATATTGCTTCCCCCTACTTATACCTCCCGAGGAGATCACGAATATAAAATTAGAGAAGCAACGTGACAGAAGCTGCGGTGTCTAGTTGGAAAGGCACTGACTGATTACAAATTTGCAATGTAATCCACAGTTGGTGGTGTATTCTCTGAATACAACTGTCCTTTCCGTGTTGTGGAGAACTGTTGACAGTTTCCACCTGTGCACTAGACCGCTTTCGTGAATTTGGAGATTGGGAGAGCCTTTTCGAAGTGTGTGGTATTCGCATTAAACGCCTGTGTAGAGTCGTGTACCGCAAGGCAGAGGATGTTATGGGTAACCAGTACCCACTTTCTAAACACAAATGCACACATGGATTAATACGGTTCTTTATTTACATGATCTGGAAACATTTACTTGAATAGTGTTCCGGCGTAACGTCAAGCGCCAGCACGTCGACGTGGAACGTAGCAGCAGGGGTGGCTGTGAGACAACGTCAGTCAACAAGACACTGACTGACCCCTCTCTAGAACGACACCGAGACCGGAGCTACATCTACACGAAGAGAATATAAGCGTAACGCGGCCTAGCCGCGTAAGAGTCTGTTGCCGAGCGGTTCTAGGCGCTTCAGTCCGGAACCGCGCTGTTGCTGCGGTTGCAGGTTCGAATCCTGCCTCGGACATGAATGTGTGAGATGTCCTTATGTTTTTTAGGTTTAAGTAGTTCTACGTCTAGGGGACTGATGACCTCAGATGTTAAGTCCCATAGTGCTTAGAGCCTTTTTTTTTTTTTTGCCTAGGCGCGGCCCGAGTGAAAGACGAGCCGTCATTCAAATGATGCAGCAGGGACTTATGAACTGTATTGTTTTGCTTCCATTGGAATTGTACCGGGTGATCAAAAAGTCAGAATAAATTTGAAAACTTAATAAACCACGGAATAATGTACACTACTGGCCATTAAAATTGCTACACCACGAAGATGACGTGCTACAGATGCGAAATTTACCCGACAGGAGGAGGTGCTGTGATATGCAAATGATTAGCTTTTCAGAGCATTCACACAAGGTTGGCGCCGGTTGCGACACCTACAACGTGCTGACATCACGAAAGTTTCCAACCGATTTCTCATACACAAACAGCAGTTGACCGGCGTTGCCTAGTATAAACGTTGTTGTGATGCCTCATGTAAGGAGGAGAAATGCGTACCATCACGTTTCCGACTTTGAT
Source organism: Schistocerca serialis cubense (assembly GCF_023864345.2). NCBI lineage: Eukaryota > Metazoa > Arthropoda > Insecta > Orthoptera > Acrididae > Schistocerca > Schistocerca serialis. The sequence continues at coordinate 1,339,642 of NC_064646.1, forward strand.
AAATGTCGGATTGTAGCCTATCGCGATTGCGCTTTATCGTATCGCGACATTGCTGCTCGCGTCGGTCGAGATCCAATGACTGTTAGCAGAATATGGACTCTGTGGGTTCAGGATGGTAATATGGAACGCCGTGCTGGGTCCCAACGGCCTCGCATCACATCTTGTCCGCGTGGCTGTAACGGATCGTGCAGCCACGTCTCGATCCCTGAGTCAACAGATGGGGACGTTTGCAAGACAACAACCACCTGCACGAACAGTTCGACGACGTTTGCAGCAGCATGGACTATCAGCTCGGAGACCATGGTTGCGGTTACCCTTGTCGCTGCATCACAGACAGGAGCGTCTGCGATGGTGTACTCGACGACGAACCTCGGTGCAAGAATGGCAAAACGTCATTTTTTCGGATGAAACCAGGTTCTGTTTAGAGCATCACGATGGTCGCATCCGTGTTTGGCGAGGCGAGATCGCGGTGAACGCACACTGGAAGCGTGTATTCGTCATCGCTATACTGGCGTATCACCCGGCGTGATGGTATGGAGTGACACTGGTTACACGTCTCGGTCACCTCTTGTTCGCATTGACGGCACTTTGAACAGTGGACGTTACATTTCAGATGTGTTACGACCCGTGGCTCTACCCTTCATTCGATCCCTGAGAAACCCTACATTTGAGCAGGATAATGCACGACTGCATGTTGAGGTCCTTGAAACGTCCCCTTTGAACGATTATACACGACTGTCCTTAAACAGACACACAATATTTTGTTAGCGCAACGCAATCTGACTTTCAAAATTCCCTACAAATGAATGGCCCTGACTAACATTAAACTATACCTTTCACAAATCACTTACCTCACAAAAATCTTCGCTGCTCAAGCTACTGCAATACAGCGAGCGCCACTACTGCCAGCTAAATAAAAGATACTAACTACTGATAGGGATAGTTAGCAAATGAAAGATATTAATAGAGAACAAACAATGTATTTACCTTGATATCATCATATATAAATATAGCAGTTCATGACAAATTTCAAAATTCCGCCATCTCTCTCCCCACATCCACCACTGCTGGCGACTCACCTCCAACTGCGCAACGCTACGCGCTGTTCACAGCCAGCTGCCTAACACTACAATGGCGAGTATTACAACAATGCAAAGCAGACACAGACTGCCCACAGCACAGCCAGTGATTTTCATACAGAGGTGGCGATACCAATGAAAAAACCTAAACAGCCTACTTACATAGCCCCCATGCTCCCCACAAAAATTTTTACAAATAGGATTGGGCAGTGGACAATACAGAATTGAAAAAAATTTTTCATAATTACAATAACAAAGATATCAAATGCACACACTTATTGATACAACGTTGGTCAAAAGCTCAAATTTTCTCACAGTCCATAAAGACAGTCCTAATCATACATAACAGTAGAATAGCAGTGTTTTTCTCAAAGTCTGAGCAGTAAAAGAAAATGCACACGGAAGTAGTGGATTTCCATGCAGTCTTGAAGAAGTAGTGTTGTCCTTCCAACGGAAAGATAGTGCTGACTCTCGACATGCTGACAGGTAATGGGCCACAACAGAGCAAACCCACTGCAGAGTCAGTCGAAGTTTTGATGAATATTGGTAGGTAGGTCATCACAGAGCAGACCCACTGTAGTCCTGGTAGAGATTACGGTATTGGTGGGCCACCAGAGGTGCAGACCCACTGCAGTCCTTGTAGAAATAATGGTATTGATGGATCATCAAAGATGTAGACCTACTGTAGTCCTTGAAGAGATGGCCAGCAGCCATCTGTTGTGACTGTGCTGGTGCACAATCACCACTGAAGAGTCTTGCGGACAATATAGCAAGTCCATAAACCACCACTTGTGCACTCACAAAGTTTTTGAAATTGTTCTTAGAACCAGCAATGCTGTTATCCAGTCCCTTGCTGAATTATTAACACACGTGCAAACACTAACAGTCCCTACTTCTCACATATTGTCCATATACTATGACCAACAGAAACGTGTGCAGTGAAATGTAACTTAATTTGAAGAACTGGTAACAATTACAATTTGGTAACATAAAAATACAATAACAAAGGTACAGAATACATTATTAAAAACATAACAATACAGATAACATCTGTAGTACAGGCTTTACAAAAGAATAGAAATAGACATATATGTCAATGTTACAGGAATTATGACATGAGTACATACATAGAAGATCAGAATAACTTGCGAAACATCAACTTCACACATGAGCATTTAAACAAAATGAATAATGTCTAATATCTTTACAAAGTAAATAACATATTATTAATGCCAATTATATTCGAGGATAACAGTATTCCTCATCATAGTGAATGTAGCTTAATATTAAAAGAAGAAAAAATTCTATGAAACTACACAGAGACAGGAAGCAAACAAATACACAAGGGTACACAAACACATAGTGGGATAACACCAATAGGAAAGGACAGGGTTCGTTTTCAGTGTAACATTTGGTACTGCAGTCCAACCCAAAACTTCATATATCTTTCCTCTTATTTCATCCTTTGTTTCCACCAAAAAAAATTATATCTAAGCATGCTTTCTGTATTTATATGTTCACACATTTCTTACCTCAACATTTATTTCCAAGAAAATCCTACCTAAACCTGTTTTCTGTACTTTTTTTTTGTATAACTTCTGAATGCATTTCTTCCTATTCATCGCAACTCCTTCTCTTAGAGGCTACCCCCTCTTAAGCTAACTTAAATCTACTGAGCTCAGATGCTAAACTAAGGGACGAGGCAATGCAGCATCACATAACAAATTATCACAAACAGCAATGACAAAAAAATGCCAATTTGCAAAGCAAGCAGCAGCAAATCTAAATTAACAGATAAAATGCAAAATTACAACTAATATGAGCCAATGTGCAGCAACATGAAAAATCAATGAGTAGTAAAACTGGCTTAGCAGAGTAACACAAATTAAAGTTCAGTAGCACTATGCCTGGCAAACAGCAGCTTATATCTAAACATGACATAGCTCAAGCAGAAAAAATATTACAGTAAAAACAACAATGCAGATAAGGGAAATGTATATTCACATCTTAATATCTATGTAATTAAAGTGGTGCACCACAACAACTGATTGTAAAAAGAAATATTACCATGTACTTGAAAAGAAAATTACGTGTTACTGTTACTAGTTCCTTCTTATTGTTCTTTCCTTTCCAAGTGCTCCTTTTTTTTTAAAAAGAATGTGGATCATAAAATAATTATTTAATAGATCTGTTGACAGAAAGTGTTCACATTAGCAAATGCATTTCATTTTATAAAAGCAATGCTGCAACACAGCTGAAAAACAGGTATCAAATGAAATAAGCAACTACGAAAAGCAAAGCATAAAAACATCATTAATAGCTATGTGGCATTTCGTAAGTCAGTAGCTCTCAACTCTCGTAGAAAGACACTTGTCATTATCAGGTTTGCAGATGTAAGAATATTTCCGAGGATAATGGCCTCCCCTTTTTTTTGTTCTACCTGTGCCGCTGAAAAGGGCTCGCAATAATGGCTTTTTCTCCAGGCGTCTGACACAGCTGGGTGCCCGCGACGCATTACGTGCAGGTGGTCACTTAACTTTCGTACGGAAATATTTACGACAGCAGTTTCTGCTACCGTGGCAGTCTCATATAAAAATATTTCACAGGTCAAGAATTAGCGTTGCAAATCTGTAGAAACAAAATCCTATAAATATAAGTGTCCAAAAAAAATATTGGTCAGCATTGTGATACAGTCACACATTTCATAACTCTTAAAGTACGTTTCTTGGTTTCCAACATCCTTTTCATAAATCAGAGTCCCTAAACACTACTCATTATTCCTTACTTCATTATACATATACACATTCGTCGACACTTCTTCAATATTTCATCGTGAGAAATACGTAGCATAATAAACATTCCTCAACAACATAATACACATCGTCGTCGTAATAATAACATCATAAAACTTCAGTCAAATCTCAAAATCGTCGTAACTCCCTCCAATAATTTCTAAGCCTAAAAAGAATTCTCTGCTCATTTAAATAGTGTCATCTACCTCAAACGTACTTTAAAATCATGCTCCCTTACCAAATACATCATTCAAAGCTCTCATAGTATCACAATGATTCCAAAAAATATGAACAGTTTACAAAGTCCAGACAAAATACAGTTTCATAAGTGTGAAGTTACCCAACTGTGGATTGCGTAAACATGTGTCACTGATGTAGTAAAAAAATGTTTATCTCTCAGTTAAATGATCAGATAGCTGTGTAATTTGTGTGTTAGAGAAATATGGTACCGATGTGTAAAGTTGTATAAGCAAATACCATATTAGCTAGGGTTCCTTGTGGTTGCCACACACATGGTACACAAAGTAAGCGTGTACCCCCCTGAGGATAAATGTAATTATACCCTCAGGTGTTACAGATTACAGCAATGGAATGAAATGTATCATGGAAAACTTTCTTTGTAATTAAAAAATCTTTAAAAATAAATGTTTTAAGTACACAATTAATCACTCAAATGCGTGTCCTGTAGCGCTAAATGTGCGTCTTGCTGTAAGATAATTGTGTGGAAGTGTCGTAATTATCGTCCTCCATAAGCAAAGTTCTGCTAAAGTCAATGTACTTACCTCATGATACACAAAAGTGAAATGCTTTGCGTATAGATATCTTAGTTATTACGCTTATTGCCGTGATGAGGAAAGTACTGTACAGTAACGTATTGTTATGCCACGAAAAAGGCTGTCTCATTGTTGCTATACCACAAAAGTTACTACTAAAACATGTTTTTCTTCCTAGAAGAATTCAGAAAACTGTGCAGATATAAAACAGATACACTGCAAAAGCAACATTAGTAGCGGCGTGATAAAATCGTGTAGCTGTCACATAAACTAACCACTGTCTCATCTGGTATTTCACAGAAAGTACTTTAAATCCAGATTATATTTTCAAGTAAACCAAAATGTTGCATTAAAATCTCATTAGCAGTACCAGTATGTGTCCTAAGTATGTAAGCCTGATAGTCGTTACGTAATCGTGCAACTAACAAGCAAGAATGTACAAACAATTACACTGTGTCGTCTGTTCGCAATAACAATGCATTCGTAATTTCTGTTTAAATAAGTTCTCTTGGTTCTTGATTAGATATTTCACTTCAAACATTGTTGTATGTTAACAGATTCTAAGTCTGACAAAGCATACTAGAAATGTGAAGTGAAAAGTTTTATGGCAAAGACAAAGTTAAAAAGCAGATTATCTTTCAATAAACGGTTTTACATGTGAAGTGTGGTGTAAACCTTTACTCTTCATAGTACTCAGAGTTTGAACTTGAATGCAATTGTCAGGCGGTATACGTCGGTAAAGAATACTGGAGTTTTTCTCAAGGTTAGCGTCTATGTTATTTTTCTCGGAGCCAGCGGGCGCACGCGGCTGCCTGCTGTGCGAGTCATTGTCTGTCTCTTTGTTGGCGCGCGCCGTTATTCGGGTTCGGAGACCTAACTTCTACAAATTCGCCTTGCCGAGAGGGCCCAGCCGTGTTAGAATCCCGCCAGTTCTGATGAAATTGACGTCTGTCGTTATGATCATATCGTCTGTCGTCATGTCGGTAGCTTCCGTAGTTTCTTCCTTGTCCGTCACGTGGTGGAGAATTTCTCCCTGAGTCGTAACTGCGCGCTGAACTGTTGCGTCTGAAGTTATTTTGTCTCCCTTGATAATAATTGTTTTGGTTTCCATATTGTCTGTTTCTCTGATTGTCTCTGTGATAGTCATTACTGCGGAGAGGTGATCTTTCCCTGTAATTATTACTCTGCCAGTGGTTGTCATACGGGTGGTGTCTGTTTTGGTCACGATTTACGTTGTGAGAATAGCCTTGTCGCGCCCAGTTATTATTTCTGTCGTCACGGAATTGTGACGGATGTGACCTGTAATTGTTGAGTCCTTGTTTTCGCGTTCCGCGATTTTCAGTGTCAATTTCTAGTTCTTGTAACAGTCCCTGAAAAGCTTCAATGTCGTCTTTGCAACGTCCTGCTAAAATAATATGTCGTAAATGTTTAGGCAGTTTGATTAAGCAAATGCGGATGAGTTCTGAGGGGCTGTATGGGTTTGACAGGTATTGATTCTTGTGCAACATGTCTTCAAAATATTTCACAAGACTGGAAAATTCAGATTGTTCGAAGTGTTTCATCATTATGATGTTATGTTTTACACGGTCTTGTGTAGCTTGAGAGCAATACGCTGAGAGGAAGGCATGATAAAATTCTCCTTCACTGTGACAATCGTGAATGACCGATCGCATTCTTACACCTGGTTCATTCTCTAAGTAGCCACACATAAATTCTAACCTGTGCTCCAATGACCAGTTGGGAGGGAAACAATGAGAGAATTGATGGAGCCACGCTTGTGGATGAATGTCGTTGGCAGAATTCTTAAACGTTTTGAATTTACGTGTAGTAATGAACAGCTTATAGTCAAAATCATCATGTCGGCGAGTAGCATCTCGGTCATAGTTACGTCGTGTCGGCGGTTCCATCTCAAAATTCGGTGTACCTTGCCAATTTCTTTCATAATTACCGAAATGCCCTGTGTTATTATTTTGTGGCTTTTGCGTATTTCTAAGTTCCTCTTCCCGTGTTGGAGCGCGAGTGTCTTCTGAAATACGTAATTCTTGTATTACCTGTGTCAGCTGATCTTGTACTTCCCGGATTTCTCTTTGGTGTTGCGTATCAATTTGATTCAGATTTTGTTTCAGTTTCCTAATTTGTTCGCTCTGTTCTGTGTCATTAAAGACTACCGGTTTTGCGTCATTCAGATTATCATCTACCTTCGTAGATAAATTATTTAGCTGATCCAAAAGTTCAACTAATTTCTCTGATAATGAACACATTTCCTCAGTGTGTTTTTCTGAACCAAGTTTCAGAGTGTCCATTTGTGTTGAAATCGAATCTACTGTGTCCTTTAAGTTATCCTAAGTTTTTGCAAGTTGCGTAACCAAATCGGTAGATGCAACTGAGTCAAATTTAGCTTGCAAGGTCTCATGATTTTCATGAACAATAATTTGCAGTTCTTTTATGGCTGCTTCGTGATTCTGTAATGCATTTTCATGCCGCGAAAAAATAGGTTGAAAATGCTCACAAATTTGTGTTTTTACGTCATTACAGACTTTTGACATTTCGATTCAATGTTATGTAACTCAGTAGTTAAGTCTTCACGTGTTTGTTCAAGAGTTTGTTCCAATGAGTCTAACTTTTTAAGATTTTGTTCCACTGTGTCTAACTTTTTGAGATTTTGTTCCACTGTGTCTAACTTTTTAAGATTTTGTTCCACTGTGTCTAACTTTTGAAGCTTTTGCTGTGTTTGTCCCATTTGCTGTATTAATTGTAATAACAATTCACTGGTGTCTGGAACATGTTCCTCAGTGCTTTTCGGCAGTGAATTTGCACCGGCAACATTCACATTTTGACAAGCAGAAAATGTGTCTTGACTTATTTGAGAAAACGGTGAGGATCCAAAACCTGAATCTACAGTATTTGCGAGATCGTTTCCTGTCATTTCGGATTCCTGAGGCGAGCTGTTGCCGACCGATCGATCGATAATGCTTCCCTCTTCACTAATTGTTTCACTGTCCACGCCATTGTTTGCCGCCCGCTCCATTTCCCTATGCACAGTTACCAAATTACTACTTTGAATGTCTGTTAATTCATTACTCTGCGGCGCTAACACACTGCTTTCGTCTTCACTGTCATTTCTCAGTTTACTTTGGAGCCTAGTATTACGTTTTTCACACGCCATTATTGTCACAATATTTCACACGACAACACAGAAAAGCACAATTTGAAGAGCAAAAATAAGAGAACACATTAACATAACACTGAAAAAATATCTAGTTAATTGCACGCGCTGCTGAGAAATACTTGGTGTAAAACTGCATGCATGCTACAACTGTTTTACTGTACCACAATGAAAGACTGCAACTACAAAGGAAATTCTCTCTATAATTACGCGCTAGCAATAAACAAAATCTACACTAATTACACAAACTACAAGAAAAAAATCAGAAGATTCCAGTGAGGTATCCTAGGCTAAGGGTCGACATATGAAACGTCCCCTTTTGTAATATTTATGCATGACTGTCCTTAAACTGACACACAATATTTTGTTAGCGCAACGCAATCTGACTTTCAAAATTCCTTACAAAAGAATGGCCCTGACTAACATTAAACTATAACTTTCACAAATCACTTACCTCACAAAAATCTTCGCTGCTCAAGCTACTGCAATACAGCGAGCGCCACTACTGCCAGCTAAATAAAAGATACTAACTACTGATAGGGATAGTTAGCAAATGAAAGATATTAATAGAGAACAAACAATGTATTTACCTTGATATCATCATATATAAATATAGCAGTTCATGACAAATTTCAAAACTCCGCCATCTCTCTCTCCACATCCACCACTGCTGGCGGCTCACCTCCAACTGCGCAACGCTACGCGCTGTTCACAGCCAGCTGCTGCTGCCCAACACTACAATGGCGAGTATTACAACAATGCAAAGCAGACACAGACTGCCCACAGCACAGCCAGTGATTTTCATACAGAGGTGGCGTTACCAATGAAAAAACCTAAACAGCCTACTTACATCCTGTACGGGCCTTTCTGGATACGGAAAATGTTCGACTGCTGCCCTGGCCACCACATTCTCCAGATCTCTCACCAACTGAAAACGTCTGGTCAATGGTGGCCGAGCAACTGGCTCGTCACAATACGCCAGTCACTACTCTTGATGAACTGTGATATCGTGTTGAAGCTGCATGGGCAGCTGTACGTGTACACGCCATCCAAGCTCTGTTTGACTCAATGCCCAGGCGTATCACAGCCGTTATTACGGCCAGAGGTGGTTGTTCTGGGTATTGATTTATGCACCGAAATTGCGTGAAAATGAAGTCACATGTCGGTTCTAGTATAATATATTTGTCCAATGAATACCAGTTCATCGTCTGCATTTCTTCTTGGTGTATCAATTTTAATGGCCAGTGGTTTATTTGCATGAATTGTTGTCTAGCGATCGGAGAAAGCAGGCTTCATAGGCACTCTTTATTAGGCGAGTGTGCAGAACACAACAGAGTCCATGTTTTGTGGTACAAGCTCATCAGTACTGGACCGGTTGCAGACTGATGTAATGTCAGCATCGGTATCCTTGCTATTACAAACTCCCCTGCTAGGAAAAGTGCAATTCTGGTTGAGATAAACTAGTCCCACTATGTCACTAATCTGTTGGTAGTGTGCTGTGGTAGCCTGTGACGAGCTACACCCGCTCTGCGAGCAAACTGACAGACGCCAACAGACACGATACTGGATGACCGCGTAAGGCCCTCTGGCCAGCGACGGTAGCCTAAATACTCGCTGTCGAGTGGGCGTGTTGCTTGTGGGTGTGTCTCTGTTCTCTCTCATTAAAGGCGCGGTTGATACAATGCATACTAACCGATCTTCATGCTTCATCTTTGCCGATCGGTGTGAAAGCGACAGCTTACGCCAGCAGAGTTCATTGTTTGATTTTCGAGCAGGGAGAGCCGAAGAATCTGAACAGGAAATTACATTAGGTCCATCCGTTTCTGCTTTGCATTGTTCCCGTGTGAAACACAGGACGACGCTCTACTCTTTTGCAGGCGGAACGGATTTGTATACCCTGTTAGATGGCAATTGTTGCATTCGCCTTGTCTGATGAGGCATTTTTTTCGATCATGGGTGACAAAGCATTTCACACATGATTTCGCCTTGCGTGGGTCTGGGGCAGTGTAACTACGGTGGTGCAGTCGCGGCAAATACTGTGTAAGTGAAGCGATAACTGGTAGACGTTGTATGGCTAAGTCATGAGTTTGTCAGGAATTGATAACTTTAAGCACTTACTATGGCTACGGTTGCGATGCATTGTAATTTTCGCCTTCGATCTCTGACCTGATATGTTCTGAATAATAGCATTGCCCCAAAGACACAATCGAATTTACAGTCTCTAGACATGCCCTGCGATTCCGTAACTCATTCTTTGTACGATTAATAACTGTGACGTTGCTTGCAGAAAATATACAGTGCAGCAGAAACAACTATGTGACTCTCAAAAGATTCGTCTTGTCTTGCAATGATGACTGAGAAGCAGAGATACGGATTCAAAGGGGAAGTGAAGCGGACTGGTTGTACACTGAAAGTCTAACACTTCTTATTACGAAAGTTAATTAATTTTCAGTTGCCTAATAATTTTTTTATACATAGCCTGAACAGTTGACAATGTACCCTACCATTTAGCCAGCCCGGTTAGCCGTGCCGTCTCACACACTGCTTTCCGGGCGGGAAGACATCCGGTCCCTGCACGAATCCGCCAGGCAGCTTGGTGTCGAGGTCCGGCTCCAAGATATTTCTCCAGGTGGGTATAAAATCAATGTGCACAATGGAAAATACTGAACACTAAATGAAGATTTGGACATGTCTGACTACACCCTGAAACAGATCTTAGGATATCTTAATAATGACATCTCCTCCTCCATGCTCCTTAACATATAAATCACAACATAAACATAAATGGATGATTAAGGGAACTACTAAGTATAAAATGATGAATGCCCTTTCAATTTATACGTTTATTGTAGATTAAAAAACATTTATATTACAACTCTTTATATATCAATGTCCAATGGACAGAAAGAGATACCAAAGAATTTCATAACTAATACGAATGATCAATTACCCAAATGTGCCCCTTTTTATGGCTACGCGATCTAATATAAATAACGCGAAATGACTGATATCGGCTACGTACCAAACACTAGAAGACACTACTTTCAAAGATGATCTACAGTGGTGTGCAACCTCAGAGGAAATAAAATTTACGTGATCACAGATGTTTAGATTTATAGCTCTAATAAACCGAAGCAATTGGCAATATCACCGTATGTACTGCATCTGGTGCGTCGAAGTGATGGTTCTCATACATGTCTGCAACGATAGAAGAACTCCAGACACAAAATAAAAACTCTTTCTAACACTATGACTACAGAAGGCGGTCCTCTGACTAGTATTATCTAATACTGTGTTCTCCTCTCTGTGTTCTACAGATAAAAAACGCGAGTTCCCAGCCACAAGGATAGAATTCAGATAACGTCTCCACGTGAATATAGACGAGGAAGTGCTCTCAACCACTGAACACTGCGTGCTCAATGACGACTTCCTACCGTGAGATGATGTCCACAATCATATAAGTTCGCAACAGTACAGTGCCTAACCGTTCTAACTATAAACATTTCCTGAGAGCAAAGACAGCAAGTCCGTCTGTACCAACAAAAGCAGATACTGAGCGGCTGTTAAAGCCGGGCGCTCAAAATGGAAGACCTTTTCTCTTCACCGCTGGCTTCCCAGCAAAACTCGGCTCCCCTAAATCGTAACTGCAGAAGGCCAATCCTATTCTCGAGACCACGGAGTATTCAACCTCTCTACAGATTCTTCCGACCGCCGACCAACCATATTTTAGTCTTTTGTCGTCCAGCGCGGAAAATTTTTGAGGAAATGCCTATACTCATACAATGGTACGCTTCTCAGAGTAAAAATCCTTGGAAATTACCCAGCCTGTGATTTCTGAGGTAACGCTTCCTCGTTCCCCTCTGCAGCATCCAACAGTTTCAGAGTTTCCGAAGTATTATCCGGTTATCCTTCCGGCCCCACTACAATACGGGCTGGCCGCCGCTGTATTGTGCTTCCACGCTCAGGTGCCCAGGCCGTCCGTCTTGGCGCTTCCTGTGGGAAGCAAGACCAACACACCTGTGCGGGCGTTACCACCCAGGGGTTGCGTTACGCCTCCCGTTTGATTTCCACTAGCGTTCAAACCTGTACTAGTATAGGCAATCATTCATTATGCCATTTTGATAATAAAGACACTCTGTCACCTTTCAAGCAATAAGCGTTAACAACTATTTGCAAGGTTTACATGACAGTATCAGTCTTCTTTAAATATTTATATATAAATTATACGATCTATCAAATAATACCTAATTGCAGTTGTAAATCACGGCAAAGTATGTAGATGAGTGCTTGTAGGGTGCGAAATTATAGCCATCTTATAATACCCCCAAGTAATGAACTATTTTCTACAGTGATGGGGTGATTCTTATAGTATTCTCTCATCCTGTACAAAATAATATAACCAACAATTATCTGTACAAAGGAATTAATAAAAATACGAGGACACAGGAACAACTGAATCATGATATGTCCTAATACAGTCATTATGCGTTCATTGATGGGCTTACTGCCATACATTTCTTTACTACATATTTATTTTAATCTGTCTGCTCCTTATGTCTGGACCATTTTTTGGGGCATGCCTATTGGAATTTACAATGACACACAAAATAACCCATGCTATCGAAGGAAGTTTACTAACATTACACATTTTTTCTCTTTCAAAAATGGCAGTTCCCATCTTTCTTTAGACTTGAGGCCCATGCTCTCTGTCATCCTTCCATCCTTAAGACATAGGTTGAGGCAAGAAATACTAAAGTAAAGTATCCTAATCTTTTCAGAGTGGTTGTCTAATAAATTACACGTTCTTCGTTTAGCCATTATTGTGCAAAACAAGCAGTTATGTCAATTATTATTTAGATTTTCTATTGGTCGTTATACAATTATATAAAATTCTGTGAAAAATTCTGTGTAATTTTACTTGGTCATATTTCTTCTCTTGGCTTACATTTAAAAAACATCATTTCACAAACTGATTGTCCAAGTGTAGTGTTTCCTAAACGTGTATACTCTTTAAACATTTCAAAAATCTTATATTCTAAAGTGTTATTTGACAAACTGCATTTACATTTACTGTGAAAACTAATATTTGTAATAATTGTTCGTATCGACCACCAATTTTAACTAATGTTCTTGTTTACAGAGTATACAAATATAATATATTAAAACATTAAAATCCATAGCATCTTTTTCAAAGAGAATGACATACAACAATTTTACATGAACAAATACACAAATATTTTCTTAAGACTACCCAGAAAAAATAAGTACAAGATGTTTACAAAAATGATAAATATCGAAAACTTATTTTGTGAGTGTAACTGTTCGGTGTTCACTACATTATACACTATTTTTTATCAAGAGTCACACACTGATTCAGATTTCACAACACAGGTTTATCTTCATTTATGTATGGGGATGGAAGCTACAATTTTTGTGAAGTTTAGGAACTGAAGATTGATTGAGATTGGTCATGGTGGCTTTGCAAGTCAGTCTTTGGATCCTCAGCCCATTGTTGATCCTGTCAGGTTACAAGTCTGTCGCAGAGTTGATGCTGTGGAAGGATCCTCGGAATACACAGCAAGGTAAGTGGATGTATGTTATGAAACAGCCAAGTTTTCGTCCAATTTGCACACAGTATGTGGGAGGTACATTCAGGTAGGATCTTTAAAGTTCACCTAGAATTCTTCTGCGTCAGCTAAGAGAAGTGTAATTGTATCTAGTCTTCAGTTCTTCGTGTTTCTTCTTTTTACTATGTTTGTATTACTACTCTTCTGTTCTTCATGTTGCTTCTTTCTCTTGATATAAATTTGTGTTTTGGATATGGATATTGGTAATTGTGGACAGGTAGGTTATCTGTTTGGTGACATTATGCATGGAACCTGAGTCATTATATGTGACTCAGATTCCTCAGAAGTCAGTGCCAGGTGACTGACTGCTACAGATTATGATGTTTATCAGTCTCTGTCTGGAAGAGAACAGCAGAAGGAAAAGCAAATAGAGTTTACAGTTCCATACACCTATTAGCATATGTGCTGTAGGCTTAACTGACTGTATTATGTGTGCAATTTGTTTATCTTGTCTCCATCGTGTAGTGCAACAGTGGAGAAAAGTCATTAGTGGCCGTTTAAACACCCGTCTCGACCCGACTCACCAGGGATGCTGCAGATGGGCGCTTGTTACCTACTATGTTGTAGCCGGCTGTGTTCAGGCAGCCCCATTTGAATAGGCGAGATGATTGCTCACGTCCATGACATGGCTTTGGCTTACTGACAGTGTCCCTTTCTTGCTTTTTTTCCGCAGCTGTGAAGTTAGCCTCCCGTTCCATCTGCACATCACATTGTTTCTTCTAGTATGTCTCACAAAAGTTTCTTTGTGTGACACCTGTGCTCACTAATATATACAATTAGTTTCCGATTTACGCAGATACTATACAATACATAAAACAAAATCATTGACGTTTTTCTGTTATGAAGTATAAATTTTTAAGTAGCACTCACTAGTGAGATCATTTATCTTTAATTTATTATTGTTCTAGTTGTACAATCAGCCCAGACACTCACTTATTTACCCTTATTATTCTGATCAGAATTTCATGTACAAAGTTAAAGTTAGTTATAAAAGAACATAATCCTCAACCTATGTAATTTAATTACTAAATATCTGTCGGTACCTGTATACCAATGAAAAAATACACGTAACAGTATAATTATGATCATCACCAGATCCCAATGTTAATCATTGCAATTTCTACTTGTTAAACTACTGGCAAATAGGATGTTTATACTAGTCTAACTACAACCCTATTCAAAGTACTACACTGTCGTTGGATATCACAAGATTGTCCAATGACAAGGTTCTTGGTGGATGTCATCGTGTATATCTGTGAACAAGGAAGAGCACGTCTGCACAAATGAATGACTAAGTAGGCCTTTTCTTCATTTCATGCTTTGGCTTGCTTCCTGTGGACAATCATAAATTACATAGCATATTTAGTACAAAATTGCTGATAGCTTCTTTAATCACACTGTCATGTACCTTCTTTCACGTTTTTACTTAGTAATACCTTCTCTGTCGCTGTCTTTCCTCTGGAGCTGCTGCTGTTACCTTCATCTGTCGTTAACTTTCCCTTTTAGGTTAGTATAGTTACATTTTATTTTACTAGTGGTACCTTCAAATATAAAGATCTTAGTACATTACATAAAATCACTGCTGATCAACATGATTGCCATGCCCTTTTGTATTATCCACGAAGTCATGTACTTTGAACATATAGCATTTTCTTACTTACATAATTGGCGGACCTCGCATTCTACAATTTCTTACTTTCCTTTATTAAATTTTATGTGTGTATATCCCCTTGTTACACTTCCATTTCATGTCGCTGTAACACTCAACCAACATTTTGGTGCACCCATACAGTATTCTGCAGAACTGGCCACCATGTACACAATTATTCCGTCTCTCTGAACAGCATAAACACAACATTTCCATATACAAACAACGCTGCGCTATCGCAAAGCCGCATGGAGTAGGCCACCTAGTGAACTTACGTTTCTCTGAATGGAGACAAATCATATTTGGACGACACACCTGCGAGTCACTGCAAACCACTACCAGCAAGTCACTTATTTGAGATCCCACTGCTAAACATGGAAAATAAACACTTATTTCATGAAGTAGTTCTAAACATTTTTCAAAATTCTGACGTTCTCTGCTAATACGTTCCACAGCAATTGGGTAACAAATTTACCTATTAACACATCTTTACAACATTTTTTTGCAGTACCACACGTTTCTCATTTTTACTTTATTCCTTCATGGACAGATCGCACATCTTCAACTCCAAACACCTTTTAAATTGTACAAGCAGCTTGCTGTTCACATAGTTATATCCTACACAAAGAAACATACCCTAATTTTCTCACCCTCGACATCCTGCCCTTTTTATGCAGTGTAGTACCTCTTTTAACATGATAATAGCACAGAAAATATTGATAACTGTACATATCCCTTCAGTGCAATAACTTAAAGCTCACTTTAATTCTTCCTGGTCTAATTTCAATTGATTGTTCCCGATTCCTGTTGTTATTCATCCCACCCCATCCTTGGTCAGACCGTTGAGGAGTTTCTCTATTGTCGCCCCATGATGCGCCATTACTTTGTTGCTCCCGCCTGTGTTCATTTCGTTACCTCTATTCTTTGCCATAGTTCTTCCCTTGTACCTTGTTCCCACCACGATATCTATGGTCCAATTTTTGGTGAGGCGCCCAATTTACATTGGTTTGCAAATTATGATCTCTGTTACTCCCTCCACTGTTCTCACTTCTTTCACTTAACACGTCTCTGTGCCTACGTTTTTCTCGCGCCTGCTGCTCTTTGAAAGCGATCTCTAACTCTCTTAAGATAGTCTTGAATCCTGCTACATCACTTCCACATCGGCCGACGAGTGTTTGCTGATAGGAAATTGGCAACTTCATGTAGCACAATCTTATGATCTCAGCCGGTGTGCATGGGTCGTCCAAATGCTGATTTTTCTTTGTCAAGTTCCCGAAATACACTCCTGGAAATTGAAATAAGAACACCGTGAATTCATTGTCCCAGGAAGGGGAAACTTTATTGACACATTCCTGGGGTCAGATACATCACATGATCACACTGACAGAACCACAGGCACATAGACATAGGCAACAGAGCATGCACAATGTCGGCACTAGTACAGTGTATATCCACCTTTCGCAGCAATGCAGGCTGCTATTCTCCCATGGAGACGATCGTAGAGATGCTGGATGTAGTCCTGTGGAACGGCTTGCCATGCCATTTCCACCTGGCGCCTCAGTTGGACCAGCGTTCGTGCTGGACGTGCAGACCGCGTGAGACGACGCTTCATCCAGTCCCAAACATGCTCAATGGGGACAGATCCGGAGATCTTGCTGGCCAGGGTAGTTGACTTACACCTTCTAGAGCACGTTGGGTGGCACGGGATACATGCGGACGTGCATTGTCCTGTTGGAACAGCAAGTTCCCTTGCCGGTCTAGGAACGGTAGAACGATGGGTTCGATGACGGTTTGGATGTACCGTGCACTATTCAGTGTCCCCTCGACGATCACCAGTGGTGTACGGCCAGTGTAGGAGATCGCTTCCCACACCATGATGCCGGGTGTTGGCCCTGTGTGCCTCGGTCGTATGCAGTCCTGATTGTGGCGCTCACCTGCACGGCGCCAAACACGCATACGACCATCATTGGCACCAAGGCAGAAGCGACTCTCATCGCTGAAGACGACACGTCTCCATTCGTCCCTCCATTCACGCCTGTCGCGACACCACTGGAGGCGGGCTGCACGATGTTGGGGCGTGAGCGGAAGACGGCCTAACGGTGTGCGGGACCGTAGCCCAGCTTCATGGAGACGGTTGCGAATGGTCCTCGCCGATACCCCAGGAACAACAGTGTCCCTAATTTGCTGGGAAGTGGCGGTGCGGTCCCCTACGGCACTGCGTAGGATCCTACGGTCTTGGCGTGCACCCGTGCGTCGCGGCGGTCCGGTCCCAGGTCGACGGGCACGTGCACCTTCCGCCGACCACTGGCGACAACATCGATGTACTGTGGAGACCTCACGCCCCACGTGTTGAGCAATTCGGCGGTACGTCCACCCGGCCTCCCGCATGCCCACTATACGCCCTCGCTCAAAGTCCGTGAACTGCACATACGGTTCACGTCCACGCTGTCGCGGCATGCTACCAGTGTTAAAGACTGCGATGGAGCTCCGTATGCCACGGCAAACTGGCTGACACTGACGGCGGCGGTGCACAAATGCTGCGCAGCTAGCGCCATTCGACGGCCAACACCGCGGTTCCTGGTGTGTCCGCTGTGCCGTGCGTGTGATCATTGCTTGTACAGCCCTCTCGCAGTGTCCGGAGCAAGTATGGTGGGTCTGACACACCGGTGTCAATGTGTTCTTTTTTCCATTTCCAGGAGTGTACTTCACTGCACTATGAAACCCTGAACTCTCTGCTCATAATTATTTCCTGTTTGATCCTGTCCTGTGTCTCCTTGGACCAGTCTTAGCTTAAAAATGCGTCACGAAACTCGCCGTACGACGTGCACATTTTTGCAATGTTCTGCATGCATTCGGCTGATGTTCCCACGATATGTGAACATACGAAGTCCAGTTTTTGCATCAGAGGCCAGTGAGGAGGTAAGGATAAATCAAATTGTTCAACAAAAGTTTTTGTGTGTAAAACGTAACCCTCGTCTCTATAATGTTGGAATTTTCGTACAGAGATAAAATGCTGAAAATCGAAAATTTAATTAGAATTTCTTCCCACTCGGCCTACCACATTCTCAGTTGGAGCTAACTATTCCGGTCTACCGTTACTTTGGGTATACTCTCCTCTACTCCCTGTCACGTTTTCATCAATGGAAAAATGTTCCGTGGTGCGCATTATCGGGTAACAATTATGCATGTGAAATATCTCATTGCTGTTCTCCGTATTCGCAATTTGCGACCCAGTTGCGCCCTGTGTGGACGCGGGGGCCATATCTCTAGTGATGTTTCGTTGCTCTGCGATACGCTTTCAGTCAGTAGTTTCGGGCAACTCTTACATTCGGGCACATTCTAATATCATCTGGGCTTGGACATGATCGTGCTGAGTTTGAACCGGCTGTTTCGGTTTCTCTTGTTTCCAAATCGCCTAATATTTTTGTCTGAGATGTGAGTTTTTACTAGGTTGCGACCTAACTTCCTGAGATAATCGCTTAATTTCGCTTTATATGTTTTGTTTAAATTGTGAGAGCTCTGTGGTTAATGCCTTATTTGGTGCGATCTCTGTCTTTTGCAGCTGCGTTACTTCCACTTGTTTCGCGCGCTTCTACAACTTCTTTAATGCACCTCTACCCATCTTTGCTCTCCTCGCTAGTGATAGCGCCTCCATCTCAGTTCCTCTGACCTCCTCATTCTAGTTTTGTTCGCAGCGTCACTACGTCATTTCTCACTTCCCTCATTTCATGTTTTATCTACTGAATTTCGACACTAACGTTTTGAATTTTACTTCCCATTTCACCATTAACGTTTTGAATTTTTCTTCCCATTTCAGAGCGTACTACATTATTCCCCCTTTTTATTTAGCTTCCAAATTCATTTCCCATTGCTTTTAGGTATGCAAGGATGTCCAACACACCTGTGTTACCTAAATCTTTTCTCCTATTGTGACTTACCCTTCCTCTACTCTTAGGTGATCTTCTGCCCTTTCCATTTCTTGCTATTCAAAAATGTCATGACCACGCGCCCCTGATGTGCTGCCTCATGACGATGTCACTCAAGGCGATCTACCACTATTCGTAGTTGTTCCGGGTTCACTTGAAGTCCCTACATTATAGTCCCGTATCTCTGCGATTGCTTCAGCGCGTCTCTGTTCCTCATCTTCGCTATTGAGATTGCACACCACGGGCTTGACCGTGTCTATCATCCTCAAAAACTTCCCTCGGATTGGTATTCTCCTCACTTGTGCCTAGTGCTGCTAATAAAGCTAACTCTTTCTCATCCCACAGCCTTTCTGGACTATATTCTATTCTTGACCATTTCTATATTGTTACAACTACTGATCTCTTATGCTACTAAGCGCGCTTTCGCTACAGTTATCATGGACTGATCCCTGATAAGAGTTCTCTTAAAAGTACACGCAATTTACACTACCTGCATTTATTATGCAACGAACATGTAACATAAAATATCTACAGCTAAAAAGAGCTAGACTACTGGCGCCGTCGTGAACGAGCAGTGTCGATACAAAACAAACAAACTAAAAGGACAACAATTTTTTTAATGTCATCCCGTCACTTTACCAGTGCAAACTATATATGCAAACTAGTGATCACTATCAATAACAACTAAACATTATAAATGAGAACTTTTTTTTTTAATTTCCAAGGCTTCAAACCACTGTATGGCTACTATCAGAAGACTCTAAGCAGAATCCTGGGAGGGTAAGCCATATCCAAGACGCTACTCCAGGCGAGTGTAAAATGAATCTGCACAATGGAAAATATTTAACGCTAAATGAAAATTTGGCCCTATCTGACTACCCTCTGAAGCAGATCTTGGGATCTCTTAATGATGATATCTCCTCCTTCTTGCTCCTTAACATATAAATTACAACATAAACATAAATGGATGATTAAGGGAACTACTAACTATAAAATTATAAAAGCTGTTACTGCTTATACATTTGTTGTAGATTAAAACCCCTTTACATTACAACTTTTTATGTATCAATGTCCAATGGACATAAAGAGATACCAATGAATTTCCTAACTAATACGAATGATTAATTGCCCGAATGCGCCCCTTTTTATGACTACACGATCTAATATAAAAAACGCGAAATGACTGACATCACCTAGGTACCAAACACTAGAAGCCACTCCTTTAAAGATAATCAACAGTGGTGTGCAACCTCAGTGGAAATAAAATTTACGTGATCACAGCTGTTTAGCTTTATAACCCTAATAAGCCAAAGCAATTACCAATATCACCGTATGTACTGCGTCTGGTGCGTCGAAGTGATGGTTCTCATACATGTCTGCGACGATAGAGCAACTCCAGCCACAAAGTAAAAACTCTTTCTAACACTAGGAAGGTAGAAGGCGGTCCTCTGACTAGCATTGTCTAATACTGTCTTCTCCTCTCTGTTTTCCACAGACAAAAAACGCGATTTCCGAACCACAAGGATGGAATTCAAATAACGTCTCTAAGTGAGTATGGTCGAGGAAGTGCTCTCAATAACTGAATGCTGCGTACTCAACGACTACTCCCTACCCGGAGGCGAAGTCCAGAATCGTATAATTTCGCATCAGTACAATGCCTAACCGTTCTAACTATAAAATCTCCTGAGAGCAAAGACAGCAAGTCCGTCTTTATCAACAAAAGCTGGCCCTGAGCGACGGTCAAACCCAGGCGCTCAAAACGGAAGAGTCTTCTCTCCACTGCTGGCATCCCAGCAAAACTCGGCTCCCCTCCCACGTAACTGCAGAAGGCCAATCCTATTCTCGAAACCACGGAATATTCTCCCTCTCTACAGATTCTTCTGAGCGCCGATCAACCATATGTTAGTCTTTTGTCGTCCAGCGCGGAAAGTTTGTGAGGAAATGCCTATACTCACACAATGGTACGCTTCTCAGAGTAAAAATCCTCGGAAATAACCCAGCCTGCGATTTCCGATGTAACGCTTCCTCGTTCCCCTCTGCTGCGTCCAAGATTTTCAGAGTATCCGAAGTATTATCCGGTTGTCCTTCTGGCCCCACTACAACGCCGGCCAGCCGTCACTATTGTGCTTCCACGCTCAGGTGCCCAGATCGTCCGTCTTGGCGCTTCCTGTGTGAAGCTGGACCAACACAACTGTGTGGGCTTTCCCACCCAGGGCTTGAGTTACGGCTTCCGCTTCATTTCCACTGGCGCTCCAACCTCTACTAGTACAGGCAATCATTCATTATGCAGTTTTGATAATAAAGACATTCCGTCACCCTTCATGCAATAAGCGTTAACAACTATTTACAAGGTGTACGTGACAATGTCAGTCTCCTTGAAGCATTCATATATAGGATATACAACCTATCAAATGATACCTAATTGTGGTTGTAAATTATGGCAAAGTGTGTAGATGAGTGGTTGTAAGATCCGTAATTATACCGATCTTACGCAGTGTGCCGGCCTGTTTGTGAATGGTTTTTTAGGCAGTTTCCCATCTGCCTCGGCGAATGCGGGCTGGTTCCCCTTATTCTACCTCAGTTACACTATGTTGGCGATTGCTGCGCAGACATTTTCTCCATTTACCGTACACCATAATTACTCTACCACGCAAACATTGGGGTTCACTCGTCTGGTGTGAGACGTTCCCAGAGGGGCAGAACAGCACAACACTGGGCTCTGTGTGGGGCGGGGGTGGCGTAAGTGGACTGCTGTAGCCTGTTGTGGGATTGTGTACCACTGAGGCTACGGTGGGAACGAAGCCTCTTTGTCGTTTCTAGCTCCCCAGTTCAATACAATACAATACCCTATCATTTCATTTTTTTGTTAAAGGCGAGTGTTAGGCCCTTCCTTTATTTAAGATCCAACAATAATTGTTAAACAGTTCAGTCTTACACTGCAATTCTTTTGTTTTGTTTTCTAACATTCGCTTACAAGAGCTTATGAAAAGACATTACTCATAATAATTTAAACAACAATATTAAAACAAATTTCTAAAACGACCTCAATCGACCAAAGCTGCATTTCATCCCGTTAAGTTGAAATTGGAAAAAAAAGCTCATACAACTCACTGTTCAGAGTACACTTAACTACTTTTGACCGTTAAGAATCAGGTCACATACCTCTCAGTTAATTCTCAGAGTTTTAGTGCTTCAGCTATTTTCATGAAGATTTCCTTTACAATAATCTAAAACCTAACAATTCCAGAGGATACTTGCCATTAAATTTCTAGAAGTTAAATCAGTCTGCCAAAATCATTTACGAGAGCTGTCGGTAGCAAATAATTTAACCAAAGCTGTATTAGAAAATGATCAGCTTAAGTTCCCACTCGATCATTTATTGTTATTTAACCAAAGGAAATGTTATTCATAAAATACAATTTACCAAGAATAGTTACCAACTTATTAATCTGAGAGATCTACACTATTTCCGGTAATTACTGCACTGTGTCAATACATACAGTCATTAAACAAGAAAAATGCCAGTGCACTTTATAACCGAGCACAGTGAGATGTTATAGTAACACAAAAGACAACTTTTTGTTAAGGTACCATGTACAAACGAACGTTACTAAAAATTACTTAAAATCTACCCACCCCTTTGTACTACTCGTACCACATTTCTCAGGCCTGACTACCAGAAAACTGGGTCCTCCTCGACCAATACAGCAGGTTACACTTTGTGCCTTAATTCCGCGATACCAAATCAACTTATATGTCACCGGCACTGTCCATATTTCTCCCCCTCTTAGAAGATCAGCTTCACTACACACTTCTGTGAGGTTCTATGAAGTTCTAGCACAAGATAACTTCATTGGGTGAAAGCACAACCAGTCCCCTCGACGAAAAGTTTCAAAAGTTCCGAAAGCGACATACCATCATTCTACACAAGATGGCTACCATGGCGTGTCACCTTCTTCCTCTGAATTAGCGAAAGCCTGTGCATGTGCCTTCGTTCGTACACCCATGCTCCTTTGCTCCCAGCAGCCTCATCAAAGCACGTCCTCTCGCCAGCCGTTACGCTCACCAACTCTTCCTGTCGGCGCAGAGCCACATGCCATCCTCACCACTCAGCGCTCCACCCTCGCTAGCCTCGCACACCTGATTCGCACCTCCAAAGACATTGTATGAAGACAAATCACTCAAAAGATCCCAGCAGAAATCTCGAACCATCTAACGTAGTTAAATCTCCCCCCCCCCCCCACTTAAGGCGGGGAGCGGGGAGGAGGGGGGGAATAGGTCTCTAAAGGGTAGGACATCACCAAACGAAATCCTGCAAAGCGTACAAGCGTAGCTGCTTGAGTAGCCGTAGTTATATCAGTAATTCTGTCAATAGTTACACTAACGATTACATCAGTTACAACAAAGTGTTACCGTGACCCCCGAACAAGGCCCCACCTTCCCTCCTTAACATTACTCTTACTCACCAGCCTGCCTTATGCTACCTTAGTCATGGACATATGCACCTAATGAGTCTTTCCAGACGCCACATCCCACAGCAGAAGAGATACTGGGGTTAGGTTATTAATAACCTCACAGGGACCCACAAACCTGGACAATATTTTCCCTGTAACTTTATCAGCCCCTTTGCTTGTAGCCAAAAAAAATTCTTAATAAAAGCTTATCTCCCATTTCCTCCTTCGTGGCCTGTCTCTCCTGAATGTATCTTTCCGTCTCTCTATGGTCGTGGCTAATATGTTGGCCCTCGCATTCTGCCAATTCCCTTTAATTGTGGCAAGATCATATTTTCTGGCAATAGATCATCAGTCTGCCAAAGCTTAGATAACAGAGAAACAGAGAAGTATTAGCGTTCGCCAGCATCAACTTAACAGGAGAGGTCCTATGCCGATCGCGGTTGGCAGTACTGGAGGCATAACCCAGCCAAGGAATCAATTGGTCCCATTGTGGCGTATCTTGATGGTAATATGAAATGAATGCCACTTCAAGGTTCCTGTTAGCTCTTTCTGCAAATGACGGGTGTGAATAATAAGGAGTGGTGGTTATGTGATCAATGTCCTGATTGAAACAAATTCTCCTGAACTGATTGGAAACGAATGTAGCTGCATTGTCGCTAACTAGTCTGTTGCCGGCCCAAAGGTGATAGCGTGTTAGGTGACAGAGAAACTTAGCAGCAATCATTCCATGTGTGAAACATTCGTGACTGGAACAAGAAAACAGGGAAATAGCAGTGGTACACCAAGTACCTACTCTCCATCGCACACCAGAAAAAAACAGCGAGTTAATATCCAGTTCGGAGCTAAGTTGAACATTTCAAGTCTATAACTTAACGGGAAGTCACTTTAAAAACAATTGCAAAATTTGTACCGAACAGACAGACACACCGAAAAACAAAATACCCTTCGCCACACACCACACTCGAAAGCGAATTAATATTGCCCTTTCATCCAGTTCTTACACCAAGTACCTATTTGCCGCCACACGACGCCTTCTATCTGTTTGGGTGAAGGTGATAGAGATGTGGGGTGACTACATTGAGTGCATTAGTACAGTGAACGTCTGTAAAAATGTCTGTTGTGAATTATAACAGTGTTGCCACTGATTATTATCCAACCCATGTGTTTCTGCATGTGGTTACATTCCAACCTCCTCTGATTACTGTCACTCTTCCACCGTCACGGGAACATTGCTTCCCGCAATAAAACGAGAATTTTAGGAACTACAGTATATTTTGAACAATCACACTCATCTCGAAATCTGCTGCTGTGCTGCCAGCATAATCATTTCGGATTCATTTAAAAATAATTGTCTCCTCTAATTTGCGAAATCCACTTCGAAATTATATGTTATTCAGAGAGTATTCAATCAATGTTTTAATTATTGTGGAAGAATTACATAGTGGGAATGTAATTAAAATTTAATTAGTTCCACAAGTGCAAATTGTTTTGTGATCAATAGTTCAGTAGTATTTTGGCGTGGTAGTGCCACTTGCGAATCTATTACCACACTACATAATCCATAAATGTCATTTAAATGCATGTATGTAATTGCATAAAAATATATGTATGTAAGAGTGTGTGTGTGTGTGTGTGTGTGTGTGTGTGTGTGTGTGTGTGTGTGTGTGCGTGTGTGTGTGTTGCACGATGCAATTTCCATCCCCCCCACTACTATAGAAGTCAGACAGATGCTCCTAACGTTCTAAAGAGAAATGCCTGAAAAACTTTCAGCAACAAATATTTTCTGGAGTCGTCCGCTGTAAGGAAATGACACCAAAATTCACAAAATTTCTTACGTAACTTATGGGATAATTGGGTACTGGAGTAGCGCTAGTTAGTGTAAGAAAAACATGAAACTAACGAAAATTATTACTTATTTTGCAAAAATTCTGAGAAATCACAATGGCACATTTAGTTATGAACTGAGCAAGTTATTTCCGGGTTCTTTTCGGAATGTGAAGTTACCTCTCAAGGATATGATTCGCTAATGAAATTTCTATACAGAGTTTAAGATTGTTATTGACTTGACAGAATGGCTGAGAGCCGCGCCTACTCAACTTGAATAATTATCAGTTAGAATGAGATTTTCACTCTGCAGCGGAGTGTGCACTGATATGAAACTTCCTGGCAGATTAAAACTGTGTACCAGACCGAGACTCGAACTCAGCACCTTTGCCTTTCGAGGGCAAGTGCTCTACCAACTGAGCTACCCAAGCACGACTCACGCCCCTAGGTGTGCCACACAGTGTTAATCTGCCAGGAAGTTTCATATCAGCGCTCACTCCACTGCAGAGTGAAAATCTCATTCTGGAAACATCCCCCAGGCTGTGGCTAAGCCATGTCTCTGCAATATCCTTTCTTTCAGGAGTGGTAGTTCTGCACGGTTCGCAGGAGAGCTTCTGTTTAGTCTGTAAGGTAGAAGACGAGGTACTGGCAGAAGTAAAGCTGTGAGGACAGGCCGTGAGTCGTGCTTGGGTAGCTCAGTTGGTAGAGCACTTGCCCGCGAAAGGCAAAGGTCCCGAGTTCGAGTCTCGGTCCGGCACACAGTTTTAACCTGCCACGAAGTTTTCATCCGTTAGAATGTTGCCAGGTACGGTCGAGGCTGTCACGTGTGAAATGCAGTGAAGTGTACTGTTTTGGAGGAAATAAGGGGCTCGCAAGAGCTGTAGCACACAATACCGTAAGCTGCGATGACAGCTGTCTGCGCCGCTCGCTGCTGACAAATAAGATAACTCTCGTTCTATCTGGATTGACCTTCGCCAATAAAACTCTCCCTATGCCTTGGTGAAGTCAAGGACTCCTATTCGCTCCTAGTCTAACTATTGGCGTGGTACACCGGTCAGGTAACCAGTCCACCGCGATGCCACTCAAAAATTCTCTCGCAGGCGTTTAACTATAACTCTGTCAGTTCACACCTCACAATAAGTGTGGCGGCCAATACAGTGAACAACGCTTAATTGCAAGGACTCAATATAGAGTCGCACTCTGATTCGCTCTCGACAGAGGTGCACTCCCAGTGAAATACTGAGGAGAGACCTGTTCCTCGCTCTTTGAATACACGTACGAGCGTGCACGCTCTCGTTACGTGTTCTCACTCTAAGAGTGATAACGGAACGGCCCCCTCTGCATGCCAGATGTGAATAGGTATATCTTTCGGTCTCTTCCATTACTCCTTCAGCACAAGGCGTCAGAAATATCGTCTGCCAATCAGCATTGCTCTTCTAAAACGAGAGAATGACGATTCGTTTAAGGCGACCAATTTGGAAATCTGTAGCATCGGCGTTTAGCGTTTGCTCTCTCTCTGTGAAAATCTCTGAAACTGTGTGCTCTGTTTGTAAACAATGCGTAGGCTGGATGCTCCCAGACAATATAGTGGAATTTGCTTTTAAGCCGAACACAAGGTCGTTCTTCCTTTCACTTGGGCAAACACTGTCTGCTCCACGGGCGGTCGAGGTTGACTCGTCTTCTGAAGGGACCAGCGTCCCGTTGTGCGGTTTGCATCTCGGGCGAACTAAAAGCCCCTGCGACCGTCGTGTCTTGAATGTGTGTGTGTATGTCAGCCTCGAGTATTTCAATCTCAGAGCGCATTTGTGATTTACTAGTTTTCTGCATATTGTTTACATGAATTCATACAACATTGACATTATCTTATCGAGTTTGGGTTCGAATGAAGCGTCTTCATGTGCAGAATATGGTTGTGAGGGCGGAATATGTAAGCAATGAAGAGCAGGAGACCACGACGTCTTACATACCTCCCTCCTTCTGACAAATTTTTGTCTGGGGTTTGTGAATGCCGAGGAAAGCATTGAGAAAGTCAGACAAAAATTGTTCTTTTAGATTTTCCAATAAACTTTTCTCAGCTATTCTTAACAATATTTTTCTAATGATTTCTTTATAGATATTGTTTCTATTTTCTATACTACAATTTATGTTTTGTTGTTAGGCAAATATAGACTTTACAAAGGTTGTTATTTTTTGTCATTGCCAGTACGTGTCTCTGTTTTCCTTTTTGATTTCCAAAAATTGTTTTCACAATATTAGTTTTTATAAACTCATAAGTGTACAGTGTGTTATGTCATTATCTCTTTTCTTCAGTTAGGCTTTGCATAAACGTTCGCAAAAGCTCTGTTGTGTTACTTTGTTTTATTTATTTAGGTATTATCTTTTTCTATATGTGTTAGTGTTTTTCTTTGTAAGAATGAAGAAGCGTTTCCTCTTAATTCTATCCTCGGTATTAATATTATTACCCCAAAAAGGTGTTTTTGAATGTTACTAAAAGAAGAAAAATCCTGCATAAATCCCTTTCTAATTTTACATATAAAAGAAATAAATAGACTTTCCATGAGTTTGTGAAATTATATAACTATACTAAGTTTCTTTACAATAGGTTTTAAGGTATCTATAAATTATGGACTTTACATAAATAATAAAAATAATTACTTTTACAAAGAAAGAGAAGAAAAATATCATATTAAAAATGTATATAATTTTCATAAATCTACACTTGTTTTATAGTCTTTTCATTTTGTGTTGATCTGTCAGTTTCTGTGCTTGATCTCCCTTGAAGTACTTCAAGGCATCGACTCATTTGTTTGGGTGTCACAAATCATGTGAGAAGCGCTATAGCATGTAATGTTCGGTCTTATTTGTTGACGTTATCATCATGGAGTGGTACTTTTAACCGATGATAATGACTGTGGTTTACTGCATAAACAGTGATGTCTTGGTACTCCTTTGCTGTCACACCCTGACGGTATGGCAGTTCGATGATTGTAGTTGACTACCGACGATCGTCACCCTATATTGTGCTGTGACGTCTTGGTACTTCACACCTGGTTCGGTATGGCAATTTGATGAGGTGGTAGGGAGACTACTGTTCATTTTGCTGAATTTATTTCTAGATAATGTTGGTTGGTACTACTTAATATTCCATTTGCCGTTCGCTTGTATTTGTTTGACGATTCGAGGTTAATTTTGGGAGAGATGGTTGTAGTAGCTGCCATGCCTCAAAGTTCATGGAAAGACGTTTGTAGCAATTTGCTTTGTAGGATAGGAGAGAAAGGTATCTTGCTGTCTTCTGCCCTACTTCATCTGGCATCTTCTGATCTTCTCTTCTTTCTTGCATTCTTATGTTCTTCTTGGGCTAGGAATATGTGAATTTTAGTATAGGAGTGATATAGGATTTGTAGGATCTGACTGCCTTTCCAAATGTTACTTGGTGGGCTTGTAGATCTTAGTAATTTTTTGTACCTTCATTGTTATCTCATTGTATTATGATTTCCCTACACTCTTCCATTGTGTAGCAGTGTCATGGCATATGAAATGTCTGTGCTGCGTGTTGTGCTCCTGAAGTCCAACCTGATTGCAACCAGCATTTCCAGTGTAGCGTTGGTCTTCATGTTGTTGTTATTGCCCTAAGTGCTTTCTCAACATGTCTGTACACTCTCCGTCGCTATCTCGAAGAATCTGGTGTTAAGGGAGCTGGTGATTGGTGTTTGTGGCGATGTCCCTCTGATGCGTAGAAATATTTACAATTTTTGTTTTACATATATTTTTTATTTACAAAAAACTCTGATTTTATATAATGCAAGAATTTTCTGATAGTGGCGAAAATTACTGTATATATATATATGATTTCTTTTCTTTATTCTGATTATATCCTACCACTTCTTCATTCTTTTAATTGTTGTGTACCATATATTGTTTGCGTGCTTTTTGCAGTGTACTTGATACTACAGGAGATTGTTAGTGTGTATTGTGTCTCTTTTTCTTTTAATTAATGTATTATTTGGTTGATTCTTAATTTATTTTTTGATTTAGTGGTTAGTATAAGATAAGGTGGACGTTAGCTTGCCTAACATCTTCCGCATTTTTCAATTCAATCTTTACGTTTTGCAGTATTCGGTGGCCTAACTTCTACGTCTGGTTTCCCTTTGCTGTGTTGTTCTTGTCTCTGTGGACCATAATTTCCCCAGTAGTTATTTGCGCCCTGGTCTCGCCAGTTGCTGTTACTAACATCGTGACCTCTTTCAAAGTACCCTTGACCGTTGTCATTTTGATTCCTAAACCCATATCCGCCACTGTATGAGTGTCCATTACCGTTCCTATTTCGGTACCAATTATTCTGGATATCGTTTCTATGCCAATTGTCTCGATTGCGCCACTGTCCTTGTCTGTTAAATTACCTGAAATTATTGGTGTTACGATTACGATTATTATTATTGGAATATTCGTTCCTAGTCCTCTCCTTTTGCTGTTCCCTTTCCTTTCTTTTTTCTTTCACCTCGTCTTCTTTAAACATAAATTCAAGTTCCCTTAAAACCTCTTTGAATTCTTCAGTATTTTCATTTTTTCCTACTGTTGCATGTTGATACTTTACCGGTAATTTCATTCTACACAGACGTATCAGCTCTCCGTTACTGTATGGTTTGTCTAGGCGTTGATTCTTTTTGTCCATTGTATCAAAGAATTTTACCACGCTTTTCTCTCCTGAGTTTTCATATGGTGTCATCTGAAGTACCTCGTATTTAATTTTGTTTTGCGCCTCCTTGGATCGATATCTTTCGAGAATTGCTGATCTGAACTGTGGGTAAGACGTACAGGTAGCCACGATCTTTTGCATCACCTCTGCTACTGTCCCTGACATGTGTGCACAAATGAAGTCAAGTTTGTGAGCTACGCTCCAGTGGTTTGGTAAGCCTACTAGAAACTGATCGATGAATGTGCGTGCATGCAAGCTACCGCCTTCTTCCTTGAAATGTTGAAATTTTCTAACTGTAAGGAAGTGGTCTGTATCATATCTACTCATAAATCCGGTTCGTGGCTGATTTATGGACTCAAATAATCTGCCACTGTTTGTGTCGTCGTGTTTATTCTCCGTTAATCTACTGCCTGTCTGACTATTCTCAATTTCCTGACTCATATCCGCGTCATATCGTACCATTGGTGAATAAAAGTGTTGATCGTGTGTTTCTACTCTCGTCATTCCCGGTATGGTACCTGTGCTGCTATTATGTTGTGTCATTGGATTTACTAGTTCAGTTGCCTGTCTTTCGTTTGTTATCGACTGAATGTATGTGTTCCCGTTTTCTAGGTACTGTGCCTGGTCCTGTGGCATGTCATGTATTACTTTAATCGGGGTTTTCTGTGTCGATTTCTGCGCGAGTGTTACGTCTAACCTTAGTTCCACCAGAACTTTCTTAGACGGCTCGTGTTCGTGTACTGAAATAATGCTTGACGTGTCAGTTGTTTCGCTACAGGTGAAATCGGTCTCGATCTTCTCTTCGATAGTTTGTATCAACTCGGTTCGAAGATTTTCAAACTGATCTTTGTTTTTAAGTTCTATTTTATTGATGCGCTGATCATATTTTTTCAGTGCAACATTTGCGACCTTGCTTTGAATTGCTTGTTCTTCGGAAATTTGTATTGCTGTTCGAGTGGCTTTTTTCGTAAAACCTTCCAACTTTTTGTCAACGTTTATCATGTCCAATTGGACGTTGTCCACGTCAGTGCGTAATTGCTGCTGACCTTGTGTTAGTACCTGAATTCTTTCTCTAGGTTCATTTGCGTCTTTGTTTATCTGAGTGATCTAACTATCAATTCTGGCGATCCCTTCTTCCATCTGGATTTTAACCTGTTGGATCTGTGTCTTAATAGCCTGATTATCCTGTTGGATTTGTGCCTTAATAGCCTGATTATCCTGTTTCAGTTCATGATACTGTTTTGTTATCTGTGTATTCTGTTTCGTGATAGTAGCGTTCATTTTTTGTAACATCTCAATGATCACGTCCTGTCCTGTAGCACTACCTTCTGCTGAACTATGTATTCTCGATCTATTGTTTTCTGCTCGGTCTGTTACGTCGTTTACTGGGCTATGCTGTGGCGTTTCTAAGTTTGGTAACTGCAATAATCCGTGCTGTCTGTGTTGAGGACTAGTTGTATTTGTAATTGAACCACTACGTGGCGCAAACAACTCCGCATTCTGCCCTCTCTGTTGTGTATGTCTTGTGTTTGCAGGTACAGTTGCGTCTGTTACGGAACCTTTTCGTGGCGCTCGTAACCCCGCAAAATTCTGTGTCTGTTGTTGGGGAATATTTTGAATGTGTACGATAGGTTCGACGTATTCTAAATGTTCGCCCTCTTCCTCACTGTCTACTTCTCTTTGAACGTTAGCTAACTGCCGGTTCATTGACTGTATTGACGCGTATTCTGTCCCTGAATATGCGGCAAACAAACGCGTTTCCTGTGCTCGTTTCGCTTCTAATCTTTTTCCTACGTGGGATGTCTATTTCTGACTCAGAATGTGCCCTACCTGGAATTTCATATTCTGGAAATTCGATGTACTCATCCCTTCGATTCCCATCTATCTGATCTGTCTCAATTTTATCCCAGTCTAACTGAGCCTGTTGATTCTGCAGCTCCCCGACTGTCCTATTCTCTGATTCACCGTCTGTCCTATTCTCAGGTTCACCTTCTGTCCCGTTCTCAATAAGCTCGCTTACTTGCTGTCTATCTGGTTGATTCTCCCCCATCTTTTCTACTTGCTGTCTCTCACGTAACCTTTTGGCTTGTGCTCTCGTTACATGAAAATTCTTTCAACACACCACAACCCTATCTACAAAACTGTACAACCACTTACCAGTTGGTTGAACCAACAACAACAACAATATCGTGACTTCTCGGCTAATGTTCTGTCTGCTCTACTAAAGTCTCCAATCTCCACCAGTGCGCTTGCAAAGGGAGAAAAATGTTATTTCTTAATTCTAACTTATATGATGCTGCGTCACACTGCATCTCTGCATCACTCTGCGTCTGTGCCTATCACCTGAAAATCCTATGCCCTAACAGCTACACAAAAATCGTACAAAAATGCAAACTTTTCCAACACAATAACACATGCCCTTTTCCCTACAATTCTGCTTTTTTCACTACCTATATCTATTCTGATCCTAATCTTTGCAAATAGCTATTTAATACATGAAGGAAAGTTCTTCAAAGTGCTACTGCTGCGATCTGCCATACCTAACTATCCTGACACTTTCCTATCCTGGTAGCTTGCCTATTTTACGTATCCTGGCAGGGTCACCATTTTCTGTGAGCGTGTGGGTGCTATTCTGTCATTCTGTGCAACGGATTAAACTGAGATGTACCCTTTACCCTGTGGCTCCTGTGAGATGCAATTTCCACCCCCACACTACTACAGAAGTCAGACAGACGCTACTAACGTTCTAAAGAGAAAAGCCTAAAACGTTTCAGCAATAAATATCTCCTGGAGTCGTCTGCTGTCAGGAAATGACACAAAAATTCACAAAACTAGTGGGATAATTGGGTACTGGAATAGTGCTAGTTAGTGTAAGAAAAACATGAAACTAGCGAAAATTATTATTTATTTTGCAAAAATTCTGAGAAATCACAATGGTACCTTTAGTTACGAACTGAACAAGTTATTTCCGGGTTCTTTTCACAATGTAAAGTTAACTCTCAAGGATAGGATTCGCTAATGAAATTTCTATACAAAATTTAAGATTGTTATTGACTTGGCCGAATGGCTGAGAGCCACGCCTACTCATCTTGAACAATCATCTGTTAGAATGTTGCTAGGTACGGTCGAGGTTGTCACATGTGAAATGCAGTGAAGTGTACTGTTGTGGAGGAAATATGGGACTCGCAAGAGCTGTAGTGCACAATAACATAAGCTGCGATGACTGCTGCCTGCACCGCTCGCTGCTGACAAATAAGATAACTCTCGTTCTGTCTGGATTGACCTTCGCCAATCAGACTCTGCCTATGCCTTGATGAAGTCAAGGACTCCCATGCGCCCCTAGTCTAACTATTGGCGTGGTACACCGGTCAGATAACCAGTCCACCATGATGCCACTCAAAAATTCGTTCACAGGCATTCAACTATAACTCTATGCATTCACACCTCACAATAAGTGTGGCGGCCAACACAGTGAACAACACTTAATCGCAAGGATTAAATATAGAGTTGCACTCTGATTCGCTCTCGACTGAGGTGCTCTCCCAGTGAAGTACTGAGGAGAGACTTGTTCCTCTCTCTTTGAGTACACGTACGAGCGCGCACGCTCTTGTTATGTGTTCTCGCTCCAAGAGCGACAACAGAATGGCCTTTCTCCATGCCAGACATGTAGGGGTATATCTTTCGGTCTCTTCCATTACTCCTTCCACACAATGCGTCGGAAATATCGTCTGCCAATCAGCATTGCTCTTCTAAAATGGGAGAATGACGTTTCGTTTAAGATGACCAATCCGGAAATCTGTAGTATCGGCGTTTGGCGTTTGCTGTCTCCCTCTGAAAATCTCTGAAACTGTGTGCTCTGTTTGTAAAGAAATGGTAGGCTGGGTGCTCCCACACAATGTAGCGGAATTAGCTTTTAAGCCGATCATGGGGTCGTTCTTCCTTTGGCTAGGGCAAACGCTGTCTGCTCCATGGGTGGTCGAGGTTGATTCGTCCTCTGAAGGGACCGGCGTCCCGTTGTGCGGTTTGCATCTCCCAGACTAAAAGCCCCTGCAACTGTCGTGTCTTGAATGTGTGAGTGTATGCCAGCCTCGAGTATTTCAATCTCAGAGCGCATTTGCGATTTACTAGTTTTTCGCATATCGTTTACATGAATTCATATAACATTGACTTTATCTTATCGAGTTTGGGTTCGAATGAAGCGTCTTGATGTGCGAAATATGATTGTGAGGGCGGGATATGTAAGCAATGAAGGTCAGGAGACGACGACGTCTTACAACGTTTAAATTTAATACTTTTTTGATCTCACCTCGAGTCGCAACATATTACGTAGACAGTATCTGCATACGCCAAGAAGTACTTACACAAACATATCATTGTATGACACATATTTCAGGAGATACGATGTTATAATGAATGAGTCAAAAATGGTTCAAATGGCTCTGAGCACTATGCGACTTAACTTCTTAGGTCATCAGTCGCCTGGAACTTAGAACTAATTAAACCTAACTAACCTAAAGACATCACACACATCCATGCCCAAGGCAGGATTCGAACCTGCGACCGTAGCGGTCGCTCGGTTCCAGACTGTAGCGCCTAGAACCGCATGGCCACTCTGGCCGGCGATGAGTCAAATGAAAAGCTCTGCATCATGCAAGAACTCTTAATGCATTAATTCTTTACTAATAAGATACTCCTCCAGTCGAGTCAACTTAAGAAAATCCCTGACACACGACAGTGCTTTTGACAGCTTCCAGTTGCGAAGTCAGAGGACCAAACGGTTGTAGGCGCCAACTACAGCCATCTCTAGAGCTATGAACAGGCGGTTAACAAAACCACGTTGTAGACACATTTCTATCCAACTAACCCAAGACTTTATTAATCTTAACTCCTGGACATCTTACTAGAAATATTGTTTATAATCAACTACTGAGTTAAATAAACATAAAGAGAATTTTTATTTGCATATTATGTTTATTCACTGTGCATATTTCTTTGTACATCTGTTTCACAGTTTCAAAGGTGTTTTCGCTAATACAGCTAATGAAATTTTTTCGATACTCCACTAAAAAATCAATTTCGTTTTTCGTTTTCGTTTCTATTAGAAAAATAGGTAAATTAATACCAGGCAGTATCGGGTTTGCTATAAAACAGAACGCGTAATTAAGGTAATGAGCTGACATACGTCCACAGAGATAACATAAAGACAGAAAGCTTGCCATTTCACAAATGGAGAAGTTTGATATTACTCGAGGGCTTATCTTCATTGTTCCATGAATGAAATAGCACTTCTATGTAATTGCAAGCTTCCTTGACGTATTCTAATGTTAAAATCTTTCCTTTGCATGAAGGTGGAGAGTACGAAACAAAAAGAAACGTTGCGACAAGACGACGCCACCATTCGGCTAATCTTCCGAGAAAATTTTGTCAATGTAACTTGTGTTTATTTCAGTTTTACTGCGTGTGCGTGAGCGCTGATGTGTGTCTGTTTGTGTGTGTGTGTGTGTGTGTGTGTGTGTGGGTGTGTGTGTGTGTGTGTGTGTGTGTGTGCAACGACAAGTGGCAATACATTACTGTCAAGTGTTAGCAAAAGCTCACTTCGAGGAAAGGTTCCACATTCTTCTTCTACATACGGACGGGGCCGAGACAAGTTTGGAACGATGTCGGTATTCATAGTGAAATTCTATTTTTCTCGATGTCCTAAATATTATCGTGTAAATTCTCTTGTCGGTACCGCACGGGATGTACTGACGCACTGAGTGAAGGGGATTATTGTAGCTACACCTCGTCGCCAACCAGTATTTTGACAACAAACACAGAGGTGCCTCAGATGTGTGTGTTAACAGGGTCGCTACTCTCAACCAAATCCTAGGCAAGCATACCTATAACGATAACTGCTGAAGCAACAAAAATTCTAGTTTCAAAACACACATATATTCAGTGACACGCATATACGCTCTAAGACAAAAAGAAAAAAGAACGTCGCACCACGAATGAATTATCTGAATGATGCCAAAACCGGTAGTTGTGATTTACATGTATAGATAAAAACATAATTACAATTTCAGGAAAAACTGGATGATTTATTCAAGAGAAAGAGCTTGATATATTGAGCAAGTCAGTAATGCGTTGGTCTACTTCTGGCCTCCATGCAAGCAGTTACTCAGTTTGCCATTGATTAATAGAGTTTCTGGGTGTCCTCCCGAGGAATGTCGCGCCAATTTATAGGCAATTGGCGAGTTAGATCTTCAAAATCCCGAGATGGTTCGAGGAGTCTTCAAACAACGCTCCTAAGGTTCTCCGTTTGGAAGGTATTCGGAGACCACGCTTGCAAAGGTACGGCTTGGCAAGCACGAAAACGACTAGTAGAAACTGTCCGGCTTCGGCGAGAGAGCATTATCTTGTTGAAAGGTAAGCCCAGAATGGCTTGCCATAGAGGACAACAAAACGGAGAGTAGAACATCATCGATGACCGCTGTCCTGTAAAGGTGCCGCCGATGACATCCAAAGGAGACAGGCAACAAAAAGAAAAGCTCCCCAGACAATCACTCTTGTTTCCCGCGCTGTATGGTAGGTGACTTGATATCCCACCTCTGTCCAGGGCATCTCCAGACACGCCTTCGGGCTCGAATTTCATCGAAATGGGCCCTAATGAGACAACCAGGACAGCGGTGGGATCCCTGACTGTCGCTCACCATACGGCCCGACAACCATGAGTCACCTTTGATTGTCATCCGGGGCACTTAACTGCTAAGGTCATCAGTCCCTAAGCTTACACACTACTTAACCTAAATTATTCTAAGGACAAACACACACACCCATGCCCGAGGGAAGACTCGAACCTCCGCCGGGACCAGCCGCACAGTCCATGACTGTACCGCCTTAGACCGCAGGGCTAATCCAGCGCGGCTCACCGAGCAGTGCTACGTCGACAATATTTTACGTCCTTTCGTGTTGTTTTTCATGGCAAGCCTTCCTCGGCTTAAATTTCATCGACATAATGACTGCCCGCACACGGCGAGACTTTCTGCAGCTTGTTTCCTACACTATCTGATCAAAACTATCCGGACAACCCGGAAACATATGTTTCTCATATTAGGTGCAATGTACTGAAACCTACTGCCAGGTATTCCATACCAGCGACCTCAATAGTCAGACATCGTGAGAGAGCAGAATGGAGCCCTCCGCGGAACTCAGGGACATCGAACGTGATCAGGTGATTGGGTGTCACTTATGTCATACGTCTGTAAGCGAGATTTCCACACTACTAAACATCCATAGTTCCACTGTTACCTATGCGATAGTGAAGTGGAAACCTGAAGGGACAGAACAGTACAAAAGCGTACAGGCCGACCTCGTCTGTTGACAGACAGAGACCGCCGACAGTTGAAGAGGTTCGTAATGTGTAATAGCAGACGTCTATCCACACCATCATACAGGAATTCCAGACTGCATCAGGATCCACTGCAAGTACTATGATAGTTAGGGGAGACGTGAGAAGACTTGGATTTCATGGCAGAGCGGCTGCTCATAAGCTACACATCACGCCGGTAAATGCCAAACGACACCTTGCTGTAAGGAGCGCAAACAGTGAACGACTGAACAGTAGAAAAACGTTGTGTGAAGTGACGAATAACGGTCCATAATGTGGCGATCCGATGGCAGGTTGTGGGTATGGTGAATGCCCGGTGAACGTCGTCTGCCATCGTGTGTAGTGCCAACAGTAAAATTGGGAGGCGGTGGTGTTATGGTGTGGTCGTGTTTTTCACGGAGGGTGCTTGCAGCCCTTATTATTTTGCGTGACACTATCACAGTACAGGCCTACATTGATGTTTTAAGCACCTTCTTGTTCACCACTGTTTCGAGCAGTTAGTCAACGAACCCACGCGAATTGTAAATGGTTGCGAAAACACACTTGACCTCTTAGCCACAAACAATCCAGAGCTAATAGAGAGCATCGTGACTGATACAGGGATTAGTGATCACAAGGTCGTTGTAGCTAGGCTTAATACCTTTTCTTCCAAATCCATCAGAAACAAACGCAAAATAATTTTATTTAAAAAAGTGTCACTAGAAGCCTTCCTAAGAGACAATCTCCATTCCTTCCGAACTGACTATGCAAATGTAGACGAGATGTGGCTCAAATTCAAAGATATAGCAGCAACAGCAATTGAGAGATTCATATCTCATAAATTGGTAAGAGATGGAACTGATGCCCCATGGTACACAAAACAGGTCCGAACGCTGTTGCAGAGGCAACTGAAAAAGCATGCGAAGTTCAGAAGAACGCGATATCCCGATGATTGGCTAAAATTTACAGACGCGCGAAATTTGGCACGGACTTCAATGCGAGTGCCTTTAATAGGTTCCACAACGAAACATTGTTTCGAAATTTGGTAGAAAATCCGAAGAAATTCTGGTCGTATGTAAAGTACACAAGCGGCAAGACGCAGTCAATACCTTCGCTGCGCAGTGCCGATGGTACTGTTACCGACGACTGTGCCGCTAAAGCGGAGTTATTGAACGCAGTTTTCCGAAATTCCTTCACCAGGGAAGACGAATGGAATATTCCAGAATTTGAAACACGAACAGCTGCTAGCATGAGTTTCTTAGAAGTAGATACCTTAGGAGTTGCGAAGCAACTCAAATCGCTTGATACCGGAAAGTCTTCAGGTCCAGATTGTATACCGATTAGGTTCCTTTCAGATTACGCTGATACAATAGCTCCCTACTTAGCAATCATATACAACCGCTCGCTCACCGATAGATCTGTACCTACAGATTGGAAAATTGCGCAGGTCGCACCAGTGATTAAGAAGGGTAGTAGGAGTAATCCATCGAACTACAGATCTATATCATTGACGTCGGTTTGCAGTAGGGTTTTGGAGCATATACTGAATTCAAACATTATGAATCACCTCGAAGGGAACGATCTATTGATACGTAATCAGCACGGTTTCAGAAAACATCGTTCTTATGCAACGCAGCTAGCTCTTTATTCGCACGAAGGAATGGCCGCTATCGACAGGGGATCTCAAGTTGATTCCTTATTTCCAGATTTCCGGAAAGCTTTTGACACCGTTCCTCACAAGCGACTTCTAATCAAGCTGCGGGCCTATGGAGTATCGTCTCAGTTGTACGACTGGATTCGTGATTTCCTGTCAGGAAGGTCGCAGTTCGTAGTAATAGACGGCAAATCATCGAGTAAAACTGAAGTGATATCAGGTGTTCCCCAGGGAAGCGTCCTGGGACGTCTGCTGTTCCTGATCTACATAAATGACCTGGGTGACAATCTGAGCAGTTCTCTTAGGTTGTTCGCAGATGATGCTGTAATTTACCGTCTAGTAAGGTCATCTGAAGACCAGTGTCAGTTGCAAAGCGATTTAGAATAGATTGCTGTATGGTGTGGCAGGTGGCAGTTGACGCTAAATAACGAAAAGTGTGACGTGATCCACGTGAGTTCCAAAAGAAATCCGTCGGAATTCAATTACTCGATAAATAGTACAATTCTCAAGGCTTTCAATTCAACTAAGTCCCTGGGTGTAAAAACTACGAACAACTACAGTTGGAAAGACTACATAGATAATATTGTGGGGAAGGCGAGCCAAAGGTTGCGTTTCATTGGCAGGACACTTAGAAGATGGAACAAGTCCACTAAAGAGACAGCTTACACTACACTCGTTCGTCCTCTGTTAGAATATTGCTGCGCGGTGTGGGATCCTTACCAGGTGGGATTCACGGAGGACATCGAAATGGTGCAAAAAAGGGCAGCTCGTTTTGTATTATCACGTAATAGGAGAGGGAGTGTGGCAGATATGACACGCGGGTTGGGATGGAAGTCATTAAAGCAAAGACGTTTTTCGTCGCGGCGTGATCTATTTACGAAATTTCAGTCACCAACTTTCTCTTCCGCATGCGAAAATATTTTGTTGAGCCCAACCTACATAGGTAGAAATGATCATCAAAATAAAATAAGAGACATCAGAGGTCGAACAGGAAGGTTTAGGTGTTTGTTTTTCCCGCGCCCTGTTCGGGAGTGGAATAGTAGAGAGATAGTATGATTGTGGTTCGATGAACCCTCCGCCAAGCACTTAAATGTGAATTGCGGAGTAGTCATGTAGATGTAGATGTGAGTCTAACCGTGTTGCTAATGTTCCGATCTCTGTTTTTAATTCAGATCCTAGCTGTGATCCCAAATTTAATATTGCACTCATCAACTGCTCCATATTAACTGATTCGAAATACTTTTCGCCCTTAACGTTTCCCGTAAAACTAACTTCCTTCGCCATAGCTGTAAAGCAATCTGTGTTCGATACTATTCCAGAATCTTCTGTCGTTAATCTCACATTATGAAAATTTTTTGATTATGAAAAATTTGGAACTGGTTCCGGACTTTTTTCCCGGCTTATTAAATTGTTTTCTACTTCATTATTCATTATACTGTTCTCCCGTGTTGGCGAGTTCGCCATGTTAACAATTTCGTCATTCTGACTATCCATCATTTTTGCCTTTTTCATTGATCGCGTAATCATTTACAAAACATACAAAACTCGTCACTATACGAAAATTACACACAATATAACACTTTATCACCAACAATACCATCCACACGAAGTGCTTCCAGACAAACATGATTAACGAACAATTGAAACCTTCACAACTGCACAAAATTGTCAGAACCGTATACGACTCATCAAAAATTAAATTCTACAAAAATACCATCAGAAGAATGACAGGACAACTACAAATGTTCAATTACAAAATCTATACGTGCAATATAGACTACAATTACTAAACTACAAATTACTACAACAATACTACTGTCTGCTACTTTTACTATCAAAAGAACTCCAAGGGACGATCCGGAGCAGCGGTCGCCACGTACATGGGGGCTTAATTAAAAAGAATAATGAATAGATGCAATAACTTTAGTAACTGTGTGTCCGGTTACAAAGTCTCGTAACAGGTTGGCCCTGACTAGTATTAGCACGCAATCTGACTGCATAAAATAAAAGTAAAGAATGACAAGAAATTTCAACTACCACAATTGATTAATTAAGTCCTCTGCAACTATAAAGCTACGAAACAACAAAGCACAAGTGTGACTGTTCTGTGTGTGGTAGTGTGACTCAACGTACATGTATCTGTCTCGGTTCTTCCTCAAGATATTTTAAACACCA
The DNA here is from genome assembly GCF_023864345.2 of Schistocerca serialis cubense. NCBI lineage: Eukaryota > Metazoa > Arthropoda > Insecta > Orthoptera > Acrididae > Schistocerca > Schistocerca serialis. The sequence goes on from NC_064646.1 coordinate 1,380,804, forward strand.
TTTACCATGAACTAACTGAAAAACCAGAAATACTATAATTGCGCGTAGAAACCATAATTACAAGTCTAATACATGAACACGAGCCAGATGCTTTCTTGACTGAACCTGTGAACAAGAGGCATTGTCATTAAAGAAATTTGTAATACTTTTTTTTACCTCAATATATATTGACAAAAAATACACTGTGATAATTGCAACATCTTCCATCTATACATTACACCAACCGAACAGCATCTACTCTCTCGCCCAACAGAACAACAACTGCCCTCGACATCCTCTGAACTACTACTGCAGCAGTGGGGGCGGCGGAATAATAATCTTTGGCGCAATCTCTGACGCTGTGACTCAGTGTAGCTACCGTTCACTGTTGTGACGTTACTTATGCCTCGGGTAAGTAAAGTCCGAGAGCATATTCAGTATATCATGTTACAAATCCAACTTGTGGGATAGATCAATGTAATGTGACGAATTCAATGCTTGCTGTCTATTCTAGGCCTCTGATCCCGAAGTTCACTTGTGTTGTCAGCTTTTTTGTAACTATGTACTGCCGGCCGGAGTGGCCGAGCTGTTCTAGGAGCTACAGTCTGGAACCGGGCGACCACTGCGGTCTTAGGTTCGAATCCTGCCTCGGGCATGGATGTATGTGAAGTCCTTAGGTTAGTTAGGTTTAAGTAATTCTAAGTTCTAGGGGACTGATGACCTCAGAAGTTAAGTCCCGGTGTGCTCAGAGCCATTTGAACCATTTTTTCTTGCAACTCTGTACAAAGTAAATTTTGACAAATTAAAATATATTTTGAAAATAGCTCAGTATGCTTCTGTAAAAGTTCATAACAGATGTGCACGACTGATATTTGACGAGTTTATACACTGATGGCAACCTACATTTGGTTAGCATTCATAAAAAAAGGAAAGGTATTGCCGGTTAGCTGCCCTATCTCAACAACTCACTCTCGAATGAGCCTTGCATCTCTATTAAATGTGTTTACGTTTCTCCATCAGATTAAAGAATGTCACAAAACGAAGTAGCGCTATTTTAAATTGTGTAGGTGTTAAATTAATAGTGATCTCTTCTGCGTATTGCATCTGTCTAAATGTGTATTTTGGTAGGTGTAATCGTACTTGAATTGATTACTGTTCTCACAAACCTGCGTATCACCTAATCAAAGAAACATAAATAATTTTCTATATAATCTAAACACAGTAAAAACTACGTACGAAGTTCGCATATTAAAGGAATTTGTGCTGATTACAAAAATTGTCTTAGACTTCGCACGCCTGTAAAATTTCTGAAGATATGGAAATTTTAATATTATGATTTGTATTTTAGTAATATTAAATCAGCTGGCGCGTTTGCATTCAGTTGCTTGTGTAAAATATGATCTTGTGTCCTTCACTATCTTTTAAATAAATATTACTTTTGAAAACACCCGCTAAATTGAATTTGGATATTATGCAACAGCTTCCTTGAGTCATACAGTTTTGGTATAAGTCAAATGTGTGTCTCCTATTAGCCTGTTGTGTTGTTTATTTGCTACAAATAATCAATTCTTGGTAGCAAGGAAAGGAAGAACATGTTAAAGTGGTTTCTACGTGAAATACAGCGATTTCATATAGTAATCTTAATATACATTTTCGGAAGGATTGTATGACTTCAAAGAAATCAGCAGTGTTGTGACGTTATCATAAGTAAGTCTCATGTATAAGAAAAAATTAGATTTAACTTGATACAAATTTTAGTCAAGGTCAAAGAGTTTGCTGTTAGGTGATGCGATCGCCTTTGTTTCTGTGATCGGTTATGAAGTTACAATACATTGTGTATTATCTTCTGACCAAAAGGATAAGGGTCATCAAACCTGGTAGGACATTTCATCCAGGTTAGATCTGTCTCAAGAGCCTCTTGGATTAGCTTTCTCAAACTTACCCACTATCCCTCCACGTTCCACCACACCCACCTCCCTCTCTTTCACCTTCCCCCCCCCCCCCACCCCCCAGACCCAGTTAAACATAACTTCGCGAATAACTTGCGAGCTGAGTAAACAAGGTGTTACAAGGTAGCAATTCAGTATGTTAAAGATTTGTATTCCCTCACCATGGATCTTCGCCACGTTATGGAGCCTTCCTCCAGTGCAGCCCTTACAAATGATGTTATTTTAAATCCGTCTTGATTGCAAATTTTTTATTTTTTATTATTCATATGACCGGTTTCGGTTCATTCAGAACCATCTTCAGATCTGATATTTAAGTTACAGGAGTAACCCGTCCAATTCAGCAACTTTCACATGCTACGTCACATGTGACGTAGCATGTGAAAGTTGCTGAATTGGACGGGTTACTCCTGTAACTTAAATATCAGATCTGAAGATGGTTCTGAATGAACCGAAACCGGTCATATGAATAATAAAAAATAAAAAATTTGCAATCAAGACGGATTTAAAATAACATAAAATCACTGATTGCTGTTATCCCATAAGACATTATGTCTGTTTTTGCCTTACAAATGATCTGTATAGGAGTGGGGAACCTTTGTAGATCAGAAATTTCTATAGTGGAAGCTTGGTGTTTTGCCATTCCTCTCTTTTAGAAGCGACTGACCAACGTTTAACCATGGTTGCATCTCCGGTGTTTCTTCCGCAATGAGTCCCTTGCCCAACAAAGAAGACAGCAGAGATTAACCACAAGCACTGACCGAATCTGTGTTCACTAGAACCCGCAAGTCTACAATGCGATAAGAGGTCTAACAATGGTCCAGTAAGTAGGCAAAGGACAACACAGGACAGTGTACCAAGGAACACAAGATGTCTCTTGATCGGGTACTTCAATCTGGTGACGGATTTTAGGATCTCACGACAGAATCTGCAGCAGGGACTGCTAAAATCAGTTTCCAGCACTTTCTACATTTTCTCTTGTTGTGAGAGGTGATGTTTTGTTAGTGCAGAGTTTGTAAATATTATGAATGCTACACATTTAAGTGCATTTGGAAAATATTGTTAATTATTTACCTACATAATTCTGTCGTGAGTAAAATTGTATGCATTTTATGAGAACTTAAATTAGGTGTTGACGGTTAAGCCATATTTCATCGATCGTGTACCATCTCGTACGTCGAAGCAGAAGAATGTCTTCTACCATGGAACATATGATACTGCTAAATGAACTGGGTTTCTTTCATGTCTTAACAATTTTCTCTGTCTTGAAAGGGAAACTTTGCGTTAGTTTCAAAATGTATTAATATTATAAGTGATTTCTATAATAATTTTCCTTACTTGAAATTCTGAAAGAAGCAGGAATAAAATACAGGGAGAAAATGGTTTTTACAACTTGTACAGAAACTAGACGGCAGTTATAAGAGTCGAGGGGCATGGAATGGAAGCAGTGGTTGAGAAGGTAATGAGACAGGATTGTAGTCTATAAGTTATTCAATCCGTACATTGAAAAAGCAGTAAAAGAAAGAAAAATGTGGAGTATGCATTAAAGTTCAGAGAAAAGAAATAAAAACTTTCAGGTTTGCCGGTGACATTGTAATTCTGTCAGAGACAGCAAAGGACCTGGAACAGCAGCTGAACGAAATGGACAATCTCTTGAAACGAGAATATAACATGAACATTAACAGAAGGAAAACAGGGATAATGGGATGCAGTCGAATGAAAACAGGTGATGCTAAGAGAATTAGATTAAGAAAGGAGACACTTGAAGTAATAGATGAGTTTTGCTATTTGGGCAGCAAAATTACTGGCGAAGGTCGAAGCAGATCGGATATAAAATGTATACTGCCAACGCCGAGGAAATAATTTCTGAAGAAGAGAAACTTATTAAGATCGAACACTGATTGAAGTGTTGGGAAGTCTTTTCTGAAACTGTTTGTCTGGAGTGTAGCATGTATGGAAGTGAAACCTGGACGATAAACAACTTTCTTTCGAAATGTGGTGCTGCAGAAGAATGTGAGGTACCCCGGAACATTTTTTCACATTTGAGAAAACTTCCACTTTTCCGGAGTCATTTCTATAACTAGGAAAAAGAAGAAGAACACAACAGGTGAATGCCTTCATTTTAAAAGTGACTAGAAAATATATTAAACATCTGCTACAGGGGTTGCTAGAGGCAAAAGTTTGCAAAAGTGTTGACAGATGCAACGTTCTCATCTAATTACCATGGAGGAGAGGGGCGGGGCAGGATTAGGACGTCGTTATGGCACTGCACTCGCATTCGAGAGAAATTCCATTCAAATTCCAACTCAATCATTCGGTTTAAACTTTCTGTGGCTTAGTAGTGAGCTATGTGGAAAGGTTCGTGATTGACAGTATGCACAAGAGCCAGTAGGGAATAATGATGTACCGTACACGAATTATAAAGGGAATGGGATTGGAATGGAGTATTTTCCCCCAATTCGTGGCCGGCCGGAGTGGCCGAACGGTTGTAGTCGCTCCAGTTTGAAGCCACGCGACCGCTACGGTCGCAGGTTCGAATCCTGCCTCGGGCATGGATGTGTGTGATGTCCTTAGGTTAGTTAGGTTTAAGTAGTTCTAAGTTCTAGGGGACTGATGACCTAAGATGTTAAGTCCCATAGTGCTCAGAGCCATTTGAACCATTTTTTAGGCGCTTCAGTCTGGAACCGCGCGACCGCTACGGTCGCAGGTTCGAATCCTGCCTTGGGCATGGATGTATGTGATGCCCTTCAGTTAGTTAGGTTTAAGTAGTTCTCCATTTCAACCATTTGTACATAGTATCAATGACAGAAATATAAAAACGTTTCACGAGTGAAAGTAAAACTCAGGGGAAGGAAAATCAATGATTTTCTAATGATACTTCTATATATAGTACATATACATACAGAGTGAAGAAGATCTACAGCCCCTGTTGAATGGAGTGAACAGCTGAGTGCAGAATATGGATTGAGAGTAAACCTAAAGAATATAAAGTAATGACGAGTAGTTGAAATGAGATTAATGATAAAACTAACAATAAAATTGAACACCAAGTGAAGTAGTCTTGTTCTTTCGGAAGCAAAATTAATGGATGAAGGACTGTGATTACTGATATGCAGAAGTCAAGTAGTAGACAAAGAGGCATTCCTTGGCAAGAGAAGTAGATTAGTACCGAACCTAGACCTTAATTTTAGACAAAATTTTCTGAGAATGTAGCACAGCCTTGTACTGACCTAGGACTGTGGCCAAACAGACAAGAAGAAAATCGAAGCGTTTAAAATGTGGTGTTATAGAAGAACGTTGAAATTCAATTTTTCTGAGAGATAAGAAAGAGTAGTTTCTCTGGAGCATCGGTGGTGAATATATGGAAAATACTGAGAAGAAGAAGTATCAGAGGACATGTGTTGAGAAGTTAGGGAATAACATCCATGAAAATACAGGAACCTGTAGACGCTAAAAATCGCAGGGAAGGACAAAAATTACGCCATAAGTATTAAAAGGTAATTTTCTGAGGGTAAAAGCAAAAACAGTTGAACCCTTTATTGGTCATTAAAATATATTACTTTTGAAATATTATTACCGTTACCACTATTTCATGAAACTGTGATACTGAGTACATAAATTACCAATGATTACATTTTGAATCACTTTCCCTAACGCATGACACAGTTTAGTGAAGGCTACAGCTTGTAAAACCAATGTATGGATATTTTATAAACACAGTTCACCCAACACCCACGTACTTTTTACTTTATGCCATACATCTATGATGGTAAAACTAGGACGTATATATGACATATGGTTAATTATCTTATTTAAATGCCTTCTCCGAGTTGTATGTTGTTCCTGTAATAGACCAAAAATTGCTTAATATTCAGTTCGCAACATCAAAGCAATTAATTCACAGTGCAAGACAGCAGTGTTATTACAATTATTATTATTATTAGTGGCAGTGATCAACACAAAGGTATGGCAGCCTGGAATCTTTCAGTTTCTGCCAGTTCAGAAGTAACGAGACCAACAATCAAGTGATATACAAACAGTAAATATAGTGCACAATGTTACGTGGTTGATTTTAAAAGTGGGTGTGAGTGACAAAATTTCCACTACTTAGAGAAGTGGTGCAAAGGAAGCATGCTTTGTAACAACTGTCTGCCCTCGATATGGATACTTGTGTATTGTGTATTGAACTGGGCCTATGTAGATACTTAGTTTTCTTTTCTGGGAAGGAGTTGTAGGTACCCCTCATGATGTACCGTACTAAGAATCACTTCATCGTTTTTTAAAAGAAAGGTGGTAGAAATAAGGAGTACCAATTGCCTTAACGACTTATGTATTTATTTTATTTTATTTTTTTTATTTGCTTATTTAGTCTGACCAGATTAGGACCTTAAGGCCCTCTCTTTCATCTAACCAGGAACAACACACACAGATATATTACCAAAACATCCTTGAAAATGATAACAATCTTAGAGATGATAATAAGCATAATAATAGTGATAATAATAGTAATAATAATAATAATAGTTGACAATAATGGAAGTAAGGATAAATGTCAATAATAACAGTAACAATAAAACAAAGTGCATTAAAAATAATATAGACTAGTTTAGAACATCTTAAATCATGTTTAGTATTGCCAGGAAAAGAAAGAACGAAGAACAAGAAAATTGGAATGACAGTAATAGGGGCTGTTAGGAGAGGACTTGATGTAAGTAGATAACTCTGTAAGCGAGGAGAAGGGAAAAGTTACAGGGGGAGGGGGGATTGAAGAGTGTGGGCTGCAGACCAGTATGTGGGAGAGATAGCTATTGCGAGAGAAGGTGAGCCATTAGCTGCTTTTTGAAGCCTTGAAGTGATTTAATTTCTCTGATATTTTGAGAAAGATTACTCCAAAGTCGGATTCCGGATACAGAAAATGATTTAGAAAAAAGGATGTTGTTGTGTGGTAGTACTGAGAGGATCTTACTTTGTTGAGAACGAGTATTTCTGCTGTGCTGTTCAGATATTAATGTAATGGCTGAAGCTAAGTAAGAGGGAGTCTGATGACTGAGAAGACGATGCAGTAAACACAAAGTATGGTAGTCCCTACGCATATCAGCACGTAGCCACGATAATTGTTCACAGGCTGGAGTGATATGATCCTAATAACAAATATATCGTACGCAAGCATTTATCGCCAGTTCAAGCCTGCAAGAGTTTTCGTACGAAAGTCCTTGAAGAATAGCATTGCCATAGTCGAGAATAGGGAGTGTTAGAGATGCTACTAGCTTCTTCTTAAGCTCGAATGGAAATACTTTTTTGTATTTCTGTAGACAATGAGTTGCAGAAACTTTCTTACAGACTGCAGTAGTGTGTTCAGTCCAGTCTAAGTGGTAGTCCGGGATTATCCCCAAGTTCTTTGCAGAAGGAGAAAAGGTTATTTCGGTGCCATGTAAAATTAAGCATGGTAGAGATTCTCCGTGCTGTGTTGTAATAAGCCTTTTGTGGGCGACTTACGAGGTGCATTCAAGTTCTAAGGCCTCCGATATTTTTTCTCTGGACTGGAAAGAGATAGAAACATGCGCATTGTTTTAAAATGAGGTCGCGTTCATTGTCAATACGTCCCAGAGATGGCAGCACCGTACGGCAGATGGAATTTTACCGCCAGCGGCGAGAATGAGGTTGTAAATACTTAAAATGGCGACGTTTTCCTTACTTGAACAACGTGCAGTCATTCGTTTTCTGAATTTGCATGGTGTGAAACCAATTGAAATTAATCGACAGTTGAAGGAGACATGTGGTGATGGAGTTATGGATGTGTTGAATGTGCGTTCGTGGGTGCGACAGTTTAATGAAGGCAGAACATTGCGTGACAACAAACCGAAACAACCTCAGGCTCGCACAAGCCGGTCTGACGACATGATCGAGAAAGTGGAGAGAATTGTTTTGGGGGATCGCCGAATGACTGTTGAACAGATTGCCTCCAGAGTTGGCATTTCTGTGGGTTCTGTGCAAACAATCCTGCATGACGACCTGAAAATGCGAAAAGTGTCATCCAGGTGGGTGCCACGAATGCTGACGGACGACCACATGGTCCGTGTGGCACGTTGCCAAGCAATGTTGACGCGCAACGACAACACGAATGGGACTTTCTTTTCGTCGGTTGTGACAATGGATGAGACGTGGATTCCATTTTTCAATCAAGAACAAAGTGCCAGTCAGCTAAATGGAAGCACACAGATTCACCACCATCAAAAAAATTTCGGGTAACCGCCAGTGCTGAAAAAATGATGGTGTCGATGTTCTGGGACAGCAAGGGCGTAATCCTTACCCATTGCGTTCCAAAGGGCACTACGGTAACAGGTGCATCCTACGGAAACGTTTTGAAGAACAAATTCCTTCCTGCACTGCAAGAAAAACGTCTAGGAAGGGCTGTGCGTGTGCTGTTTCACCAAGACAACACACCCGCACATCGAGCTAACGTTATGCAACAGTTTCTTCGTGATAACAACTTTGAAGTGATTCCTCATGCTCCCTACTCACCTGACCTGGCTCCTAGTGACTTTTGGCTTTTTCCAACAATGAAAGACACTCTCCGTGGCCGCACATTCACCAGCCGTGCTGCTATTGGCTCAGCGATTTTCCAGTGGTCAAAACAGACTCCTAAAGAAGCCTTCGCCGCTGCCATGGAATCATGGCGTCAGCATTGTGAAAAATGTGTACGTCTGCAGGGCGATTACGTCGAGAAGTAACGCCAGTTTCATCGATTTCGGGTGAGTAGTTAATTAGAAAAAAAATCGGAGGCCTTAGAACTTGAATGCACCTCGTATTAGCTTATGATTTGACTTATTAGCTTGTGATTTAAGAAAACAGCTTTAAGAATTAATTATCATTTATTTTTCGTCCCTTTACTAATAAAAGTATTCGAAGAAAATTCTTTATCATTATAAGGTTTAATTGAGATATAATATTTATGATAGTGAGGGAGTGTGTATATTCGTTAATCTCTAACTGCACTCAGGGTAAAGTCTCAGAAAGTTCAGAAATCACTGATGTAGGGTAAGGATGCTGAGGCTGGCACAGTGGAGCAAACTTGGCGGGGAGGGAGGGGGGCCGCTTCAAACCGATGACGCTTCTGAGTAGCCCAAAATAACGTTTTCTCCACTTCGGTCGACTTCCTGCCCCAAACTTGCGCTCTATTTCTATTAATGTCTTCGACATCGGGACGTCAAAGTTTAATGTTCTCTCTTTCTGGTAAACACACTGCTGATCCGATGACGGCATATGCCACCTGGAGGATTGTGAATGTACTGATAACGCGTTCAGAGTCGTCCGCCAACAGATAGCGTAATAATACAGTCACCAGAGCGTCATCTATGTCCACCCTTTAATACGGCATGCTCACAGCCGGAAAGCTCAGTGTGGTGCAAATGTACGAAGCAAGGATGCAACCAAGACTCGGAGACGCACTCCTGCTTCCTACAGCCAACTGAAAGAGTTTGAAAGGGGTCAAATTGTGGACTTCCGAGTGGCGGGATGATCGTTTCAGAGAGTTATCGCACAAGTCGGACATGCAGCGCCGGTTGTGCAGCGATGCTGGTATCAATGGTCACGTGAACGTTGTAACACCGTAGACGAGGTTCTGGTCCAGAATGAGATTTTCACTCTGCAGCGGAGTGTGCGCTGATATGAAACTTCCTGGCAGATTAAAACTGTGTGCCCGACCGAGACTCGAACTCGGGACCTTTGCCTTTCGCGGGCAAGTGCTCTACCATCTGAGCTACCGAAGCACGACTCACGCCCGGTACTCACAGCTTTACTTCTGCCAGTATCTCGTCTCCTACCTTCCAAACTTTACAGAAGCTCTTCTGCGAACCTTGCAGAACTAGCACTCCTGAAAGAAAGGATATAGCGGAGACATGGCTTAGCCACAGCCTGGGGGATGTTTCCAGAATGAGATTTTCACTCTGCAGCGGAGTGTGCGCTGATATGAAACTTCCTGGCAGATTAAAACTGTGTGCCCGACCGAGACTCGAACTCGGGACCTTTGCCTTTCGCGGGCAAGTGCTCTACCATCTGAGCTACCGAAGCACGACTCACGCCCGGTACTCACAGCTTATTTTATTATTATTATTATTTATTATAAATAACTTGCTACGTTTACTTGTATCAACGTGCCACAGCAATGCCTCTGCGACGTGCATGGCGTCGTCGCTGGCGACGCAGCGTTCCTGTTTACAGATCTTTGAAAGCAATTGATATTGATTTGGCTGGTCAGTTCAATAGTTATTTTATCTAAAATAAAAATAAATCAACGTGCCACAGCAATGCCTCTGCGACGTGCATGGCGTCGTCGCTGGCGACGCAGCGTTCCTGTTTAGTTTGGAAGGTAGGAGACGAGATACTGGCAGAAGTAAAGCTGTGAGTACCGGGCGTGAGTCGTGCTTCGGTAGCTCAGATGGTAGAGCACTTGCCCGCGAAAGGCAAAGGTCCCGAGTTCGAGTCTCGGTCGGGCACACAGTTTTAATCTGCCAGGAAGTTTCATATCAGCGCACACTCCGCTGCAGAGTGAAAATCTCATTCTGGAAACATCCCCCAGGCTGTGGCTAAGCCATGTCTCCGCTATATCCTTTCTTTCAGGAGTGCTAGTTCTGCAAGGTTCGCAGAAGAGCTTCTGTAAAGTTTGGAAGGTAGGAGACGAGATACTGGCAGAAGTAAAGCTGTGAGTACCGGGCGTGAGTCGTGCTTCGGTAGCTCAGATGGTAGAGCACTTGCCCGCGAAAGGCAAAGGTCCCGAGTTCGAGTCTCGGTCGGGCACACAGTTTTAATCTGCCAGGAAGTTTCATACGAGGTTCTGGTCGTCCACGCAGCACAGATGCCCGCCAGGGTCGTCGTACTGTGTGGGAAGCAGTAAGCAGATCGTAGTGCTACTACAGCACAGATAAAAATGGTGTGTGAACCAGTTATTAACTCTGGGACTAAGGGCGCGCACACCCCCAGCCCATCTTCCACTCACGAAGCAGCATCGACGTGCACGGCTCGACTGGTGGTGTCAGAGCATTATTTGGGAGATGGAAAAGCGCGCTGTGGTCTTCAACGATGAAAGCAGATTTTGCCTACACGCAAGTGATGATCGTCTGCGCATACAATGTAGACCTGGTGATCGCCGTATCACAGGTAGCATTAGTCTAAGACACACTGGTGCCACCCCAGGGCTCGTGGTCTGGGGTTCGATAAGCTGCAACTCTCGGTCACCTTTCGTGTTTCTGGAGTGGGCGCTAACCAGCACCCAGTACATGGAGAATGTTGTTGAGGTGTCAGGTCAGAGGGGTTTTCTGAACACAATTTCGACACAAAGGAGCTCAATAGGCTGTGGAGTAGAAGGGGTAGGCTAGCAATAGAACAGTGCATCACCATTGACTAGACACTCATTTATTGAACACATAAGTCAGATATTACCCAAAAGGAATAACCAGTACAAATAACAAAATAATATTCTTTTCCTTTAAGTCAGTCAAACATTTAAACAGGCAAATAGCAATCATTTAACTGAAAGCCTTCTTAGAATGCAAGACTAGAAAATTTCAATGATGAGTTAAAATCATATTTAAATAGGCTCTGACCGAGCACATATTTTAAAACGAAATACTTCCTTTAAGGAACCAGTGATCAAAATTAATTACATAATCCTCAACAACCATATTACATCCAAGACATTTAAGATTAATCAGTAATATATAACATCAGAGAGCTGCAGTCCCAAGTTTTAAGCAGCACGTTTCAGATGGACTGCACTGCAACAGTACAATACAAGTCCCTCAGAGGATCTCCCCACACAGGAAGTTATTGCTGCAATCGACAAAATATCGACATCATTCCATGTACAGTCCTAAAACAAACTAAAAGCTCTCTTAAGTTTGGTACAGTTAATTCCCTTTCAACACAACATACATCACAAGTCTAGCCCTAGGACGGCACCGACACCCCGCAATTTAGCACGCGAAAAACTACAGCGATGCACTCATCCCGTATCCTTACAAAATCCAATGACAGAGAGCCGGCTCCCCAACAGCGGAACATTTAGCCACGCGCAGCGCGCGGGTTTGCGGGATGCTGATCTCGCCCTTAACCTCAACACCAGTTCAAATACTAGTCAGCCTACAATCTTGAACCACCATACACATTCCTTCAGTTACTGCATAGAAAGCCAATGTGATAGGCAAACAGACCAGCATATGATAAAAGCTTTAGCAATTTCCTTACTAGAGAACACTTACGAATAGTGGCCGTAATTTTTTTTTAAACGTGAGCACACCCACAATCAAAAGACAAACAACGCCAATCATAAGGACAGTAGCACATATGCAAGTAGCTTAGGTTGGCTACAAATCAGCGCGCGATTTAACACGTCAGAGAACAGTCTTTACAACACAACCATCAATACAATAACAAATTACACGTGTACTCCCCCACGTTTTCGATTCGCAAAACCATAGACAAAACGTGGAGAACGTATCACTTGGGCCAACATTATGGTGCTCCCTCAGTTGCCCCAAATAACTGACTCCCTTAGTTGCACAGCAAAGAACCAGACCTAATGAAACCACCACAGTTTTCGCCTCTAAATTGTCACAGCACAAGTGAGACTCAATCACAAATGTAATTTTACATCACCAGTTCCCGTATAGTCAATAGAAGCGCCTGATTTTCACCCGTTTATAACGGCAGGCAGCAACATCGTACGGAAAAGACCGTAGACACAAGCTCTTACCAGTTCTCTCCTCCGAAAGCAGCCACCGAAACTCTCGGGAACCACTGGGACATTCAATGCAAAAATCGTTACTCTTTCACACAAACTACAAGACGCTCGCCTCCCGCTGCTTGCTACGGCGCCTTCCGTTCAGAGCCATGCGATAGGTCCGGTCCCGCACTCGCTGCGTCAACCCGACAGCCGTCTTCCACCACGTCCCGGAGCACACACACCACAGGACCTCGCCTCGTTACTCCTCGCGTAGGCCCCAGAGGGTGCTGCTTCCCGCCCTGCCGTGGCAGGAAAGATAAACCACCAGAGTGGCACTATCTACAGGGTGTTACAAAAAGGTACGGCCAAACTTTCAGGAAACATTCCTCACACGCAAATAAAGAAAAGATGTTATGTGGACATTTGTCCGGAAATGCTTAATTTCCATGTTAGAGCTCATTTTAGTTTCGTCAGTATGTACTGTACTTCCTCGATTCACCGCCAGTTGGCCCAATTGAAGGAAGGTAATGTTGACTTCGGTGCTTGTGTTGACATGCGACTCATTGCTCTACAGTACTAGCATCAAGCACATCAGTACGTAGCATCAACAGGTTAGTGTTCATCACGAACGTGGTTTAGCAGTCAGTGCAATGTTTACAAATGCGGAGTTGGCAGATGCCCATTTGATGTATGGATTAGCACGGGGCAATAGCTGTGGCACGGTACGTTTGTATCGAGACAGATTTCCAGAACGAAGGTGCCCCGACAGGAACACGTTCGAAGCAATTGATCGGCGTCTTAGAGAGCACGGAACATTCCAGCCTATGACTCGCGACTGGGGAAGATCTAGAACGACGAGGACACCTGCAATAGACGAGGCAATTCTTCGTGCAGTTGACGATAGCCCTAATGTCTTCGTCAGAGAAGTTGCTGCTGTACAAGGTAACGTTGACCACGTTACTGTATGGAGAGTGCAACGGGAGAACCAGTTGTTTCCGTACCATGTACAACGTGTGCAGGCACTATCAGCAGCTGATTGGCCTCCACGGGTACACTTCTGCGAATGGTTCATCCAACAATGTGTCAATCCTCATTTCAGTGCAAATGTTCTCTTTACGGATGAGGCTTCATTCCAACATGATCAAATTGTAAATTTTCACAATCAATAAGTGTGGGCTGACGAGAATCCGCACGCAATTGTGCAATCACCTCATAACCACAGATTTTCTGTGAACGTTTGGGCAGGCATTGTTGGTGATGTCTTGATTGGACCCCATGTTCTTCCACCTACGCTCAATGGAGCACGTTATCATGATTTCATACGGGATACTCTACCTGTGCTGCTAGAACATGTGCCTTTACAAGTACGACACCACATGTGGTTCATGCACGATGGAGCTCCTGCACATTTCAGTCGAAGTGTTCGTACGCTTCTCAACAACAGATTCGGTGACCGATGGATTGGCAGAGGCGGACCAATTCCATGGCCTCCACGCTCTCCTGACCTCAACCCTCTTGACTTTCATTTATGGGGGCATTTGAAAGCTCTTGTCTACGCAACCCCGGTACCAAATGTAGAGACTCTTCGTGCTCGTATTGTGGACGGCTGTGATACAATACGCCATTCTCCAGGGCTGCATCAGCGCATCAGGGATTCCATGCGACGAAGGGTGGATGCATGTATCCTCGCTAACGGGGGACATTTTGAACATATCCTGTAACAAAGTGTTTGAAGTCACGCTGGTACGTTCTGTTGCTGTTGTTTCCATTCCATGAGTGATGTGATTTGAAGAGAAGTAATAAAATGAGCTCTAACACGGAAAGTAAGCGTTTCCGGACACATGTCCACATAACATATTTTCTTTCTTTGTGTGTGAGAAATGTTTCCTGAAAGTTTGGCCGTGCCTTTTTGTAACACCGTGTATATGAGTCGCCACGGCTCAGTTGTTAGATCCATTCTTTTGCCGTTTTTGCAACAGGTAGGTGATGTGTTTTTCCAACAGGATAATGCTCATCCACACACTGTCCATGAAACTCAAATTACTCTGCAAAACGTGCAGCAATTTTCCTGGGCAGCAGGATCTCTTAACTGGCCTCGAATCGAGAATGTGTGGTATATGATGGAACGAGAAGTGACTCATGTGACTTGTCAACCAACAACTCTTACAGAACTACGTGAATAAGACGAGCAGGAGTGGCAAGAAGTATCCCAGGACAGTATTCGCCATCTGTACGATCGACTTGATGTCAGAGTCAGAGCCTTCATTGCTGCCATTGGAGGCTACACAATGAACTAACGGGAGTGTTTAAGCATAGGTGGATACCTGGTCCCTCAGAACCACTTACGCTGTCGATATGTAAATGTAGTCATGCAGCCATTACATTTGCTCCACACGCACTGTTGCTACAATAAATCTTGAGGGGACTGGAAACCTCTAGAAGGGGGTACTATTTTTATTTCCAGCAGTGTAGCTCAAATTTGAAAGATTTTCTTTTGCGAAGCTACCTTGCCCTATTCTTAACAATATATGGATGTGCTGGTTGTAAAAATTTATTTCGGTCTGCGAGACTAACGGATAAAATGGTTGGCCCTCTAAGGGATGTAGAGATTGTATGCTCCAGGCGCCACTGTGGCACCTGGTAGCAGGGGGCAGCTGGAGGGAAGGGAGGCGCCAAACGGCTGAACGCCCCCTGCATCCGTAACGACCGCCTGCTGCTTTAGGGGAAGGGTGGGGTTGGGGGGCGGGGGGCAAACGTGTACCTGACTCCTGCCACGGCAACGGGGTGCGGCCACCTGCAGCGATCCATTCTGGCCATCGGCCTAGGAGGAAACCAATGTCACCCGCAAGTAGATTTATTTATTTACTAGCTGACAAACCCGGCATTGTCTGGTTATTTAATTTGCCGGTTTTCTATTGGATACATAGTGTTTCTGTATACTGGGCGCACCTGATTTTGTAGCTGTGTCTGTGGCAACGCCTCGTCATAGCTGTACAGCTATTGTTTTCGCATACAGCTGTTTGCACCGCGCAGTTAAAAGCTGTCAAAAGCGAAGTCAGGTGTCAGAGACTTACTGAAGTTGATTCGACTGCAGGAGTGTGTTAGTGGGAAAGAATAAATGTATTGAAACTTCATGCAGGACGTGGTATTTTTTCATGCATCTCATCTTGAATAGAGTGAGAATAAAATTCAAGGTGGAAAGTTATCCATGTTAAGATTCGCTGATGTCATTGATATCCTGGATGAAAGCGAAGAATTGCAGGGTCTCTTCAATGGAAAGCACGGTCTAATGAGTAACAGAATATGGATTGAGAAAGAATCGAAGGAAGGGGAAAGTAATGAGAAGCAGAAGAAATGAGAACAGCGAGAAACTTAAGATCATACTTGGTGATCACGAAGTAGATGGAGGTAAGGAATTCTGGTACCTAGGCAGTACAATAACTCTCGGCGGATGGAGCAAGGAAGACACAGAAAGCAGACTATCACTGGCAAAAATGGCGTTCCTGGCCAAGAGAGGTCAACTGGTACTTAACATATTTATTTGTTTGTTTATTTATTTATTTATTATTTATCCATTATCCCTTATTCGAGAACGAGACCACTCAGAGAATTGCAACAAACTTTGCACAAAATTTCAAACATTTGCGAAACTTTTTATCGCTCAGGACCACCGCAAAATGATAAAAGGAAAAAGTTTCTACCTTACAATCCCCACTGTTCATGAAGTAAATCTGCCACGTGAATTATGGCATTTTACTAACAGTATTCGTGAGAACACTGCAGCCATTGACAATGTTTTTATTCATTCTTCATTACTAGGTGGGCATTCTGTTAGTAAAAGGGTGAATGGGCTTTCAGACCATGATGCACAAATTTTAACACTAAAAGTCTTTTGTACCCGAACAAATGTCACATGGAATTACAAACTATGTAGGAAAGTTAATCCAACAACAATAGCGAGTTTCTTAAACCTTGTCAAGCAACAAGAGTGGCAGGATGTTTATAGTGCCGACAACATAGATGGTAAATATAATGCTTTCCTTAACACCTTTCTCATGGTTTTTGAGAGCTGCTTTCCATTACAACGTTCTAAACGGGGTACTAGCGGCAGAAAGCAGTCTGGGCGGCTGAACAGGCGGATAAGGATATCATGCAGAACAAAGCGGGAATTGTAGCAAAATGTTAGAAGTAGTCACAATCAAGCTACAGTAGCCCATTACATACAGTACTGTAAGGAGCTTGAAAATGTTATTAGGAAGACAAAGAGTATGTGGTACGCAAATAGAACAGCCAATTCACAGGCTAAAATTAAAACTATATGGTCAGTTGTGAAGGAAGTGTCTGGTCAGCAGCACAATGTCGACAATATAAAGTCAGTTCGTAGTAAAAATATTTCTGTTACTGATACATCAGATGTATGTACAGTATTTATCAATCATTTCCTGAGCATTGCTGGTGAATTAAATAAAATTTAGTTTCTAAAGGGAATCACATAACTCTCTTGGCAAATGCCTTTCTTATATTGATGACTGAAATACTCCCCTGTGATACAGACAAGGGGGAGATTGAGTCAATAATTAAATCACTGAAGACTAAAGGCTCTCATGGATATGATGGACTGTCTAGCAGAACATTAAAGTACTGTGCTGCACA
Organism: Schistocerca serialis cubense; assembly: GCF_023864345.2. NCBI lineage: Eukaryota > Metazoa > Arthropoda > Insecta > Orthoptera > Acrididae > Schistocerca > Schistocerca serialis. The sequence continues at coordinate 1,398,102 of NC_064646.1, forward strand.
TGTTAGCCCTGTATTTAGCCACATTTGCAATTTTTCCCTTAGGAAAGGTCAGTATCCTGATTGATTAAAGTAGTCAGTAGTAAATCCTTTATAGATAGGGAAAAAGGGATAATGTAAAATATTTAAACATATTTCTATGCCATCAGTGTTCGCTAAAGTTACTGAAAAGGCTGTGTGTAAGGATGTTTGATCATTTTATATCGGAAAATTTCTTATCAAATGTACTGTTCGGCTTTATAAGTTGTTTAACAACTGAAAATTCTATATTCTATTTTCTCTGTGAGGTACTGTATGGGTTAAACAAAAGGTTTCGAACGCTAGACAGTTTCTTTTTATTTACCTACGACGTTTGATTGTGTTGATCACAAAGTATTGCTCCAGAAGTTGGACCATTGCGCAATACGCGGAGCAGCTCACAGTTGATTCACCTCTTACTATAGCAACAGACAGCAAAAGGTCATTATTCACAGTGTTGAGATTGGCTGTGATGTGGGGTCTGCGTGGGGTATGGTCAAATGTGGGGTGCCCCAGGGATCAGTGTTTCACCCACTCCTGTTCATTATTTATATAAGTGATGTGCCCTCTAAAATATTTCTGTTTGCTGATTGCACTAGCTTGGTAGTAAAGAATGTTGTGTGCAACATTGGCTCGGTTCCCAATAGTGCAGTTCATTACATAAGTTCATGGCTCGTAGAAAACAAACTAACTCTAAATCATAGTAAGACTCAGTTTTTACTGTTCCTAACACACAATTCAACAAAACCTGACATTTTAATTTCACAGAATGGGCATATTATTAGTGAAACGGAACAGTTTAAATTTCTAGGTGTTCAGATAGATAGTGATTTGTACTGGAAAGCCCACGTTCAGGATCTTGTTCAAAGACTTAATGCCGCCTTTTTTTAATATTCGAAGGGTAAGTAATCGTTCGACACGAAAATTAGTCTACTTTGCTTATTTTCATTCGCTTATGGCGTATGGTATTGTATTTTAGGGTAGCTCCTCCCATTCCTAAAGGATATTTTTGGCTCAGAAACGGGCGGTTTCGACAATAAGTGGTGTAAGTTCGCGAAACACTAGTCTGGGTATTTTGACATTGGCCTCTCACTATGCATACTATTTACTGTCATTTCTTGTTAACAATATCATCTTATTCAGGAAAAGAAGCAACTTTCACTTAGATAATACTCGGCAGAAATTAAACCTGGATTTGGATCGGACTACCTTACCTCTTGTGGAGAAAGGTGTTCAGTATACTGCTGCATCCATTTCCTAATAAGTTACCACATGCATTGAAAAATCTTAGAACTAATCCACCCGCTTTCAAATTAAAACTGAAGAATTTCTTCAAAAATTAAGCTGATTATTGTTGTATTGCTGACTGAGTTTACTTAAACTTGTGGTTTGACTTTTTGCGTTCAAAAACGTTTTATTTTTATCTGTTATCACTTTTACGTTATAATTTCATGTACTGACACGTTCCATGACCTTGGAGATTTGCTCCTCAATTTGGTCTTATGAAACTTGACGTGTAAATAAATACATACATAAAAATTACATCATCGTACGACTCTTAGTTCAGAAGGCGCGACGTCATGAAGACTGAAACAAAGAAAGCTTCATCATAGGTTTAAGAGTAGTCGAATCATAGCTGATAAGGAAAAGCTGAACGAAGCGAAAAAGAGCGTAAAGAGAGCAATGAGAGAAGCATTCAACGAATTCGAACATAAAACATTGGCAAACAATCTAAAAAAGAACCCTAAAAAGTTTTGGTCATATGTAAAATCGGTAAGCGGATCTAAATCCCCTATTCAGTCACTCGTTGACCACGATGGCACCGAAACAGAGGACGACCGAAGAAAGGCAGAAATACTGAATTCAGTGTTCCGAAACTGTTTCACTGCGGAAAATCGTAACACGGTCCCTGACTTCAGCCGTCGCACGGACGCCAAAATGGAAAATATTGAAATAAACGATATCGGAATTGAAAAACAACTGCTATCACTTAGTAGCGGAAAAGCATCCGGACCAGACGAGATACCCTTAAGATTCTACAGTGATTATGCTAAAGAACTTGCCCCCTTTCTATCAGCAATTTATCGTAGATCGCTGGAAGAACGTAAAGTACCTAGCGACTGGAAGAAAGCGCAGGTCGTTCCCATTTTCAAGAAGGGTCATAAATCAGATGCGAATAATTATAGGCCTATTTCGCTTACGTCAATCTGTTGTAGAATAATGGAACATGTTTTGTGTTCTCGTATTATGACGTTCTTAGATAATACAAATCTCCTTCATCATAACCAACATGGATTCCGCAAACAGAGATCATGTGAAACTCAGCTCGCCCTATTTGCCCAAGAAATTCACAGTGCCGTAGACACTGGCGAGCAGATTGATGCCGTATTCCTGGACTTCAGGAAGGCATTTGATACGGTTCCGCACTTACGTTTAGTGAAAAAAATACGAGCTTACGGAATATCGGACCAGGTTTGTGATTGGATTCAGGATTTCCTAGAAGAAAGAACACAACATGTCATTCTGAACGGTTCAAAATCTGCAGATGTAGAGGTAATTTCGGGAGTACCGCAGGGAAGCGTGATAGGACCTTTATTGTTTACAATATACATAAATGACTTAGTTGACAACATCGGTAGCTCCGTGAGGCTATTTGCAGATGACACGGTTGTCTACAAGAAAGTAGCAACATCAGAAGACTCGTACGTACTCCAGGAGGACCTGCAGAGGATTAATGCATGGTGCGACAGCTGGCAGCTTTCCCTAAACGTAGATAAATGTAATATAATGCGCATACATAGGGGCAGAAATCCATTCCAGTACGATTATGCCATAGGTGGTAAATCATTGGAAGCGGTAACGACCGTAAAATACTTAGGAGTTACTATCCGGAGCGATCTGAAGTGGAATGATCACATAAAACAAATAGTGGGAAAAGCAGGCGCCAGGTTGAGATTCATAGGAAGAATTCTAAGAAAATGTGACTCATCGACGAAAGAAGTAGCTTACAAAACGCTTGTTCGTCCGATTCTTGAGTATTGCTCATCAGTATGGGACCCTTACCAGGTTGGATTAATAGAAGAGATAGACATGATCCAGCGAAAAGCAGCGCGATTCGTCATGGGGACATTTAGTCAACGCGAGAGCGTTATGGAGATGCTGAACAAGCTACAGTGGCGGACACTTCAAGAAAGGCGTTACGCAATACGGAGAGGTTTATTATCGAAATTACGAGAGAGCACATTCCGGGAAGAGATGGGCAACATATTACTACCTCCCACATATATCTCGCGTAATGATCACAACGAAAAGATCCGAGAAATTAGAGCAAATACGGAGACTTACAAGCAGTCGTTCTTCCCACGCACAATTCGTGAATGGAACAGGGAAGGGGGGATCAGATAGTGGTACAATAAGTACCCTCCGCCACACACCGTAAGGTGGCTCGCGGAGTATAGATGTAGATGTAGATGTAGATGTAGAATGCGTGAAAACTACCTAATTATGCAAGACTGCGAGCCCGACTGCCATCTGGCCCAAAAACAGGTTTCCGAGTCACAGTCTGGCACACAGTTTTAATCTGTCAGGAAGATTCAAACCACTCTATGGCAATTCTCTTGGCTGTGGCTCTGCCATTTCATTTTCCTTTCCCAGAAGTGCCAGTCCACTGAGGTGTGCTGGAAAGCCTCTGTGAACTGTAGAAGGTGGGAGGAAGGTACTGGCAGAAGTGAAGCTGTCAGGGTGGGTCACTAGTTGTCCCTGACAGCTAATTATGTACGACCATTGACTGAAAGAGGCAAGGTTCTAAATCTTGCAAGTAGTTTTAATTTTCCAGGGAGTTTCAACCACAAAATGCTTTACAGAGAGCTGCTGATGTCTGATATTTGCAGAATTCTTGGAATGGAAACAAATTTTAGCCCTTTATCATCATCTAGATCAAAGTGCTCAGATTTTTGCTTCTACCATGGAAATGTTTTAAACTGATCAGTTCTTGAGTACGAGAGTTAGGGAATGCTAGTGTCGGTAAACAAACGCATAATTAGAAAACGAGAGAATTGCCTTAGGTATACGTAGCAATGGAAAGTCAGCGACACAGTAGAGTCCGAGGAGTGAATGCTCCGATACTGCAGTGTACGTCATGTCAAAAGCATTCACTGTATCCATATCCATCAACAGTGTGTGGTCAATGATACTGAGTGTGTTCGGAAAACGATGTACATGCTATTGCAAATAAAATAAAATAAAATAAATAAATAAAAATAAAAATAAATTCGAAATTTTGTTACAAAAGTTTAAAAATTTTCAGAGTACCCCCTCGTGCATCTACATTTTTTTTCTAGCAGTTTTTACTGGGCACAGTATGTGTCCTGGAGTGCTTCAGTGGAAACCTCCTTTGGAGTAGTTGGCACAGCAGGTTAGGTCACATCAATGCCATCAAAACAGTGTCCTGTGAGGGTGGTCGTGATCCTCAGACACAAAAAGAGGACTGCTGGAGCCACATAGGGACTGTAAGGGTGTTGCAGCAGCACTGTGAACTCACGCTTCACCGATAAACCACGGAGTGGTGTGGCCGGAAGTGTTGTCGCAATGGAGCATCCAGGTAGCATCCGTCTCCTTCAGCACCCGAAGGACCATTTTTCTCCATCTTTCGAGAACATCCACCGTGTAGGCAATGTTGACAGCATGTCCTGGGGGGTCTGGATCACACCCTTAATGTCAAAAAGGATGGCATCATGCTCACCATCGAAACAGTGTGCAGATGAAACTCGGTGTCAACTTTCACTCACAGCGCATTCAGAAATATAATGTTTATGAAATGTGAAAAACTGTAAAAATTATTAAAATACCTTACATTTATGACGGAAAACTAAGATGAGTGATTAGATGGCAAAGCTGGACTCAACATAAGCAAAATACACGAATAATCCTAAACATTGTAATCAGTGCCCTCCCTTCCCCCAGGAATCAAATGCTGCCTGGTGGCACTGTGGGCATGTGACAAAGTGAGGAAAGTAAATAAGTGCAGCACAGATGAAATGGGAATCACTCTAGTGACCAAACGGGTTGTAAACTGGGAAACCCACTGACATAAGCAACTCTGACAAGGGCAGCTTCTTACGACCTGGCATCCAGGAACGAGCGTATAGGAAATGGCGAAGTTAGTCAGCTGTTCTCGTGCTACTGTCGTGAGCATCTGCAGGAAGTAGCTGAAGGATGATGAAACCACTAGTACGTGACAAGTTGTCACATGTCCAAGTTTCATCACAGAATGCGGAGGTCAGAAGCTTGTCCCCAGTGTTCAAATGGCTCTGAGCTCTATGGGACTTAACAGCTAAGGTCATCAGGTGCCTAGAACTTAGAACTACTTAAACCTAACCAACCTAAGGACATCACACACATCCATGCCCGAGGTAAGATTCGAACCTCCGACCGTAGCGGTCGCGCGGTTCCAGACTGAAGCGCCTAGAACCGCTCGGTCACCAGGGCCGGCTTGCCCCCAGTGTTAAGCAGCACAGGTGGTAACCTGTGACAGATATGACGACAGAGTACAGTGTTGGAGCTAGCACAGATGTTTTGGAGCACATTGTTCAGTGCTAGTTGTTAAATGTGGGGATCTACAGTGGATGGCCCTCCTCGAGTGTTCCCACGTCGACTGAACCGAATCGTCAAATACGATTGCAGTGGGTACGGGATCAGCAGGATTGGACTGTGGATCAACGGAAACATCTCACCGGGTGAGATGAATCAAATTTCTTTTTTCACCAGATCGATGGCAGTGTCCAGAAATGCCGTCATCCACGTGAACAGCTGTATTATGCTATGGGTAACAATGACCTGAGCTTCTACGGGACGAACAGCAGTATTGGAGGCACTGTGACAGCTATGGGTCGATTGAAAATTACTGAAGACAGCTCGAGTCCCTTCATTCTCGTTTTCTTGCCTGACAGTGATTACGTCCTCAGGAAGGATAAATGCCCGTGTCACAAGGCCAGAACTGCAGTACAGCGGTTAGAGGAGCACGGCAGTCAACTCGTGTCGAAGTCTCAGCCACCAAATTTGTCTGACCTGAAACTATCAGGCTCTACAATAGCACCCACATATAGACGGCCCATAATTTATGGGAATTGCCTAGTTTCTGTGGAGACATCTGGTGCTAAGTACCTCTGGAAGCCTGCTAATGTCTTGTAAAATCCACCCACATAATCACTGCTGTATTACATTTGAAAGGTCAACTAAAACACTATTAAGCAGATAGTCATGTTGTTTTGGCTGGTCAGGGTATTTCTATAGTCAGTTAATCAAAATTACACAACCATTGTAGAATTTGGCTAACACCTGTGGTGTAATATCTTTACCCTCTACGTGAATGGCTCAGAAAATATGTCGGTCAATCGATTTGGGGGAGGGGACCAAACAGCGAGGTCAAGTTTATTAGTCCGCTGCTACTAACTCTAGGCGCAATACTTTTCTCAGACAGTCTCCACATTATCCGCTCAATGTACCTACAAAAATATATCATTGTGTGACTCATAGTTCATTAGATACAACATCAAATACTGAGATGCGTGAGAAATGCTGCATCATACATGAGGCTTTAATTTATTCCCGCTTTACTAGTAACTCTACTAGCAACACATTTGGTAGCAGGCGCATGTTTTACTGGATGTACCTGCAGATTGTATCATTGTACAGCACGTCGTTCAGAAGGAACGGCGTCATAAATATTAAACAGCGAGAAACTTAACATCAGGACTGATTGTCATGAAGTAGATGAAGTTAAGGAATTCTGCTACCTAGGCAGCAAAATAACCAATAACGCAGACTAGCAATGAAAAAAGAGCATTTATGGCCATGAGGGGTCTACTAGTATCAAATATAGACCTTAATCTGAGGAATAAATTTCTGAGAATGTACGTTTGGAAGACAGCGTTGTATGGTAGTGAAACACGCCCTTTGGGAGAACCGGAACAGAAGAGAATCGAAGTATTTGAGATATGGTGCTACAGACGAAAAATAGATGAGCTGATAAGGTAAGGAATGAGAAGGTTCTGCACAGAATCTCCTACCGCCTCCCCTCCCCCCCCCCCCCTCTCTCTCTCTCTGCTTCCACCTTACCCTTTCCCTGTTCATCTCCTGTTGTCACTTCTCCCTGTTTCTCTATATCTTCCCTCTCTCACTATCCTTCTCCTCTTCTCTACCCATTCACAACCTCTCTTAATGCAGCCCCCTACGTCACTGTCCATCACCTCCATCCCTACCTCTGTCCAAAACCCCCTCTGTCAACCTCCTCCACGTCCATGTGGAAAACACTGACCAGGAGAAGGGATAGGATGATAGGACGAACATTTGTTAAGACATCAGGGAATGACTTCTGTGATACTAGAGGGAGCTGTAGGCGGAGAAAAGTGTAGAGGAATACAACCAGCAAATAACTGAGGACGCAGGTTGCAACTGCTACTTTTGACGAAGACGTTGGCACAGGAGAAGAGTTCGTGGTGGGAAGCGTCAAACCAGTCAAAAGACTGACGGCTCAAAAGAAAAAGAAAAAAAAAAACATTAAATCGCGTGAAAATGACACAACAGGGTGAAATATGTGTACAAATATGGGTGAAATATGTTAAATATATTTGAAATATATGTGACATGTCCATATGCGAGCAAGACCTAAGGAGAAAGGTCATCCTAAACTTCTGGAACTTTTCAGTCAGATTTGGTACACATATTAGTTACAGTCTGGAAAGATATAACGTGGAGGTAAGAACAACCTGCTTCCTATTGGGGTGAATGTAATAATGTGGAGAGAGATGAGGAGATGGACAGATAACGAGGGAAAAAGAAGAGACATGCAGAGATAGGGGAGGGGGGCGGAATGGACAGGGAGAGGACAGAGGAGGAAATGGACAGAGAATGAAAGAGGAGCAGAGGGATAGTTACAGGGGTAGGAAGAGAAAGGGAGAGAGATGGGGAAGGAGGAGGTGAACGGAGCTAAGAGGAGACAGACCAAGTATGGGAAGAGAAGGACTCGGGCAAGGTGGGGGTGGAGGAGATAGAAGTAGAGGAAAAGAAGAGATGGCCAGAAGGCGAAGGAGCAGATGGACGGGCTGCAGAGGAGCAGATTCACAGAGAGAGAGGGGAGGAGGTGGAGATTGCCAGGGGAAGTAGTAGGAGGAGATGACAGTGAGTGGATGTGGAGGAGGTTGACAGAGGGTGTGGAGGAGATGGACGGACGTAGGGATGGAGGTGATGGACAGTGACACGGGGGGATTTTGGGGGGATGGAAAAAGAGAGGCTGAGGATGGGTAGAAAAGAGAAGAAGGATGGTGAGCGGGGAGGGGGGGTAGGAAGAGAGAAAAACAGGGAGAGGGGGCAAGAAGAGATGAACAGAGAGAAAGGGAAGGGGGAAACAGAGAGAGAAAGAGAGAGAGAGAGAGAGAGAGAGAGGAGGTGGTAGGAGATGGGCTAATAGAGGATTTAAATAAATAAATACCAGGGAAACGCAGGTTCCTCAGCTAGTACATAATAAATACGTTGTACGTTGATAGTGTGTAGGCTGGTCCTGTTGCTACATGTTGTTGTTGGTTGTTGTGGGCTTCAGTCCTCAGACTGGTTTGGTGCAGCTCTCCATGCTACTCTATCCTCAGCAAGCTTCTTCATCTCCCAGTACCAACAGCAACCTACGTCGTTCTGAATCTGTTTACTGTATTCATCTCTTGGTCTGCCTCTACGATTTTTACCCTCCACACTGCACTCCAATACTAAATTGGTAATCCCTTGATGCCTCAGAATATGCCCTACCAACCGATCCCTTCTTCTAGTCAAGTTGTGCCACAAATTTCTCTTCTCTCCCGTTCTATTCAATACCTCGTTAGTTATGTGGTCTACCCATCTAATCTTCAGCATTCTTCTGTAGCACCACATTTCTAAAGCTTCTATTCTCTTCTTGTCTAAACTATCTATCGTCGACGTTTCACTTCCATACATGGCCACACTCCATACAAATACTTTCAGAAACGACTTCCTGACACTCAAATCTATACTCGATGTTAACAAATTTCTCTTCTTCAGAAACGCTTTCCTTGCCAGTCTGCATTTTATACCATCCCTACTTCGACCATCATCAGTTATTTTGCTCCCCAAATAGCAAAACTCCTTTACTACTTTAAGTGTCTCATTTTCTAATCTAATACCCTCAGCATCACCCGACTTAATTCGACTACATTTCACTATCGTCGATTTGCTTTTGTCGATGCTCAACTTATATCTTCCTCTCAAGACACTGTCTATTCCGTTCAACTGCTCATCCAAGTCCTTTGCTATCTCTGACAGATTTACAATGTCATCGGCGAACCTCAAAGTTTGTATTTCATCTCCTAGGATTTTAATACCTACTCCGAATTTTTCTTTTGTTTCCTTTACTGCTTGGTCAATATACAGATTGAATAACATCGGGGAGAGGCTGCAACCCTGTCTCGCTACGGTCGCAGGTTCGAATCCTGCCTCGGGCATGGATGTGTGTGTTGTCCTTACGTTAGTTAGGTTTAGGTAGCTCTATGTTCTAGGGGACTGATGACCTCAGAAGTTAAGTCCCACAGTGCTCAGAGCCATTTGAACCATTTTTGCAAACCTGTCTCACTCGCTTCCCAACCACTGCTTCCCTTTCAAGTCCCTCGACCCTTATAACTGCCATCTGGTTTCTGTGCAAGTTGTAAATACCCTTTCGCTCCCTGTATTTAACCTGCCACCTTCAGAATTTGAAAGAGAGTATTCCAGTCAACATTGTCAAAAGCAAGGTCGGCTTCTAGTAGTTTATCCATTCGTCTGTAAAGAATTCGTGTCAGTATTTTGCAGCCATGACCTTTTAAACTGATAGTTCGGTAATTTTGACATCTGTCAACACTTGCTTTCTTTGGGATTGGAATTGCTGCAAATAAAGAGCAAGTCCGGCATACTAGCATGCTAGCACCTTGGGGAGGGGGGAAGGGGGAATGTGTCACTAATTTGTGTTCCAAGGAGCTAAAAAATTGCTTCATTCCATTACGAAACCTCAATTTTTACCGGAGTTAAAGACTATTACCCAAATAAGAAATCTACGTGTACTTCCGTGAACTACCAGTTACTTAAAACTGGTTTCGAACCTAGAACTGTTCACGAAATAAAGCTACGTGTTACGCAACGCAGCCCTTATCCGCATCTTCTCGTTAGAGGCTCAGTTTCCAATTGCTTTCATGAACCCAGGAGTTTGCTCCCTGAACACAATCCAGCCAGTCCGTGCCCACTTTCCTTCTGGGCCAGATGGGTCGAAGCCGGTCGGCTAATGAAACAGTAGCAGCAGAGTGGCCGGTACGCACCGGCAATCACACGCAGATTAGCTGTTTATTATGAGACGCGGGCGCGCCGGAAGATGGCAGCCGGCGCGCTTCTTGCTGGCTGATTAACCTCGGCCGCCTCATCGCGCTTGCTAGGCGCAATGTTTCGCAGATGCGGGCGACTAATTGCCCGCGCTGCGATTACGGCCGGATCTGCTGCCCGTGACCGCAATTTCATTAGCCGTCCAGGCTCGCAGCGGTGCACTGGACTGGTACACGCTGCCCGCCAGTCCTGTGCTGGCGCATCAGAATGTTACACTACGCACAGTGGCATTGCCGCCTGGTGACGGCTGACGGTCAGGACTGGCTTCCTAACAGTCCTCGCCACTCCACAGATTTCCTTTCTATGAACACCCGGTATCGTATTTTAAAACGTCGTTATATTATGCATAGGCCATCATCCGTTTGGAGGATTAATGAGAGTAATTCGTGACATTGATTAGTTATTGAGAGTTTAAAAATTTCTTTCACGTTCGGTATTACTGTCTGTAATCGGTACACTTTCCGTGTCCTGTATGCCAAAGTGGTTAGATTCAGTTAAGTTGCCTCACAAGCCACTTGATTCTCAATTAAGGTCGCAACCACATTGCATGTATGTAAGGTGTGTTGCATGCCTGTCAGGCGTTACCTTATAACGATCTTTTTCTTAACGTATGCGGTCAGTAGCTTCCTAGATTCGCCTAAAAAAAGGAAGCAAGTGGTTAGATTCAGTTAAGTTGCCTCACAAGCCACTTGATTCTCAATTAAGGTCGCAACCACATTGCATGTATGTAAGGTGTGTTGCATGCCTATCAGGCGTTACCTTACAATGATCTTTTTCTTAACGTATGCGGTCAGTAGCTTCCTAGATTCCCCTAAAAAAAGGAAGCAATGTCTACAAACTGATTGAGGATATATAAGGGGCCAGGTAATCAATGGAACATTTAGTTCTACGTAGTTATCCTCTTTCTTTTACTTAAAAATAAACAGTATTTATAGCAAAACTCAAACTGTTAATATTTAATTCAGGCTTTATCCGAAAATTGTTGATTTATAACATGAAACAGCGAACATAAAGAAAATAATACAGATTTATTATATAGCCATAGAAACGCAATCTCCTCAACGAAAAGGTAAAATCAAAAAGAGTGCAACACAATAATATATCAAACGTCACTTCAGTACGTCATCGAATTTAGTTTCTGTTATTCATAGACAACTTTCGTATTTATCAACAATAACAGGAAACTCTTGCCTTTGATCATCATTGAGAACGTTCTATTGAGTACAAAACACCACCAGTCACGTAAGACGTAACACCCCTGTTACACACATCAAAAAAGTTTTGCATCACCTTGGTTCCGAGAGTTCTGGAACCTGTACAGAAAATTGGAATGGAGAACAACATAAACATCATATCCCCATATTTATTGCTCATGAAAACCACACATTGCATGTTGTACCACCATACATCGAGACCTTCAGAGGTGGTGGTCCGGATTGCTGTACACACCGGTACCTCTAATACCCATTAGCACGTCCTCTTGCATTTATGCACGCCTGTATTCGTCGTGGTATACTATCCACAAGTTCGTCAAGGTACTGTTCATCCAGATTGTCCCATTTCTCAACGACGACTCGGCGTACATCCCTCAGAGTGGTTGGTGGGTCACGTCGTCCATAAAAATCCCTTTTCAATCTGTCCCAGGCATGTTCAATAGGGTTCATGTCTGGAGAACATGCTGGCCACTCTAGTCGAGCGATGTGGTTATCCCGAAGGATGTCATTCACAAGATGTGCACGATGGGGACGCGAATTGTCGTCCGTGAAGACGAATAGCTCGTCAATATGCTTCCAGTATGGTTGCACTATCGGTCGAAGGATGGCATTCACGTATCGTACAGCCGTTACGGCATCTTCTATAACCACCAGCGGCGTACGTCGGCCCCACGTAATGCCATCCCAAAACAGCAGGGAGCCTCCACCTTGCTGCACTCGCCTGACCAGGTTGCCTTCAAACACGTCTCCGACGATTGTCAGGTTCAAGGCATAAGCGACACTCATGGCTGAAGAGAACGTGAAGCCAATCCTGAGCGGTCCAATTGGCATGTTGTTGGGCCCATCTGTACCGCGCTGTTTGGTGTCGTGGTTGCAAAGATGGACCTCACCATGGACTATGGGAGTGAAGTTGAGCATCATGCAGCCAATTGTGCACAGTTCGAGTCGTAACACGACGTCCTGTGGCAGAAACGAAAAGTATTATACAACATGGTGGCGTTGCTTTCAGGGTTCCTCCGAGCCACAATCCGGAGGTTTCGGTCATCCACTGCAGTAACAGCCCTTTGGCGGCCTGAGAAAGGCATGTCATCGGCAGTTCCCGTCTCTCTGTATCTCCCCCATGTCCGAACAACATCGCTTGGGTTCACTCCGAGACGCCAGGACATTTCCCTTGTTGAGAGCCCTTCCAGGCAGAAAGTGACATTGAGGATGCAGTCGAAACGCGGTATTGACCGCCTAAGCGTGGTTGAACTACAGACGACACGAGCCGTATACCTCCTTCCTGATGGAATGACGAACTGATCGGCTGTCGGACCTCGTCCGTCTAATAGGCTCTGCTCACGCATGATTGTTTAAATCCTTGGGCGGCTGTAATGATATCTCTGAACAGTCAAAGAGACTGTGTCTGTGACACAACATCCATAGTCAACGTCTATCTTCAGGAGTTCTGGGAACCGAGTGATGCAAAACTTTTTTTGATGTGTGTATTTCGTGGAAGGCTACACATATCGAAACGCGGTTTTCGCCAAATGTTTGAGTGTCGAAGGCACGTATGTTTTTGTTTGTTAATGTTTCTACCTCTGGTATCAACGGAGATATTGAAACTTTTATAACTACATGCGATAGCTCTTAAGATAATAATTACAGTAATATAGCGTTTGTTAATGTTGGCATTCAAACCTGTGATACAGAATGAAGAATTATCCTAGAATGTGAGAGCACAGTGACCGGAAACAGGATCTGCGGTACAAATATTGCCAAGCAGGCGTATTTGTACACCGTAAAGTACGCCTGCGCTACGAGAATAAAGCTTGATTTTCCCTTGAATCAACTGACATCCTAGATGCAGGTACATATACGAATGGTGTATATGGAAATACGACGTAGGGCAGAATTTAGCGTATTACAAGGGGGTTAGAAAAACTGTTTCACATTTCTGTATCCTCCCAGATTTACGTGAGATGAAACAGAGAAATCAACTGCTTGTTCTTCAAGAAAAAAGAGGTCTTGTGCGCTGCAAAAAGCAGTTGCTAAATGTCAGAAGGGAGATTTGACCTATCTTTTCCTGTACGTGACTGTGTGTTTCTTAGAGATAAAATACATGCTGTTGGTTGGTTGGTTGATCGGAGGAGGGGACCAAACAGCAGCGTCAGCGGTTCCTACATGTCGGACAACTGTCTCTACCTACATCGTTCAAAATTACATCCCAAGCGATACATTCGTTGAACTAAACATTTTAATAAAAATCCTTTGAGGGTCACATTTACATCGGAAAATAAATATTTTTCTTAACAAAACGTCGTTCCATCTTGAACGTTAGCGCGTAATAACATTGTCACCAGTTATGTGCAATACACACTATCGACTTATTTGACATTGAAATGCAGTTTCGAATAGATGTAAATGAAATAAACAATTTACTAACAATAATGTGGTGCCCACCTGATTCACATGACATAAATTTTGGTTTCCAAAAAGGTAACTCTACCCTTTATTCAAGCATGTGTTCAAAATGTTGACCATAGACTGAACGGCACATTTGTAGTCGCCGTTCGAAAGAACGATGAACAGATGAGGTTACATTGGATGATATGTCAGAGCATGCACTGGCGATTTGACGACACATACCGTATGGAGCTTTGCCATTGCATCTTTCACTGCTCTCCAAAGAAAGAAATCAAGAGCAGTCAAATCGGGGAACCTCTCAGGTGGCTTGGCAACAGAATTTCTTCCTATGCAACCTCCAGGAAGGTTCTCGTTCAGTATCTGCATTGAAGCCGGGACAATTGAGACGGACAACGATCGTGTTGCGTCCACAAACTCTGTCGAATATCCAATGGTAGCTTCTCTAGAAGAACCGGCAGAATGTTCGTTAGGAACTGTGCATACGAATGACAATTTGATTTTCAAACAGCTGAGTAAAACTGAACGTACTCAGACATTCACTAAAGTGACACACAAGATTTTTAGCGCAACGAAATCTGACTTTCAGTAATCCCTAAAAAAGAATGGCCCTGACTAACAATAACCTATACCTTTCATGAATTCTTACCTCACAAAAATCTTCATTACTCGAACTACTGCAATACAGCGAGTGCCAACACTGCCAGCTAAATAAAAGAGTCTAACTACTGAAGGTACTAACTACTGATAGGCATAGTTAGCAAATGAAAAATTTTGGTAGAGAACAAACAATGTATTTACCTTAATAGTGTTCAAAAGTCATTATATATATATATATATATATATATATATATATATATATATATATCAGTTCATGACATCCAGTCTTACAAATTTACTGTCTCTGTCCAGATCATCCGCTCTCAAAACTCCGCCATCTCACTCCCCACATCCACCACTGCTGGCGGCTCACCTCCAACTGCGCAACGCTATGCGCTATTAACATCCAGCTGCCAACACTACAATAGCAAACAACAATGCAAACCAGCCACCGCCTGCACACAGCACAGCCAGTGATTTTCATACAGAGCGCTATGTGGCGTTACCAATAAAAAACTTAAACAGCCTACTTACATAGCCCCCACGCTCCCCACAAAAAATTTTACAAATTGTTTTGGTCAGTGGCCAGTAACGATTTGATAAAATTTTTCATAATTACAACAAAGATATCAAATGCACACACTTATTGATACAATGTTGGTCAAAAGCTAAAATTTTCTCACAGTCCATAAAGACAGTCCTGGTCATTCATCACAGTAAAATTGCAGTGTTTTTTTTCTCATGGTTTGAGTAGTAAAAGAAAATGCACACGGAAGTAGTGAATTTGCATGCAGTCTTGCAGAAGTAGTGTTGTCCTTCCAACGGAAAGACAGTGCAGACTCTTGACATGCAGACAGGTAATGGGCCACAACAGAGGAAAACCACCGCACTGTCAGTCGAAGGTTTGAAGAATATTGGTAGGTAGGTCATTACAGAGCAGCCCCACTGTAGTCCTGGTAGAGAGTATGGTATTGGTGGGCCACCAGAGGTGCAGACCCACTGCAGTCCTTGTAGAGACGGCCAGCAGCCATCTGTTGCGACTGTGCACTTGCACAATCACCATCGAAGAGTCTTGCAGACAATATAGCATGTCCATGAACCACCAGTTGTGCACTCACAAAATTTTTTTTTGAAATGTCCTTAGAACCAGCAATGCTGTTAACCAGTCGCTTGCCGAATTATTAACACATGTGCAAACACTAACAGTCCCAACGTCTCATCTATTGTGCATATACTATGACCAACAGAAACGTGTGCAGTGAAATGTAACTTAAATTGAAAAATTGGTGTCTATGCAATTACAAATTTATAACATAAGAATATAATTACAAAGGTACTAAGTACATCATTAAAGAACATAACAATACAGATAACATTGGTAGTAATAGGGGCTTTACAAAAGAATAGAAATAAACATATATATCAGTGTTACAGGAATTATGACATAAGTAAATACATAAAAGGTCTGAATAACTTTAGAAACATCAACTTCACATGTGAGCATTAAAACAAAACAGAATAAATAATGTGTAAACATCTTTACAAAGTAAATAACATATTATAAATGCAAATTATGTTTGAGGATAACAGTATTCCTCATCATAGTGAATGTAGCTAAGTATTAGAAAAATTCCACAACATAAGTCTTATCAGATAAACACATAAAGACAGGAAGAACACAAATACACAAGGTACACAGACACATAGTGGAATAACACAAAGGATAGGTCAGGGTTTGTTTTCAGTGTGACATTTGGTACTGCAGTCCAACCCAAAACTTCATTTCATAGATGTTTCCTCTTATTTCACTTTTTGTAATACCTTGTCAATGCATTTCTTCCAATTCCTCACAACTCACTATCTAATATAGTCTACCCCCTCTTAAGCTAACTTAAATCTACTGAGCTCAGATGCTAAACTAAGGGACGAGGCAATGCAGCAGTACAAAACAATTAACACAAACAGCAATGACAAAAGAATGCAAATTGGCAAAGCAAGCAGAAGTATATTTAAATTAGCAAAGCAAATGCAACATTACAACTAATATAAGGCAATGTGCAGCAAATAAGAAAAATAAATCAGTAGTAAAACTGGCTTAACAGTGTAATACAAAGTGAAATTCAGTAGCATTATGCCTGGCAAACAGCAGCAGCAAATGCAATAACTTATATCTAAACATGACAAACCCACAAGCAGAAACAAATAGTACACTGAAGACAACAATGCAGATAAGGGAAATGTATATTCACATCTTAATGTCTATGTAATTAAAGTGGTGCACCACAACTCATTCTACAAAAAAAAATTACCAAGTACTTGAAAAGAAAATTATGTATGCAGGTACTGTTGTTAGTCACTTCTTATTGTTCTTTCCTTTCTCAGTGCTCCTTTTTCGAAGAATGTGGATCATAAAATTATTATTTAATAGATCTGTTGACATAAAGTGTTCACATTAGCAAACCCATTTAATTTTATTTTATAAAACCAATGCTGCAATACAACTGGAAAACAGATATCAAATGAAATAACCAACTATGTAAAGCAAAGCATAACAATATCATTCAATAGTCATATGGCATTTCGTAAGTTATTAGAAATTCTCTCAATTCTCGTAGAAAGACACTTGTCATAATCAGGTGTGAAGATGTAAGAATATTTTCGATCAATTCAAAAGCATTTCAGTAAGTAGCATAAAGTACGTTCTCCACAGTATAATCATATGTTTCCTAGTAATAGTGTGTCATATTTGCGATGCTTTCTACAAAGGAATGTCAATAGTGAGGTTAATGGCCTCTTTTTTCTCCACCTAATGGCTTTCTCTCCAGGCGGCTGGCACAGCTGGCCACTCACAATGCATCACGTCAAGGTCACTTAGCTTTCTTACCGAAATATTTACGACAGCAATTTGCACTACAGTGACAGTCTCATATAAAAAATTTTGCAAATCGAGAATTTGCGTTACAAATGTGTAGAAACAAAATCCTATAAATATAACAGTGTTCGAAAATTTTCGTTCAGTTCCCAGCCACTACTCATTATTCCTTAACTTATTACACATATACATATTCGTCGACAATTCTTCAATATTTCATCATAATATATTCCTCATATAGCATCAGCATATTGATCATAAACATACCTCAACAGCATAATACATATCATCATCGTAATAATAACATCATAACACCTTTTGTCAAATCTAAAAATCGTCATAGCTTCCTCCAATAATCTCAAAACCTAAAAAAATTCTCTGTTCATTTCAATAGTGTCATCTGCATCAAACATACTTTAAAAATCATAATCCCATACCAAATATATCATTCAAAGCTCTCATAGTATCACAATGGTTCCAAAAAAATATGAACAGTTCACAAAGTACAGATAAAATACAATTTCATAAGTGTGAAGTTATGCAACTGTGTAATTGCGTAAACATGTGTCAGTCACGTAGTAAAAGAAATGTTTGTCTCTCTCAGTTAAATGATCAGATAGCTGTGTAATTCTGTGTTAGAGAAATATGGTACTGATGTGTAAAGTTGTATAAGCAAATACCATATTAGCTAGGGCTCCTTGTGCTTGCTACACACATAGTACACAAAGTAGGTGTGTACACCCTGAGGATTAATGTGATTATACCATCAAGTGTTACAAATTACAGCAATGGAATGAAATGTATCACGGAAAACCTTTGTATCTTTGTAATTCAAAAATCTTTAAAAAATTATGTTTTACGTACAAAATTAATCACTAAAATACGTCTACTGTAGCGCTAAACCGTGCGTCTTGTTATAAGATAATTTCTGTCATTACTTAACGGTAAAAAATGTGCCAAGTGTCGTAATTATCGTCATCCATAAGCAAAGTTCTGTGGAAGTCAATGTACTTACCTCGTAATAAACAAAAGCGAAATGCTGTGCGTATAGATATCGTAGTTATTACGTACAGTATTGTGATCAAGAAAGTACTATACTGTAACGTATTGTTGTGCTACGAAAAAGGCTGTCTCATTGTAGCTATAACACAAAAGTTACTACTAAAACATGTTTTCCTTTCCAGAAGAATTCAGAAAAACTGTGCAGAGATAAAACAGATACACCACAAAAGCAACAATGTAAATTGTGTCACATAGTAGTAACGTCGTGATATAATCGTGTAGCTGTCAAAGAAACCAAATGCTAAGTCATCTTTAATCTCGCAGAAAGTGCTTCAAATAAAGAATGTCTTTTCAAGTAAACCAAAATGTTGCATTAAAATCTCATTACCAGTATATCTTCTAAGTATTTAAGCCGTATATTCGTTATGTAATAGTGCAACCAACAAGCAAGAATGTACAAATAACAACACTGCACCGTCTGTTCACTATAACGATGCATTTGTAATTACTGTCTAAATAAGTTGCCCAGGTTCTTGACTGGATAGTTAACTTTAAAACATTGTTGCATGTTAAAAGTTTCTCAGTGTGTCAAAACACACTAGTAGCGTGAAGTGAAAAGTTATATGGCAAAGTCAAAGTTAAAAATCAGTTTAGCTTTCAATAAACGGTTTTTCATGTGAAATGTGGTGCAAGCCTTTACTCTTCCTACTATGCAGAGCTCCAGCTTCAACGGAATTATCATGTGGTATATGGTACATCGGTAACGAATGCTCAAATTTTTCTCAAGGTTAGCATCTATGTTATTTTTCTCTGAGCCAGCCGGCGCACGTGGCTGCCTGCGGTGCGAGTCATTGTCTGCTATCTCTTTGTTGGCATGCGTCGTTATTAGGATTACGAGACCTAACTTCTACAAATTCATCTTGTCGAGAGGGCCTGCCCTGTTTGAATCCCGCCAGTTCTGATGAAATTCAGGTCTGTCGCTTTGTCGGTAGATTACATAATTTCTTTTTTGTCGGTCACTAGGTGGAGAATTTCTCCCTGAATCGTAACTGTGCGCTGAACTGTTGCGTCTGAAGTTATTCTGTCTCCCTTGATAATAATTATTTTGGCTCCCATATTGTCTGTTTCTCTCATTGTCTCTGTGATATTCATTACTACGGAAATGCGATCTTTCTCTGTAACTATTACTCTGCCAGTGGTTCTCATATGGGTGGTGTCTGTTTTGTTCACGATTTGCGTTGTAAGAATAGCCTTGTCGTGTCCAGTTATTATTTCTGTCATCGCAGAATTGTGATGGATGTGACCTGTAATTCTTGTGTTCCTGTTTTCGCGTCCCGCGATTGTCAGTGTCAATTTCCAATTCTTGTAAGAGTCCCTGAAAAGCTTTGATGTCGTCTTTGCAACGTCCTGCCAAAATAATATGTCGCAAATGTTCAGAAAATTTGATTAAGCAAATGCGGATGAGTTCTGAGGGGCCGTATGGGTTTGAAAGGTACTGATTCTTGTGCAACATGTCTTCAAAATATTTCACAATACTGGAAAATTGAGATTGTTCGAAATGTTTCATCGTTATGATGCTATGTTTTACTCGATCTTGTGTAGCTTGAGACAAATATGCTGAGAGGAAGGCGTGATAAAATTCTCCTTCACTGTGACAATCGTGAATGATCGATCGCATTCTTACAGCTGGTTCATTCTCTAAGTAGCCACACACAAATTCCAATCTGTGCTCTAATAACCAGTTGGGAGGAAAACAATGAGAGAATTGATGAAGCCATGCTTGTGGATGAAAGCCGTTGCCAGAATTCTGAAATGTTTTGAATATACGTGTAGTAACGAACAGCTAATAGTCAAAATCATCATGTCCGCGAGTCGCATATCGGTCATTGTTACTTCGTTTCGCCGGTTCAATCTTAAAATTCAGTGCGCCTTGCCAATTTCTTTCATAATTTCCGAAATGCCCTGTGTTATTATTTTGTGACTTTTCCGTATTTCTAAGTCCCTCTTCCCATGTTGGAGGGCGAGTCTTCTCTGAAATATGCAATTCTTGTATTACCTGTGTTAACTGATCTTGTACTTCCCGGATTTCTCTTTTGTACTGTGTATTGATTTGATTCAGAGTTTGTTTGAATTTCTTAATTTGTTCACACTCTTCTGTGTCAGTGAAGGCTATAGGTCTTGTGTCATTCAGATCATCATCCACCTTTGTGGATAAGTTGGTGAACTGATCCGAAAGTTCGGCTACTTTCTACGATAGAGAACTTATTTCCTCAGTGTGTTTTTCTGAAGCAAGTTTCAGAGTGTCCATTTGTGTTGAAATCGTATCTACTGTGTCCTTTAAGTTTTCCTGAGTTTTTGCAAGTTGCGTAACCGAATCGGTAGATGCAACTGAGTCAATTTTAGCTTGCAAGGTGTCGTGATTTTCATGAACAATAGTTTGCAGTTCCTTTATGGCTGCTTCGTGATTCTGTAATGCATTTTCATGACACGAAAAAATCGGTTGGAAATGCTCACAAATTTGTGTTTTTACGTCATTACAGACTTTTTTACATTTCGATTCGATTTTAAGTAACTCAGCAGTTAAACCTTCACGTGTTTGTTCAAGTGTGGTGTTTAAATTTTGAAGCTGTTGCTGTGACTGTTTTTGATTTTGTTCCATTGCGTCTAACTGTTGCTGTGTTTGTGTCTGGTTTAGTTCCATTGTGTCTAACGTTTGAAGATTTTGTTCCATCGTGTCTAAATGTTGCTGTCTTTGTCTCTGATTTTGTTTCATTTGTTGCATTAATTGCAATAATAATGTACTAGTGTCTGGAATCTGTTCCTCTATGCTTTTCGGCAGTGCATTTGCACCGGTAACATTCACATTTTGACAAGCAGAAAATGTGTCTTGACTTATTTGAGAAAACGGTGAGGACCCAAAATCTGAGTCTACAGTATTTGCGGGATAGTGTCCTGTCATTTCGGATTTCTGGGGCGAGCTGTTGCCGACTGATCGATCAATAATGCTTCCCTGTTCACTAATTGTTTCACTGTCTACACCATTATTTGCCGCCCGCTCCATTTCCCTATGCACAGTTACCAAATTACTATGTTGAACATTAGTTAATTCATTACAAGGTGGTGCTGATACACTGCTATTGTCTTCACTGTCATTTCTCAGTTTACTTTGGAGCCTAGTATTATGTTTTTCACACGCGATAATTGTCATAATATTTCACACGGTAACACAGAAAAGCAGAATCGGAAGAGTAAAATAAGAAATCACATTAACATAGCACTGAAAATAATATCTAGTTAATCGCAAGCGCAGCTGCAAAATACTTGGCGCAAATCTACATGCATGCCAACACTGTTTTACTGTACAACAATGGAAACTACAACTACAAAGAAGATTCTCTCTACAAATACGTGCTAGCCTTAAACAATAGCTACACTAATTACACAAACTACAAGAAAAAATCAGAAGATTCCAGTGTGGTATCCTCGGCTAAGGGTCGACATATGTAACGTCCCCTTAGAAAAATTAATGAATTACTGTGTGATAAACATCTTATTTGATTTTCAAACAGCTGAGTAAAACTGAACGTACTCAGACATTCACTAAAGTGACACATAAGATTTTTAGCGCAACGCAATCTGACTTTCAGTAATCCCTACAAAAGAATGGCCCTGACTGACAATAACCTATACCTTTCATGAATTCTTACCTCACAAAAATCTTCGTTACTCGAACTACTGCAATACAGCGAGCGCCAATACTGCCAGCTAAATAAAAGGGTCTAACTACTGAAGGCACTAACTACTGATAGGCATAATTAGCAAATGAAAGATTTTGGTAGAGAACAAACAATGAATTTACCTTAATAGTGTTCAAAGGTCATAATAAATATATATATATATATATATATATATATATATATATATATATATATATATATGTATATATCAGTTCATGACATCCAGTCTTACAAATTTACTGTCTCTGTCCAGATCATCCGCTCTCAAAACTCCGCCATCTCACTCCCCACATCCACCACTGCTGGCGGCTCACCTCCAACTGCTCAACGCTACGCGCTGTTAACATCCAGCTGCCAACACTACAATAGCAAACAACAATGCAAACCAGCCACCGCCTGCACACAGCACAGCCAGTGATTTTCATACAGAGCGCCACGTGGCGTTACCAATAAAAAACTTAAACAGCCTACTTACAGCGTCGTAGCCAGAAGTGCTTCTTCGCGTTCTCTGTCTGTTTCAGTCTTCCTTCTTGTCCTCTTTTGACCTTCAACTAGCCTTTCTGCATCCTGTAGTACAGAGAAGTAAACAGGTTAATGTGTTGACATTCTGATACAGCGTAGCGCGATAGCTCTGCTGGGCAGTGTTTGCACCGCTAGTGGCGATTCAAACCACCGTGCTCTCAAATTCTAGGAAATTTCTCGAATTTTTTTACGACAGGTTTCAGTGTCAATGCTAAGACACGCTGTGTCACTGTAATCGTCGTCTCAAGAGCTATAGAATGGAGCTATAAAAATATACAGTTCCTTAAAAAAAGTAGCTCTTCAGTATCTCTTTTGATACTAGCGCTAAGAACATTAACCAAGCAAAAGTATGTGGCCCTCGATGCTCTATCACGAAAATTGCGTTTCGATTTGTGTAACCGTTCACGAAATAAAAGGGGTGTTACGTCATACGATACGTAAAAGCGCATAAGTTACGCCATCAACTAACTTTTCTTACTTAAAAATGCAGTTTATGTTCTGTAAGGATATAAAATACACGATGAGAAACACAGAATGACGCGGTTCTAATTATGTGCAAAAGAAACTCCCTCCCCCCCCCCCCCAAGAAAAAAGCAGAGAAGTCGTAGGCTCCTAGTTTCTCTCTTACATATTCATTCATGTTTCTTTCCCTACGAATTCTACCAATACTACTGGTAATACTACCATTTATTACGTCATTTACTTAGTATACCAAAACTACCGAACGGTAATTTTGGTAGATTGCAACTCTAGACCAGCCACATCTCATGGAACGTGCTCTCCTGGGGTAATCCTTGGCTGCGTCTGATACGAAAATCAAGCCGTATCTTTAGCAATACGGGCATTCGTAAAATAGTTGCATTAACTCTGTTAACGATTGTCAAATTATGGCAGAGAAAATCGAGAAGGTTTCGGCTTAAGAAGGGCTTGAAAAGGG
The DNA here is from genome assembly GCF_023864345.2 of Schistocerca serialis cubense. Taxonomy (NCBI): domain Eukaryota; kingdom Metazoa; phylum Arthropoda; class Insecta; order Orthoptera; family Acrididae; genus Schistocerca; species Schistocerca serialis. Next base: position 1,421,814 of record NC_064646.1, read on the forward strand.
AATCGCTGTAGGGTAAAGGTACATAATGCTTTACAGCGGTCTGAGATAAATGCTAGCGGAAGTTATTCCCTCAGTTAAACGCCCAACTCTTTTTCGGCTTTAAATTGACTATGGTTGAAGTATATTGTTTAATTTCACTTTGCGCATGCATAATATCCATATTCTCGGTGTTGTATTCACTACCATCAGTATGAAGTAACTTACGTCGTTCAGGCTTCAACATTGGAATTCGTTTCGCAATTTCAGATGTATGGAAGAGGAGACTTTTTTGACGCTGCTCGCCATCATTGAAAAAGATATTTACCAGCAAGATACAAACATATTGCATTCCATAGTGCCAAGAAACAGGTACATATATTTTATAAGAAATTTTCATTATAGCAAGAACTTCCAGTGTGTAACTTCTGTAACTTTGAGGTTTCTGGCCACTGGGGAAACATTTCAGTCCTTAACCGAAGCAACATGTATTGGAGAAAATTCACTATTTGTAATAAGTAACATTAACTATTACAGATAATACTTCTAACAAATTAATAACAAATACGCAGAAGCTTTCAGAAAGCAAACGGTGAAAATCGCGAATCTGCTATCTTTGGCTGTAAAATTCACGATGCCCCTACCCTTAAAATTACCTCACTTTTGTTTATATTACACTGTGCTGTACTCAACAGTTGAAAGACTACAGTTGGTTGAATACCCTTATTCTTATCGTTCGTTGCCTGATGCTGTGCATTACAGCCTCAATAATCGCTCATGATTTCGTTGCCTTCTTTGATTCAGTGCCAAAAAGAGGACGGCCCGATTGTTTACTCGGTTAATTAGTTACCTTAATCTCGAATTAAACAACATAGCATAACGGATAACTCAGATGTGACGGAGCAGGCAACAGAAGGAGATAGCTGTATAAAACCATTTGCAGCACGCTCTTACGCCATAAATACCGACATGGGATTCTAATTTAATAACTGATTCCCGATTGTTTACTCGGTTAATTAGTTACCTTAATCTCGAATTAAACAACATAGCATAACGGATAACTCAGATGTGACGGATCAGGCAACAGAAGGAGATAGCTGTATAAAACCATTTGCAGCACGCTCTTACGCCATAAATACCGACATGGGATTCTAATTTAATAACTGATTCATTAGATGTTCTTCAGGGCATGAATCTATTCAGGATTGTTTTATTGCACGGGCGTCAGGTGACTTCAAGAACTTGCGTGAGAAACTTGGTGCTAATTCTTGCTTGTAGATACAATTTATTATTGGACTCCAGCCAAATCTTAATGATGAACAAAACATCTGCGGTAACCAGTAGGGGGCTTGGGAGGAATTTCACCTGTAGCGTCGAGAGTCGCGAGCAGAGTGTGACTTGAAGAAGCTACGCTCTCTCTGCTTCCAGCTCCAAACCGAGAGGACGCACATCTCCTGCCCGCTCTTTTCCTACTTTTGGGCTTTGGTCTACTGGAGATGGGCCACGGTGGCTCCCCCAAATTGGTAGCATGTACGCCGTCCCTAGGCTTGCCGCTTATATCCCATCGGTTGAATATATTGAGTTTTTGGTTGTCAAATCCCATGTTTTTTCCAACAACTTACGTACACCTACATCATTCAGTATTTATTATCACCCCACCTCCCCCCCCCCCCCCCCCAAAATGCGTGTCCAAGCAGTTTTTTATTCATTAATATGCCGAAGATGTATAATTTATTGCTTGTACTTGGATATGAGTAGGCTTTTCATTTTTTCCTTCTTTTTTCGTATTTTGTATTTATTAGTGTCTACTGGTACTATCGTTTACATACTGTATTTTGACAATGCGTGTTATAACCGTGAGGCCTTACGTTAATCATTAAACGTTATACTAACCAAGACATGGCCTTAATCGCTGCAATGTTTTAAACTTTATTTTTTCATAGTGGCGAGCGAAACGTATTCGTTGAGAGAGACAGTTGGTGGTAACCTCCTGTGCGTAATCTGATTCCCATATGATAGTGTTTTGTTGTTAACGTCGATAGCCAGATAAAACCACAGCATTTTATTCGTTTCTGGGGAGCCACAATTCAATTAAGAAGCAACAAAACTGGTTACCAGAGGACCATGAGGAAAAAATTGTCGACCTTGCAAAACTAGCAAGAAACGCCTTGAGTTTGAGGTCGCAAGGGGCCGGCGACGTTTACGCCATTCGACGCCCCACATACTGTCTACTGTGCGACTACAATACTGGCTGCTCGTGGCAGGATATGTTGGACGACGATCAGTTTGGGCTTAGGAAAGGTAAAGGCACCAATGAGGCAATTCTGACGATGCGGTTGATGATGAAAACAAGATTAAAGAAAAATCAAGACGTGTTCATAGGATTTGTCGACGTGGAAAAAAGTGTTCGAAAGTATAAAATGGTGCAAGACGTTCGAAATTCTGAGAAAAATAGGGTACGCTTAGGCAGAAACGAGTAACATACAATTATAAAAGTGGACGATCAAGAACGAAGTCCTCGAATAGAAAAGGGTGTAAGACGAGGATGTAGTCTTTAGCCCCTACTGTACAATCTGTGCGTCGAAGAGGCAATAACGGAAATAAAAGGAAGGTCCAAGACTGGGACTAAAATTCAGTGTGAAATGATATCAGCCATACGATTCGCCGATGACAGTGCTATCCTGAGTGAAAGTGAAGAAGAATTACTTGATACCCCGACTGGAGCGAACAGTATAATGATGTGAAACTTCCCGGCAGATTAAAACTGTGTGCCGGACCACGACTCGAGCTGAGGACCTTTGATTTCGCAGGCAAGTGCTCCACCATCTGAGCTACCCAAGCACGACTCACGCCCCGTCCTCACAGCTTCACTTCTGCCAGTAGCTCGTCTCCTACCTTACAAACTTTACAGAAGCTCTCCTGCGAACCTTGCAGAACTAGCACTCCTGAAAGAAAGGATACTGCGTAGACATGGCGTAGCCACAGCCTGGGGGATGTTTCCAGAATGAGATTTCCACTCTGCAGCGGAGTGTACGCTAATATGAATTTCCTGGCAGATTAAAACTGTGTGCCGGACCGAGACTCGAACTCAGTGCCTTTGTCTTTCTCGGGAAAGTGCTTGGAAGGTAGGAGACGAGGTACTGGCAGAAGTAAAGCTGTGAGGACGGGGCTTGAGTCGTGCTTGGGTATCTCAGATGGTAGAGCACTTGCGTGCGAAAGGAAAAGGTCCGGAGTTCGAGTCTCGGTACCGCACACAGTTTTAATCTACCAGGAAGTTTCGTATCAGCGCACACTCCGCTGCAGAGTTGAAATCTCATCCCAGTCTAATGATGGTCTGAAAGTACATCAACCAAAGACGGAAGTATTGAGAGGTAACATAAATGAGAAAAGAATTTACGGTCACGAAGCAGATGAAGTTAAGGAATTCTACTACCTAGGCCGCAAAATAACCAATGACGGTCAGAACAAGGAGGACACAAAAGCTGATTGGCACCGGTAGAAAGGGCATTCCTGGCCAAGAGAAGCCTACTGGTATCAAACATAGGCATTAACTTGAGGTAGAAGTTTCTGAGAACGTTACGTTTGGAGCACAGCCTTGTATGGTAGTGAAACATCTACTGTGGGGAAAACGGAACAGAAGAGAGTCGAAGCCTTTGAGATGTGGTGCCACAGACAAATGTTGAAAATTAGGTGCACTGATAAGTTAAGGAATCAGGAGGTTATGCGCAGAATGGGAGAGGAATATTTGGAAAACGTCGACAAGGAAAAGGGACATGACGATAGAATATCTGTTAACACATCAAGGAATGACTTCCATGGTACTAGAGGGAGCTATAGAGGGCAAAAGCTGTAGAGGAAGACAGAGATTAGGGTACATCTAGCAAATACTTGAGAACGTTGGCTGTAGGTGCTACTCTATGATGAAGAGGTTGCCACAAGAGAGGAATTCGTGGCGGACCGCATCAAATCAGTCGGAAGACTGATAACTCAAAAAAACGGAAGGTGCACGTAACCAATGGTGAGCACAGGAGGAGCGTATGGAGCTTAGATGAACTGCTTACTCGACGAGTAACTCACAGCAGTGGCACAGCACAAGTGGTGTTGATAGAAAGTAAAGCAATGGAAACGATAAACAAGGCAAACATTGCATTATATCTAGAACAGCGGTTGCCGAAGTTGACATTTCGTCAGAAAGGAACCCAAGAAATCTCTCAGAGTGAGAAAGAAGTGACAGATGAAATATTAAATTTCTGCAGTATGAGTCAGTGGAACGTGTCGTCTCGTATACGCTCGACTGAGCAGACAATGTACTTGAGGAGTACAATGATGAAAATAAGTGATAAACAAGTGACAATTATACCGGAACAATTATACCGTTCCATGTAGCTCAATATCCTTGTCTGACAAGGAGCCAGAAATCGCGTTTCCAGTGAAATGTAGTAAAGGACATTTGTTGTCCAAGAAGCAGGTGCTAAACATAATTACGTACATGGAACTTCATACGCATCATAGTAAAAAAAGACAATTATGAACAAATTTCGAATAAGCCCGCAGCAATACAGGGTGATTGAAAAAGAATACCACAACTTTAAAAAGGTGTATTTAATGAAAGAAACATAATATAACCTTCTGTTATACATCATTACAGAGAGTATTTAAAAAGGTTTTTTTTTCACTCAAAAACAAGTTCAGAGATGTTCAATATGGCCCCCTCCAGACACTCGAGCAATATCAACCCGATACTCCAACTCGTTCCACACTCTCTGTAGCATATCAGGCGTAACAGTTTGGATAGCTGCTGTTATTTCTCGTTTCAAATCATCAATGGTGGCTGGGAGAGGTGGCCGAAACACCATATCCTTAACATACCCCCATAAGAAAAAATCGCAGGGGGTAAGATCAGGGCTTCTTGGAGGCCAGTGATGAAGTGCTCTGTCACGGGCTGCCTGGCGGCGGATCCATCGCCTCGGGTAGTTGACGTTCAGGTAGTTACGGACAGGTAAGTGCCAATGTGGTGGCGCTCCATCCTGCTGAAATATGAATTGTTGTGCTTCTTGTTCGAGCTGAGGGAACAGCCAATTCTCTAACATCTCCAGATACTGTAGTCCAGTTACAGTAGCACCTTGGCTGAAATGGCGCAGAAAACTGTTTATACCAACGTTTAATACACCACCTATCAGGAGGTTTAACACCATACTTCGTTCGAAATGCACGCTGAACAACTGTCGTCGATTCACTTCTGCCGTACTCAATAACACAAAAAGCTTTCTGTTGAGCGGTCGCCATCTTAGCATCAAGTGACGCTGACGCCTAGTCAACAGCGCCTCAAGCGAACAAATGTACAACTAAATGAAACTTTATAGCTCCCTTAATTCGCCGACAGATAGTGCTTAGCTCTGCCTTTTGTCGTTGCAGAGTTTTAAATTCCTAAAGTTGTGGTATTCTTTTTGAATCACCCTGTATAATCGTGAAGTTTGTGAGAAGAACTAAGAATATTCAAGGGATCACAAAGCGCATTTTTTTAAAAAAACTGGCGTCTGCGCGTTTCAGGTGCGCTGGATACTACTCACAGGGTGTGCGTGATAGTAACCTACAATGTTATTCACATCAAACTGCACTCTAAATAGATTACAGTGATTTCAAAGGAAACAGTAATCGGTTACTTAACCTCAGACTGTGCTATAGAATTGGAAGACGTAAGATAACGAAATCTGAAACAAAGCGTCAACTTGACAATGCACAGGAAACTCAGAATCGGCGCGAATATGTGTATATGAGAGAAGCAAACTTACCCCACTGGTTAGAAAGGAATTTGTATTCAACTCGGACTAATCGGGATTTGAAGAAGAAATGCATATGGAATGAACCCTGGAAATCAGAAGTACCAAGAGAGATGTATCAAGGTCAACTACCTACAACGTCTTAACGCATTCGTATACAATTATGCCAACTGTTAACCTAGATGGTAAACTGGCTGGAAAGTTATTTATTGCGTTGCGAAAAGTTGGACCTCCTTTGCCTCCTACAACTCTTTGTCGTGTGCGTGATCTTGCAGGGACAGTACAGAATATCTACGTTACAACAAGTAACAGTAGTGAAATGATCAGAAGAGAACTACACCTATGTTACGAGCACTACTTTTGGTCAATAGCTGGTCAAAATAATTTGCTTTTGCTTGATTCCTGAAAGAGGAGGAGGAATATTTAGTTTAACGCCACGTTGACATAGAGGTCATTAGAGACGGAGAACAGGCTCGAATTTTCTCTAGGAAGGAAATCGGTTGTGCCCTTTCAAAGAAACCATCCAGTCATTTGCCTGGAGAGCTTTAGGGAAATCACGGAAAACCGAAATCTGGATAGCTGGATGCGGATTTGAACCGTCATCCCCCTGCTTGATTCCTGCTCTGCGTACTACAATCATACTCCCCTATAGCAAACTATCCGTCCGGAAAAGTGTGCGACATTGCAATTCGGATCACCTAAAACCACTGTAGAAATTCAGCCTCTGGGTGTTTGCCTTCTCCGTGCCAAAATCCATTATTGCACTATCTGCTGCTACTCCTTTTGGACAGCCAGTTTCACGATAAGCTGCACGACAGACTGTTTTGCCTTCGATTGCATGCAATCACATTCCATCATTTCTCATCGACCCGTTATCCCAATATGCTTCTACATGAGTTCCTTACAGTGGATATCTATCTGAACGTCCTGCCCGATTTGTGACTCGCTTTCGATCATGTTGATGTGGACCTTTGTGATCACTGTGGTGGGCCATTTTTGCTTCGCTTTTCAATGTGCAAGTTTGCGGTTTCTTTTTAAATATGTTGAACGTCGACGATGTCCATTTTGTGAAGTGTAAAACATACATCCCATAAAAGGTGATCTCTGCACCTCCCGGACAAACATTTTATGTCGCCTTCGTGACGCACATGGTGAGACATTAGCAGCTACATTTTTCCTATGATAATTGTTAACGCAACGCTACCAAACGAGCTTTACTAAAGACTCAACTTCCGGCCTCGCACATAATAGGTTCCTTGTCAGAGGTAACGAGGGACAGACTGTCATACCAACGCACAGATCAGGAAAGGATATGTACCAGTAGTTCTTCGCAGTAGCCTCGCGATTCCTCGCCACATGTGGCAAGATATACTCCTGGTGAAATACGTTTAATGTGGCTGTCTGAAGGAACCACCAGGTCCTCTTTTAGAAATCAAAATGGCGCGTTTTGGCCAACAGTGCCACAAACTACCACGCATGGCGTTCGTCTGATATACGCTATCTGATAGTATCCGCACACGTACTAGTAGACATTAATATCGGTTGTTTCCATCTCCAAGGACCTCAACTGTGGTGGGCACAGTGTCTATTAGGGGTCTAAATGTGTGTTTTTAAAATAACTGAAAAACCACGATCGCTTCAATATCGTTTACTAGATGACCGGTTTTAGCACTCCGAAGGTGCCATCATCGGATCTGTGAAGAGATAACATAACAGGTTTGAGGGAGGGCTTACATGAGTTAACTATATACAGGGCTATTACAAATGATTGAAGCGATTTCATAAATTCACTGTAGCTCCATTCATTGACGTATGGTCACGACACACTACAGATACGTAGAAAAACTCATAAAGTTTTGTTTGGCTGAAGCCGCACTTCAGGTTTCTGCCGCCAGAGCGCTCGAGAGCGCAGTGAGACAAAATGGCGACAGGAGCCGAGAAAGCGTATGTCGTGCTTGAAATGTACTCACATCAGTCAGTCATAACAGCGCAACGACACTTCAGGACGAAGTTCAACAAAGATCCACCAACTGCGAACTCCATTCGGCGATGGTATGCGCAGTTTAAAGCTTCTGGATTCCTCTGTAAGGGGAAATCAACGGGTCGGCCTGCAGTAAGCGGAGAAACGGTTGAACGCGTGCGGGCAAGTTTCACGCGTAGCCCGCGGAAGTCGACGAATAAAGCAAGCAGGGAGCTAAACGTACCACAACCGACGGTTTGGAAAATCTTACGGAAAAGGCTAAAGCAGAAGCCTTACCGTTTACAATCGCTACAAGCCCTGACACCCGATGACAAAGCCAAACGTTTGAATTTTCGGCACGGTTGCAACAGCTCATGGAAGAGGATGCGTTCAGTGCGAAACTTGTTTTCAGTGATGAAGCAACATTTTTTCTTAATGGTGAAGCGAACAGACACAGTGTGCGAATCTGGGCGGTAGAGAATCCTCACGCATTCGTGCAGCAAATTCGCAATTCACCAAAAGTTAATGTGTTTTGTGCAATCTCACGGTTTAAAGTTTACGGCCCCTTTTTCTTCTGCGTGTATCTGGATATGCTGGAAAATTGGCTCATGCCACAACTGGAGACCAGCAGCGCCGACTTCATCTTTCAACAGGATGGTGCTCCACTGCACTTTCATCATGATGTTCGGCATTTCTTAAACGGGAGATTGGAAAACCGATGGATCGGTCGTGGTGGAGATCATGATCAGCAATTCATGTCATGGCCTCCACGCTCTCCCGACTTAACCCCATGCGATTTCTTTCTGTGGGGTTGTGTGAAAGATTCAGTGTTTAAACCTCCTCTACCAAGAAACGTGCCAGAACTGCGAACTCGCATCAACGATGCTTTCGAACTCATTGAGGGGGGACATGCTGCGCCGAGTGTGGGAGGAACTTGAATATCGGCTTGATGTCTGCCGAATCACTAAAGGGGCACATATTGAACATTTGTGAATGCCTAAAAAAACTTTTTGAGTTTTTGTATGTGTGTGCAAAGCATTGTGAAAATATCTCAAATAATAAAGTTACTGTAGAGCTGTGAAATCGCTTCAATCATTTGTAATAACCCTGTACATTACAATTATTACAGAACCACATATCTGAAACGTGGATTAACATATATAAAACCATATGGACACCACGGCACATGAGGTAGACCATCTGATAAAAACCATTGTCACAACCAATAAAAAATAATAAAAGACTGCTCTCATGGTCGTTCTTTCCATAAAATATAAAACTGAAGTCACCAGATGAAACTACCACTGCTCACCTAACACCGGTCGGCATCATCACTGCCCTATTCCGCGCAGGCCTACCTGCTGTGATTCTAGCGGTTCACAACCGGCCACCAGATAGCGCTGTCCAAGCAGCGCACACACAGTCCCACGGTATGACCACTCATTACTACTAAAACACAACTTTACTATAACTGCTTGTCACGTACCCATTCTAAGCCCACATTTGCGCATACATTTCCTGTACATACTACAATCACTATAAAGTATCTCAATTACAAAGCATCTGAGGCACAGACATAATCCATTAGCGCCTTAGCCGGCCGTGGTGACCGAGCGGTTCTAGGCGCTTCAGTCGGGAACCGCGCGACTGCTACGGTCGCAGATTCGAATCCTGCCTCGGGTATGGATGTGTGTGACGTCCTTAGTTAGGTTTAAGTAGTTCTACGTTCTAGGGGACTGATGACCTCAGATGTTAAGTCCCATAGCGCTCAGAGCCATTTGAACCATTTGAACCATTAGCTCCTTACAAGACAACATATTATAATTTACCTTTATTCATATAAGGACGTCAGGAATATGCACACAGAAGGCTGTGTGTACTGAAAATGCACCCCATTCTTCATCGAGAACCGAAACCAGAGTACATAGTGATGTTGGACGCTGCAGTCTGGAGCAAAGTCGACGTTGTAACTCATTCCTGAAGTAACCCATTTGGTTTAGGTCGGGACTCTGGGCAGGCCAGTCCATTTCTGAAACTGTATGGTCTGCAGACCACTGCCTCACAGATGCTGTTTTGTGACACAGTGCATTACTATGCTGATACAAACAACCATCGTATCCGAACTATTCCTGTATTACACACAGTACGCAATGCTGAAGTATATGTACATATTCTTCCTCATTTAGCATATTCTCCAGCGCAGTAAGGGGACCACACTCTAACCACGAATAACACCCTGTTACCGTAACGCCACTTTCTCCGTACTTCACTGTTTGATACTACACACAATGGCAGCTGACGTTCTCCAGGTATTGGCCAAGCCTAAACCCTTCCGTCGGATTGCCGCAGGTTACAACGAAGTTCATCACTCCGAATCACTTGCTTCGAGTCGTACACTATCCAATGTGGTAGCTCTTTAGACCACCACAAGCGTCACTTAGCACTGAAATCAAAGATGTGTGGCTTAGGAGGAGATGCATGACCATTGTATCCCATTCCTTTTAACTCCACAAGCACAGTCATTGTGCTAGCTGGAACGCTGGTAGCACTTGGGACCTCATGAGTGAATCGTTCATGCAACAGTTCGCAACGACCCTCCGAGATGCTCGGTGGTACGTATCTGTCAGTACAGTACAGTACAGTACAGTACTGCTCTTGGTTTAGCTGTGTCTGTTCCTTCACGTTTCCACTACACAATCACGTTACCAACAGTCGACTTGGACAACTTTAGAAGGGTTGAAATGTTCCTGATGGGATTGTTAGTTGCGTGATATCGAATGACTGGTCCATGTTCGAAGTTAATGAGCTCACCTCACCGCAAGCCATTCTGCTGCTATTCCTTCTCTACTGATAACACAGTACACTCTACCTCCTCTTAAATCGAGGGTCAGCCTCTGGTGATAAACCGTGTTCAATTCCGAATTACGCATGGGTGTCCAGATACTTTTCACCATACACTGTGCCTCTCAGTACAGTGTGCCAGTTGTAATCTGAGGTATCCCTGGTTTCGAGAAACTGAAAGGCAATACAATTTATGTGGGAAGCAAGTGAACCGGTTCGCTTAATGCGTGTACAACATAGCAGACAGCGTCAGAGATAATGGGATTCCCCCTCCGCAGGGCGAATCCCACCTGCTGCCTGACCGTGTGTGCAATTAGAGACTGCGTAGCAATACATTCATAAATAAAAGTATAAGATCTTTTGTTTCGCAGTGAATAATGTAATAAATTCTCTGAAAAGCGTTCTTATTCACAGTTTTTAGAATCACACAGGATTATAGCCTCTGTCGTCTGCCTCCGTAGCACAACGGTAGTGTTACTGGCTTCCACGCAAACGGGGTTGGGTTCGATTCCCGGCAGGGAACTGGGTGTTGTATGTGTTTTATCGCCGGCCAGGGTTGCCGAGCGGTTCTAGGCGCTACAGTCTGGCACCGCGCGATCACTACGGTCGCAGGTTCGGATCCTGCCTCGCGCATGGATGTGTGTGATGTCCTTAGGTTAGTTAGGTTTAAGTAGTTGTAAGTTCTAGGGGACTGATGACCTCAGAAGTTAAGTCCCATTGTGCTCAGAGCCATTTGAACCATTTCTTGTCTTTTATCGTCATTGATACGCAACTCGCCGAAGTGGGCTCAACTAAAAAGACTCGCAATACGGCGGTCGAACCCTGAAGGGGATGTTGTTGTTGTTGTGGTCTTCAGTCCTGAGACTGGTTTGATGCAGCTCTCCATGCTACTCTATCCTGTGCAAGCTTCTTCATCTCCCAGTACCTACTGCAAGCTACATCATTCTGAATCTGCTTAGTGTATTCATCTCTTGGTCTCCCTCTACGATTTTTACCCTCCACGCTGCCCTCCAATGCTAAATTTGTGATCCCTTGATGCCTCAAAACATGTCCTACCAACCGATCCCTTCTTCTAGTCTTGTGCCACAAACTTCTCTTCTCCCCAATCCTATTCAATACCTCCTCATTAGTTACGTGATCTACCCATCTTATCTTCAGCATTCTTCTGTAGCACCACATTTCGAAAGCTTCTATTCCCTTCTTGTCCAAACTAGTTATCGTCCATGTTTCACTTCCATACATGGCTACATTCCATACAAATATTTTCAGAAACGACTTTCTGACACTTAAATCTATACTCGACGTTAACAAATTTCTCTTCTTCAGAAACGATTTCCTTGCCATTTCCAGGCTACATTTTATATCCTCTCTACTTCGACCATCATCAGTTATTTTACTCCATAAATAGTAAAACTCCTTTACTACTTTAAGTGTCTCATTTCCTAATCTAATTCCCTCAGCATCACCCGATTTAATTTGACTACATTCCATTATCCTCGTTTTGCTTTTGTTGTCAATAAATGGCATACGATCATTTCATTTTTCACAGCCTGTGTCATCCTACACAACAGTCTTGCTGCGGAGCATGGTACAGTGTTGAGTTGGCATGGTGCTAGTGGTAGTACTAAGATTGTCGTGGTTCAAGTAGTTGGGAAGGCATGGCAGTTAGGAACATCTTGGGTTCCCGCTGGCTGAGACAAGACCAGGTGTCATAGGCGGGACTTTGCAGGTACAATGGCCGAGTTAGCCAGACAGCTGCGCCAGGTTATTGGGAAGGAGTTACAGTTTACGTCTGTACCTGACGAAGGAAACTGCCGTAGTAGAGTCAGCTCTGAAGTAGAACCCCCGTCGTACCTGACTCCTTGGAGGTGGCTAGTAATAATACAGTTAATTAGACCACTTTGAATAAATAATAGTTTATTAATTACAGCAAAAATTATTTTTGCTCGCCTGGCTCGGCTGTCGCTATGAAACTGCACACTTTGACTTGCGGCTCAGAATACGCTAAGTGAGCCACTATTCCTGATTGGCAAACTGATAAAAGTTCAGAATGGGTGTACTGTGGGTTCATTACAGTTACTGAAAAAGACAAGGTCGTAGACTCTTGTTGGCTTAGTTCTGACAGCGTTGGCGCGTAGGCGCAGCTCACAGAAGACGCAAGTCTCTTCACTCCCCGACGGTTGACAGGGACTGCGTCGCGGTGAGTAGCCAGTACAAAGACGTTACTCCGGCAGGAACTTCCTGGAAGTGGTCAGGATCCGACCTCGACCTGAACTGCCTTCCTGACCTCTGGCGACGCTGTTCCAGGGCAGAGGCGAGCCGGTGGTGCCTCGGAATTGCAGGAGGTACGGCGTCTTCATAGCGTCCCAATGGCGCCTCGTGATACCGCTTTGCTGTAGTATCTCTGCGATGTTTGATACTTCCAAAGCCGCTCTCGAAACCCGATGACATCGCATAAGAACCCCAGCACGCAATTACAGAGCTTTCAGGCTAGGGTGACTGACTAATAAGCAGCATGAATGATCTGATGATTTGAACCAAGGAGGTAGTCAATGACGGTCGTTAGAAGAACTGGACGGTAAGATTGCTCGGATAGATTTAATGATAAGTCATGTATTGTCGGCTACATCATTACAGCGTAGATGGATGTATTCAAAAATTGGTTCAAATGGTTCTGAGCACTATGGGATTTAACATCTGAGGTCATCAGTCCCCAAGAAATTAGAACTAATTAAGCCTAGCTAACCTAAGGACATCACACACATCCATGCCAGAGGCAGGATTCGAACCTGCGACCGTAGCGGTCTCGCGGTTCCAGACTGAAGCGCCTAGAAGTGCTCGGCCACCAGCGGCCGGCGGATGTATTCAAATAGGATGCGGAAATATCAGGTATGGCAAATAATGACTCCAGGTGCTGAGACTAGACAGTAGGGTACATTACTGCATCCTCAATTAGGAATGATGAACGATTGTCAACTTTGTGGAACTTTTATTTCCAGCCTAGTTAGTAGCCTTCAGTGAATTAAAGCAGGTGTTTTGGTTGAATGAGATAGAGGTTTTGCTGTTGGAGGTTTTGCTGTTATTATTACCACATGCTAGGAGCATTCTCGCGTCGGTGGGAACCAGAGTTACTATTCTTAGAAAACCATTTTGGAGTTACCATGCTGTGCTGTGTAATAGAGATACGGGGTGAGGAGGGTGTGGGACTGGTAAGAATTGTTGTTTGTTTCCCAGGGCACGGCTAGATATGTTGTCTGGTCGCTGCCCCACGTGCCAGCACAAATACAGGACTCTATTCTCGTTGTATTAGTGAAATTGTATTTTTATTGTAATTAATGACTGTTTGGTGGGTGTCACTCCTTCCTGTTAGCTGGGGGGTATGGACCATTTCTGGGGAAACGAAATTGTGTCATTGAGCCGTGGAGGAGTCGCTGGCACCAGTGATTCTCTTATCTAATAATCGCGAAAGCGTTACGGAGATGATAGATAAACTCCAGAGGAAGACACTACAGGAGAGACGCTCAGTAGCTCGGTATGGGCTTTTGTTGAAGTTTCGAGAACATAGCAGTCAAGCAGTATATTGCTGCCTCCTACGTATAACTCGCGAAGAGACCATGAGGATAAAATCAGAGAGATTAGAGCCCACACAGAGGCATACCGACAATCCTTCTTTCCACGAACAATACGAGACTGGAATAGAAGGGAGAACCGATAGAGGTACTCAAGGTACCCTCCGCACACACACCGTCAGGTGGCTTGCGGAGTATGGGTGTAGATGTAGATGCAGTAGGGGCAGTAATCCCGTTCGTTCGGGCGTGCGTGTTTTCTCTTTGGTTTTCCTCTTCTGGCCGCTATCTAAGCGCTGCGCTTCCGACTATGGCCCTAGTGGTCGTGTTTGCCCGTTGCTTGGGCATATGTTGGCAAGTCTTGGAGTGACCGTTACAGAGGAGAGTGTTGCTCGCGCCGCGGTGTTATCGTTTGAGTAGTGTCAGCGGCTGATTGGTGGTGATGGCCCCCAATGCACCAGCAAGTGTGTATATTGTACTACCTGATGCTGGGTACCTGTTTATGCTATGGGGATTCTCGCCGTTTGCTGCTACTAAGGGTAGGCGTCTGCTATTTCTTTGAAGTTGTGCTTTGTGATCAATCTGATCGTAATTTGTGTTTACAGCCGGAAACAGTTATTTGTATGTGATTATCCCCGCTGTGGTGGGAATAAGGAATTTACTCTTCGTTCCGGTATATGTTGAATAGTGCCATTAAGAGTGTCGAACACTGCTCAGTGACGGGAGCACAAATCGGGAGTAGTGTGAAAGCTGCAGGAGTTATTCTAGGATAGTGCGCAAGCCATGTTTAGTGTCAAGACAATGTGGTTGTATTGCTACTAGAGTATAGTATGATGGAAACTTTCTGGCAGATTAAAACTGTGTGCCAGACCGAGACTCGAACTCGGGACCTTTGCCTTTCGCGGGCAAGTGCTCTACCAACTGAGCTACCGAAGCACGACTAACGCCCTGTCCTCACAGCTTTACTTCTGCCAGTACCTCGTCTCCTACCTTCCAAACTTTCCAGAAGCTGGTAGAGCACTTGCCCACGAAAGGCAAAGGTCCGGAGTTCGAGTCTCGGTCCAGCTCAAAGTTTTAATCTGCCAGGAAGTTTCATATCAGCGCACACTCCGCTGCAGAGTGAAAATCTCATTCTGGAAACATCCCCTAGGCTGTGGCTAAGCCATGTCTCCGCAATATCCTTTCTTTCAGGAGTGCTAGTTATACAAGGTTCGCAGGAGAGCTTTTGTAAAGTTTGGAATGTTGGAGACGAGGTACTGGCAGAAGTAAAGCTGTGAGGACGGGGCGTGAGTCGTGCTTGGGTAGTACAGTTGGTAGAGGACTTGCCGCGATAGGCAAAGATCCCGAGTTCGAGTCTCGGTCCGGCACACAGTTTTAATCTGCCAGGAAGTTTCATATCAGCGCACACTCCGCTGCAGAGTGAAAATCTCATATCGTATGATTTATTCTGTGGTCTCCATTTGAAGGAGCCGTGTCTTTGGTGTCTTGTATTGCGGGTTTCAATGATCTTTGTTCGGCAGGCAGTTAACTTCTCCAGACTTTATATGCTTGTTATTCTGATCTGCCTGTAAGAGTAAAGATTTATGAGCTGTAAGAAGTGAATAATTTGAGGTCTTGCATGTGTTAAGGATATTAAATTTAAAGGGGGGCATAACTCTGAAATAAGAGTGTTTGTGTTGTGTTCTTTGGTTTGGTTGTCGGTCATTTGCTTTTTCTTAAATGTTACAGTGCACTACGAGCGGCGGACAGAATCATCTCTGGATTGACCAATAGAGGGGGCGGCGCCTTGATTGAAATACGTTTGGACGCCGTGAGCTCGGCCAGCTACGTTTTGGTGACGCTCGGCGCTACTTGGCTGTACCCTGTAAGAGTCGCTGCTCGCCCCAGTAGTTGACAGAAGTTGAGTATTCTCTCTGTGTAATTATTTGGAGATTCCTCTCGTAGAATGCGTTCGGGGTGCGCCAAGGTGCGTCCCTGTTCCTAGTAGTCTGGTCACCCTTGTGTTAGGGTGGGTCATCCGTTGGGGTGCGCCCACTGTTGCGTCGAACTTAAGCTGTGTATTAAGACAACTGCCTTTTCTGCCTAAATATCTCTGCCTATACCTCCACGAGTGAGTACAGTGAATAAATCACTATATAACTGGTGGAATTACGTTGTTCTGTGATCTGTTTATTCGTCTAAGGTTCCCATTCGGGAATTTACTCTTTTACTTAAAATTTGTTATTTAATATTCTGTACACATCTACATTTACATCATACTCCGCAAGCCACCTAATGGTGTGTTCCGGAAGGTACTTTCGGTACCACTATCTGATCCCTCCAACCCTCTTCCACCCGCAAATAGTGCGTGAGAAGAATGAGTTTCGGTAAGCCTCTGTACTGGCTCGCCCTACCTTATAGGGATCCCAGATAGATCAACAATACTCAAGAATCGAGCGAACAAGCCACTTCCTTCGTCGATTAGCTACATTTGCTTAAGATTCTTCCGATGAAGCTGAGTCTGGTGTCTGTTTTATTTGGTCGCACTGGATAGCTATGCCTAGATATTTTACGGCAGACGCTGTCTCCAGCTATTTGTCGTCAGTAGTTTAACTGTACAGTAGCGGATTTCTTTTCCTATGTGTGCGCAATGTGTTACATTTATTTACGTTCAGGGTCAGCTGCCAGAGTCTGCACCATTCATCAATTCTCTGAAGGTCGTTCTGCAAATTCTTACTATCTTCTGGAGTTGCTACTTTGGTATAGACAACTGCATCATCTGCGAAAAGCCTTAAAGAGCATCCGACGCTTTCCACTAGATCATTTATATATATTGTGAACAGCAACGGTGCTATCACACTTCTACGTGGTACTCCGGATATGACCTTTACATCTGTTGATTTAGTTCCTTTAAGAGCGACGTGTTGAGTTCTATCTGCAAGGAAGTCTTGAATCCAATCGCAGGTTTGCTCCGATACTCCGCAAGCTCGTATTTTTTTTTTCATTAAACGGCAATGCGGGACGGTGAAGTCAAGGAACACGGCATCAACCTGAGCGCCGTTGTCGACTGTGCTGTGGATCTCATGGAGGAACAGAGCGACCCGAGTTTCGCAGGATCTCTGTTTGCGGATTCCATGTTGATTTTTATAGAAGAGCGGTTCACTTTCCAAGAACGTCATAATTCTTGAACATAAAACATGTTCCATAATTCTACAACAGACTGACGTCAATAATATAGGTATATAATTGTGTGGATCTGTCTTACAGCCTTTCTTAAAAACGGGGATGACCTGCCCTTTTTCCCAGTCGTTAGGTACCTTTCGTTGCTCAAACGATCTACGATAAATTACTGCTCTAAGGGGAGCAAGTTCTTTCGCATATCCTTTATAGAATCTTATAGGTATCTCATCTGGTCCTGAAGCCTTTCCGCTACTAAGCGATTGTAGCTGCTCTTCAATTCCGCGATCTGTTATCTCAATATCTGCCACTTCGACGTTCAGACGACGATTGAAAGGAGGGGCAGTGTTACGATCTTCCGCGGTGATAACAACTTCGGAAGACCGAATTCAGTATTTCGGCCTTCTCTCTGTTATCTTCCGTTTCTGTGTCGGTGTGGTCGCTGAGAGAATGAATAGATGATTTTGACCCACAAAATCTCTTAGGGTTTTTACTCAGGTCGGTTGACAACGTCATACTTTCGAAATCATTGAACGCTCCTCTCATTGCTCTCCTTAAGCTCATTTTCCCTTCGTTCAGCTTTTGTTTGGCAGCTAGGTTTTTACTTATCAAATTCTTGTCGAGTTTCCAGCCGGATCAAACTGTCATCTGAACACAATATTTCAGCGGTCCACCTGGCCACCATCATCAGGTGAGAAAAGCTACGCTGCTCTCGCCGATAACTGATTCAACTCTCAAATTCCTTTATATGCATCGGAAGTACAACAGCGCATGCGCTATATACAGTGCGCACACACGCAATCATTCCTGCTGCCCCCTGGGTCAAAAAGAGTTGCAGCACCTCTGGTGGTGAATACTGTTGAAAACGATATATCGTTACAAGTGATTATTCACAGCCGGCCGATTCAGATGTCGTTGTTTCTTCATGTCTGATAAAACAGGATTCCACGCTTTACTTAGCGGGTATCCATTATCACGATTAATGATATTATTTGCTAGTCTGATTTCAACAGATTCTTTTAAAACACAACCCCAGCACCGCGAAGCATTTTCAACAACTCGCGTCTCATTGTATAGTATCCTGTGTCCCTCTGTAAGGTAACGCTCAGTCATCGCAGATTTATCTGGTTGTAATAATCGCGTATGGCGATGATGTTCAATACACCTGTCGTTGACGGTACGAATGGTTTGGCCAATGTAAATTTTCCCCCCACACATGGTATTTTGTAAACGCCAGACTTCCTCAAACGTAGATCATCTTTAACAGAGTCAAGAAGTGCTCGAATTTTAGCTGGCGGACGAAAAACACATCTGATCTCATATTTCTTCAAACGTCTACCTATCTTGGCGGACACATTCCCAGCGTACGACAGAAAAGCCACAGACCTAAAGGTGTCTTCAAAAGGTTCAGGTAAAGGTCGAAACTCAAAAGCACATCGAATTTGTCTGTTCATATAGCCGTTATTATTGAACACGTCCTTAAGATGATGCAGCTCCTGTGGTAAATTCTCAGCATCCGAGACAGCATATGCTCGTTTAACGAAGGTCCGAAGGACTCCCGCACGTTGAAAAAGTGGATGGCTGCTGGTAGCATGTAAACACCTGTCGATATGAGTCGGCTTCCCGTAAACACTGTGTTCAAGAGTTCCGTCTTCTTTTCTATAAACTAGTACATCCAAAAACGGTAACATTCCCTCTTTTTCAATTTCCATCGCGAATTTGATGTTGGGATGAAGACAACTGAAATGGACCAATAACCGGTGCAAAGAGTCTATTCCATGTGGCCAAACAAGAAACATATCGTCAACATATCTCAGAAAACACGAAGGCTTCAAAAACATGTTTTCAGGGCAGTCTGTCTCGCATTCACGCTTTCTCTCTCTCTCTCTCTCTCTCTCTCTCTCTCTCTCTCTCTCTCTCTCTCTCCTTCCACCTGTGTGGTCTCAGGATGGCCCGGTGCTCCCTGCGGCCAGATAATATGCAAAATTCTCAAAATCTTACGTACCAATATGAACCTTGGCTTTGCTTTAGCATTATTCTGATTAATGGCCATTCCTGTCCGCGTGGTATTTGTCTTTTATTTTCTGAATAAATCTCACGTGCTAAAATCTGCCACCTTACAGCCCTTTGAGACTGGTTTGAGGATTGTAAACAGCAAGTCCCAGCCATGAATCAGCTATATCACAGCACACTTGAATTCCAACCACAGCCAGAGCCAGTAGGGCTTACACGCTCCAGTCGTGACAGAGATTGCAGATATCACCGATTTTATGGACACACTAAAGGGAGGTTTGTTATGGTGATGGGAGACAGTTACAGGGAGTTGAAGTACGGAACTGGAGTGCCAACTACGACTGGGAGCCTGCACGAAGCCACCCCTGAGCAGCGGCTAATAAGACACAGTGAGGTGACAGGGGCCTTGCATGGCATGATGGCCAGCCTTGCTTTGCATCGTATGTGTGGCCCATAGAATGGTCGCGGTGAACGCAGTTTGATGCAGACGAATTGCACGACTAGTACAGATTCAGCACATGATGTCGGAACGAGCATCTGGTCGACTCTGGAGTCGGCTGACAAATATGTGGTGCGTCACCAGAAGTCATATACTGGCATGACGAGCGACCTTGTCTGATATCGTTGGGGCAGGCCAAAGATGTGCCGGTTTCTATACAGTTACATGTGATGGAGGAAGGGCGACAAGGCGTTGGTGTGAAGCAGCTGTGGTGAAACAGGATTGGAAATCTGTTGGTGAAAGAAAATGCATCATTGAGGAAGCTCAACAGTACCGCGTGGAGTCAAAGCGGATAGCATGTAGGCAGTAAGGCACGTTGATTGCGAACACACAACACTTGGTGTGGTCCCCTGTTATCACAAGGCATCGTTTAGCTGGAGCAGCAGATAGATTTGTCCAGAGGGTACTGCAGCTCGAAGCCAACAACCATTTGCAGAAGGAAGATTTCCGTTACAGCGATTAGCAGAGTGACTGTGCCATTTTTTTGCGTTGCCCTTTGAATCTATGGTAACTTCACTGTGTCGGTTTCGAAATGACGATACGGTGGGGCCGCTATTGGGTCTGCAATTTGAATAGTGTCGCATAAAAGTGTATTGTATTTTGGCGAAACATGATGAGGCTGTTTGGGGCCTGGATATTGTAATTCATTGAATTACCTGACGAATTGCATTTTAGTGATAAATGTTTAGTGATTCAAGTTGCCTTTCTGTGTGCCATGATAACTAATGCAAGTCTGTCTACTGTACCTCTGCAGATTTTATATATGTCCACATTTTTTTGTGTTTGGTTTGTTGGTCATAGTTGTGTGTCCTTCGGCTACCTTGGTGATTAGTGTGTGTTGTTGTAGCTTATACTGAGTGTCCCTTTTATAATGTTTCTCTCAGTCGGGAGTAGTATTTATATTGCTTGGCATATATATATATATATATATATATATATATATATATATATATAATTTTCTGCTTATTTATCCATTTGTGTCCCCAAAATGTTTTTATTATAATTTTGGGGCAAGAGCTTATTGCCCTGAATGTTTATGTTATAATAACAGATTTTGAGTGGTCTGAAAAAATTAGCATCGACTACTTGTTTATTTTGTATTATCCATACACGCTGGTAATTGTACGGTTCGTACTGTTAATAAAAATAGACGACAGTCGGGTAAGAATGACTGCTTGCACAACCCTCTGCCAAACTCCACTGTGACCAGATACTGCGTCACGTTATACATTTGAAACTGAATTAGAAGTTTATTATATCATAAAATCATCATACTGAAGTTTGTATTAGTTTCATTAATTTTTGAATCGCTCTTGAAAATGTAAACTTCCGGCCAGAATCAGCAGAAGTGCTGTAGACTATCTGCTCAGAGATAGGAGAGCAAGTTCAAATATCAGCATCTTCTTCCATTTATAGATTAATGAAGCTGCATCAGTTTTTACGATAATGAATGCAACATTTGTTTTTTTTGTAGGATAATAAGTGTAATATTACTTGGCAGAGAGATGTGGAAGTGACAAATTCAGAAGAGAAAGACTGTGAATAATTCCATTACCAACTTGTATTAAATATTTAAACATGGGCTTCAAATTTCGTCAGTCTGCTCTGGACACCGTCATCTAATAGAGAAAAATTTAGTACTCTAAAGAATCCACAACGGTACCTAAGAGTTCTCCGTCCCACACAAGCAAACCAGTTGCGTTCTAACCTGTAGTTAGTTGTATTTTAATTACTTTGGGCTATGCGTGGCTCTGCTTCAAAAGAATAGCTCAGTCTAGTCAAAACAAAGAGCCTCTCACGTGTCCTTCACAGACACGAAACTAACAAGCTGCCAATAATAACCTGTAGCTGTGACCTTGTAGTCAAATGGTCCTCACATTAACTAAAATTACGAGTTAATAAAATACACAAAAATACAAAATGAAAGTTAAATGAATAATTTAATAACAACAGTTCTATTCTAAAATGTAATTTATGTTCACAGCAAAGGAGTATGTTGAATAATTTTTATTCAAGAAAGCACATCTCCAAAAAACAGGAAGTGTCCTACGATATTCAGTTGAAATTCAGACAGAAAATACCCTTATCTAATGCAGCATAGTCACACTCAGAACGTTATGAGAATGGTTGCAAAATCCGCAAACTACAAACAGATACATGATAACTAAATACATTTCGTAGTCCCAGTAGACAAACAATTCACCAGCTCAAAAAACTTCGAAGCTCTACAGTATGAATTACAAATTATCACATGCGATACAAAGACTATTAACTCATACTCAGTCTATCTTCAGTTCCATAACACAAGCAGAAAAATATAAAGTCCCACTTTGGAGCACTTTCAGATCTCACGAAATATAAATTCCCTAAAGTACAGTTGTGGCCATTCACCCACCGGAATCAGACAGCTCCACAACTGTACACCACTCTTTACAATGGGCAGGTCAGGCTCCTTCCAGAGCTAATGTGAAGGCGCCCAGAAAAGGTTCCTTGAGCTCTTCACTCGAAAAAGTCACAGTCTCCGCTTGACTCCTATAGTGTTCAGTACTGTCTAATTTTCCATCGGCTGGAGGTCGTCTTCCCAAAAATGCATCGTTCTTAAGTTTTACAGACATGATTTAACTCCTATCGAACACTTCCTAAATTAAATTAATGTATTACAACAATATTTAAATAACGAAATATTGTGAACATTCAATCACATTCAGACCATTCACAGTTAATATAAATAAAGGTTTGTCCATAAATAAACCAGCAAGTATTCTTGCGCAGGTGCACTTATGGGAAAAGAAAACAGATTGTTGTTGTGTAATATTGTTTAAACAATTATTCATGCGTGTTTGTCACAAGCATCTTTTGGCACTGTTCCACAAATGTGGTGCCTGCTAACACATGCGACTGACCAATTCTTAAATTACCATGACTTTAGTATTATCAGTTGTCATTAATACGTAAATAAAGCTTCTGACAAAACCGTAAACTGTTTATTAAATAAAGACGTATTCATGATGTATTCATTTGCTGCGTATTTGTGGAGGACACAATTTTCTGACAAAAATTTGCAAAATAAGAAAGATATAAAAGACCTCAGAACTAAATGAAATAGATACAGATGAGTGGTTTTCGGTTATAATAGCTACATGTAATGTTATCACCTGAGATATGGTTCGATGAAATCGCTTGAAGCATTTAAAAGTCGTTAATTCAGAGGTTTATTGTGAAAACGTCCATTCACTGTGAAATACTAACTTCTGTAGTTTTAAAGATATTGAAATTATTTATGCGTCGTTGGATGTGCCTCATTTTTCTGAGGTCACAAACGTACTCAGATTTGGTTTAATACACTACTTGCCATTAAAATTGCTACACCAAGAAGAAATGCAGATGATAAACGGTTATTCATTGGACAGTTATATTATACTAGAACTGACATGTGTTTACATTTTCACGCTATTTGGGTCCATAGATACTGAGAAATCAGTACTCAGAACAACCACCTCCGGCCGTAATAACGGCATTGATACGCCTGGGCATTGAGTCAAACAGAGCTTGGATGGCGTGTACAGATACAGCTGCCCATGCAGCTTCAACACGATATCACAGTTCATCAAGAGTAGTGACTGGCGTATTGTGACAAGCCAGTTGCTCGGCCACCATTTACCAGGCGTTTTCAATTGGGGAGAGATCTGGAGAATGTGCAGGCCAGGGCAGCAGCCGAACATTTTCTGTATCCAGAAAGGCCCGTACAGGACCTGCTACATGCGGTCGTGCATTATCCCGTTAAAATGTAGGGTTTCGCAGGGATCGAATGAAGGGTAGAGTTAAGGGTCGTAACACATCTGAAATGTAACGTCCACTGTTCAAAGTGCCGTCAATGCTAACAAGAGGTGACCGAGACGTGTAACCAATGGCACCCCATACCATCACGCCGGGTGATACGCCAGTATGACGATGAATACACGCTTCCAATGTGCGTTCACCGCGATGTCGCCAAACACGGATGCGACCGTCATGATGCTGTAAAAGAACCTGGATATATCCGAAAAAATGACGTTTAGCCATTCGTGCACCCAGGTTCGTCGTTGAGTACACCATCGCAAGCGCTCCTGTCTGTTATGCAGCATCAAGGGTAACCGCAGCAATGGTCTGAGAGCTGATAGTCTATGCTGCTGCAAACGTCGTCGAACTGATCGTGCAGATCGTCCCCATCTGTTGACTCAGGGATCGAGACGTGGCTGCACAATCCGTTACAGCCATGCGGATAATACGCATCTCGACTGCTAGTGATACGAGGCCGTTGGGATCCAGCACGGCGTTCCGTATTACCCTGCTGAACCCACTGATTCCGTATTCTGCTAACAGTCATGGATCTCAACCAACGCGAGCAGCAGTGTCGCGATACGATAAACCTCAATCGCGATAAGCTACAATCCGACCATTATCAATGTCGGAAACGTGATGGTACCCATTTCTCCTCCTTACACGAGGCATCACAACAACGTTTCACCAGGCAACGCCGGTCAAATGCTGTTTGTGTACGAGAAATCGTTTGGAAACTTTCCTCATGTCAGCACGTTGTAGGTGTCGCCACCGGCGCCAACCCTGTGTGAATGCTCGGAAAAGCTAATCATTTGCATATCACAGCATCTTCTTCCTGTCGGTTAAATTTCGCGTCTGTAGCACGTCATATTCGTGTTGTAGCAGTTTTTGTTGTGTCTAGACAAGACAGCCTAGACATAATGAGAGGAAGCCGAAAGGCACGCACTAAGCTAAAGCAGGATGGCGTGAGGTCTGAAACAGCATACGTAATGAATGCTATAAAGAAAAGTACGTAGCTTCTGGAATACTTAACTTTAATCCATCCTTTTGGTACATCTGGAGATTGTGGCGATACAAGTGAGACTCTTTAGATACATGCAATGTTACTAATGGCGCCTTGCTAGGTCGTAGCCATTGACTTAGCTGAAGGCTATTCTAACTGTCGGCTCGGCAAAGGAGCGAGGCTTCGTCAGTATAGTCGCTAGCTACGTCGTCCGTACAACTGGGGCGAGTGCTATTCCGTATCTCGAGACCTGCCTTGTGGTGGCGCTCGGTCTGCGATCACACAGTGGCGACACGCGGGTCCGACATGTACTAATGGACCGCGGTCGATTTAAAGCTACCACCTAGCAAGTGTGGTGCCTGGCGGTGACACCACAGTTTTAATGGCCAGTATGTACTTGACTGTAAATTATTATAGATTCTGAAAGAACTGTAAGAAGCCAATTTTCATTATGTCTCAAAGACTGCCATTGCAGGTCATTCAGCGTTCCGCCAAGCTAGGTGGTCATCAAAATTCTCAACTTGGGATTTATCCACATCTGGCCACATTACTTCTCTCCGCATGTGACTTATCGGTACTGGACGCGACGCTCCATCGGCCATCGCGCCAAACAGTTAGTCGTCGGCTGCAAAAGCAAATTCACCCTCTCCCAAGGCTGTCAGTAGTTCTAATGGAAAGTTGTCTACTCCAGGGGCCTTGGTTTGACTCAGGTCTTTCAGTGCTCTGTCAGACTCTTGACGCAGTATCATATCTCCCATTTCATCTTCATCTACATGCTCTTCCATTTCCATAATATTGTCCTCAAGCACATCGCCCTTGTATAGACACTCTATAAAGTCCTTCCACCTTTCTGCTTTCCCTTCTTTGCTTAGAACTGGGTCTCCATCAATGCTATTGATATTCATGCAAGTGGTTCTCTTTTGTCCAAAGGTCTCTTTAATTTTCCTGTAGGCAGTATCTATCTTACCCCTAGTGATATATGTCTCTACATCCTTACATTTGTCCTCTAGCCATCCCTGCTTATCCATTTTGCACTTCCTGTCGATCTCATTTTTGAGACGTTTGTATTCTTTTTTGCCTGCTTTATTTATTGCATTTCTATATTTTCTGCTCTCATCAATTAAATTCAATATTTCTTCTGTTACCCAAGGATTTCCACTAGCCCTCGTCTTTTTACTTACTTGATCCTCTGCTGCCTTCACTATTTCATCCCTCAAAGCTACCCATTCTTCTTCTACTGTATTTCATTCCCCCCATTCCTGTAAATTGTGCCCTTATGCTCTCCCTGAAACTCTGTACAACCTCTGGTTCTGTCATTTTATCCAGCTCCCTTCTCTTTAAACTCCCACCTTTCTGCAGTTTCTTTTGTTTTAATCTACAGTTCATAACCAATAGATTGTGGTCAGAGTCCACATCTGCCCCTGGAAATGTCTTACAATTTAAAATCTGGTTCATAAATCTCTGTCTCACCATTATATTATCTATCTGAAACCTTTTAGTATCTCCAGGATTCTTCCATGTATACAACCTTCTTCCATGATTCTTGAACCAAGTGTTAGCTATGATTAAGTTATGCTCTGTGCAGAATTCTACCAGGCGGCTTCCTCTTTCATTTCTTAGCCCCAATCCATATTCACCTACTACGTTTCCTTCTCTTCCTTTTCCTACTGTCGAATTCCAGTCACCCATGACTATTAAATTTTCATCTCCCTTCACTACCTGAATAACTTCTTTTATCTCATCATACATTTCATCAATTTCTTCATCATCTCCAGAGCTAGTTGGCATATAAACTTGTACTACTGTAGTAGGTGTGGGCTTCGTGTCTATCTTGGCCACAATAATGCGTTCACTATGCTGTTTGTAGTAGTTTACCCGCACTCCTTTTTTTTATTCATTATTAAACCTACTCCTGCATTACCCCTATTTCATTTTGTATTTATAACCCTGTATTCACCTGACCAAAAGTCTTGTTCCCCCTGCCACCGAACTTCACAAATTCCCACTATATCTAACTTTAACCTATCCATTTCCCTTTTTAAATTTTCTAACCTACCTGCCCGATTAAGCGATCTGACATTCCACGCTCCGATCCGTAGAACGCCTGTTTTCTTTCTCCTGATAACGAAGTCCTCTTGAGTAGTCCCCGCCCGGAGATCCGAATGGGGGACTATTTTACCTCCGGAATATTTTACCCAAGAGGACACCACCATCATTTAATCATCAGTAAAGCTGCATGCCCTCGGGAAAAATTACGGCTCTAGTTTCCCCTTGCTTTCAGCCGTTCGCAGTACAACAACAGCAAGGCCATTTTGGTTGGTGTTACAATGCCAGATCAGTCAATCATCCAGACTGTTGCCCCTGCAACTACTGAAAAGGCTGCTGCCCATCTTCAGGAACCACACATTTGTCTGGCCTCCCAACAGATACCTCTCCGTTGTGGTTGCACCTACGGTACGGCACGCAAGCCTCCCCACCATCGGCAGGGTCCATGGTTCATGGAAGGGGGGGGGGGGGGTGTCGTCCTGCAATCTTCGATGTGCTGAGTCCTGAAGTGATCCATCTTTCCTAGACAGTCATCCCGTGACAGAAGAACCGTTGCGTTGCCTTTGTCCGCTGGTGGCTGCACACCCGAGAAGAATATTATCAAATATCGATGTAACTAAGAACGAACCGCTGTTTGTATAATCTCTGTGTAACATAGGCCATGAAGAACAGAGACAGTGCTTTGATTGGACTCCCTCTCCTCTTTTTGTTTTCGTCTAGAGGTAGGCCTACATTGTACTGCTGGAAGAATATATTTCCCCTTCTAAATAGCAGCGTTTGGAAGGCGGTGAGTCGAGCGTTGTGTTTAAACAATATTATGTCGTACGTACTTCGGGGCAGCCGATGTCGGTACGTGTGTTATCAGGCATAAGTTAGTTAAAAGTCTCCTGATAGCCCACAATATTTAGACACCACAATCAAAATCATAAAATATAATTATAAATATAAAATATATAATTATCCCGTGATAAGTATCCCCATATATAGCTATACCGTGATGCACCTCATATCGCTTTGGTACGTTACGCCTAGATATCTAAACGACTTGTGTAAAATACTGTATCTGAACATTACAGGTTTGATCTTCCTACTCATTCGCATTGACTTACATTTCTTCACATTTCGGGATAGCTGCTAGTCGTCTTGTCTTCCGACAGTCAAACAACTGCAGACTGCTGCCCACCCTGTCAGCCAAATCATTTATGTATACAGAGAACAAAAGCGGTCCTATAACACTTACCTGGGGCACTCCTGACTGTTACCCTGACTACTCATTCATACCTTGTAATGAAATTAGTCTGTGTGAAAAACCGAATAAAGACAATCGTGTCAGTTGGTTGTAGTTTTACCTGTCGATTGGACTGTTATTCATTTATTTCTTTCGTGTAATAGCAGTCAGTGGGAGCAATCGTATGAAAAGATTCGACACCGTTGTTGCTTTGGATATTAACTGAATAGTTCATATCGTTCATTCTTTATTTTTCAGTGAAAACAATCTGTAGTTTATCGGTTGAACCATGTACTCATACTGTGAACATAAACCAGTCTTCAGTGTTTTAGCTGGCACAGCTATCCATTGGTCCTTCTGACTGAAACCAGCCTGTAATACTTTAATTCGCTGAACTAATGCTGTGCTACATTATAGTGACAGAGGGTCGTCCTAAGTGAAGACGTACCTCAGGGGTATTCCAAAGTTAACACAAACAGCATACAAGTTCATTTAACGGTGAACTGGGTGGAGTAATTTTTCTTTTGATAATTTAAAGCTGATTCATATACTGTTGTAAATTAAATTGTTCCAGGTGCCATTAACAAGTACCTAATTATTCTTGCGTATCACTGGTGTAGTACTGCCAACACTTAAATTGCCGACCCCACAAAAACTCCGAAAACCCTCAGACATGTGCGTCAAATCGGATTATTTTCCCAGACACAGACAGTCTGTAAGTTGGCCGATGGCCACGATGTCCAGCGGCGAGTGGGGACATGAGAAGGGGAGTGTTCCCTCGCTTGCGTTTCTGTGCTAACAATGCCAGCAGGGGCGCACCTCCTACCGATCAGTAGATATAAATTACACATGAGAGCAACAAGAATCCGTGAAAGTGCATTACAGAGCTGTTCGTATCCAGAAGCAGTACTAATTCCCAGTAAGTAAAGTGAACGTAATCAGTTTTATACAGCTCATTGAGTAGAAGACAAATGATATTGACAACATTCAGTTGTCTTGCGGGGGGGGGGGGGGGGGGGGGTATGTAATCGCCGATTGCCGGCGTCTCTGACAGTCTCAATAAAGTAGTATGAAAAATACAGCGTGCTCCAAAATTCTCTCTACTACTTTGATCACATGTATTTCAGAAATTGGGATGGGTAGAAAAGCGTGGTTTGCGGCATAATGTTCATATACACCTAAGATTCTAGTAGCCGCTTAACAGACTTGAGTGTGTTAAGGTGACCATACTTTCTAGAGCCTGATTCGGGGCGCATTACAAAATTCTGAATTGAGCGTAATAAATGCTGACTATCACTTTGATTTGCTACAAAAGTAAATTAACTTATAATTTACTAGGACCTTTCAAGATGAAGGAGTGCCACAAGGCATACAGTATTTTTCAGTGCTATAGATTTTTTTCAGCATGCCTATATTCTTGGACCACCTTATTAAAACATTCAACTTAAGTTTCATGACTCACTCTAGGCACTAACATTGCTTTTGTAGTGTCTGCAACAAACAGTAAACCGGCCGCTGTGGCCGAGCGCTTCTAGGAGCTTCAGTCCGGAACCGTTAGTTAGGTTTAAGTAGTTCTAAGTCTAGGGGACTGATGACCCCAGACGTTAAGTATCATATTGCTTAGAGCCATTTGAGCCATTTCAACAAACTGTATTTTGAGACTGCTCCATACGTTACTCATTTGGGAAAATACCCTTTCAGTAACAGCATACCGATACAGGTGAAATGAACGTATGATTCGTGGTAAATCGTTTCATGATTGTTAAATAGGTGAAATGAACGTACAATTTGTGGTAAATCGTTTCATGATTTTTAAATCTGGGACAAATAGGTCTCCCGAATTACTCTTGAAAATTTCGGGACAGAGCTAGAGAAAAAGTGACTGTCTCGAAAGAAGAGGAGACGGGAAGATGGTCAATTTAAATGCGTGCGTCATTTGTAGCACACAGGTTATCTAAGCGATATTCCAGTTCTGTGTCCGGCCTATGATGTCCTCATTAATGTGCGCTATTGCTGCTCTGATGTGAGCTCACAGTTCGTGTAACCCCGCCGAAGAAAAAAATGTAAGGGTCTGGGTGTCAGATCTGGTCCGCCGCCTCCAATCTGTCCATGCAGCCCCAACTGATTCACCAGCTGCGACATGACACTTGGAAATCGACGACCGCCGCCTCTCCAAAGCTTCAAAATTTTGGCAATCAGTTGGAGATGCAGCTGGATCTGTCGTCCAGTGTACCTCTTCCACGCAAGCGCATTCACAAATTGAGCTGCTACTTCCCTCCTCCCTCAGTGTGCCAAAGTAGCGAAGGGGGGGGGGGGGCTGGCGGCGTTACTGTTACCAGTGGATACGGTGATTACGATAAAGCATCAGCTATCCGCTCACCAGAGTGGCGCTGTACCCTCTATGAATTGCAAAGAAATGCCTCGAGCACATAGGCAATCACCGACAACTCGCTGCCTATACCTGCACCATCGCGATCTCTACAATATTAGTGCGCCTGTGTTATTCCGAATTACGATGTGATATCCCTTCATGCCTACGTGTCCGAAGGAACGGGCACTACGGTGACTACAGCCGTTATGAAACACTTGACATGTATTCGCAGTTGCAAATATAGAGAATCATCAGCTGTATAATGGAATGACGGCATCGAAAATTAATGCCAGCCCTAGACTCGAACACGGATTTCCCGCTTATAGCGAGCGGTAGCCTTATAATTTAGCTATCCGAGGAAGACTCACGGCCAGACCCGAACTTCCATACGTCGTCAACGATGTGTCTACAATCTGTACTCGTAAATCCATTAAGTATATTCCTAAACAGGCTGACATCGGGCAAGCGACTTTGAAGTAAAATGTTTGTCCTGTAAAGGAACATTCTTAATGGATGTAGAAATATAGGTTTGAGACACATGGTTGACTACATGCGGAAGTTGGGGTTTGGCTGTGAGTCGTGTTCGGATAGCCAAATGATAAGGCAGCCGCTCGCGATTAGTGGGAAATTCGGGTTCGAGTCCTGTGCTGGCACAAATTTTCAACCTTGTCATTCCATTATAGAGGTCATAGTGTCCGCGGCTCGTGGTCATGTGGTAGGGTTCTCGCTTCCCGCGCACGGGGTCCTGGGTTTGATTCTCGGCGGGGTCAGGGATTTTCTCTGCCTCGTGATGACTGGGTGTTGTGTGATGCCCTTCAGTTAGTTAAGTTTAAGTAGTTCTATGTTCTAGGGGACTGATGACCATAGATGTTAAGTCCCATAGTGCTCAGAGCCATTTGAACCGGCGGGGTCAGACATTTTTTCTGCCTCGCGATGACTGGGTGTTGTGTGTCTTTCATCATCTTTTCATCCTCATTCACTCGCAAGTCGCCGCAGCGGCGTTAAAGAACTTGTGGAGCGGCGGTCGAACCGCCCCGCGAGGGGTCTCCTGGCCACCAATGCCATACGCTCATTATTATTATTACAGGTCATGGTTGTCTATATTCGCAACTGCGAATGCATTTCATGTATCGCAACCTCTGGCGACTATTTCTGATTTGCTTGTATCCCTTTAATGTGGCCTGCGTTTTGCCAGCCGTTCATGTCCATCCATATCGCAATTTGTTCTTGACAGAACAGTATAATTCCGTTCAAGTCGCTAGCGGAATTACGCCAGTGATACTGTGCATTTTCTGAGTTCCATAAATTTGACCTGCGCCTGTATATAATACTTTTCGTTTGTAATAAATGTCACCAAATTGTTAGAGTAGCAATAATATTCGTCACTTCGTTATTATGAGTCACACAAAGTGCTACAAATGTTGACCCTGGACATTGATTCATGCTATAAAGCAATTCTGGATGGACGGTATCGCACATCGAATTTCATCTGCAGTTATCACAGCAGAGGCTTCTTTATACGGCTTGTCATATCTTCGCAAACTGTCGGCTTTCCTTTGTAGATTCTTTTTTTCCTTGTCCTACTATCACTCGCTATGTACATCGTCCTTTGTACACCCTTGGTAGCGAATTTGCCAGCGCCAGGACTGCCAACGACCAGGCTGTATTATGTTTTAAATCATTCAAAAAGGAAAAAAAAACTAGAACATGGAAAACTGGGAAATGCCGAGAGGGAAGGGGCAGAATGAGAGCAAGGGGGGGGGGGGGGGTGTAGAGAGAGAACTTGTGAATGAAAAAAAGTCACAGTAGGGGAAAGATATAGACACAGAGAGAGAGAGAAGTTGCGAGTGAAAGGACTGAGTCAGAATTGGGAGACGAGAGAAACGAACTTGTACAGGCGAGGAAGCTGGCATGAGCTGCTACGACACTGAACAAAATCAGCTCTCATTTCGGCGGAAGTCGACGACACTGTCGGTTGTTAGCAAACTGAATTAAATGGCGCGTCGTTAGCGGGAGCTGCCATTGTTTGCCGACTCGTTAATGGAATGATCTCTGACTGTTAGTTGCTCACACCGGCGCCAGGAGCGCTCGCAGCACAATGGCGGCGCTCGCAGGTGGCGCTGCCGTCTGCCGTCTCGCCGCCTTCTATTGTCGAAAGGGAGAATTGAGGCCCGCCTTAATGTCTTACTGCTGGCACAAAACTGACTAAAGGCTGGAAGAGGTTTCCCCGTCTGTGTGGAGGAACAAGGAAGGTGGAAGGGGCGGGCAAGGGAAGAGAAGAAGGCGCAGGGGGTGGGAAGGGGAGGGGGGAGTGGCTGACAATCGAGACGTGCCAGGCCGCCGCACAGCTTTCGTGCCGAGCTTTTTCGAAACAGCCAATCACGATTAGCGACAGCTGGGAGCGTCGCTGGAGTGGTGGGCTATAGGGTGAGAGGCAAATGAAACTAAGAACTTGTTTCCTGAATGATAGAGATCAGTATTCACTTGTAACTATGTCAAATAAAAGCACCGTTGAGTCTCTACCCGATACAAAATACTACTGTGTCACGCTCTCTACTGAAAAAGGTGAGTTTTGCTTCAGGTAAATATGCAGTTCAGTGTTATACATTACTAAAGACATGTAATAATGTGAAATAGAACATCCGGTTCGAGGTCGGGAGTCAATATAGAACGAAGATATGACTACTAACAACCCAAGTTATTCCTTACAGCAAAAACAATTTGCAGTTTCAAATGCTACAAAATGTATATAACGCTGTAGTCATGCAACAGTTTGATGCAGAAGCAATTCCGAAAGTGCAATTGCAGTGCTGTAAACTAAAACGTATTTTTGGCAATTATTTATTATAAATTCACCAGAAAACTTTTTTACTATATTTTAAATACAACAAAACGTCTGATAAGCATCGTGTAGTGCACATTACACAATTTTTAAATAGAATGAGTTCTGAGTTGCCATATTAGAACCAATACAAACTTCTTGTGTACGAAAACAGGTCTTCTTCGATAATTTGCTCTTTTCCCTTACATACAGGGTGTTTTAAAGTCTTGGCGACAAACTACTAGGGGTGATAGATCACGTCATGGGGAATAACCCTTTTCAGAGACCAAATGTTCACCGATGCTTCCTGGCGGCGTTATTCATCTTCAGTCATTTATCACCCGAGAGGCGTTCAAGCTTATCACTTTCCCGCTTCATAATGCAGTGTGTGTTTCCCATTAACCAGTCTACTCCACGAGAAAAGTGGTGCGCCGAACTCTTAAAATATCTTTCTCCGCTTGGAGACGCAGATGCTTCAAGTTTTCGTGATGAAAATCATTCTATCAATTCACTGGGATAGATAGTAAGCAGATTGCAAGTTAGTGTACCCGGCAGGTTAGGTGATCTCTCGTTGCCACAGGGCCAACGTAAACAATGACACAATACCTGGCGTAGCTCTTCAGCATTTTGTCTCTTATAAAAGTTGTTCTTCATGATGTGATCTATAACACCCCGTATAGGGACTATGTACGTGTTTCATTCGTCGCATTTCGAATGGCCGATTACACGCATAGGGTGTGTTAAAAATTATCCCTTTTACAGGAGATAGAACTAGTGAAAACCGTGAAAACACGTCAGTAAACAGTTGTCTGCAAACAGGTATTTTTGTAAGAAATTGTTCATTCCACGTAGAATTATGGTTCCTCGTGGTACCGCTGCCTCGACATATTTTTCAAATGAAAATGTTGTCCATTAAGCGCTGTAGAATTTCGACAGTTTAGTTATCATCAATCAAAATTCAAATCACATTTATGTAACATGTTGCGACTCATTTAGCATGCAAATCGGTCCACCAGTCTACACGTGGAGACACTTACAAACACTAAGGTGAACACTGAGAATCCACACCATTTCATGCATTAACATCCAGCTCATAATCATGGTACGTCTACAGTCTGAGTATGGGCATGCTGCTAGAATTAGTAGGAGAAGTACTTACTATACTGAGATTCTTTGGGAAATTCTTAAGGCAGTGTGATTAATCCAGGAAAGAAATGGCTTACAGAACACATGTTTGACCGATCGTAAGTATTGTACATCACTTTGGCACTCTTGCCCCGTTGTATTAATAGAAGAGATGGACAGGACTAAACGAAATACAGCGAGATCCGCACGAGAGCTAGAATTTAGTAATCCCGAGAAATCCCAGATATGTTGCGCCACACGAGGAGTTTCACTGTCGAAATTCCGGAAGTGCACGTTTCAGAATGATAACGAATAGAAGTTCAGAAATATTAGAGTTCATATGGAAGCTTATCAAGAGTCGTTGTTACCGGGTACCGTTTGTGAACGTAGCAGGAGTAAGGCAGCTTGCAGAGTGTGGTAGTAAAAATAGATATAGCTATATAGAAAGGTGTGTAATTCCGGAGTGATTTCGGTGAGGACATGAATTCGGCGGGTAACATCAGTCCGATACTACCATTTGTTTGGTAACGGAGTGGAGGAGTATGTACCCTAAGAATTTGAGAATGACCACGTTCATGTTAGGATGTCGAATCAAAACACCTTTCAGCCGTCTAAATTTACAATCGTTATTTTACTGAGCAATCGGTTTCGATCTTACTTTACGCCATCTTCAGGCCTACAAGTGGTGATCGAAAGGATCGCTTTGTCAAGAACCTATGAATACCAGTCCTTGAATGCTGGCCCCTATTTTGACTGGCCCAGAGGTGGAATCTTCCTTCAGGTCGAACAGGAAATCGGAAGATGGCGTAACATATCGCCGAAACTGGTTGCTCAATAAAATAACAAATGGAAATTTAGACGGCTGAAATGTGATTTTATTCAACATTATGTACTGAACAGCCGTTAAGATGGACATTCACGGGTGTTCGTGTTTGGTTCACTAGTGGCTTCTCTGGAGGGAACACTTGAACAGGTGATTCTTGATATTGTATCTCACGATTGGTGTAAAGTTTTACAACTGAAAACCTGGGACCACAGCAGGACTGGAACACACAACTTGTCTGTCATTTCATACAACTAGCGCAGCACAGGTCGAGGGTGTCAAGATTACGCCTGTGGCAGCCTTCAGACGTCACGTGACCAGTAGAAAGTCTTTTACTTTAGGGCCACTGACGTAGGGTGGTGCTGTACAGTCACAAAGAGGCTGATAAACAGCTGTATGCCGTTAATTAGGGGGCGCCAAGCAGGCACGTCTCAGAGCTTGAGAATCAGATATTTAACTTCAAAACATGTACACTGGTGTCCAAAATTAAAGCAACAGACGGAAATCTAGCAAGATTGCGAATGTGCTCACCATGGGGTGTTACCATCTCTGGCAGCAGTACATGCTTGATAACTACGAAGCATGCTGTGAGTGATGTCACGTCTCGTGTTGAGGCAATAACACCTATTTTTCGTGCAGAGCCGCTCACAAGTCTTGGAGAGTGGTTGGTGGATGCTGACGTGATGCAATCTGACTCCTTAATGCACGCCAGACATGCTTTATGGGATTCAAATCTGGAGAGCGAGCAGGTCAGGCAGTGCATGCAGTATCTTCCGTATCTTTGGCCGGAGAAGTATACGTAGACATTAGTTTTTAATTGAAAACTGACAGCAGAAAATTTCGGAAATGTATTTTGTTAAATTTCTTTCACCTACTCTTTAGTAGATAGACATTTCATGGCTTAGAATTAGAACAGACTTGTTCATTCTTGAGATGTATAAATTGTGTATTATTACTCGACGACAAAACAGATTTTAATTGCGTGCCATCGAAAGAAGCGATGGAAATGATCATAAACAAGTTTTCCAGCCAGAAGTCTACATCTACATCTACATCTACATCTACATTGATACTCCGCAAGCCACCCAACGGTGTGTGGCGGAGGGCACTTTACGTGCCACTGTCATTACCTCCCTTTCCTGTTCCAGTCGCGTATGGTTCGCGGGAAGAACGACTGTCTGAAAGCCTCCGTGCGCGCTCTAATCTCTCTAATTTTACATTCGTGATCTCCTCGGGAAGTATAAGTAGGGGGAAGCAATATATTCGATACCTCATCCAGAAACGCACCCTCTCGAAACCTGGCGAGCAAGCTACACCGCGATGCAGAGCGCCTCTCTTGCAGAGTCTGCCACTTGAGTTTATTAAACATACGGGAATGATGTACGACCTGTTCTCCACACCTTGAGAATCTAGTGCTGGCGATAAGCAGAGACCAGAAACTGAAAAAATATTTCAAACGATATTTCGTCTCTCCTCTGTCTGGTTCACAGTGGCCTTAAATTAGTCACATGACACTCACTTTCGGACAGGCGTCTTTCCCGTTTTCCACCAAACAATTCTACCGTTTCCACAATTACAACTGTTCAGACGCGTCACAGCTAAGTTTAATGTTTAATAGACTACCCACCTGCTACAAGAGTACAGTTAAATTTCTACCATCTCAACAACATTAGAGAATATTCTCTATCATTTCGCGGTGATTTCGTGGCGCTGCCTCAATTCGGCAGGTTCCCAACCAGGAAGGGGAATTTTTCGAGCTGTAAACCGAGGGTTGCCACAGGAAGGGAATAGCCTGCGGTTCTTTTCACGTGCCCGCCGCTAACATTGGGGAATTGGCAATTTCCGTAGCTGGCTCACATTTTTTTTCCAAGGTAAACGTCTCCCTTTCAGGTTTCCCTCTGCTGCTAATGGCTTTGCGGGACGGAGTCATATTTTCCGCAGCGACAAACGCATGCCTGACAGCTCTTTTAGCTCCGAGTAGCAAATCAATGCCGTACGCTGCACGAATCTCATCGTTTTATACCCATTGTAAAAGCACGTTACGGTAGCCAATAAAGAGTGAGCTGCAACGCTGGACTCGTACGACGTTAGAATTGGCGTTAAATCTAGTTACTAAACTGGAAACGGAATTTCTATGTGTATTTCAGACTGACGGGGGATTTGACTCGGTATGGATTTGAGGTATTCTTTTTTTTTCTTTTTTTTTTTTTTGGCTCAATGGTTGTTTGAAGAGCTGTCTGCACATTCCTGTCACCAGAATGTAGCTTTGTGACCTACTAAAAAATCAAAGCAAAGTCGTAAATAACCGTCGTGAAGGACTCTTTTGTTTTATTGTTGTACATCCGTGTGAGAAACATAAGCAGGAAAGTAGTTTTCGCATAATATGTTACTGCCAAGTAACACAGCTCGACGATACAATATAATACGGTAGGTAACTGAATGAAATACGCGATGATACGAAGAGAAACGACATATTTATTCACAGAAAATTCACTGCAGGCACCGCGAATTTTAATGTTTCCCTGGACATTACAAAAGGCAGAACATGCCTCTTAATAGTGTGTGTGACCATCACGGGTCACAAGGTATGTTGTGTAAAGTGTTTTCATGCTGGAAACTACACTCATGCTCATAAATCAACGATAATGCTGATACATGGAGCAACAAAGCTCTGGTGGGTGGATTGCTGATTTAAATCATCTCGGGGTATGACCATGCGGTGCATTTGACCGGCGGTCGTCGCACGGTGGCGCTGGCGGCAGTCCACATACGCAGAGGTGTGTTGGTGCATGTCAGAGTACAGTGCAGCGAGTAAGTGTGCAGACGTTTTCAGACGTGCTAATGGTGACTGTGTTGAAAATGGCTCAAAGAAACACATATTGATCACGTTATGAGGGGTAGAATATTAGGGCGACTGGAGTCTGGTCAAACACAGCAGGTAGTAGCACGGGCCCTCCGTGTGGCAGAAAGTGTGATCTCAAGGTTATGGCAACAATTCCAGCAGACATGAAACGTGTCCAGGCGCTACAGCATGGGACGTCCACAGTGTACAACACCACAAGAAGACCGATATCTCACCATCAGTGCCCGCAGACGGCCACGGGGTACTGCAGGTAGCCTTGCTCGGGACCTTACCACAGCCACTGGAACAGTTGTTTGCAGACACGCAGTCTACAGACGACTGAACAGACACGGTTTATTCGCCCGGAGACCTGCAAGGTGCATTCCACTGATTACTGGTCACAGGAGAGCCCGTAGAGACTGGTGTCAAGAATAGAGTACATGGTCACTGGAACAGTGGTCCCAGGTTATGTACATGGACGAGTCCAGGTATAGTCTGAACAGTGATTCTCGCCAGGTTTTCCTCTGCTGTGAATCCGGAACCAGATACCAACCCTTTAATGTCCTTGAAAGGGACCTGTACGGAGATCATGGTGTTGTAGGGAAGCAGCCTAGTAATTACTTATAAAATTCACATCAGTCGTTCCATTGTGTGCCAGCCAGTCCGCTGTAACTAGCTCTGACGTCATAAATGTTGCGCAATACTTTAAAAATCAAGTAAATAACCTGAAAGGTTTGTAGCATGTCAGGAGTAATACTAAATCAATATGTGTTGAATATCAATTCAATAACTTTAACCATTTTCTAAATTTGGACGTTTTTCTGTAAAAATCATTGGCGCAACAGAAAAGAGCTAGAAATTTAAAAATTTATATTTAGATTCCTTTTGCACAATAATTTAGTAGAAACAGTATTCTGGATCTCACAAAGTAAAATTTTAGTTGAAATTCGTGATTTTCTGGTTTTTATATTAAAAATTAAGGAAGCAAGATGGATTAAGTAGGCAAATAAATAAAACTAGGATGTTTAAAGTTAAGTAGAAGGGAGATCCGCTATACGCTATAATCACAAAGATGTGAGAAGTTTCAAGTGAATAACTAAAAAACTACAGCGATAGTGTATCTCCAAAGGACAAGTTCAGAGCTCATCTACTGCGTGTAGTGTAATTAAATTAATTCTCTCGCCCAAAATATTTGACTTAGCCACGTCAGACTTTTATTGTGATTACTTACCTGTGTGCTGATTGCACATTTAAATTGAGAGCTTCATCAGCCATCAGCAAAGGAAGAAATGATTTATTCGATAACTTAAAGTGGTGCATTACTAGCCCAGCAGCTAGTTGGGAGACCAGATTTGATCTGGCGTTCCCTTAGCCGTCCGCACCGCGGCTTTATATGTAAGAACGCTGCGCGAGAGAAGAAAGCCCCAGTTGTCTCCAGACACTGATTAGCGCACCACCTGTGCTGGGAGTCGCGTCGCGTCGGTATCGTTGATATAAAAAACAGCCTTGGATGCAGTAATAAGTTATTCGGGATACGCGTAACCATGAAATCGTTTTCGAGTGAGGTGTTAATTTTGGGATGACATTAATGATCTATCTTTAGTTTGCGTATGTCGTATTTTCACGTGTCGCCGCAGGACAGACATTCTACATTATTAGCGTGGCGTTTGATGAACATTATCATCAAATTATGGCGAGCATTCAATTAAACATTTAATTTGAACGGTTACAGTTGCATCAGTGCATTAGACTCTGAACTGCTCTGGTAGTTGAATTGTGTGGATTCTTTTTGGTCTGTGACTTTCAGAATATAGTAAACATTTTAGAGAGAATGGTGGTGGTGGTGGTGGTGGTTAGTGTTTAACGTCCCGTCGACAACGAGGTCATTAGAGACGGAGCGCAAGCTCGGGTTAGGGAAGGATTGGGAAGGAAATCGGCCGTGCCCTTTCAAAGGAACCATCCCGGCATTTGCCTGAAACGATTTAGGGAAATCACGGAAAACCTAAATCAGGATGGCCGGAGACGGGATTGAACCGTCGTCCTCCCGAATGCGAGTCCAGTGTGCTAACCACTGTAGAGAGAATGGTTTTTGATTATGAATCCCAGACAATCTCCTAATTCCTCAGTGCTATAAGCTGTAGCTATTAGTATATTTCTCAGATGAAGTGGGCACTAGGAATTCTAATTACAGGCTTCACGTTTTGCTAATCACTTTCTGGTTGCCAATATTGTAGTTAGAGAGCCAGTGTTGAGAACGGCAAATAGCATAAATAATACAAAACATTTAACCAATTATTCCACCCGCCGCCCCACAGTGTGATGGTGTGGGGTGGGATTATGAATGGTGAACGTACGCACCTGCATGTGTTTGACAGAGGAACTGTAACAGGTCAGGTGTACCGGGACGTAATTTTGCACCAGTCTGTCCTCTTTTTCAGGAGTACAGTGGGTCCCACCTTCCTCCTGATGGATGATAACGCACGGCCCAACCTAGCTGCCATCGTGGAGGAGTACCTTGAAACAGAAGATATCAGGCGAATGGAGTGGCCTGCCTGTTCTCCAGACCTAAACGCCATAGAGCACATCTGGGATGCTCTCGGTCGACATATCGCTGTACGTCTTCAAACCCCAGGAGCTCCGACAGGTGCTGGTGCAAGAATGGGAGGCTATACCTCAGCAGCTGCTCGACCACCTGATCCAAAGCATGCCAACTCTTTGTGCGGCCTGTGTACGTCTGCATGGTGATCATATCCCATATTGATGTCGGGGTACAGGCGCAGGAGACAGTGGTGTTTTGTAGCACATGTGTTTCGGGACGGTTTTCTCAACTTATCACCAATACCGTGGACTTACAGACCTGTGTCGTGTGTGTTCCTTATGTGCCAACGCTATTAGCGCAAGTTTTGTTTAGTGCCACGTTATATGGCACCACATTCTACAATTATCCTTAATTTATGAACATGAATGTAGTTTGATATGCAGTTCTTGTGGTAGGGAATTGTGTTCCTGTACCAAAGCAATTGGCAACTGCAGGATGGTCTTTGGTATATATGGACGTGCTGCAGTAAGTTACCCCAAAGGATCCCATGCGTGCTCGATGTGATTTAAGCCGGACGAATGGGCGGACCAGTCCATTCGCCGAATATCCTCTTGTTCAAAGAGCTCCTCCTTTTGCACAATGCGGTACGGTTGCGCATTGTTATCCATAAAAATTAAGTCAGGACCGAACCCGCCTCTGGAAAGACACTCTTTGACAAGGAGTACAGTGACATAACGATACTGACCGTTCAGTCTACCACGTTAAAAGATAATACCTCCCAACAACTTAATGTCTGGACCTCCAAAACGATCATGTTCGGTTGTGTTCCTGGATGGATTACGTAACCTTATAACATAAGTAATGGGAACACGTAATGCAACCAGGAGCACTGACGATCAAGATCGTTTTGATGGTCTATGTGTTACTGTGCATGGGTGTATTGACCTCCAAATCTTTGAAAACGGCACACTAACCTGTAAACGTTACTATGACACTGAAC
Source organism: Schistocerca serialis cubense (assembly GCF_023864345.2). NCBI lineage: Eukaryota > Metazoa > Arthropoda > Insecta > Orthoptera > Acrididae > Schistocerca > Schistocerca serialis. The sequence goes on from NC_064646.1 coordinate 1,463,222, forward strand.
TCCCACCCCATGTGCGTCTTCTCAGGGGTGCATTCGGCCCTGACTTCATTGTTATGGATGACAGTGCCTCACCGCGTCAAACATTTAGGTGGAGGAGCTTTAGAAAAGAGAGGATATTCGGGGAATGGACCAGCATGCCCGTTCTCCTGACTGAAATCTGATGGAGCACGCGTGGAATGCGTTGCGGAGATGCATAGCAGCACGTACACATGCACTAACGACTATCCAGTACTCGTCAACTGCACTGGTGTAGGAATGGGATACTGGACAAAAGAACCCCTTACGAACCATGTGGACAGACTGGAAGCTCGTTGCAGTGGTGACCACACACCTTATTAAGAACCGTGTTCCACATTTTGTAAGGTGATTATAACTAAAGTTAAACTTTCAAAACGCTGTAGATGAGACGCCCGCTAAACCCACTGGGCAGAACAGGTGACTAGGATTGTGGAAAAGGCCAAATAAGGTTGGGGTCAATTTCACCTTAAATTTGTAATTTATTGTAATTTAATAACACATTTACAACCAAAGCGGCACATAGCCGAACCTTTACAACAACGAATTTCAAAATGCAATTCTTTCACGGCTGAAGGCCTCCAAACAAGAAATCTTAAAAATCAACAGGATAAAAATGCACTTAAAATAGCAAATAAAATAATTAAAATATGTACATGGTCAGCTAGGCAGAAAGCCTCAAGGCAAAAGTGGATAGACAGACATAAACAAGATGCAATACAAACGCCTGAAGGCCCACAGTAAAATTTCCAAAACTGATTTACACAATATTTTTTTTTTACTTTTAAAGCATTGGCTATCATAGATTATAAACAGACAATTAAACACCCGTGAGGAACACAGTAAAGACAACGGCACTCAGAAGCCTCCAGGGGATCAGTCTGCCCTCGTTCACTTAGGTGAGACGGGTGGTGAGACCAACTACACTTGATCCCTCGGTAACCCAACCAAGGGACAGCCACGGACCGACCGACAAAACGACTTGCTTGCCACCAATCGGTACGTGATAACTCAAACACAAAACGTTTCGATCGTGATTATCAACAATGAAATATGTATTAAGCTATCAAAACTACACACCATGTTGGACAGCGACAATAGGTGAGGAAAGGACGCTGCCTGAAATTACGTTATTTGCCAGGGTAGGTAACCGGAACACTAACGGCCACAAGGCAGAAAATTCCGCGGATGCACTTGAATTGTAGTGAACCAATAGTTAATTCCACCACACAGCGGCTCGATTCCACCACTACAAACACGCGGTGTTGCTCACAGGAAAACCTCCCCAACAGTGAGCCACCGAAACGAACCACACAACATGAATGGACGTGGCTTGGGTACTTAAAACCACTACTCAACTTTGACGTCCTGGGTCGGTGAACCACGAAGCTCATAGCTATCGGACAGCTACAGACACGCTCCGTCACTGCGCAGGGACTGCCAGCGGCCCCAGCCGACTGCACCGCGTGGAGATAACTTCCCTCGTCCGCAGCAACCGACCGACTCCTCCCAGAATACCGACAACATCTAAAATAGTCGTCAGTGGAAATAACGCCGACTACACACACAACCTGACAAACACTTGCACGAAGACCTGAACGATACTAACAGTAACTAAGCACACACGAAGACAAATCGGGAGTCGATGCACACACTCGCAGCCGACTCATAAACGACCGGCAAGCCAAAAGGCGTCGTCCGGTAGGACGACCGACCGACGGTCCACCAAGACCGCGGCCCGGCTCAAGTGATGCGCGGCGGCAATGGTTGGGCGATCCATATCGACGCAGACCTCACAGCTCCGACCCGACTGCACTAGTGCCGCATTGCAACTCCCCGACTGGCAGGCCCGGACTGCACTTCAAGCGCATTTTAAACGACTGGCCGCTGAACTCACGACCCCAAACTCTTAACGACAGAAGTAATAGCAGCCGAGCAAAGATATTACGAGAGGGGATGTATCGATAAGCGCTGCTGGCGCCGGTCACGATCAGGCAAAGCATCAAAACTCAGTGACAGTAGTAATTTAAATTAAGGTAGTGAGGTGGAAGTACGTTAAAAACAGGGTGTAAAATACATGATGACGGGAACATGAACCACGCACGGCTCAGTAGAAATAACACCACTTGTCAGAATGACGTCAAATTGCAACGGAATATTATCGGAGAAGGGGGGGGGGAGTAACGTATGGCAGAAAAAAAAAATAGTGTGAAAATTGGTCAATAAATGGCGCTGCATGTGTCAGGATACGTTAATGAAAACACCTGCCATGCGCACGACCGATTGAAGTTGGTATAAACACGCCGGGTACACGGCTTTTCCTCCTTTCACCTCTGCGACGTTCGCCATAACTGCCTCAATGCATGATCGCGCTCTACTTGTAGAGCTGTATCACAAGAATGATGACTCTGCACACATCGCTTTGCAGAAGTTCAGGACACTGAAGGACTTGAAAGAAGGAGTTGGTCCGATGACTGCCATGGCTGATTGGCAGGCTGAAGTGCCTTCTGGATATCTCTAGACGAGTACCCACTGATCGTAAGTGTTCTATTTCTGTGGCCAAACTATCAGGATCTGACAGAGTTTGTGCTCTGTGGACCAGTGTTTTGAGCACTCCATTCTTCTGAGCCGGATGGTGGTAACTGCTGGCTTGTAGGTATAAGTCAGTGTGCCATCCGAACATTCATTTCACAATGGAAATGGAGAAGGATGGACTACTTCCGTTCTTGGATGTTCTAGTGAAGAGAAAGACAGATAGCACATTTATACACAGTGTGAACCGCAAACCCACGCACACTGACTTATACCTACAAGCCAGCAGTTACCACCATCCAGCACAGAAGAATGGAGTGCTCAAAACACTGGTCCACAGAGCGCAAACTCTGTCAGGTCCTGATAGTTTGGCCACAGAAATAGAACACTTACGATCAGTGTTCAGCAGGAATGGGTACTCCTTTCGGGATATCCAGAAGGCCCTTTAACCCGCCAATCACCCAAAGGATCCAGAAGAAGAACCGGAAGAGTCAAAGAAGATGGCATACCTGCCATACGCCGGACCTATCTCTGCCAAGATCAGCAGGATTCTCCAGAAATATGACATCAAGGGCTTATTTTGCCCACCCACCAAAATTGGCACTATGCTGGGGAATATAAAACATGACCTGGGGCTACGCAAGCTAGGTATTTACAACATACCATGCCAGTGTGGGATGTCATACATAGGCCAGACCATCAGAGCTGTGGACATCAGGTGTAAAGAACACCAGAGACATACCAGACTCAGACAGACAACTAAATCAGCCATAGCAGGGCGTTGTCTGGAACTTGGTCATTCAATGGATTACAATGACACCAAGATTCTGACACAGACTTCAAGATTTTGGGACAGTGTCATTAAAGAAGCCATTGAGATTAAGGTCACAGACAATCTAATCAACCGTGACTCGGGATACCAAATCAGCACTGCCTGGAATCCAGCTCTTGAGCTTGTGAAAACTCAACGCAGGAGACTCCGGGATTCTACAGGAAATAGAAATGGAGGCCGAGAGAACAGCCGTGAGACAAGGTGTCGGACATTAGAGACCAGATTTGACAGACCCTAGATCATGAACTCGACTTCAGAAGACTGCCCGGCCGGGCGCGGACGGCGGTCGGAATACCGGCGACCAGAGAGGGCCAATGTAGCAGCGTCTGGCGGGCGCGGACCGCAAACGGAACACACGACACAGCGCGGACCGATTATGGAGCGCCCAGCTCGAAACAGAAGTGGAAATCGTAGTAACAGTCATGAGACAGAGTACCCAACATCTGAGTTCGGGTCTGACACACCTCAGATGACGACCACAACCATTGAGGACGGCCAAAACGGACGCGGACGGCAGTCGGAACATCCGCGACTGGAGGGGTCCATTGAAGGCGAGTCTGGCGGGCGTCGACCACAGGCGGAACAGTCAACTCGGCGCGGACCGATTAGGGAACGCTCAGCTCCTTCCAGGCATAAATACTAGACTCGATCGGCCCAAGGAACAGTCTCAGGTAGCACCTGAAGAAGACAACGAGGCACGCCGTTGAAATGTCGTGCGAGAACTACTCGAACATCCGGCTGGATTCCCGAATACCCAAGATTTCAACAGATCGCCGGGAAAGCATGACGAATTACAGGATTCAGTTAGTTTGTAAGTGTTTCAACTTTGTCCTTTATTTCTCCACACAACTTGTGGGGAATGCTATGATGTTGTTACCAGAGACGCGTTTTATGGTGTTTATGGATTTCTGATTGGCGCCGACCTGACGTTTCTTATGAGTTTTGAGTTTATGGTTTACTATTATCGGCTATAGCGGCTTGAGACTCTCTACACGTTTAGACTTGTAGCTAAAAATTCTTTCATCGCCTTCGGTTTCTCAGTTACTTGCTATTCTGAGCAGTATTGTTTACTCCATGATTGCTTTGTAGTATGATGCCAGTTAACAACTTCTTTTTCACTCATAATCGTTGCCCCCTTTGGTGTCCAAGTGTGTTACTTCAGCAGTAGGCTCATACTTTGGTATTTTATTGGACTCCGCACACTTACGTATCTTTCAGCTTTACCCATACCTGCATTACCTACAGCGATCCAACTTGCTATGTATCAGTTCCTATTTGGATGGGTACGTCGTTTTGTTGATAGGTCGTTAGTGTGATAGATTATACTCCTAGGGAAATAGTATGACGTTGTCGGCAGATTTTGGAGGGCTCCCTTTAGTTAATTTGGATTTGAGGTCGCTCTTTGTTCCACTGTTGTAACGGTGTTTGAGTGGTGTAAGGGACACCAAGTCATAACTTCTTACCTCCATCTGGTATATAACAATTTCTGTCAAGGTATTTTTTTGAGTGTTCTTCACGTATTCTTCGGTTCCGTTCTGCCGTTGGGTTTTGCGACAGGTTGTATTTTTGGTTCTATGATAGCTAGTAGTGATAATACTGTAGATATGCAAATTGCTGTGACTTCATAGATTATAGTACGACATCTTTGAATGAGGGTCCTCATACGTACTAGGATTTTTGTATTTTTCTCATGTGTAAGAACTACATATTAACAAGCTTTGTTCGGCGAAACTTCTGTCTGTATATTGTCAGTTTTTGTTTTTTTTAAGTTTTGTCATGGTCTGTTGTAAACCTCTGATGTTAAAAGAGTTTCATGACTAACAAGTATATATACTCATTTTATTCTGTTGTGCTGTATATACACAGGTTTTTTTTTTATTAACGCCGCTACTTGCGTTTTGTAAGTTTAAGTATTTTTATACCACTTCCTCTAAAGCTTGCTGTGGTACAACCATATATAGACTACATGTATACTCTTCTCACTATGTAGGGGCCTGAAGATGGCATTATGAATTGTTGAAACCTGTAGCGAAAGTAAACTAAAATAGCTTCTCAATTGCACGGTTGTTTGGCGAGTTTATTTGTTAACAGCTGAGCACAATGTCGTTCAGTCTCTCCACCACTGCAGTGAATGAACACACGTACAGGGTGCATATCGGCCAACTCCTATCCACAATGCTGCTGAGTATCACCGTTACGTTCAACTAACACTGCCGGAAAAATATTGCTGAGACTAAACATAGCAGTACTGAGCGAAAACTTGAAGCGGGCGAAGGTAAATGTGGTATCACTATTGTCAATACCATGTAATGTAAGTGTACAGAACATTTTTATCTTATTTAATACCATTAACATAATATCTGCGGTTTCTGATTTAGCAGCTGTAGGCTGTTACACAGTTAACTGCCAGTTCCAACAACCAGAGCGCAGATATGTTTCGCCCTCTGCACCTTTTCACATACTATGTAAAACATTCCAAATGCTTATAGTTGTGTACAGAAATTAGTTAAATTAGTAATAAGTTTCCTAGTGCTTCTCTAACGGCAAATGCTGTTTTTCCTCACTTTTCAAACGGGTCATCTGGGGCTGACTTGGTAACAAGTCGAAAACGGCTGTGATACATGGTATAATATGTATAAGCGCATATATTTTTGTATGTTGTACCTTGACATGTACACACTTCACCGTACTGGTTGCTTCTTCTATGCATTGAACTGTCTCCTCAGAAGCACGTCACAAACTTTACGACCTGATATTTTCTGCACAGTCGTACTGCACCACTAAAATGTAAGTGGGCTACGCCTGTCAGTATAGGCCAGGGGTTCTCAACAAAATTTTCTAGAGACCCCCTCACCGAGCATGATTGGTGCCTTGTCATATCACAGTATCAAGTACCTAAAAAAGCCACATTAAGAGTCTTTTTATACGTTTTCTATTTTTGGTACTTAGAAAAACATTGACATATTCATTATTGAAAAAATATTGAGCGGCCAAAACAAAAAATCTGTTATCATACGAAATATATTTAATATATGTTTTGTTCTAATAGCATCTTTCGGACCCCTTTGGCATAGCTCGCGGGAACCACTGGTATAGGCTAACCATTTCGTATCCACGTGTAATGGAGATACTAACCGATCTAAAAACGTAAGACTTCTCATGACAATTATATTTCTGCAAATGACGTAAATACTGATGCAGTGTTGTTCAGTACAACGCCCTCAGTCACAGACAGAAATGTCTAGACTTATATCCATTAAACCTTGTAAACACGTGTGATGTCTGTTCTGTTGGAAGTGTCTACACACACACACACACACACACACACACACACACACACACACACACACACAAACTCACACACTCGTTATATATAGTATGTTTCAAAAAGGACTTCACAACTTTAAAAATTCCTACAAATTTATTGAAAGAAGATATAAAGATGGGTGTTGTGTTCTTTTGTTGGGAACCACATCAAGTTATTTTACCTTAAAAAAAGATGTTGCACGTGGCTTCCGTTGGTTATCCTGCACACATTCCACCGGAAGTCAATTTCTTCCCAAACTCACTACAGCATTGCAGGTGTAACTTGCTCAGTAGCGGCGTAAGTTCTTGCTTTTTGCCAAACAGTTGTATGTGGGATTTGAGGTTCGCGAGATGCACGCCTCGTCGACGTCTGGAAACATCCCCCAGGCTGTGGCTAAGCCATGTCTCCGCAATATCCTTTCTTCCAGGAGTGCTAGTTCTGCAAGGTTCGCAGGAGAGCTTCTGTAAAGTTTGGAAGGTAGGAGACGAGATACTGGCAGAAGTAAAGCTGTGAGGACGGGGCGTGAGTCGTGCTTGGTTAGCTCAGATGGTACAGCACCTGCCCGCGAAAGGCAAAGGTCCAGAGTTCGAGTCTCGGTCCGGCACACAGTTTTAATCTGCCAGGAAAGTTTCATATCAGCGCACACTCCGCTGCAGAGTGAAAATCTCATTCTGGAAAGTTTCGCAGGCGTGTTGACGAAACGTTGTCATTCACTCAACGACGACCTGATGATTTCCCATGTCTCACCGAGTCATCGGCGGATACATATGGCTGGCTCGGAGGGCACGCACCTCCCCCGCCCCCCGTAACCACCCTCCCCCCTTGCGGGCCGCACGCATTGCCACCCGCACCGCCCCCGCCAAGCAGCCCGCACGCTATTAGTTCGTTTCTTTCGTCAGTGGACTCGACTGAATCGAGTCATCGAGTAATTGTACTTTCCTACGCAGCACGCCCGTCCGCGTCATCGTATTTTATACGTTTCTGTTTGGCACATGGATAGCTAATACATACCTAGGAGAAAAATCGCGGCCATTCTAGTTATCTCGATGCGCAATCTGTCTGGCATAAGTTCGAGAAAAGTCGCGAATGTTCTACTGTTTTCTTGTACAGAGAACCTTCGATACGTAGCGTTATAAATGCGGACTATTAGCCGAATAGGAAGTCAGTTTACATTCAGGAGCAGAAATATTAAGGCTGAAGAATGAATAAGTAAAGAGACCTAGTTGTAGCAAGTGCAGGTATGAAGATTAGTCAAGAGTGAGAGTGATCAGGTGATTGTGTAGTATTAATAACGATGAGTGTTCCTCGTCTTATAGGCAGACAAAGACACAGGGAAAACCGCGATCATAATGTTGATGCTATGACATATTGGAAAAGAACGGTTTTTATTCCCACACTGGGCCATGTTACGAATGACATGAGAGAACTTTTTGCTGAAGAAAATATTTATCAATTAAAGTTCAACGTACTTTTGCCCTCATAACTACTAAAACATGACGGTATTGATCTGGAACCTAAATTGAATCAGTGCCTAACTGAAGTACTGTTCTTTGAAGAAGAATCACTCTTTGTGATTAAGAAGAGGCTCATGGGAGATTCTTCAATACAAGCAAATGAGCATAAACGTCCTTAATGATCGTGATTCTGCTACGCAAGCGTTGTCTGTTTGTTCTAGGTCTGACTATCCTACTTTGCACACACTGTACAAAATATCTGCTTGTCTGGCTGCATCTACTGCTACAGTAGAAAGAAGTTTTTCAACACTGCAGCGTACAAAGGCAAGCCTGAGTTCGACAAAGAAGGATGACCAACTTAATGGCTTACCTCTGTTGAACACTCACTTTGACATTGATTGCCCTATTGACGATGTAATTAACCAATTTGCCAGGAAGGATAGGCACATAGAATTCATCATTTATGGAAGAGAACCAAAATTGTAACTTATTTATACATAAGATGGTATTATCTTTTATATGTGTATAAGGAGTTTAAATAATACGTTTTTTAACTTTTTATGTGACTTGATTATTTTTTATTACTATAAAATTAAAGGTAGCTCAAGATATCTTTAGCGCCCCCATCTTGAGGTTCTTCTGTATCTGCCACTGTACCGAGGACCCTGTTTTTACTAAACATTTATGACCACTCATAAACTGTAGACCTACTTGGAGGATCTTTAGCGTACTTGGTACTGAAATTACGCTGAACTGTTTTCGCCGATTTCGATTCTTCAAACCTAAACACACAGCACGGTTGGGTCCAGTGAAGGCAGCTATCTTTAATACAAATACCACTGGCGCACCTTACAGGGCGATTCAGCACTAGCGAACTACGTGAGATATAACCTGATGTGTTACGCTACAAATTGACACCACAATCACCTCTGCAGGCACTACGAATTTGCAAAGTTGTAAAGTCCATTTTGAAATGTATATTGGCAGTACCTTTTTGAAACTATATATATATATATATATATATATATATATATATATATATATATATATATATATGGTGTTTAATGGTGTTTCAAAAAGGTACCGGCAAACTTTCAGAAAACATTCCTCACACACAAAGAAAGAAAATATGTTATGCGCACATTTGTCCGGAAACGCTTACTTTCCATGTTAGAGCTCATTTTATTACTTCTCTTCAAATCACATTAATCATGGAATGGAAACATACAGCAACAGAACGTACCAGCGTGACTTCAAACAGTTTGTTACAAGAAATGTTCAAAATGTCCCCCGTTAGCGAGGATACATGCATTCACCCTCCGTCGCATGGAATCCCAGATGCGCTGATGCAGCCCTGGAGAATGGCGTATTGTATCACAGCCGTCCATAATACGAGCACGAAGAGTCTCTACATTTGTTACCGGGGTTGCGTGGACAAGAGCTTTCAAATGCCCCCATAAATGAAAGAGGGTTGAGGTCATGAGAGCGTGGAGGCCATGGAATTGGTCCGCCTCTACCAATCCATCGGTCACCGAATCTGTTGTTGAGAAGCGTACGAACACTTCAACTGAAATGTGCAGTAGTCCATCGTGCATCAACCACATGTTGTGTCGTACTAGTAAAGGCACATGTTCTAGCAGCACAGGTAGAGTATCCCGTATGAAATCATGATAACGTGCTCCACTGAGCGTAGGTGGAAGAACATGGGGCCCAATCAAGACATCACCAACAATGCCTGCCCAAACGTTCACAGAAAATCTGTGTTGATGACGTGATTGCACAATTGCGTGCGGATTCTCGTCAGCACACACATGTTGATTGTGAAAATTTACAATTTGATCACGTTGGAAGGAAGCATCATCCGTAAAGAGAACATTTGCACTGAAATGAGGATTGACACATTGTTGGATGAACCATTAGCAGACGTGTACCCGTGGAGGCCAATCAGCTGCTGATAATGCCTGCACACGCTGTACATGGTACGGAAACAACTGGTTCTCCCGTAGCACTCTCCATACAGTGACGCGCGCCACGGCTATTGCCCCGTGCCAATCCATACATCAAATGGGCATCATCCAACTCCGCATTTGTAAACATTGCACTGACTGTAAAACCACGTTCGTGATGAACACTAACCTGTTGATGCTACGTACTGATGTGCTTGATGCTAGTACTGTAGAGCAATGAGTCGCATGTCAACACAAGCACCGAAGTCAACATTACCTTCCTTCAATTGGGCCAACTGGCGGTGAATCGAGGAAGCACAGTACATACTGACGAAACTAAAATGAGCTCTAACATGGAAATTAAGCGTTTCCGGACACATGTCCACATAACATCTTTTCTTTATTTGTGTGCGAAGAATGTTTCCTGAAAGTTTGGCCGTACCTTTTTGTAACACCCTATATGTGTGTGTGTGTGTGTGTGTGTGTGTGTGTGTGTGTGTGTGTCACTGCCTTTATAACTTCAATGCATGTACAAAACAGGGTGGAAGCCTCTTGCGGGAATACCCAGTTGAGAATTTGGATCAAACGGGGAGTGCGTCCTGATTGCCGAGGCTGTGAAGGCAACCAATTGCGCTAATCGGGAGATACGGATTCGAGACCCGGTCCGGCAGATATTTTCAACTTTCACCATCGAATTATTTCGTGCCCGACAAGGTCCCGTAACCTCATCCTCAAAACAGTGTCTTGTATATTTGAGCATTTTCGTAGAGAAATTGTGCATTTGGCGGATATGCATGTTCACTGTCGTGAGCTACACAGAGGTCTACACATCTCCATCTTGCGGAGCGTCACGGGTTCATCGTGTTGTCTGAGGGATCAGTAGTTCACCGTCGCCTTACAGCCCAAATATTTGGTGTAGAATACTTCTGAAACACGTATGTAGTAGACAGACACATTAGCGAGAAAACGAGTAGAGATTGTAGAAAATAACAGCTTAAAATGCTGTAAGATAATGAGGTGCGCTATACCATATAATTCAAAGTTAAAACTATGTAATGGTTAATCATAGAACGAAGGCTTTGATGGTCGGTATTTGCGTAATTGCTGATATTAGTTTTATGGGCGTACGCAGCGTGTAATCACGTCCCGCACCGACCTTCCGTGGATACACGGAAACAGTTCACGTTGATTAGCTTGTTAGAGACTGCAGCTGCTTTCTGAGTCGTTAAAGTCTCTAATAATGTCTTCAGCACTGGAAGACGAAACCACAGACAGAGTATTATACCTTGGACCACGGCCTTATTCCCATAACAAAAGAATCAGCAATTACATGCGACGCTTAACTTAAAGTCTGACCATATGAGAATTGTGGCCTCACGTAGGTCTACAAAATCAAATAAAAGCAATTAAATATTGATTAATTTACAAACTGTAAGGCATGCAATTATGTCGTGTGAGTAGGTTGGAAACAGAAAGGCGTGTGAGTGAATTTCATCTATCTGCATTGCAACACACGAAAAATTACTAGAAAGGTTCCAAATTAGAACGAGCATTTCCCACTTTTAGTTCGTTATACTGGATAATTAATAAAAAAAAACATGGGATAAGTTTATTACACACCAATATAAATATCAACTGCAGCAAATAATCACACTTTCGTATCCCGTAAACAAAGATCGGGTAGTCGCGCAAGTACAGTCACCGAGAGCAAAGCCACCTATTATAGATTACATGTCAACTTAAGTTGGTAGCCCGTACTCAAGAAATTATTCAAACTCAATATAATTTTTAAAGTTTTTCAGTTTTGCCTTTCTCCTAGTCCTCACAGCATTGGTTTGAACAACATTGTGGACAACTCAAGCGAATAATTTGCCCACCAAAATCGCCCGACTTGAATACCATCTAACATTCATGGAAAATAATCGAGATATCAGTTCGTGCCCAAGATCCTGCACCAGCAGAATTTTTGCAATTATGGACAGTTATAAAGTCAGCATGGCTCAGGGAACATCCAACGACTTGTTGAGTCCGCGCAACGTGTGTTGCTGCACTACGACAGAATTTACAGTAATACCGTAAGTTGCTTATCAAAATAGTACTGAAGGAGATCTCAGACTCTGTGTTTATCTGCGATGCCCTTGATCGCATCAGTTGAGCAACGCTGCGGCACTCGTTGTTTGTGGCGTAGAAGCAAGCAGTTATGTTTTTAGAGAAGGAGGTTTGGTATTTATGAATCTGAGAGAAATTATCTGGAATACCTTATTACGGAGATGGAACCTTATTATTGAACATATGTTATTGATTCCACTGATAGAGAAGACTTCTTGGAGAATTTTTTCAAGGTAACCAGTGCATGCTCAAGAATGAAACGTTCGTTTATCAGAACTATTAATTGAATGCAATCTTTGTTTCTCAGATAACTAATAACATTCATGATCAGCGTTAATTTCATCTCTTTGTTTTCAGAACAAAAACAGTCGGTTGGGAAATTATTTAATGTCAACGAGACATTTCACCCTTTTGTGGCATCATCAGGTTGTGTAAAAGTGGCTGGATATGTGGTCCATCAGTCATAAAACCACACGCAATACAAAATACACATTATGTCACAAACAACACAATTGGTCGGAATGTCTGTAATTGTTTTATTGAGAGAATTCCGCAATTTTTAGTGTTCTCTTATGTTGTAAGACTTTTTTCGACAATATTCAGAGTTTAATTTTTCAAGAATGACCTTCTTTAAAGTAAAACCCTTTCCCATCATTCTTAGTAAAGTTTTGAAAATTTTATTGTGTGTGCATTGCACCTAACGCCACACGAAGCCACAGATTGTCTCTGACAACCAAACAAAAAATTTTGTAGTGAGCTGTTCATTTTTTCCTTAGTTACATTTGCTGATTTCCATTTGCTTTCGAGAACGTTAGCACACCCCAGAAACAAAACCACATGCTTAGTATGAGGTAAACTACAATTATTTCAAACAGTATGTAGAATTTTCAGCTGTTATGCTTATTAAGTAAATTAATGTACAGTGAACAGTGTAGGTAATATTAGCAATATTTTTCTACCGACTCGAGGATTATTTTATTCTGTGGACATTTCAAGTCAAACTTTGCACTTCATGTTTCATGACGTACTCCGGTATTGGGTTACAGTTAAATAGTTTTCACTAAGTACACTACTTTTGGGATTCAATCAGGTTTATTTTCATTATTTCAAATTCAGCATTTCACTTACATTTGAGTGTTGTTTCACGATACCGTTCACATGCGCAGCACAGAGCCGATCAAGAGTCAGTATTGCTCAGCAGTTGAGTACAATATCTAAAACACACTTTACACGAGGAAAATTTTCAGTGTTTTCAGTTATAGATACATTGTTGTAAGAAGCTTACAAGTTTTACAACAGTAGAAAGTCAAGAGGCATATGGGTATTTCTCGCACCTTGTAGGATAAAAGAAATTTTACGTTTTGGTGACTGTGCATACCTACTGTATCTATGAAGACAACATTTGTTTTCAAACAGGACAACACAGCACACACCAGCGACATCTGCCCTGTTGCCAAGATAGAGAGTGGGACAGTAAAGGTGGCCCAGAGAAAAGAGCAGGGGAAAGAAAATAAGGTACTAACGTGACTACAGCAGATGTTAAAGTGACGACCATTCGTATCTTAGCACTTTTGGGCTCTGGTCGGCAAGTTCCTGAAGGTGGATCGAAGTTGGACTGCTGGAATTGCTACAATGGCATCCGAAATGTTCTGCTGTAGTTCTTGAACACTATGAGGTTTGTTGCGTTACATCTTATACTTGAGGGCTCCGTACATAAAGTATTTGCACACCGATTATCAGGTGATTTGTGTGACCAGCTAGGGCAGCGAGGAGACTGATCTCGGCCAATAACTCCGTCAGGCGCGAAGATTGTGTAAATGTGCTCAAAGGTTCGGCCGTCTGTATGGACAATAACTGCAGGTCTTTACCTCCTCCGTTAATGCTGCCACAAATAGTTTCAAAACGTTGTCAGTTTAAAGCGACGAAGTCAGCACCTGGTGAAAGAAGTTGGAACTAATAATGCGGCACACCAAACCCCAACCTTCTGATCACGCAGTGGTGCTTCGTGGAAGTTATGCGAATTCTGCCCAAAATCCGTGATTCTGTGAGGAAATGGGATGGAAGCTGGAATACCTTCGAGTGGAGGCGTAACCACTCACAAGGGGAGGCCGCCAATTGTGAAATTCAGATTCGATTCATGCTGCGCATAATAAAAGCTCATGGCCAGAGATGTAATGTGGCAAAGCACCAAGATGCACTTCTCAGCCGTTGTCGAGAAAATCGACAGTTAAAAGTACCCGTTGCGGTGAAATACTCTCTACGATTAATAGTTTCCTACAGCGTCGTGGCGCAGCGGTAAGCGCTCTGGTTCGTAATCCGAAGGTCGCCAGATCGAATCTCGCGCCATGCAACATTTTTTTTTAGCATTTGTTTTTTGTAATTCATATATATATATATATATATATATATATATATATATATATATATATATAATTCCCGGCAATCAGTTGCAACAATTATGCATATAATAAGTTGCTGAAAGTCGTCTGTTGTGGAAAAACTGGCGACTTCGAACGTCATTATGTTTTCCGCAAACAAAGTTGTATTTCACAAATGTTATTAATTGTCTTCATAATGTTAACCACGTATAGTTAACGGAAGACGTAGAAACGATATTCCGAAACGAATACGTATAGCGTAAGTCAAACGTTCGAATTAGAATAGAGACCCCACGAACACCAATTTGCTGTGGCACATATGAAATATAAACTCCGTTACTCGCTCGTTACACTTGAAGGACAGATGTTGAATGGGCCGCATAACAGCGTAGTTGCGTGCTAACGTCGAAAGAAGGTAGATGCGGTCCCTAGCGCAACTTGTGACATCGTCGAAAATCAGTGCGGACGGGAGAGCTTTTGTACACCCTGTTAAACAAACGGAAAAATAGGGGCGGTACAATTGGAGAGCGATCCGCCTTCACCAACATGCATCAGCAATTCATTAATATATATATATTTGAATTACAAAAAACTAATAATAAAAAAAAGTGCATGGCGCGAGATTCGATCCGGCGACCTTCGAATTACGAACCCGAGCGCTTACTGCTGCGCCACGACCCAGTAGGAAATTATAATTCGTAGAGAGTATTTCACCGCAATGGTTTCTTTTAACTGTCGATTTTCTCGACAACGGCTGAGAAGTGCATCTTGGTGCTTTTCCACATTACACCTCTGGCCATGAGCTTTTATTATGCGCAGTATCTGAATTTCACAATTGACGGCCTGCCCTTGTCAGTTGAAACCAGGCGCCATCAGACATTGTAACAGCGAAAATGCAGATAAAATACCTTCTGCACCATCCAAATTTTCGCCATTTAATATCCGTTGATAACTTGTACTTCTGATTCTGAAGCTGTAAGTTGTTTTACTGGACCTTAATTTAATAAGTAATCGATGTAATAGTGTATTTATTTCTGACGGTATGTAATTGATTGTAATTATAATGAAAATATTGTAAATTGCTGGGTAATATCTAAGGGAACTTTATTTGAATGTATCGATAGTAACGACGAAATGGCAGTAGCTGTGTCGTTGTTTATCTTTGCATATGGAGTGTCTCCGTCGCGTTGCGAGCGGAGAGAAGGGAGAGCAGTTTGAGTCATGCAGGGGTCAAGGGTGCGGAAGTGTTTGTTGGTCGCTCCTGCATACGCGGTGAGAAGCTATGTTCGCGCCAATGTAAAAGCGCCTGATTCGTTAACCCGCGAGTACTGAGCACACGACAGGAGTGGACAGGCGGAGGAAGCTGCAATTCGAACTATTCCCAGTCCCACACTTATCCATGGCTATGGAGACGACTCGGGGTTCTTTTCACTGAACAGCAGCCGCAGCAAGAACGGTAGCTCAGCATTGTCGTCGGCTACATGCTTCGTCGTCCGCAAGACAGTCGTAAGACTGTTCTGTGAAAAATTATAAACTTACTTAGGCACTCCCTAGGAACATTTCCTTCACAGAGTATGTTTAAGCTGAAGAATAACCTGCAATAGTTAAAACTTGTAGGGCACCTGGGTTGTAATTGTCTTGAGACAGGCTGCTACGGTCGCAGGTTCGAATCCTGCCTCGGGCATGGATATGTGTGATGTCCTTAGGTTATTTAGGTTTAAGTAGTTCTAAGTTCTAGGGGACTGATGACCATAGATGTTAAGTCCCATAGTGCTCAGAGCCATTTTTTTGTCTTGAGACATTATTACCGCGCAGGGCCCCTTTTCCTTTCGATGCTATCGCCGGGTGTCGTAAGAATATGAAAACTGATTAATTATTTACTGCCAGTTTTGTGCGTTTGCCAATGACCAGTTTCAGTCTAAATTTTCTGCCTCAGTAACTGTTCATTCTTGTATTGCGTGATAGATGCTGCTTAAAGTAAAGTAAAATTTAACTGGGAAACCAATAACTAAAGATACAGCACAAATTAAGAGTGCGCAATTTCATTTATTGTGTGTTTAGCTCAATGGGTGACTTCTGCAGGCTGTATGTATTTTATTGTTGTTGTTTTAAAAGTAAAATCAATTGCTCATTTGCTTAATGTAAATTTACTTCAATCTTTCAATAATCAATTGCTTGCCTTTTTCTAAATTTTGCATTACCCTACCCTGAGATTACTGAAAGTTATTTTTTTACATAACAAAGTTTAAAGTTAAGCTACTCGTTTGTTTAACCAGTAATTTCATTTAACGTTACTTTCCAATTTTTTTCAGAATAAGTAACTGCAAACTCAATGATTTCTGATTCATGTATTTTCTCGTGAACTGTTGTGCTGAGGAAAAATTTGACATTTACTACCAGTCTGTGAGTAATCGAAATATGTTCGTCCATGTGCTCTTACATGATCTGTGTATATTTTGTCGAATGATTCTGACCTGCGCAGGCAGACCTGGAACATGAGGTCCAGCAGCGGCTCTACTGATGGAGGAATATTTTCTGTCCTTAGGATTATTCTGGCTGTCTGCTCAGTTACTGGAAAACAGAGATAATTTCCCTTTGGATGGCACAATCTATCTTCCGCGGCGCTGTCTACAGTATCTCTTTTTTCTCTAGTCTACTTAAAAGTAAGTTAAATTCTAAGTAATCATAATTGGGTGTAGCTGGCTTGCTGTTGGCGCTGGTTTCTGTTGTGGTTTCTGCGGTGGTATTAGATGGATTGTGGCTTGGGGTTGGCCGCTGATTGGGAGACATTTTACGATCTGTTTAGGATGTAACACGGTTACACTTCATTTTTTTGTCACAGTCTTCTTCAATGCTTTTTGCCTTCACACGTTTTTCATTGATGTTGGTGGTGCTTGCTGGTGTGGTGTTGTCTATGGTGGTGATTTGTGGGGGATTGTCTGTAGGTGTTATATTGTCTTTGTTGATGTTTGGAGTGGTGGTTGTTTCTAGACGCACATTGACACCGTTGAAAATGTCAGATGTGTCTCCCTCAGATTTTTCCTCATCTAATTTGTCTACTTTTATAAGTCTGGGTCCGGTAGTTGTGAGTTTTGTATTTGTTTGTGGCCCGATTGTTTCGGTGTGTATTGGTTCAGGCTATACGTATCTGTCTATTCCTTGTTCCTCTTGCTCGGGGTGAAGAGTGCCACCCGGTACAAATTTGACTCATTTGATATACTGTTCACATTTACGTGTGTCATAGTGTTTCCCATTTGATGATGATTCCGGTTTGTGTTCACCTTGTGTATGAGTGATATTGAAGGTGATAAGCCGATCTCTTACGACAGGCGTCGGGTTGATTTGGTAAGACTCTGAAGCATTTCTTAATGAACTGCTGCCACATATTCTGGCGTACGGGGAAGTTTCGGAATGTTTTCTGACTTGATCAAAGTAGATCGTGTCTGACGTCATTTTTGGACGAAGCGTTCCATGGCACTCTTTTCCGACATTGAAACACGTATGTAACATAGCAGCGATGGCGAGGCATTGTAGCATCTGTGACCAGAGAGTATGCGCTTGACCGCGCGAGTGTTGCGAGCGGTTCTCAGTCTGTCAGTCAGTCGTTGCGAGTCTGTCAGTAGTAGTCGTTGCGAGTCTGTAGCTCTGTCTAGTTGAGAGCAGTACTCTGTCAGTAGTCGTCGCGTGCGGTACGCTAATAGTCGTCATGCAGAGCGGTCGGTCAGTAATAGCAGCCCAGTGCGGTTGTGTGATGTAGGCGGTCGGCAACACTGGTCAAGATGGTGAATAAGGTATACTATTAATTAATATAATCATTAGATAATGTAAAAATTTATTTATTGTAATTATTCTCCAACAAGTCCCCCAATAATAATTTTTATTTCAAAAGCATTTTCTCAAAAATTTAATTTTTTATTGAACTAAAGATTTCGTTGCACTTCCCATTTCATTCCACTTCTTTTGAAGAAAAATTCCACTAAAATCACAAAAAAAGAGAATATTATTATTTGCAATGCAGTTCCTCCAAGCGGTGCGTAACAACAAGAGCAGAAATGTGACATCCATTTATTCTGAGGTAAGACTTTAATTCTGATTGTTTTGCACAGGGCCAAAGACCGATATTTCGGTTTAATTAAATTTTCTTATCACTGAATGGACTTTAATTTTTCATGAGGAATTTATATTTGAGTCAGATTGCGAATTTCACATTTTTTTGTTGCCATTGTCAGGACATTTCATTGTGGGCAGGTTACGCTTAGCGCAATGTCCATTAGCATTCATAATTAAAATTTCTGTCTTGTAAATTTTTGTGGGGAGGTTACACTTGGCGACACCCAGTCCAGGATCGTATTTCGTTGAGAGTCTTTTGAGCGACAGTCAGATATCTGCTCTTATTTGCGTAGATATAATTAGGATTTAGCGCAACGCTTTTAATAATATTGCGACTTTCTTTCTACAGGTCAACGGCAATTCTTTGCTCTGTTGTATTTGTGTGTTGCTTTTGCATTGTGCTTATTTGTTTTGTGAATAATTGTGACTATTGCAAAAATGCCGCGAAAGACTGTGAATAGTGTATCGCGAAGTATTTTGAATGAAACTACCGACTCAAACAACTTTACCGATAGGACATGTGACACGCAGTGTAATGATGACAATCCTGCGTTCACTAACAATCAGTGCATTCCAACCACTAATGATGACTTTTACCTGAATGATGAACAAACGAACTCAATTGTCTCGTCTGTTAATTTGACGACAATTGATGACGCGGAGCGGTCTGTAGTAATGAGCGCTGCCGAGCTTAACACACCCGATTTAGAAAATCCAAGTAATGTACAGACAAATGCTTCTAATAAGAATGGACAGTGTACCGAAAATACGACGGATTCATTTAATTCCGAAATAGTGACTGACAATGTACGTTCGAGTGACAGATCTTTTTGTAAATTACAGAATGACCAAAGGGTCGCACAAAACGCGACAATTGCAAATACACCGTCAAATAGTACAAATAGTAGAGTAGAGGATGTTACATTTGATCAGGTTTTGGCAATATTACAACTAATAAATGAAATACAGAAAAACCGTCTCAAACAAAGTGAATTAATTAATGAAAGGTATAAACAATCGAATGAAGAACAAGACAACATTAATAAAAAAATCAAACAACTTAGTAAACGGAATGGACAGCTTGAGGAACAGGTTAAAGCCATTGCCGCGCAAAATTATGATGGTAGAGGACAATTACGTGTGAACACTAAGACTTGTGCTAATAACAGTAATGAAAAAGTTGGCACTGTTGCACAAGAATCAAGTAGCACACGTGTAGGCACAACAGAATTACATAAAGACGAATTTATTGCAGTCACTGAACAATGTTCAGCAAACGCAACACAGATACACGAAATTAATGCAGTCACTGAAGAATGCCCTAGAAACGAAGTACAGATTCGCGACGAAATTAATTTAGAGTCAGTGGAAGCATCACACACTCCGAACACGGAAGCTGACGAGAAATTTGAACGTCAGAACAACCAAATTGACGAAAGTAGTAAAGTAACAGAATTAACAATTATTTCAGTCACCAATACGTCACAGAACCCGCCACGTTGCGAAGATTTGTCAGACTTACGCAGCGCGTATAATGTGAGGAATTTACAGAGACTACGCGAATTAAAATCCGAAAAGCAACGCGACTTAAAATCTGAAAAGCTATGCAACTTGAAATCAGAAATCACACAGATAAACAGACTTTCACACAAACCTGAACGTATTATCAAACTAAGTGACGAGAACGTAGATTTCGAGCAATTTGCATTTGTAAGAAAATGTAAAGAATTTAATAATGACAGCGTACAGGTACACGCTCTGTACTGTGTACGACAATTTATCTTTGTACATTCACCGCTATTACCTGTAATGCAGAAACTAGCTTTGAACCAGAGGCGACAATTTGCTATTGCATTTTCATCAGCATTGCCTGTAATGAGGAAATTTGAATTAGCACGGGTACAACAATTTGCTTTTGGAATTTTACCGCTATTGCTTGCAACGCAAAAGCTAAAATTTATTTGCAGTGCGTAATAGACCTCAGGGGATTCATTACGCTTTAATGAATATGTGCCGTAGCGAGCATAGGGCCCCGAGCTGTAGTAGTGCTGTTTCATCTTTAGTTTTCTGCACTGCTGCCTTTTCTTCTACTATCCTTTATATCTATCAAAACTGCTCTTTAACTATTGCTCTACCTAGTATTAAGAAACGAGTAATGAAAACCCGATGTGACAAACTTTTACCGAATGTGACAATTTTCATTAGGCACTCCAGAACCAGCGTAATTTTAATAACGGATAAAATCGTAATCATCAGTATGTGTAAAATTATCAGCAATAGAAACCATATTTTTGTAACAATAGATGTTTTTCACCACAATAGCATGAAAGTCAGCCGCTTAGCATACCTAACCAACAATGCAGTCTACAAGGTCAACCAAACTTTAATGTTTCGCCGCGTGCACGTATAGTCCTAGCTCCAACAAATAGTAACGCATGGCAGCAAAGAAACAACTACGTGCAGATAACACACTATTTCAACTCGTATCGCAATGCGCCGTATAGAAATTACTATCATGACAGACGTAAAAAAAAATGATGAGCACAATTTTCAGCGTACATTTAATAATAGTCGATATTATGAGCAGCAAGAACATTAGCAACAACGTATTATCACGAATGAAACAGACAATAGGTGTCATCTATAGCGTAACACGTCAATAAGAAATAACAGAACAGTTCATATAGTGGATATGCCACAACATTCTCCCGTAAATAATAACACGTACGATAGATTTTAACCAGATACAGCACAGATTGCATATTACAGTAACGCAAACATTACTTTTGACACGCAGAATTTTGCTCACGAGAATGTTATTTGAAACATGCTTTGTTGAATGCTCCACTATTATCGCACCCAGATCTTACCAGAAATTTTTCCATTGCCGCCGACAGTTCCAACACCGCTTTAGGCGTACACATTTTTCAGGAAATAGAAGAAGATGGCTCTACAGTAATTAAAAACATCGCATTTGCAAGCCGCATTTTGTCACCTGCTGAACGAAATTATTCCGTTACAGAACTGGAAACATTATGTGTTGTATGGGCTTTTACGAGATTTCGGCACTTTCTTTATGGCAGACATACCACCGTTTACACAGACCATAGAGCTATACAATTTTTGCTTTCAGCTAAATTTACTCACGACAGATTAAGCAGATGGAAACTTTATTTACAGGAATTTAATTTTACAATAGTTCACATTCCTGGCACACAAAATGTTATAGCAGACGCACTATCGCGTTCTCTCGGCAACAATCAGCAAGACGTAGCAACCAACTTCTGCAAAACAAATTTCAGTGTCATGTACATTCAGCAAGTTGCATTTGAAAACTTTATTTCATCGTCATTACATGACATAGCAAAGGAGCAAAATAAGGACAATGTGTGGAAAGAGATTAAACACCTTTGGCAAGATAGGAAAAATGTTACGATTAGGAACCATTACACTGTGCGCAATGACATTCTGTTTCGCCGCTCTCATCCTGACAGCAACAATTGGTTATTATGCATTCCTGACGAACTGGTCAACAAATTAATTTGGTACACTCATTTAAGCTACGCACATTACGGAGCACGAAAATGTTTTCTTATACTGAGACAGAACTGTTATTTTGCCAACATGGAGAAACGTATACGACGAGTTTTAGCGTCTTGTAAAATTTGCCAGAAAGCTAAATCAGACACCACTTCACATATTCCTCCATTATATCCCATTATACCTGTTAAATTAAGACACATGGCCGCAGTAGACATTTTTGGTCCGATTCCGAGAACTAACAGAGGTTTTTGCTACATTTTTGTCGCTGTTGAGCTCACTTCAAAATTTGTTACTTTCACTCCATTACGCAAAGCTACTGCTAAAACTGTTTCGAAAGCATTTGTAAAACATTTTCTATCTCATGTAGGGCATGTAATGAAAGTAATTTCTGACAATGGATCTCAATTTCGTAGTAGCGTATGGACACGCATGTTACGAGCCAGAAACATTTCTCCGATCTATATATCCAAGTACCACGCTTCTTCGAACCCCTGTGAAAGATTAATGAAGGAAATTGGTAAACTGTGTAGAATATACTGCCACAAAAGACATATTGATTGGGATACACACATACTCTCATTCCAAGATGTAATTAATTCCATTCCAAATGAATCCACTATGCTATCTCCGACTGTTATACTGAAAAACGTTGAACCACCGAACAAAATTAAAGAATTAATAGAATTTCCCAAAAGTCGTCGCCTACGACACCACGAAATAATTGACATTGCGCTGAACAACATCAAACGTGCCGCAGAGCGCCGGAGAAGACAGCAAAAACAGGTTTGTACACGCCGCGACTTTCACGTTGGACAGAAGATATTGATACGTACACACTATTTATCCAGTAAATTAAAAGGTAAGTGCAGTAAATTTGAACTTCTATACGCAGGTCCGTATCGGATTCGCAGCATCCCTCACCCCAATGTTGTACACGTCGAAACTTTGAGAACCAGAAAATCGAAAGGCAATCACCATATCTCAAACATTAAACCGTTTATTGAGTGAAACCACTGTATGATTCAACACACTATGATGTCATTTACTAATGCAATTAATTCACCTGACTAATTACTGATGATTATCGTATTTTTTCTTGGCAAGTGCCCGGCAAGGTAAGGTTAGCAGGTCGCTTTTCTTGTCGTTACACATCAGACCGTGCACATTTTCCATTTTTTTTGTGTATATGATTGTACTCCAGTTTAGTTTGTATGCACTATGAAATAGTTAAGATATAACACACACCAGTCGACTTTGACATTTTTTTTTTGCCCTATGACATCTCAACATCGTGACAGTTTTACATTTTTTTTTTTGCTACTGCATTGTATTATTCTGTGTACATTTTTGCATCTGAACACTGTCAACGTCTTTAACATATTACGTTTTCTGTCATGTTATGCTGTATGGTTAATTGTGTCACCATAAACCAGTCATTATTTAGTGGGTATATGATTTAAATGCAGGACATTAATCTTTGTTCATCAATTTCAGAAAGGAATGATGATTCTAAGAAATAAATTTAACATAAATGGGAATTTCACCTACGGAATAAACGAAAGGAGATGCAATAACTTTATGAGGAAGAGTAAATGGATCAGGATTAACGAACATTAACAAGAATATACTATACTCATCACAGAATAGCAGTCTTAACTAATTTTTTCTTTCAGAATACAAGGTGATTGATGCAGGCTGTCAGAGAGAACTAAACATCTTAGTTTTAGTGATGAAATATGCTAGAGATAAGGAATAGTTATGTAATGAGTAATGAAGTGATTTTTTGCAGATGATAATGAATACTGATGAATAATGATGAAGGATATGATGTTATGAATAATGAAGTTTTTCTTTACAGATGAGGATAATGTTGAAGTTATGTATTTATGCTATGTAGTTATTTAAGTATTTGTTGCAGTTTGCTTTGACAGCAGGTGTTACATTGCATAGTAGGATGACGGAAAGTTTTGGAAAGGACAGCTATGGAACACATTTTTATACACATTTCACTACCTGTTAATTCGAAGTTCACTACTTTTCAGCATAGCGTGCGTTTCTTCTTTCAGGTTAATAATCCATTTTGTAATTTTTCCAGGAGAAGTTTTTCATGATACTTACTAAACCTGTTACTTATTATACCCGTTCTAGTACTTGCATTTTTTTTGTATTTTACCCATTTGTGTTTATCATTTATAAATGTGATCACATGTACTGCCTTGTTACATAATCTTGCTACAGCTGACTCATGACGAATGACGTTACCTATCCTCATTTGCAGCAATAGGTCAAAAACAAATAGTGTTATGCCTCACCAATTAATTATCGATCCCAACGCAATGCATTGCTACCAAAAAAATGTATTACCAGTCCCACATAATGTCACTAGTTTATGATAATTCTGAATAATACTGATCAACTCTGAATAGCATGTCACTTGAGTAATGACCTCTTAATGAGACTATATTCAAAATAATGCTTTGTCACTAGCTAATAACTGACACTGTTTATTGTAATGATACTACTTATAATGCCTGTGATTATTAATGATTTGACTGTAATTAACTGATTTTTAATAATGACTTCGTAATAATCTGAATAATACTGAATGATGATTCTATTCAATACTTGCTGGCCACTGAGTGCCAATAATTAATGTCACTTGAAGAATTGTTATTAATTATGCCATTAATTAGCCCTTTTTTTCCCATGTTGAGTTTTCATATTTTGGTTAATGGCCAATGAGTGCCAATAATTTGTATCACTCAATGTATTATGTTAATTCTAGGCCAATAATTGACTCTCCTTTTCAATTAAGGCTTCTGATGAACATTATTCTGTCTTACTAAATATACTTTGTAACTGGCCAAGGACCGCCACTGTTTATTGTAATACGATTACCCATGATGCCAGCTAGTGATTCTTAATAGATTGTAATGACACATAATTAATTAACTATGGTACTGTTTAATAATGCTTTGTAATTAATTAAGGCTAATAATTCTTACTATATTGAAATGACAAATGATCAATTAATTAACTGTAATTAGACAAATGATTAATTAACGACAAATGATTAATTAACTGTAATTAGACAAATGATTAATATGATTAATTAACTGTAATTAGACAAATGATTAATTAACTATAATTAGACAAATGATTAATTAACGACAAATGATTAATTAACTGTAATTAGGAAAAGGCTAATGATTATTGGAATGACAAATGATTAATTAACTGTAATTAGGAGAAGGTTAATGATTCTTAATTATACTCTGTAACTGAAAAGAATGCGATTATTTCATAATGCTTTGTAACCAGGAAAAGAAGGCTACTGATTCTATGTACAACAATTAATGAACATTTTTCTGTAATACTACATACTTGGTACAGAAATGTTCAATAACTGGGCTATGAATGCCACAAACTACTAATTAAGTCTGTAATTGTCAATATTATGTGACTTGATGTCCTTCACCTCATAAGCTGACTACCCTGAATTACTGCAATGTCCATTTGTCCTGTTTATCCCAGTGATCATGGAGCACTATATTTGGTTTTGCACTAATTCTACGTTGGTGTGTCCTGTAAGAGTGTGGTGTTGACACGACATGCTGTCCACCACCATGAGCGATGAAGACATTATTATGGTCCCACTGTTTGGTGTACGTAATGTACTGCCAAAATGAAAACATGGAACATTACTACGACAGTTCAGTGTCTTGGCTACACTGATAAATTCTGATGGGAAAAGAACTTCAAGTTGTGTCACTTGGTGTTGTACTTCTGTGGAAAGATATGAACTTTCAGAGCAGCTGTGTGCAATCTAAAGTGCTACAACCATGATGCAATCCTTCCCTTTCCTATCCTGATTCTTGTCACATAAAGAAAAAATTTTTTGGTAACATCATTTATGTTCATAGGTTATACATTTTTCGATTCGCTGAACTCCAGTGCGAGTACACTTATGTCACTGGTCGACATGATGCTTGCCATTATGTTTATTTGTTGTGAAAATGCTAAAGACATTTTTCAGTGCATGTGCACTTCTGTTAGGTGTTAATATGTTTTTTACTGAACTTCAGTGCCTGTGCATTTTTCTCATTTTTCAATATGATTTGTATAACTTTTATGATTTCCTGATATGTTCATTAAGTACACTCATGTCACTTGTCAACATAATATTTTTTGCCAGTCTGTTTATTTGTTCTGAATATGCTAAAGAATATTTTCAGTGCCTGTGCACTTTGTTATCTGTCAAATAATTTGTATATACATTTTTCTGATTTGTTACTATGTTTTGTACTCACATTTTGTCTTTGTCTGATATATCTTGTACTTAGTGCGTGTGCACTACATTTACTTTATGTACTACATCTAATTATTCTGTAAATTGTAGAAGTTTATTAGTTAATTAAAAATTTTGCCGCGATTGGCAAGTCCAAATGACTCACCATCGCTGCCAAATTTTTGCCCCCCCAGTGGAGGGTTATGAAACACGTATGTAACATAGCAGCGATGGCGAGGCATTGTAGCATCTGTGACCAGAGAGTATGCACTTGACCGCGCGAGTGTTGCGAGCGGTTCTCAGTCTGTCAGTCAGTCGTTGCGAGTCTGTCAGTAGTAGTCGTTGCGAGTCTGTAGCTCTGTCTAGTTGAGAGCAGTACTCTGTCAGTAGTCGTCGCGTGCGGTACGCTAATAGTCGTCATGCAGAGCGGTCGGTCAGTAATAGCAGCCCAGTGCGGTTGTGTGATGTAGGCGGTCGGCAACACTGGTCAAGATGGTGAATAAGGTATACTATTAATTAATATAATCATTAGATAATGTAAAAATTTATTTATTGTAATTATTCTCCAACAAGTCCCCCAATAATAATTTTTATTTCAAAAGCATTTTCTCAAAAATTTAATTTTTTATTGAACTAAAGATTTCGTTGCACTTCCCATTTCATTCCACTTCTTTTGAAGAAAAATTCCACTAAAATCACAAAAAAAGAGAATATTATTATTTGCAATGCAGTTCCTCCAAGCGGTGCGTAACAACAAGAGCAGAAATGTGACATCCATTTATTCTGAGGTAAGACTTTAATTCTGATTGTTTTGCACAGGGCCAAAGACCGATATTTCGGTTTAATTAAATTTTCTTATCACTGAATGGACTTTAATTTTTCATGAGGAATTTATATTTGAGTCAGATTGCGAATTTCACATTTTTTTGTTGCCATTGTCAGGACATTTCATTGTGGGCAGGTTATGCTTAGCGCAATGTCCATTAGCATTCATAATTAAAATTTCTGTCTTGTAAATTTTTGTGGGGAGGTTACAACATTTCGACATCATTAAATTTTCAAGAAACAACTGACCACACAATTTCCATCACTTTATTGTCACGTAACTTTTCCCACAATGAACACATGCTGCTCCATTGTGAGTACCATCTTCTTCTTTGCTCTGCTCCACTCATACTGACGTAGCGCGCACTACGCCCTGAACCGGTATGGATCACGTGGCGGGTTTACACGTGATATGCGCGTTACGGGGTGCGGTTATATGCATACATTAAAGTCCAACCGTATCACCAGTCCTGGCCACTTTTATTTACCTCGCCCTGTAGTGTCAGTGGAATACAGATACAAAAGGGAACCGGAAGAAGGTATCAAAAGAAATGCTGTATAGCGTGTATTCTTCAAGAAGAATATAATAATTCCAATCCCAAAGAAAGCAGGTGTTGACAGATGTGGAAATTACCGAACTATCAGTTTAATAAGTCACAGATGCAAAATACTAAAACGAATTCTTTACAGACGAATGGAAAAACTGGTAGAAGCCGACCTCGGGGAAGATCAGTTTGGATTCCGTAGAAATATTGGAACACGTGAGGCAGTACTGACCTTACGACTTATTTTAGAGGAAAGATTAAGGAAAGGCAAACCTACGTTTGTAACATTTGTAGGCTTAGAGAAAGCTTTTGAAAATGTTGACTGGAATACGCTCTTTCAAATTCTAAAGGTGGCAGGGTTAAAATACAGGGAGCAAAAGGCTATTTACAATTTTTACAGAAACCAGATGGCGGTTATAAGAGTCGAGGGGCATGAAAGGGAAGCAGGGGTTGGGAAAGGAGTGAGACAGGTTGTAGCCTCTCCCCGGTGTTATTCAATCTGTATATTGAGCAAGCAGTAAAGGAAACAAAAGAAAAATTCGGAGTCGGTATTAAAATCCATGTAGAAGAAATAAAAACTTTGAGGTTCACCGATGACATTGTAATTCCATCAGAGACAGCGAAGGACTTGGAAGAGCAGTTGAACGGAATGGACAGTGTCTTGAAAGGAGGGTATAATATGAACATCAACAAAAACAAAACGAGAATAATGGAATGTAGTTGAATTAAGTCGACTGATGCTGAGGAAATTAGATTAGGAAGTGAGACACTTAAAGTATTAAAGGAGTT
Source organism: Schistocerca serialis cubense (assembly GCF_023864345.2). Classification (NCBI taxonomy): domain Eukaryota; kingdom Metazoa; phylum Arthropoda; class Insecta; order Orthoptera; family Acrididae; genus Schistocerca; species Schistocerca serialis. The sequence continues at coordinate 1,491,895 of NC_064646.1, forward strand.
TTGCTATTTGGGGAGCAAAATAACTGATGATGGTTGATGTAGAGAAGATGTAAAATGTAGACTGGCAATGGCAAGGAAAGCGTTTCTGAAGAAGAGAAATTTGTTGACATCGAGTATAGATTTATGTGTCAGGAAGTCGTTTCTGAAAGTATTTCTACGGAGCGTAGCCATGTATGGAAGTGAAACATAGACGATAAATAGTTTGGACAAGAAGAGAATAGAAGCTTTCGAAATGTAGTGCTACAGAAGAATGCTGAAGATCAAATGGGTAGATCACATAACTAATAATGAAGTATTGAATAGAATTGGGGAGAAGAGGAGTTTGTGACACAACTTGACAAAAAGAAGAGACCGGTTAGTAGGACATGTACTGAGGCATCAAGGGATCACAAGTTCAGCATTGGAGGGCAGCGTGGAGGGTAAAAATCGTAGAGGGGGACAAAGAGATGATTACACTAAGCAGATTCAGAAGGATGTAGGTTGCAGTAAGTACTGGGAGATGAAAGCTTGCACAGGATAGGGTAGCATGGAGAGCTGCATCAAACCAGTCTCAGGACTGAAGACCACAGCAACAACAGCAACAGTCTCTGATACCGAAATATTCAGAAAGTAGCCCTAACACCCCCTGATCAGTGGAGTCCGGGTTTAGCCAGTTAATATTTCGAGCTGAGCCTGAAACTGAAGGCCTGTGAATGACGTCATCCTGCCCCGGCTCACGTTGGTAGGTGGTCTAAAAACGATGTTTACCGGTGTGTCGGTTTTGTAAGTGCTTACACGTGGCTGAGTGGCGGAATTGATAGGCTCCGGGCCTACCCGGCGTGTATCGGCGTAGCGAGCGGGAAGTTGCGGGACCTCGTCAATGCCATGGCGGCTTTGCAGCGCGTGTCACCCCAACAATGGGCGAGTGAGCCGTATCGACAGAGGGGGTCACAACAGCCAGTGGCGCGAGCGGTCGGAGGCGAGGGTGAAAGGGGTGGGGATTGGGAGGGGGGGGGGACGAAATCCAATTTCCGAACGGGCGGTGGTTAACAAAATAAGTGGTTAGGGCCGCGTCGGTGGCTGGCAGGCGCTTGATTAAATTTTATTTGCTTCCGAACCACTAACTTAGTAGTAATTGCTAATTATTTTAACAATTCCGCTTAAGCATTCATAACGTCATTATAGGGCGTCTGTTTGAGCTCCACAGCACACTCTATAATAATGTGATCACGTAATAAGTGCGTATTAATTTTAGCAGTTTCACGTAAACAATGAAAGTAGCACAATTAGTTCTCCAACCCCTGTAAGGAGCTGCCGTTTGTAAGCAGCGTTGTGATATTTTGAGCGATCGACAGTCCCACAGATTCAGATATGAGGAAACAAGCTGTCTTGGTTACAGTGTTCACGTTTCAGTAGTTATTTCACGGCGACGCGTGTCACCTTTATTTAGGCATGTTTGGATTGTCTATGTATGGACACACGGGATGGAGAGGATGAAATACAGCAGCAGTTAGACGACCCTAATCAAGGGCTTTGAAACATTGCACGCTGTCCTTATTACGGCATGTGGCGCAGTACAACGCAAGCCAAACGGGATCAGGCCTACAGCAAAGCTTTACATCCATCCGGAATGTGCACTGCACCTCCAGCGTCTTTATAATGTATGGTTTTACTGTAGACCTGATCCAATTTGGTTTGCATTGGACTACTCTACTCAACGCAGTTGTGACTCACAGAGATGAACGTGAGTGCCTCACACAGAGAGCATCACAGTGTGTCCTCAGAGCTACAACACTAAGAATCGCTTTTCTGCTTTTCGCGAGATCAATGTGTGGTTCTTTTTTTTCTTCGTTTCTATTTTTGTCAGGGTTATTTATTTATGATAATATACAGTCAACTCACCAACAATTGTTACAGCACCACAACCATTGTATCCTTCACAACAGCCTCCCGCGGTGGCCGAGAGGTTCTAGGCGCTTCAAAAAAATGGTTCAAATGGCTCTGAGCACTATGGGACTTAACATCTGTGGTCATCAGTCCCCTAGAACTTAGAACTTCTTAAACCTAACTAACCTAAGGACATCACACACATCCGTGCCCGAGGCAGGATTCGAACCTGCGACCGTAGCAGTCGCGCGGTTCCGGACTGAGCGCCTAGAACCGCTAGACCACCGTGGCCGGCACTCTAGGCGCTTCAGTCCGGAACCGCGCGAGTGCTACGGTCGCAGGTTCGAATCCTGCCTCGGGCATGGATGTGTGTGATGTCCTTAGGTTAGTTAACTTTAAGTAGTTCTAAGTTCTAGGGTGACTGGAATTCGAGTGCAGGAAAAGGGAGAGAAGGAAACATAGTAGGTGAATATGGATTGGGGCTAAGAAATGAAAGAGGAAGCCGCCTGGTAGAATTTTGCACAGAGCACAACATAATCTAACTAACACTTGGTTTAAGAATCATGAAAGAAGGTTGTATACATGGAAGAACCCTGGAGATACTAAAAGGTATCAGATAGATTATATAATGGTAAGACAGAAATTTAGGAACCAGGTTTTAAATTGTAAGACATTTCCAGGGGCAGATGTGGACTCTCACCACAATCTATTGGTTATGACCTGTACATTAAAACTGAAGAAACTGCAAGAAGGTGGGAATTTAAGGAGATGGAACCTGGATAAACTGAAAGAACCAGAGGTTGTACAGAGTTTCAGGGAGAGCATAAGGGAACAATTGACAGGAATGGGGGAAAGAAATACAGTAGAAGAAGAATGGATAACTTTGAGGGATGAAGTAGCGAAGGCAGCAGAGGATCAAGTAGGTAAAAAGACGAGGGCTAGTAGAAATCCTTGGGTAACAGAAGAAATATTGAATTTAATTGATGAAAGGAGAAAATATAAAAATGCAGTAAATGAAGCAGGCAAAAAGGAATACAAACGTCTCAAAAATGAGATCGATAGGAAGTGCAAAATGGCTAAGCAGGGATGGCTAGAAGACAAATGTAAGGATGTAGAGGCCTATCTCACTAGGGGTAACATAGATACTGCCTACAGGAAAATTAAAGAGACCTTTGCAGATGAGAGAACGACTTGTATGAATATCAAGAGCTTAGATGGAAACCCAGTTCTAAGCAAAGAAGGGAAAGCAGAAAGGTGGAAGGAGTATATAGAGGGTCTATACAAGGGCGATGTACTTGAGGACAATATTATGGAAATGGAAGAGGATGTAGCTGAAGATGAAATGGGAGATATGATACTGCGTGAAGAGTTTGACAGAACACTGAAAGACCTGAGTCGAAACAAGGCCCCCGGAGTAGACAACATTCCATTGGAACTACTGACGGCCTTGGGAGAGCCAGTCCTGACAAAACTCTACCATCTGGTGAGCAAGATGTATGAAACAGGCGAAATACCCTCAGACTTCAAGAAGAATATAATAATTCCAATCCCAAAGAAAGCAAGTGTTGACAGATGTGAAAATGACCGAACTATCAGCTTAATAAGTCACAGCTGCAAAATACTAACACGAATTCTTTACAGACGAATGGAAAAACTAGTAGAAGCCAACCTCGGGGAAGATCAGTTTGGATTCCGTAGAAACACTGGAACACGTGAGGCAATACTGACCTTACGACTTATCTTAGAAGAAAGATTAAGGAAAGGCAAACCTACGTTTCTAGCATTTGTAGACTTAGAGAAAGCTTTTGACAATGTAGACTGGAATACTCTCTTTCAAATTGTAAAGGTGGCAGGGGTAAAATACAGGGAGCGAAAGGCTATTTACAATTTGTACAGAAACCAGATGGCAGTTATAAGAGTCAAGGGACATGAAAGTGAAGCAGTGGTTGGGAAGGGTGTAAGACAGGGTTGTAGCCTCTCCCCGATGTTGTTCATCTGTATATTGAGCAAGCCGTAAAGGAAACAAAAGAAAAATTCGGAGTAGGTATTAAAATTCATGGAGAAGAAATAAAAACTTTGAGGTTCGCCGATGACATTGTAATTCTGTCAGAGACAGCAAAGGACTTGGAAGAGCAGCTGAATGGAATGGACAGTGTCTTGAAAGGAGGATATAAGATGAACATCAACAAAAGCAAAACAAGGATAATGGAATGTAGTCTAATTAAGTCGGGTGATGCTTGTAGCCTCCCCCTCACTTATCGACCTTAATGACAGTGAAAAATGAAACCGCGTGTACCTAATGGGAATTTTGGAAAAGCAATCGTCACCGAAGTTAACCTGTCGGTAAAGAGGGAGGAAAGGGTTACATCTAAATGAAAGGAAAAATGCAAGTGCAACTGGTGGAAATTTATTTTGAAATAGGGATAAAGTTAATAAAGAAAGTAAATGTGCGGCCGTTACGTTAACAATCAACTAGCGGTAATTAGATATTTGAGATTTGGGGAAATTACAGTCGCCAGTCCTATGGACAATTACTATAATAACTGAAAAAGAAAGGTTATTACACATATAATTAGCACTAGAAGCGTGGCAACTGAAGGTTGACACGTGTAGTGTGAAAACTGAAAGTTTGTCAGAAGTAATAAATTTCGCTACACTTAATTTAGCAAAAGAATTAATGAAACCGGAAAATCGAAAGTTAATTTAGTGACTGAAGTTAATAGTGAGCTTTCTTTCTGAAGCACATCGAAATACAGTTGTTCTTGGACTACCTCAACAATCATTTCTAAAGCTACTTGAATCTACGCAATTTAGAAAGAAGAGATTTAACTCTGAACTTGAATTAAACGATTCTGAACAATTAACAATAGTAAAATTTGGTACGTACCAAGCTGAGCTGCAGTCACAGGTAAGCTAAAATACGGTAACAAAACTCGCACTCTTAATTTGTGCTTGTGTAATCTAACTATTGAAGCCAGCTATGAATACTTAAATTGAACTTCGAAATTAAAGCAGTGAAATGGAATTATGCTGGCGTTTGAATTTCAACGACACTCGGGTTCATTTCGGAAAAGGAAGGGACCCTGCTTGGCAATGCAATTGGGACAATGAGCAACAAAGGTTCATGTTAAGTTGCTGTAATTTTCCGAGGCAAATGGAACAATTTGAAAAGCTGAGGTCTGCCATACAGTTCTGAAACTTTACGTGCTTTTAGTCTTCCTTGTTGGTTGATTGAAGGTTTGAAGCCGTCGATCGAGGAGGTGGCGACAGTCACTCATTGTCGGCCGTCGCTGTTGCAGAAGCTGGATGTTGGCGCGCCTTCTTCTCGACACGGTCACCAGGCGAAACGGGCTCTTGATGTGCGCCAGCTAATGCTTCCCGTCCGCGACACCATGTCAGAAACTATCATCGCGAGTCGAGCGCAATTACATGCTGCCAAACCCCGAAAGCGCGGCAACTCGCGGGAGCGTCACACAACACACCTGCTCCACTCGCTACTCCAGCCAGACTCCCACAGCTCTGCCCGCACTCCACGCGGCAGAGTTAACACTACCAAAGATCCTACACACTTTGAGTCTTCACACGAGCTATCGATGTAATCGTTCGATAGCAGTTTTCCCTAGGCAAGACCCAGCGTAAAAATACAAATAATATTTACGAAACAAACCAATTATACATCGACATAAATGCATAAATATATATATACAAATAGTCAAACAATTACAATATGTAAAGACACAGAAATGTCATATATTCAGATAACAATAATAAGGAAAACAAATTATAGTACAATAGATGGAAATAGGAGGATATGCATTTCCGGCGTTACATGCTGAGGGAATTAGATTAGGAAATGAGGCACTTAAAGTAGTAAAGGAGTTTTGCTATTTGGGGAGCAAAATAACTGATGATGGTCGAAGTAGAGAGGATATAGAATGTAGGCTGGCAATGGCAAGGAAAGCGTTTCTGATGAAGAGAAATTTGTTAACATCCAGTATTGATGTAAGTGTCAGGAAGTCATTTCTGAAAGTATTCGTATGGAGTGTAGCCATGTATGGAAGTGAAACATGGACGATAAATAGTTTGGACAAGAAGAGAATAGAAGCTTTCGAAATGTGGTGCTACAGAAGAATGCTGAAGATTAGATGGGTAGATCACATAACTAATGAGGAAGTATTGAATAGGATTGGGGAGAAGAGAAGTTTGTGGCACAACTTGACCAGTAGAAGGGATCGGTTGGTAGGACATAATCTGAGGCATCAAGGGATCACCAATTTAGTATTGGAGGGCAGCGTGGAGGGTAAAAATCGTAGAGGGAGACCAAGAGATGAATACACTAAGCAGATTCAGAAGGATGTAGGTTGCAGTAGGTACTGGGAGATGAAGAAGCTTGCACAGGATAGAGTAGCATGGAGAGCTGCATCAAACCAGTCTCAGGACTGAAGACCACAACAACAACAACAAGTTCTAGGGGACTGATGACTTCCGATGTTAAGTCCCATAGTGCTCAGAGCCATTTGAATCATTTGATACCTTACGGTCGGCATCCAATGTACACGTCGCTAGCCAATCCGAAGGTGCCTAAATAAACGTGAAACGCATCATTGGCAAATAATAATAAAAATTTTAACACTGCAACCAAGACAGCTTGTTTCTTCCTATTACACATACTGGTTGTGGAGCCAACCCCATTATCAACGGGAAGATGTAGCAGAAGAAACACTTTCCTTATGCACATACAGGACAATATTCCAGTGTACATTGAAAATCGAATGACATATAGATAATGCAAAAAGGAATTCCTGTCTTTTACCATCCTCTTCATTTTAGAGTGGCACTACACCCAACGTCTTCAATTATTTGTTGTTGGACACTCTGCAGCACCGTCTAATACGGTGAAAGTTATTCCAGATGTGCTATCATTCTTGTCAGTATCTTACACATGTTCTTTTCTTCGTCAATTCTGTAGAAACCCGGTTCACTCTTTATCTGGCCATCTAATTTTCAACATCCTTCTGTAGCACCACCTCATCCGAAACACTTCAATTCTCGTCTGTTCTGTCATACAATGCTGTGCTTCAAATGTACGTGCAGAGAGACTGCTTCCTAGCACTGAGCTCGTGTTTGCTACTAGCTGACTTCTATTGGCCAGGATTGCCCTCACTGACTCTGCTAACTTGATCTTCATGTTCTCTTTTCTTCGTCCGTCAGGTTTTGCTTAAAGCGTAGCATATTTCCTTCACTTCGTATACTGCGTGATCCCAAATTTTGAAGTTAAATTCATCGCCAATATCTTTTCTGCTACACCTCATTACTTCCATTTTCTTCACTTTACTCTGAATTCATAGTCTGCACTAATGAGACTGTTAATTCCATTCCACGCATCCTCTAATTCTTCCTCTCTTTCACTAAGACAGTAGTGACATTATTGAATCTTATCACTAATATCATGTCACAATGAACTCTTCAATCTTTCTTTTGTTTGCGATAGTGCTTCTTCGAAATATTAACTGAACAGTTGGGGAGAAAAATTACATCCACATCATACATCCTTTTTAGTTCGAGCATTTCGTTCTTGATCATCCACTATGATTATGCAGCCTTTGTTCTTGTACATGTCGGAAGTTACGCATTGTTCCCTATTACTTATTCCTATTTCTCTCTTAAATTTGAGCATCTTGCACCATTTTATTAGGGAAAAAATGGCAAACTTCTTCAGTCATTCCTTTGGGAGAAGAAAAGGCACAAAAACTAATTCATACCTATAGTGGTCAGCTTATAGTTATCTCATGGTGCTTCTTCTTTGGTCGCAAATTGGCCGAGAAATTTCAGTAGTGAATCATTTAAAAGAGGTTACTAACTTCAGAACCACACTGTCCCCTGCGGACTTGATTGGCAGATATCCACGAACAGTTTTCCAACATTGTTACAATTACTAGAATAATTTCTTATTAATTACTGACTAAACCACTCGCCAAACCAAGTAATGGAAGAATACAACGAATTAACACTTGTTAATCAAATACCGCCCATAGCACCTGAAGATAGCTTTTGTAGATCGAAACCGGTTTTGGTTATATCATAAAAAGTGATTTGTGTCAAAAACAAAAAATAAAAACATTACAATACGTCAGTCATCGTCTCAGCATAGAGAATGTTGTTCTTTTCATGAGAATTTTCGTATGTGCTTTTTTACAAATAACGTTTTCATACGCGCCAGAATGTCAACCTGTATGTCTTAATACATGGCTTCTGATGGCCATGTGGCGGCCCATTGAGACATACGAGGGCTATATAGAAAGTAAGTTCCGATCAGTCGCGAAGCGGAAACCACAGTGAAAATCCGATGAAGGTTTGCACGCCCATCGGGCACGTCACTTCGCTCTTTTCAGTTCTGCGGGAACAGTGAGCACATAAAGATGCCTAGAAATAGTCTCTCGCCAAGCGCAAGGGCCTGGTGAGTGTTTTCTATGGGGAGTGTTTGATCACCCGCAATATAGCTCATAAATGGCTCCCTCTGAGTTTCATCTCTGCTCACATTAGCCTCTGCCTATGAAGACAACATTTTGGCAGAGACGAGAAGTGGACCAGTGCAGAGAGCTGGCAGAAAGCACTGGTAGCTGTCTACTATGACGAAGGTATTGGAAAGTTGGTTCAGTGCTATGACAAATTTTGCAGTGAACACATAGTGCGTAGTGGGGCGATAACTCTGTTGTAGAAATAATTCCAAAGGCAAGATCGCGTAAATACTGTTTACTGGATAACCGGTTTCAACACACTAAAGGTGCCATCCAGATCCGATGATGGCACCTTTAGTGTGTTGAAACCAGTTATCCGGTAAACAGTATTTAAGCGATCTTGGCTTTTGAATTATTTCTGCTACGACTAATGTCTAAGTCGGATCGGCATGTATATAAGCAGCTGGAAGTCGTAGCAAAGTATTGAAAAAAAAAATACAATTTTTCACTTTCACAGTGGTTTTCATTCCGCGGCCGATCGGAAGTTACTATCCGAATACCCCTTGTATAAGCTGTGGTAAGTGCAGGATGTTCTTCAAGATGGAGGTGATTCGGTGATGTTTTGGGGATGTTCCTCATACCATAACTTGGGGCCACTCACTCTGTTTACCGTGAACTCTTATCATGGCATTTATTTCAACATTTGCTTTGTCAACGAGGGTTTCTTTACGATGAGTCTGCTGTATACATTTTCGTCTTACAGCGTGAGAACTATATTCACACGGCTACAGGTACACGTTCATGTCTGACGAACACCGAGACGTCCTGTGCTACTTCAAGTGAAGTGCAGAGTCACCCGATCACAAACTCCACGGAAAATATCTAGGGCTATTTTTAACAATGGGTGAACCGCATCACTCATAATTCCCGCAGTCCGTTCGTTCTACGGAATCCAATCATCAATGAGAGAATCCAGCTGGATATGGCACACCGGTGGGAAACTTGTGTGCTCTCATTAAACCACTATTAAAGCTTGACGCGCTGTTGTAATGTACTGGGGTGCTTCCTAGTGGAGGCGACAAATTTTCTTTTATGTTTTTGTCAATGTCTTGCGACATGACATGATATCACTTAACAATGCGACTACGTTATATGGTCTTCAGCGGGTGCTGTGGCACCCTTATCACTTCCAGGTTGACAACTGGCAACAGAGCTGTTAGCTGTCGGAAGTCATGCCTCATCGAATGGGGTATAGATCTCTCTTTTTTTGATTGGCAGGTTTAAAGCGTTCTACACGGTCCAGTCTCATCAGTGCGACCACCACCTATGTTCGACGTCAACGTGCAATAACCACTCACAAACGATAGTTGGCAGCACTAGCTGCGGAGGGTAAATAAGCTTGTCGGGAGTGCAGTCGTTGTCGTAATACCAAAACGGAGCGATTTATCTGACGTCCAAAAGGGCCATAGGCTTAGGGCCAAGGGTGTAAGCATTTCAGAAATGGCTAAGTTTGTAAATCTTTTGCGTACCCATATGAACCATGTAGGTATCGGAAGCAAACGTCGCACTGTATTTGCCTCCGCAGCAAGTGCCCGTTTCAGTGAGCTGTGCTGACTGCTGTCTACCGTTGGTAAAGACTGGTATCTGTAGCTGGACGTCCACTGAGTGGCAACAGAAGGGTATTTCGGATGAATTACGTTTTAATGCTCTGTCGGACAGATGACAGTTGGTGTGTATGGAGTGAAACATCTGAAAGCAAGGCATACAGACCGAAGGAAGGAATGATAAGGACTGGAGAATGGTTTCGTGGGATCCCTGGATTATATCTCCATTCTCGAAGGCACAATGGATCAACACAAGTGTGCGTCTATCCGTGGGGACCGTGTCCACCCCTACATGATGTTGTTTCTCCTCATCACGATGGCATCCACCAGCAGGACAATGAAAAGTGTCACACAGCTCGTAGTGGACGTGAGTGATTCGAAGAGCACCAGGATGACTTTACCATACTCCGCTGGCCACCAAACCTCCTGGAATTAAACCTAATCGAGAATTTCTGGGATCTCCTCTGTTGGACTGTTCGTTCCATTGCTCGTCAACGGAGAAATCTGGGACAGCTGGCTACGGCACTGATGTCGACATGACTGCACATCCCCGTCCGTACCTTCCAGCACCTCTTTGGCTCTCTTCCTGCACTTTCACGCTGCAAAAGTAGATTATTTACGTTTTTGATACTGATCATTTAATTTGACTGGACCGTGTATGCCGTTCAGGCTCCACATTTGCAACTCGCGATTATTTTAGCTGGCTGATTAGGACATTTGGAGGGGGCTAACCCGATAACGGGCGAGAAAGTGCTGTAACGTGACCACGGAAGAGGTTTTCGATGTTCCAAATTCCGAAAGGATAAAATATGGATTTGGAAGAACCGTTGAACGTAATGGAAGGAGGATATAGGATGGACATCAACGAAAGCAAAACGAAGATAATGGAATGTAGTCGAATTAAATCACATGATTCTGTGGGAATTAGATTAGGAAATGAGACACTTAAAGTTTTGCTATTTGGGCAGCAAAATAGCTGATGATGTTCGAAGTAGAGATGATAGAAAATGTAGACTGGCGATGGCAAGGAAAGCGTTTCTGAAAAAGAGTAATTTGTTAACATCGAGTATAAATTTACGCGTCAGGAAGTCTTTTCGGATAGTATATGAATGGAGTGTAGCCATCATGTATGGAAGTGAAACACGGACGATAAACCGTTTAGACAAGAAGAAAATTCAAGCTTCTGGAATGTGGTGCTAGAGGAAGTACTGAATAGAATTGGAGACAAGAGGAATTTGTGGAACAACTTGACTAGAAAAAGGGATTGGTTAGTAGGACACGTTCTGAGTCATCCAGAGATCACCAGTTCAGTATTGGAGGTAAGCGTGGAGGGTAGAATTCGCTATGAGCGTCACAAGACCTGTCACTTTGTGTGGCAGACATTAAACATCTTGGGCAATACCGGGCGTTGCAGTTAGTTTCCGCTAAAGAAATATGTGTATAGGAGAGCGTCTCTGCCTGCTTGGCTCTGGATTTTAGCTTCAGACCAACGGAATTGCATAAGCGGCAGTACTCATTTTGTGAACTTAACTACGATTCAATAAAATCTATTTATTTCCGATTTACTGAATTTCTCCACACAAAAAAATAAGTCTCTGCCTCGTCATGACTGGGTGTTGTGTGATGTCCTTAGGTTAATCAGGTTTAAGTACTTCTAAGTCCTAGAGGACTGATGACCATAGATGTTAAGTCCCATAGTGCTCAGAGCCATTTGAAAAAAATAAGTCCGGGTTTACTACAGCAGAATGCTTGCGGGCGCGTTAGAAACCCCGGGAAAACCATACGTATGGCAGCCTTTGCTCAGTGCAAACTTTGCCACTCCGCTTCCTCCTCCTCCCCACCCCCCCCCCCCCCTCCACCATACCTCTATCCACCTCTCTACCGACATCCCACGTTTCGTTGAATCCTCATCTCTGGTTACCTTTTATATCTGGTTATTGAGATCAATACGGTTTCAAAATTAATTACAAGGTAGAAATTTCATTTTTTTTAAAATTACGATTTTAAACATGGAAATCATACCGTAAAATAACACGATCCCTTCTTCATTATTTCAGTATCCTATATCAATGCAAAGCCGCTAGCATTAGAGCAACAAACGCAAAATTTCCTTTTGCCCTCTTGTACTTCTGTTTCGGTTCACAAAAAAACGTCTGCGGAACGTCTTTTAACAGAGAACCACCCACACGATTTACAGGTGATCTACATACTGATAATAAATGCAGATAGCTGATAAAGTTGGAAATACTTGTACACAATGACCACGTGACTTTGTGTCGTAGCTTAGGTGTCAATAGACGATCATATTTCCTGTTTTCACCTGTATTACAGTAATCTATAGTTACGCATATCCTATTTAATTAATATCCAACGTTTTTCTCTGAAATTATTAAAAATATGCAGTACGTTATAGGTGCCATTACATTGTTGTTATTTACACTCCTGGAAATGGAAAAAAGAACACATTGACACCGGTGTGTCAGACCCACCATACTTGCTCCGGACACTGCGAGAGGGCTGTACAAGCAATGATCACACGCACGGCACAGCGGACACACCAGGAACCGCGGTGTTGGCCGCCGAATGGTGCTAGCTGCGCAGCATTTGTGCACCGCCGCCGTCAGTGTCAGCCAGTTTGCCGTGGCATACGGAGCTCCATCGCAGTCTTTAACACTGGTAGCATGCCGCGACAGCGTGGACGTGAACCGTATGTGCAGTTGACGGACTTTGAGCGAGGGCGTATAGTGGGCATGCGGGAGGCCGGGTGGACGTACCGCCGAATTGCTCAACACGTGGGGCGTGAGGTCTCCACAGTACATCGATGTTGTCGCCAGTGGTCGGCGGAAGGTGCACGTGCCCGTCGACCTGGGACCGGACCGCAGCGACGCACGGATGCACGCCAGGACCGTAGGATCCTACGCAGTGCCGTAGGGGACCGTACCGCCACTTCCCAGCAAATTAGGGACACTGTTGCTCCTGGGGTATCGGCGAGGACCATTCGCAACCGTCTCCATGAAGCTGGGCTATGGTCTCGCACACCGTTAGGCCGTCTTCCGCTCACGCCCCAACATCGTGCAGCCCGCCTCCAGTGGTGTCGCGACAGGCGTGAATGGAGGGACGAATGGAGACGTGTCGTCTTCAGCGATGAGAGTCGCTTCTGCCTTGGTGCCAATGATGGTCGTATGCGTGTTTGGCGCCGTGCAGGTGAGCGCCACGATCAGGACTGCATACGACCGAGACACACAGGGCCAACACCCGGCATCATGGTGTGGGGAGCGATCTCCTACACTGGCCGTACACCACTGGTGATCGTCGAGGGGACACTGAATAGTGCACGGTACATCCAAACCGTCATCGAACCCATCGTTCTACCATTCCTAGACCGGCAAGGGAACTTGCTGTTCCAACAGGACAATGCACGTCCGCATGTATCCCGTGCCACCCAACGTGCTCTAGAAGGTGTAAGTCAACTACCCTGGCCAGCAAGATCTCCGGATCTGTCCCCCATTGAGCATGTTTGGGACTGGATGAAGCGTCGTCTCACGCGGTCTGCACGTCCAGCACGAACGCTGGTCCAATTGAGGCGCCAGGTGGAAATGGCATGGCAAGCCGTTCCACAGGACTACATCCAACATCTCTACGATCGTCTCCATGGGAGAATAGCAGCCTGCATTGCTGCGAAAGGTGAATATACACTGTACTAGTGCCGACATTGTGCATGCTCTGTTGCCTGTGTCTATGTGCCTGTGGTTCTGTCAGTGTGATCATGTGATGTATCTGACCCCAGGAATGTGTCAATAAAGTTTCCCCTTCCTGGGACAATGAATTCACAGTGTTCTTATTTCAATTTCCAGGAGTGTATTTATCTACGACTGTAGCATTCACTTGTCACCTGATGATGAAATAAACATTTATAATAAACCGGTTTTGACAGTCAAACGTTACTAAAATCTTAACTGTGTCGTGCAATGCAGAGCCAGGTAGAAATATAAGTTTTATCTTGTGGTTGACAATGGGACGGATTTAGGTTGCTTGCGCCTCAGAGTTAACTAATATCTCACTGTTACCCTAAGTTTCATCGCTATTGTTAACAGCCCATGTATCAATATGTACTTGTCTCTTCTAGAGCACTAAAACGCCGATAACAATTCATGTCGGAGCATTAGACAGATAATGTCTTGGCTGATACAAGAGTTAATAGCATTAACAATCTAACAGAGATACACGACCCTATAAACCTCACAATTTGAACCCTTCAGGAAATACACTGAGGAGCCAAAGAAACAAGTACCTTCCTAATATCGTGTAGGGCAAACGCGAGCACGTAGAAGTGCCGTAACATGACGTAGCACGAACTGGACTTATGTCTTAAGTAATGCTGAAGATAACTGACACTATGAATCCTGCAGGTCTGTCCATAAATCCGTAAGAGTACGAGGGGTTGTAGATCTCTTTTGAACCACTATGGAAGCCATCTCACATACGCTCAATAACGTTGATGTCTGGGTTGTTTGGTGGCCAGAGGAAGTATTTAAACTCAGAAAAGTATACCTGGAGCCACTCTGCAAAAATCCTGGACCTGTGGTGTGTCGCATTGTCCTGTTGAAATTGCCCAAGTCCGTCGGAATGCACAATGGACATGAATGCATGCAAGTGATTACACAAGATGCTTTCGTACGTGTCACCAGTCAGTCATATCTAAACGTATCAGTAGTTACATATCACTCCGACTGCACATGCACGCATTTACAGAGCGTCCAGGAGATTGAAGAGTCCCTGTTGACTTGCACAGTCCTTGGATTCATGAGGTTGTCTCCATACTCGTACACGTCCATTCGCTCGACACAATGTGAAAGAAGTGCAGTCCGACCACGCAACAAGTTTCCAGTCATCAATACCTCAGTGTAGGTGTTGACGGACCCAGATGAGATGTAAACTTTTGTGTCGTGCAGTAATCAAGGGTACACGATGGACCTTCGGCTCCGAAATCCCATGTCGATGATGTTTCGTTGAATGGTTCACACGCTGACAGTTGTTGATGGTTCGGCGTTGAAACCTGCAGCAATTTGCGGAATATTTGCACTTCTGTGACGTTGAACAATTTTCTTCCGTTGTCGTTGGTCCTGTTCTTGCAGGATCTTCTTCCTGGCCCAGCGATGTCGGAGATTTTATGTTTTACCGGATTTCTGATATTCACGGTACACTCGGAAATGGTCCTACGGGAAATTTGCCACTTCGTCGCTAGCTCGGAGATGCTGAGTTCCATCGCTCATGCGCCGACTATAGCACCACATTCAAACTCACTTAAATTTTGCTAATCTGCCATTGTAGCAGCAGTAACCGATCTAACAACTCCACCAGACACTTGTCGTCTAATATAGGCGTTGCGACCGCATCGCCGTATTCTGCCTGATTACATATCCCTATATTTCAATACGCATGCCTATAACAGTTTCTTTGGCGCTTCAGTATAAGATGGTTTTATGTGATTCATTCTGTATATCCAGAACAGCCGCAAAGATGATAAGATTTGAAGAAAATCATTCTGATACACAAATTTACCAAGTATTCTTCTGCTTGTGCAAAATCCTCAAACGAAACAAAAAACAAAGTGGGTGCGGGTGAGGGGGAGTAGTTGTACCAACATACCCGAAAAACAACATTGTGAATCAAAAATATTCATACAGTATTGTTTAAGCCAATAATAAATATTCTGAATTTCATGACACACTCTCACTCTACTGCGACCCTAACTTTTCTGTACCGAACAGAATGTAAACCACAATGTGAACCACATCAGCCATACAAAGATATATATATGACTGTACTGAAGCATCCATACATGCTTACGTAAGCAACGAATTACATTGCACAGGTGTCAGAATAAAATCAGGTCTGCTTCGTAACGAACATATCTTTCTTGCATTTCGTAATATCACTCAAGACGTAAAACACTAAACTGCAATAAACAGGGCAGGGATGATGTTCCTTTGAAAGTACGTTTCAGAAAATATTGTTACATCTGCCATGAGAAGTTAACCAGTATTTTTATAATTGTTTTTGTTATCCTACGAAATGAAAATGGTTCAAATGGCTCTGAGCACTATGCGACTTAACTTCTGAAGTCATCAGTCGCCTAGATCTTAGAACTAATTAAACATAACTAACCTAAGGACATCACACACATCCATGCCCGAGGCAGGATTCGAACCTGCCACCGTAGCGGTCGCTCGGTTCCAGACTGTAGCGCCTAGAACCGCACGGCCACTCCGGCCGGCCCTACGAAATGACAATTATATTGTTTGACCATTTCAAATGGTGCTCTTCAGGTCTATGTCTTGACCAGGATTGCACTGCATAGAGTAATGTAGGAAAATTTAAAAAGATAAGTCGTCTTCCTTAACAATAAAACCCATTATTTTCTCATATTATTAACAAAAACGGAAGGACAATTTACAATATGTCCATATCTAAATAAAATCCACATTTTTAGATCAGGTCGCTTACATACTAATAGATGCCTCTGTACCAGTGTGGTTGAACGTTTTCGTTATTATAAATGAATAAACCAATATGTTGTAAGGCGAAAATCGATTAGAAACGTTAAAAATAACTTTCAATATTGACATTTAAGTTTTTCGTTTACTATGACGTCATTTCCTTCTTCGTCATTCAAGGTTTGAAACCATATGTTCAGATAACAATCAAGATGTTATGAAATAACATGACGGTCTCAAAAGCACGCTGTTTTGCTATAAGAAAAACAGAATTTATTTAGCTGTTTCTACGGAAACTGCTGGGTTGTGTACATCGGGCTCCCACTCGCAGACCATTGTTACTGGGCTACGCAGGTGGACCGAATGCTTACAAACAAGCTAGGAGCAAAATTTTTCTGTTTATCATCCTTGTGAGGCAGCTTGCCGCAAGCTGTTTACGTTTCTCCCGCATCCCAGCCGACAAGCTACTTTCTCGATGGCTGAAAGCTACGGAAGCCGCTACTGGACTTCTTACGAAACAAAAACAACTAAAAATAAATAAGTCGGTTTTCGCACAGAGGTAGTAATTGGACTGATCCAGGTTAGACGAAGGTGCTGTGCTGCAGCCCATATGCTATTGCAAATACACTCCTGGAAATTGAAATAAGAACACCGTGAATTCATTGTCCCAGGAAGGGGAAACTTTATTGACACATTCCTGGGGTCAGATACATCACATGATCACACTGACAGAACCACAGGCACATAGACACAGGCAACAGATCTTGTACAATGTCGGCACTAGTACAGTGTATATCCACCTTTCGCAGCAATGCAGGCTGCTATTCTCCCATGGAGACGGTCGTAGAGATGCTGGATGTAGTCCTGTGGAACGGCTTGCCATGCCATTTCCACCTGGCGCCTCAGTTGGACCAGCGTTCGTGCTGGACGTGCAGACCGCGTGAGACGACGCTTCATCCAGTCCCAAACATGCTCAATGGGGGACAGATCCGGAGATCTTGCTGGCCAGGGTAGTTGACTTACACCTTCTAGAGCACGTTGGGTGGCACGGGATACTTGCGGACGTGCACTGTCCTGTTGGAACAGCAAGTTCCCTTGCCGGTCTAGGAATGGTAGAACGGTGGGTTCGATGACGGTTTGGATGTACCGTGCACTATTCAGTGTCCCCTCGACGATCACCAGTAGTGTACGGCCAGTGTAGGAGATCGCTCCCCACACCATGATGCCGGGTGCTGGCCCTGTGTGCCTCGGTCGTAAGCAGTCCTGATTGTGGCGCTCACCTGCACGGCGCCAAACACGCATACGACCATCATTGGCACCAAGGCAGAAGCGACTCTCATCGCTGAAGACGACACGTCTCCATTCGTCCCTCCATTCACGCCTGTCGCGACACCACTGGAGGCGGGCTTCCACGATGTTGGGACGTGAGCGGAAGACGGCCTAACGGTGTGCGGGACCGTAGCACAGCTTCATGGATACGGTTGCGAATGGTCTTCGCCGATACCCCAGGAGCAACAGTGTCCCTAATTTGCTGGGAAGTGGCGGTGCGGTCCCCTACGGCACTGCGTAGGATCCTACGGTCTTGACGTGCATCCGTGCGTCGCTGCGGTCCGGTCCCAGGTCGACGGGCACGTGCACCTTCCGCCGACCACTGGCGACAACATCGATGTACTGTGGAGACCTCACGCCCCACGTGTTGAGCAATTCGGCGGTACGTCCACCCGGCCTCCCGCATGCCCACTATACGCCCTCGCTCAAAGTCCGTCAACTGCACATACGGTTCACGTCCACGCTGTCGCGGCATGCTACCAGTATTAAAGACTGCGATGGAGCTCCGTATGCCACGGCAAACTGGCTGACACTGACGGCGGCGGTGCACAAATGCTGCGCAGCTAGCGCCATTGGACGGCCAACACCGCGGTTCCTGGTGTGTCCGCTGTGCCGTGCGTGTGATCATTGCTTGTAGAGCCCTCTCGCAGTGTCCGGAGCAAGTATGGTGGGTCTGACACACCGGTGTCAATGTGTTCTTTTTTCCATTTCCAGGAGTGTATGAGTTCGATTACAAACCGCTACCGATGGGTTCTGGCTTCAGGAATCAAACGAATAAAGCTAGATGTGCGGACGAAGAAATTAGATCTTGAAAAACTGTGAAACGAAGGGGGGGAGTAAAAGGGCTCAATTCGTTCATCAGACAAGCAATGGAAAACAGTTAAAAAGTGCATACCTACTCCACGACGTAGTCTACATTAAAGAGTTTGTAAATTTAGAAGACATCTTTTGACAGCGTTGATAGAAATTACTTTGTGAAATTGTGAAGTTAGGAGGATTAAAATGAAGCTTGTGCAGAAGGCAGATTGCAGTTATAAGGATAGGACATGAAAAGTAGGTAGCAGTTTGAGAAGATGGTAAGACGCCAGTGCAGCCCATATCCCATGTTATTTAACCTGTACAATGGGCTAGCAGTAAAGGAAACCAAGAAGCAATTTGAACCTGAAATTAATGTTCAATAAGAAGAAGTGAAAACTTTGATGTTTCTTGATGATACAAGTCTGTCAGAGATGATAAAGTATTTGGAGGAGCGATGGAATGGATAGCATGATGACAATCGAAAACGATAAAACAAGGCTAGTGACATACAGTCCAATTAAATCAAACGATTCTGAGGGAGTCATATTAGGGAATGAGACACTAAAAGTATTAGATGTGTTTTGCTATTTGGCTAGCATACTAACTGATAATGGCGAAAGAACTGACATCAGATTTCTAGAGTAAATTACAAGAATATTATTTCTGAAAAATAAAAAAGAAATTTCTTCACACCGAACATAAATTTATGCTAAGAAATTATGTTTTCCTTGGAAGATATGAGTCTCAAATTTGTTTTAGATAATGATAGAAGCTTAAGAAATGAATTAAAATTGATGACACAGCTGGGACTTGAACCCAGATCTCTTGCTTACTAGCATTATGTTCAAAGCTGGGTGCTGTACCAATACCGAAGAGCCTTGACAACAATGTGACGCCTTAAAAGTGGGAAAACAGGCTGATGGTGTGTAACTGAAGTTTGTGTTAGGGAGGGTATTGTACTGGGGTAGTCTGTTCAGCGATGTTAGCTATACTGCTACGGAGTTGTAACAGCTGTTTCATCTGCGTAAGAAGCAGGAGACCTAGGTTGAAGTACCGGCTGTGGCAGAAATGTTACTTCGTTTCTTCAGCTTCTGTCATTATCGAAGATGAATTTATATTTTGGGAAGCATTTGCTAGAAGTATTTAGAGTGTAGCATTATACACGAGTGGAACGTTTAAGATAACCAGCGCAAGCAGAAGGAAATAGAAGCTTTGGAAACGTGGTCTTACAAAACACTGTAGAAGAGTCTGTAGTATATTGAGTCAGTAATGAAGTACTGAATCGAATCGGAGACAATGGAGCTTTATTCATGAGCTACTTAGAAGGAGGCATAGCTTGGTATTACAAGTCTTAGGGCATCAACGCACCGTTCATTAGGTAGTGGAGGTAGTGTGGATAGTGGCGGTTGTAAAGGGAGACCAAAGTTCGACTACTAAGGAGGTTCAAATGGATGTGAATTTCTATATTTAGGTCCATTTGACAACTGTCAGGCAGCCGTGAAACTGTCATCGTGTACACGGCACGCTTCCAGGGCAGTTTCACATCCATGTGGCTGCTGCCATGCGCAGAACAGCGTGGACCGAAAAGTCTCTTCAATTTATTCCAGCCCAGACTGTCAGCTCAGTCTCGACGAAATATAATACATTGATCTTAGATCTTTTCAACGTAAATAAATGCCACGGACTTACGCCACCTTAGAGGGGGGCCTGTATGTCCACATGGTACCACTTCGCTGGTCGACTTAGGAGCCATAATCTTGCTGAATCCATAACCTCCTCGTTATCTATTTACGGCTACCCTTGGAGCGCTTCTTTCAACTGATGCCGGAAAGTGAGGATTCTGCGCTGTAGATTGGATGAGGAAGAACAGTCTGATAAAGTTTTGTGACGGTGTCTGGCAAAAAAAAAAAAAAAGGAAAAGACGATCAGCCTCGTGTAATATCCACGACACTATGTTAAAATGTACTAAGTGTACAAACTTCAACAAATATTATCGATACTACGTATAAAAAAGACTGTATCGTGTAAAGATGACTATAATTATTTCATTATTTCTGTAATAATTTAATTTCTGTGTGAATTAAAACTATTATCAGAGAACTACATTCATAGACAACGACAATCATAATCTGTTTTTGTTATCTGTGATAATTGTGGTTCAGTTGTTCTTCCTGTGCTAACGGATGAACTGTTCGGACGTGAGACGTGTGAGGTCTATAAAGAGAAAACCTGTAACTATATATTGTTAATTATTATTTGAAAAATAGAGTCGCTATTGTCTAGATGTAGATTTGTATTTCAGTTATGATCCAATCTAATTTATGTTTTTAAGTGTTAATTTTCAGCTCCGCAATTAGGAGGGCAGCTGTCAGCGCTAGTAACTTACAGCGGAGTTTACTAGTACCTGGTATAAAAAATGTGAAACATTTTCGTTGAGAATAATTTTAAATGCTAAAGAATAGAGAATAAAAGGCTTAAAGACTTTTATCTGAATATATTAACTTGATATAAAAGGAATGGAGAATAACAATAGACAAATTGACTCTCGTCTGTCTGCCGCCATCTTAGCAAAAATATCTCCGCGGCCGTTTTGAATCGAGAATTTTAACATAAATGTTGTTAGATATAAATGAATGGAAATAAATGTGCACCGGTGGTCCCGAATCTACTTTAAAAGACAGAATTCAACTCAGATTGAATCTTTAACAATAGTGCTCACAGCACGTTAGGTAATATCAATTTCTTATTTGCTGATGTATGAAGCCTAATTATTTCGGACGATTTACATGAAATATTTTAATAGGAGACATACGTAAGTGTTGTGCGCGGGTAGTATTTTGTGGCTAAATGTTCCTTTTGCTAGAGAGAACTGCGTCCATCTTAAGTAAAAGCACTCCGTCTTCAGACCACAGTGGCCTACCGGGACCATCCGACCGCCGTGTCATCCTCAGAGGAGGATGCGGATAGAAGGGGCGTGGGGTCAGCACACAGCTCTCCCGGTCGTTATGATGGTATTCTTGACCGAAGCCGCTACTATTCGGTCGAGCAGCTCCACAATTGGCATCACGAGGCTGAGTGCACCCCGAAAAACGGCAACAGCGCATGGCGGCCTGGATGGTCACCCATCCAAGTGCCGAACAGGCGCGACAGCGCTTAACTTCTGTGATCTCACGGGAATCGGTTTAGCCACTGCGGCAAGGCCGTTGCCATCTTAAGTAAAAATTGTGTAAAATCTGATAAATGATATGCAATTTAGTGAGACTCACACGATTTTACAGACAACATTTCTACACAACGTCAAGTGGAGATTTCTTTAGCAGAGTGACAAATATTAGAAGGGATAATCATTTTTGTGATGAAACGAATTGTTACGCTGACAATAGGTAACTGGTTTCATATATTTTTTGATCTACCTGAAATATCATTTGTAAGTAATTAAAGTCACGAAATACTATAAACCGGTTCCGCCACACTCGTAACGTGAAAGCAATTCCGCCCTGATGGTCCCCCATTGTCCTTTATTGTCTTCTGTTAGGGGGCGGGAAACGCAGTAAGCACACAACTTTAAGTACCCAAACTGGGGGTCGAGCGTGGCAACATCGTCCAGTTTTGCAACAAGGTGTTTGACTGTTATCCATCGGTCAGCTTGAATGAGAGTGTCAGTGCGTTCCAACATTGCAGCAGTCACAGCTTTGTATGGCCGGCCGCCACGCGGGAGATCGGACAAGTTTGCGTGACCTTGTTGCAGTGGTGACAGGCGCCTCATCCAACGACTCACCGTACATTTGTTCACTGCCAGGTCTCCATAGACATTCTGCAGGCGCCTATGAATATCTGCGATGCTCTGTTTTTTCCGCCAAAAGAAACTCTGTGACAGCTCTGTGCTTGGAACGCACCTGCGTTACAGACACCATTTTCTGGGCTACGTATAGTGGTGCCACCTATCGCAACTACAGGGGATGAAGCAGGAATATTCTACAATGTCCCACAACAAATTCCGAATTTTCCAAACGAAACTGGACGAGAAAAAAATTGTGTTGAATTTCTTATCGAACATCCCTCGTATTTCAAGGTATCCGTAACGATCCTGCGAAATTCATGCAGTACTTTCGAATGAACTATGTGGGCGACTGAAGGATTCGTTAGAAGTGAAATAAAAATACTACATCAGGAAAGAGAAAACTGCCCATATGGGGCAGGGGCATGAAATCACAATAAAGAAAAAAAATAGAGAAAAGCCTCCTCCTCCTCTCTCGGCAGGTCCCCGGAGTCGTACACGCTCAGTGGACATTCGCGCACCGGAGATCATCGCCATTAGTGTCTCGTGTGTGTGCCTTCGTGTTTGTGTTTAGTGTTCTTTCGCCGTCGCAGTCGTCCGTGTTATGTGCGCCGTGTCAACCGGTTTTAGTGTTTTTCTTGTCCAGCATGAACGGCTTCGTGTATATTGTTTTTCAGTGTCTACAGTTTTTTACCCGCCATTTGTCTTGTATCATCTGTACCTCCATTATGTTTTATATTGTATCACTCTCGGCTGAAGAGCAGCGTATTATGCTGCTGACAGCCCACCTTTGTACAAGGTATTGAAAATAACAACAAAGAAAAAAAAAGATAGAGAAAATTAATATTTTGCACTAGACGCATCGTAATCCATTGGGTACTTACTGCAGGAACAGAGGAATAATGAGACACATAATTCGAAAGTTTCAAAAGAAGTTTGTTTATATACGTGTATTTGCTACCGAGCAACGTATGGAGAATTTTTCAAACGTCTTATAACCTGAATCGTTATTTTTCTGTAGAGATATTAAGAGTGGTAGGACGTCAAACTGGCCGACTTGGAGCAGGAGAGGCACCACAGGACATTTTAATTTCCACTGTTTATACTTTTACAAATAAATTCATAAGACTTTGTCAGCATGACCAGGAACGATTCAGAATTCACACTCATGGGAGTGGAAGTTCGAAAACATAACGAAATGACTTTTTTTTACATTTGAAATTTCATCACTTTTTTCACTTGCTAATGGCAGTATTTTTTGCTATAGGTACACTTTTCTTCATAAGTAAGAGAGATTCTTCGATGAATTTTGCACAGCATACAAACCATACTTAAAGGTGTATGAAACTCTAGAATTTTCCAAATCTATTAAAAACTTTCGTAAAAAATGAGGTAATTAACTATAAAATTTGTGTTTTTTCTAAACATGAAGTTTAAAATATAACAGTTCATTGGTTTTTTCATAAATTAAGTACATTCTAGAGTTTCATACACCTGTGTGTATGGTATGCATGCTGTGCAGAATTCATCGAAGAATCTCTATAACTTATGAAGAAAAGAGTACCTATAGCAACAAATGCAGCCATTAGTAAGTGAAAAAATGATGAAATTTCGCACGTAAAAAATTTATTTTGTTATGTTTTCGAGCTTCTACTGCAATGAGTGTGAATCCTGAATCCTTCCTGGTGTTGCTGACAAAGTTTTACGGATTTATTTGTAAAATTACAGACACTGGAAATTAAAATTGTGGTGTCATCGCCAGACACCACACTTGCTAAGTGGTAGCTTTAAATCGGCCGCGGTCCATTAGTACATGTCGGACCCGCGTGTCGCCACTGTCAGTGATCGCAGACCAAGCGCCACCACAAGGCAGGTCTCGAGATACGGACTAGCACTCGCCCCAGTTGTACGGACGACGTAGCTAGCGATACACACTGACGAAGCCTCGCTCCTTGGCCGAGCAGATAGTTAGAATAGCCTTCAGCTAAGTCCATGGCTACGACCTAGCAAGGCGCCATTAGCCTTACATAGCTTGTATCTAAAGAGTCTCACTTGTATCGTCAAGAGCGATGTACAACAAGGATGGATTAAAGTTAAGTAATCCAGAAGCTACGTACTTTTCTTTATAGCATTCATTACGTATCCTGTTTCAGACCTCACGCCATCCTTCGTGTGCTTATAGCGTGCATTGCGGTCCCCTAAAACCACACTGTGTCGGCACTTCTGTCGACACATCAAAAATGTCCTGTGATGCCTCTCCTGCTCCAAGTCGGCCCATTGGGTATATCTTGGTGTACTGCTACGTTTCCGTGTCGACAGGGAGATGGTTTCGAGACAGAAAAGAAAAATGAAATGATCGTGTGGCATTGCTGGTCGCTAGGCCCCATCCAGGGAGGTTCAGCCACCGGCTGCAAGTCTTGTTTCAGGAGGTGCCACACTGGATGACTTGCGTGTCGGTGATGATGAAATGATGATTAGGACAGCACAACACCCAGTCCACAGACGGAGAAAATCTCCATGCCGGCCGGAAATCGAAGCCGGGCCGGCAGCATGGTAGGCGAGCACGTTGCCACTCACCTAAGCAGGCCGACGGAGACAAAGAGAAAGATCCGCCTCATTCTGATGACAGTAGACTTCAGTAGCAATTCAGCTTAGTCAGGAACATATTTGAGTAGCATCAAGGACTTTTGATTTTCAGTAGTAGGATCCTTGTATCCTGGTATCTTTGTATCCATGTATCTTTGTAGTCTTGTTGTTCGCTTTGTCGGGTTTTTGAACCAGTTGTAATGTTTGGTAAAGGCGTGATAGCTGAGACTATAGACACCTGTGGTGTGTAAGGAATGTAATTTACCAGGTAACACCGCCTCGCGCACTGGGTCTCACAATGCAATTTGTTGCGTTTTTGGTAGAAAAGGAGCTACGCATGCCAGTGTCAGGAGTGCACCAGGACAAGACATGGGAAACCATGGGTGAATAGAGGACACAGTAGAGGTCAAAATAGGAGTACTTTTTTTCATAAATATGAGTTTTGTAAAGAAAAATGAGTAACGTAAATTATAAACCTTAGGTAACAGATTTCAGGAACTTTTACATTGGATTTACATTACGTGGAATACGCGACTTAGCGTACTTAGTCTGGTAGGAAACAATGGTAATTAGAATAATAAGTAATGTGTGCATTAGGAGAAAGGATAGTCTCGGAGTTAGTATGATTTAGTTCCCAGTTGGAATATAGATAATGAGCATGTTCTAAGAGTCGCAATGGATTCTGATGGTTGTAATTGGATGGTTCAGATATCCTGTCGTTACGTTATGCGCCACTGAACCAAAGCAGCAATGTACTGAGGCACCACACACATGCTATACGAGTGATTGGCCCTGACGTTCTCCGTTAGACCACTCCATTTTTTTCATGACACAGTGCACATGATTGCAGAGAACCAGCCACTACGGAAGATCACATAGGGTGCTAGGGTATGTCTTATAAAGTTTTCTGAAGGTGTATTATGGGCACAGGAGGGCAACTATAAGGAAACTGTGATCCAGGAAGTAAGCCCATGGTATCAGAGAGCTCAGTGAGGCAGGACACCTGTAAATTCTCTGACTGAGATGTTGTTGTGAATTTAAACATGGAGGTTTATTATGAAGTATCGTAAGTAATAGGATGGAGAAGTATTATGTGCGTTTGTTGATGTATCGAAGTTTGATAGGAAGATGTAATAGAGTGTGTTATTCCAGTCATAGAGTTCTCCACTGTCAATACAACTGAGAATGCGGTAATAGTAAGCTGCCACTAATTTCTATCCCTTTGTAGACAGCTTTCGTCACTTGTTACATGACAGTGATAAAGTAACCGGATATTATGCATATGAATTAACGGAAAGTGAAGCATAAAGGTCAAAGAGAGACTGTTTTGTTACGTTAGTGCGTAAAAGAGTGTGTAACATCGCTTATGTAAATTCAGGGTATGACTTAACATTACATTTGAGAAGTTTAGTAGTGTTGTTAGAGGTACTGATGGAAGTAATAGGGGTATGTGCCTAAATTCTTTGGTAGATTTCTTTTTGGGTGGAGGTTTTATGCGTGTGTAGTATGTCGACCGTTTTCAATCAAAAATATGCCAGAGCGGAAGTGAGTTGCAACAAAGCCAGTTCGAGGCAGCAAAACACGGCCGACATATTCCGCGAAGTGGAGCCAGCTGGACACGGTATATCAACAACAGTCACTGCAATACTTAACTGGAAGGATGGAAGCCTTTCCTCGCTTGCCACCACAGAAGCGTTTAGAGTAAATGCCTTAAGTCCTAAGCGAACACATTTTGGAGCGTTTAAGTATTCAGACATTTGTGTACTAAATTATTCTCGTCTCAGTATGACAGGCTACACCGCGAGCTTGTGACACTCAGAAAGACACCCTGGAATGAAGAATGGGGTTCAGCTATTTGACAACAGGCTGGAATAGCCTGCCGTAAACTGCGAGAGAGCCACCGCCAGAGCAGGTAGCCAGAGGGTGGCCACGGCTGTTGTCAGCTGTCAGCTCCGCCACAGCGTTGACGTCATGGTCGCAGCCAGAGACGTCGCTGACAGCGGCATTCGGGCGACACCTGACTCTCCCTCGCTCTTTGCGCTGTCAACAGAGACTGACGTCTATTGCTTCACATGAGAGGCAACAGGACGCCTCCGAAAAACCAGGATTAAAAAGTGAATGAAACAAACCTGATGTCGTCCTGACGTCTCATTTCACTCTCTACAGGTTACAGTCGCAGTGTCATCTAAAAATGGTGTCAGATCATTGACGCTGACTTCATAGAGCAACGTCTGAACCTACAGCCTACGGTATGGTGAGTCCAAAAAATTTGACTGTATTATGATCATGGAGAAAAATTTTGAGGGTTCTGCGTTTTGTGAAGTACATTTTGCTGGATCTGGAGCGTTTTAGCGGTAATGAAAGTCACAACTGGTTAGTGCCAGTTACATGTGCACAGTGTGGCCACGAGGTCCTTTTATCATTATGTATGGAACCAGTTCCACCGTAATCGTTGGGAGCATATAGCCAGGCAATGCTGGGAGTCGAGATGGCTCACGATTAGATGTAAGAATTAATGTATTTTGTTGTCTTGTCTTGCGAATCTTAAGTCTGAAAATGAGAGCTGTCAATGACAAATCTTCGACAGAACCAGAGACGCAAGGTGTGTCAGAACTGGATGCACTATCCACATTGTTAGACAAGGTAGAACTATTCATAGAATGTATATTTTTGGTTTATTTTTGGAAGATTTGGGGGTAACAATATTCAATCTCGCTATGACAACCCTGTGTTCCCTAACCCCTGCCGGCCGCTGTGGCCGAGCGTTTCTAGGCGCTTCAGTCCGAAACCACGCTGCTGCTACGGACGCAGGTTCGAATTCTGCCTCGGTCATTGATATCTGTGATGTCCTTAGGTTAGTTAGGTTTAAGTAGTTCTAAGTTCTAGGGGACTGATGACCTCATATGTTAAGTCCCATAGTACTCAGAGCCATTTGAACCACTATTCGCATGGACGCACGAACTAACTGCTCGAAATAATTTTCAGAGAATGCATTGAGCACAGTTTCGAATGGTGTTTTACACATACCTCCAGAATTAAACATGTATTGTCGCCAACATATCGAGGGTAAATTAAAGTCACCACCAACTATAACTGTATGAGTCGGGTACGTGTTTGAAATAAAAATAAAAAAAATTTCTTTTGAATCTTTCAGCAATAGTATCATCTGAATTGCGAGGTCGGTAAAAGAATCGAATTATTCCGGTGACCAAGAATGAATTTTGATCGTACTAACTAACAGGAACTATCGACTTCAATTTCGCGATAAGATAAACTACTTCTAACAGCAACAAACGCGGCCCCGCCAACTGTGTTTAGCCTACCTATTCGGAACACCGTTGGGTTCTTCGCGAAAATTTCGGCTGAACATACGAGGGCACTTTAATAAGTAATGCAACACATTTTTTTCTGAAACAGGGGTTGTTTTATTCAGCATTGAAATACACCAGGTTATTCCCCAATCTTTTAGCTACACAACACTATTTTTCAACGTAATCTTCATTCAATGCTACGGCCTTACGCCACCTTGAAATGAGGGCCTGTATGCCTGCACGGTACCATTCCACTGGTCGAGGTCGGAGCCAACGTCGTACTGCATCAATAACTTCTTCATCATCCGCGTAGTGCCTCCCACGGATTGCGTCCTTCATTGGGCCAAACATATGGAAATCCGACGGTGCGAGATCGGGGCTGTAGGGTGCATGAGGAAGAACAGTCCACTGAAGTTTTGTGAGCTCCTCTCGGGTGCGAAGACTTGTGTGAGGTCTTGTGTTGTCATGAAGAAGGAGAAGTTCGTTCTGATTTTTGTGCCTACGAACACGCTGAAGTCGTTTCTTCAATTTCTGAAGAGTAGCACAATACACTTCAGAGTTGATCGTTTGACCATGGGGAAGGACATCGAACAGAATAACCCCTTCAGCGTCCCAGAAGACTGTAATCATGACTTTACCGGCTGAGGGTATGGCTTTAAACTTTTTCTTGGTAGGGGAGTGGGTGTGGCGCCACTCCATTGATTGCCGTTTTGTTTCAGGTTCGAAGTGATGAACCCTGTTTCATCGCCTGTAACAATCTTTGACAAGAAATTGTCACCCTCAGCCACATGACGAGCAAGCAATTCCGCACAGATGGTTCTCCTTTGCTCTTTATGGTGTTCGGTTAGACAACGAGGGACCCAGCGGGAACAAACTTTTGAATATCCCAACTGGTGAACAATTGTGACAGCACTACCAACAGAGATGTCAAGTTGAGCACTGAGTTGTTTGATGGTGATCCGTCGATCATCTCGAACCAGTGTGTTCGCACGCTCCGCCATTCCAGGAGTCACAGCTGTGCACGGCCGTCCCGCACGCGGGAGATCAGACAGTCTTGCTTGACCTTGCGGCGATGATGACACACGCTTTGCCCAACAACTGATCGTGCTTTTGTCCATTGCCAGATCACCGTAGACATTCTGCAAGCGCCTATGAATATCTGAGATGCCCTGGTTTTCCGCCAAAAGAAACTCGATCACTGCCCGTTGTTTGCAACGCACATCCGTTACAGACGCCATTTCAACAGCTCCGTACAGCGCTGCCACCTGTCGGAAGTCAATGAAACTATACGAGACGAAGCGGGAATGTTTGGAAATATTCCACAAGAAATATCCGGTTTTTTCAACCAAAATTGGCCGAGAAAAAAAATGTGTTGCATTACTTATTGAACTGCCCTCGTATCTCCGCCTTTAGCTAGATTTCAGTGCCTATAGCGAATTGAGCATCAGTGCTTTCTATTAGCTCTTTGAGCTCTGGTACTTCCCCAACACAGCTACGACAATTTACAACTGTTGCTGTATCTGCGGTTTTCCTGTGTTCGCCTGCACCCTTTTTGTGATTTCCCACAACCCCCTAACCTAAAAAAACCGCCCAGTCCACTCCACACAGCCCTTCTACTGACATATCCGCCTCCTACGTGTAGTGGACTCCAGATCTATTCAGCAGAACCCGAAACCCAACCACCCTATGGCGCAAGTCGAGGAATCTGCAACCTACATGGTCGCAGATCCGTCTGTGCCTGTGATTCAGAAACTCCACTCGGCTCTGTACTAGACGTCCGCAATCTGTCCTGTCAACTATGCTCCAAATGGTCAGCTCTGCTTTCATCTCGGAAGCAAGACTGGCAGCCTTTACCACATCTGTTAGCCGCTCGAAACAAAAGAGAATCTCTTCTGATCCAAAGCGACACACATCGTTGGTACCGACGTGAGCAACCCCCTGCAGTTGGCTGCACCCTCTGCTCTTCATGGCATCCAGAAGGACCCATTCAATGTCTGGAATGACTTCACCCGGTATGTACAGGGTGTGCACATTGACTGTCTTCCCCTCCTTGGGAGCCATGTCCCTGAGAGGCCCCATAACGATCCTAACGTTGAAGCTCCCAACCATCAATAATCCCACTCTCTGTGATTACTCAGATCTTGCAGGCTGAGAGGTTTCCTCTGAAACAGGACAGGCGACTGCATCCGTCTCAGTGACAGTGTCAGTCACAGACAGCACCTGGAACCTATATGTCAGACAAACGAGGGAGGCCTTACGTGCAGGCCCTTAGAAAGTCTTTTGCCGCCTGCTACGCCCTGGGTCGACCTCCCACTCGACCAGTGCCAGCAGTAGTAACCGGGATGGCCATGGGTGAGGACCGATTGGAGGACTCGGCCATGCTGGACGCCCGTTGGATCCCCACGGCCGGCCCACAGCAGTGGTGCCCATCCACTAGAACTTCAAGCTGTGTCACCAAAGCCATCAGAGCCTGGAGCTGAGAGCGAAGTGTAACCAACTCAGGTCACATCCACACACAACAATCGCAGTCCCTATCCATACTCAAATCTGCAGTAAACTAAACTGATAAACGGACTATCGGCACATGCTGCGGAACTCTACTGTAGACCCTGACGAAAACGCAAGAACTGTGTCTAATAAATTAGATTGATATGCAGAGATACAAAAACCAAAGTACTAAAGCACTCAGGTGAAACTAAATAATTCGCTCCTGGTTAGGAACTTGAAATATGTCACAAAACTGGTTTACTTTCCGACGCAAACGAAATCGCGACAACTGTTGCTATTAGATATTAAATTAACATGCACAAACTCAAGAAACTAAACTACCAAAGCCCGCAGATGAAATAATACTGTTCGCTCCTGGTTAGGAACTCGTGGGAGTCACAAAATCGTTTACTTCCCTGTTGTTGCGCTGTCTCGCGCCGTCTCTGCTGTCTGACTGTCATCGAATAAAACAGAAGTGATTTCTGGCGTTCCCCAAGGTAGTGTTACAGGCCATTTGCTGTTCCTTATCAATATAAACGATTTCGGAGACAATCTGAGCAGCTGTCTTAGGTTCTTGGCAGATGATGCTGTCGTTTATCGACTAGTAAAGTCATCAGAAGAGCAAAACAATTGCTAAACGATTTAGAAAAGGTATCTGTATGGTGCGAAAATTGGCAATTGACTCTAAATAGCGAAAAGTCTGAGTTCATCCACTTGAGTACTAAAAGAAATCAGTCTAATCTAAAGGCCGTAAATTCAACTAAATACCGAGGAATTACAATTATGAACAACTTAAATTGGAAGGAACATACAGAAAACGTTGGGGGGAAGGCAACCAAACTCAGCGTCTTATTGGCAGCACACAGACTGCCTACACTACCCTTGTCCATCCTCTTTGAGAATACTGCTGCGTGGTGTGGGATCCTTATCAGGTAGGATTGACTGAGTACATCGAAAAAGTTCAAAGAATGGCAGCACGTTTTGTATTGATGCGAAGTAGGGGAGAGAGTATCACTGAAATCATACAGGATTTGGGCTGGACATCATTAAGACAGAGGAGTTTTTGTTCTCAGGAATCTTCTCACTAAATTCCAATCATCAACTTTCTCCTTTGAATGCGACAATATTTTGTTGACGCCGACCCACATACGTAGCTCAGAGCTCGCACCGGAAGATAAATGTGTCCGATCTTTCAGCGCGCTTTTACGAGACTGGAATAATAGAGAATTTTGTAGGTGGTTCGATGAATCCCCTGCCACGTTCTTAAATGTGATTTGCGGAGTATCTATGTAGATGTAGATGTAGAGGCTAATACAGAACTGCATGAGTCGATAGAATCGCGATCGTCACAACGGGGTGTAGATTTGTCAGTCGCAAGTTTAGTTGCTCGTTTTCTAGTAAGGCATCTGAGGATGTGCAGGCCTTTAAGGGAGACCTTGGAAATCTGGCTCAGATGGAAGGTTTGTCTGATAAGGAATTATTGAGAGTTGCAAAATTGAGAATAACAGGTAATTTGAAACTTACATAGGGGATATAGGAGCTCTTAAGCGAGTCACAACATTCGAAGAAATTAAAGAAGATTACAGAGGTATACGAATGTAAATAGTGCCAGACAGTATAGGGAACAATTATGGGTGATAACTAAGGAAAATAAGGAAAGTGAGGAACAGTTTGCCGATACCACAAGAAAAACTACTGGATGTAACTGTGAATTAGCACAGAATGCTGCAATCAACGAAATTAGTTAGCTGAAGCTGACGATAGAGCACTCGGTGCATTTTAACAGGGCTGCATGTGGAAATGTCAAGACATGTACTGATAGGTTGTAACAACAACTGTACATATAATAATTTTTTCTTCTGATTTTCGATAAATTAGTGTAAGCAATGTTTTGATTTCATTTCTTTTTCTTTTCGTGTCATTATGTTAAAGAAACTGTAAGCAACTTTCGATGTGAATATTAATATTTATGTCAAATTTCAAGCAATGCTATAGCAGAATTGAAGTGTAACCCATGTTGAATATATTGTAACATGTTTAAAATTGTAATTGTGCGCCTGGTCCATACGTAGGCAATGTATTAGGATATGTGGAATGTAAAACCTTTGGTGAATACCCTGTCTGTAGGGGAGCGGTAAAAGGTGGAGGCAGGCGAGCGCGGGAAAATGCACACGGGCGCTGCACGGCTTAACGGGCTCAGCAGAGTTAGTCGGAGTTGGGCATCGATCTGAGGAACACGCTCTGGATCGAGGAGGCTCTCCTGGGAAACGTGATTTCATTGAGCCTCGGATGTGCTGTTTCCGACGACTATACAGCATGGCTATATTCCATAGGCACTAAATGGAAAAGGATTGCGACGCTAAGAAGAAGCAAAGTGCCGATACATCAAGAGCCATAGCTGTGATTGTACGTGTGCCGTGGGCCTCGCCATCTCGCCGCCCGCCAACCGCCGCATCGACACGAACAGGTTGAAACATTTAGTACTGTATTCGTGTGTACCAGTGTTACTTTTGTTTCTGACTGTTCAATAACAACTTAACTTTTACCAGAATTGTCCTATCATTTAATTATCCTCATCACTAACCTAGACAGGGTCCTTTCCACATGTTGTGCAATCCAAGTGTCCCGAAATGAAGATTTAAAGTTTATGTTAATAAGAATTACCTGCAGACCTATCTATGCTAGAATGATGTTTAAGGAACTTTATTGTTAATGAATATACAAGTAAAGAACATAGGTCTGACAAAGTTGGAAGATAATGTTGAAATTGGTTTAGTAATGAAGTATAATTAATTTGAGACAAAAATAATGGTAGTTAAATAAGCAAGAAATAAGACAAAAAGAGTAGTAATTCATATATTGGAAACCTTGAGTGCTTAATGAGTTCAATAGTCAAAGAATTTCAATACAGTGACAATTACAGTTTCAGGGTCCCCCCCCCCACCACCCCCCCTCCCTTTCCTTTTCTATTCATTTAAATTCTGAAGTGTACTGAACTGATTTGACCAGCAAAGTTAAAGTCAATATAAAACCTAAATTTATCAGTGTTTTCCCCTTCTTAAAATTGACATTGTATGTGTGTTTCAAAAGTGCTATTTCTAGGGTAACCTATGCCCGACTTCAGTCGGATCAATAGACAAAACGCAGTTTGTAGTAATCATTATAGTGTAATGTTGTATATTTATAGCTTGTCCAAATTAGTACAGAAAGGGAAAATATTAGTTCAGTAGATTTTTCTGGTTCTAAAATTTACCATATAATGCAGTATTACTACGTGTTGTTATGCTTGTACGTACATCCACTTGTACAAGGAAAAAACTCACTTAATGCTAATTAGGCTGGCGACCGTATTATTAACAATTGGTAGCAAATGTTGTGTATGTTTCTTGCCCGTCCTAACGTGTAGTTGCACTTTAGACTTGCTTGACGTATCATTGTTGTTACTGAGTGGGTGTAAGTCTGATTTTGCCTCCATTCAGGTACACGCGGTCAACATATTTACTAAAATCCTTTTTTATAAGGTGAAGCCCGTCAACGTACCATAGTGCAGGCTTTAAAGAGTTAATGTACGCCCGAGCATAGACGTTACAATGTGGTCCGACCGATTTGTGCACTGCTGTGCGATTAACTATAGGGACTGAGGAGATCGGTTTGTCGACTGGAGTGCGGGGTAAATGGACAGTGTTTGCTGCTGGTATAAAATCTTTCAGATGTCGATGAACTGGACAGTAACGAGACAGTGTCACCAGCCCCAGGGTGATGTGAATAAGGTAAGAAGTAGCAGTGATTTTAGAAGTAGAGGACCGGGAAACAGTAAGGTGTTAAACGCTAACAGGAGCCCCAGGTCAACTTATGGTCATTCCCAGTAAGATTGGATGTTACAAAATCATATTTGGAGGTGGACTGTGCGAAAAGAGGAATAGTAGGAGAGAAGTATTGCAGGATATTATTGGAAACAGGGGCACATGTATCGGTCACCACAAGTGATCTGGTAAGGAATAAGCAGTGGGACCCACTATGGTACAGATTGCATGGAGTGAGGATAAAGATGTCACACCATTGTGATGGGTGGATGCAGATTTTTGCCAGGATACAGTTCAGTTTAAACAATGTGCAGAGATTGTGCCACATGTGAGTGACGGTTACAACGTTATATTAGGATTAGATTTCTTATATCAGCTTTGTGGTATAATCGACCTTAGGCAAAATGGAGTGGAATTTGACGGGAAAATGTTTCAGTTAGGTGAAGCCATTGCCAGTATAGCGATGTTGCGAGGAGAGTCTGTCTCAAAAGATGAACTGATTAAGCCGTGAATGAGCGCACTAAGGCTTTATTTGAACGATCGTGTGCCTAAGGGTCCTGGGAAATCACTTTGGGTCACTGCTGAGTGTAGCTTGCAGGTAGGAACTTTGTGTGTGGTGGAATAGTCAGAAGAGAATGAAGTATTTGGTCCTGTGGGTTGCTTAGTTAAAAGACGTATTTTAGGCATACAAGAAATAAAGAGAGAACAGAAGGCACCTGTTTATACAGATAGGTAGATAGGGCAGAGAACATAGGATTAACAGAGAGGTTGTTAATCGCTAGTATGGATATTCTGGAGGAAGAAGAATGGGACACGAGGGGTGCCAGCCATGGAAAATCGCCAGACGCCATTGAAACTGCATCACCAGGAAAAGCGAAGCACCTAGAAGAAAGCAACATTGAACGGATGGAAAAACAATACTTTTGGAATTTAAGCATTTATTTTTTCCTAAAGGGCCGTAACGGCTACGCATTATACACACCACTGCATACCAATAGGAAATGAATCGCCAGTCTACAGCAAACAATAGAGAATACCTTGATAATTACCGAGCGAGGTGGCACAGTGGTTAGACACTGGACTCGCATTCGGAAGGACGACGGTTCAATCCCGCGTCCGGCCATCCTGATTTAGGTTTTCCGTGATTTCCCTAAATCAATCCAGGCAAATGCCAGGATGGTTCCTCTGAAAGGGCACGGCCGACTTCCTTCCCCATCCTTCCCTAATCCGATGAGACCGATGACCACGCTGTCTGGTCTCCTTCCCAAAACCAACCAACCAACCAACCAACCTTGATAATTGCTACCAATTCTGAGGGAATTTATCGATCAAGAGCTGAAAGATAGAATAATTGAAGAAAGTAATAGCGAATGGGGTGGGGGGTGGGGGGGGCGGCAGGAATAGACATTGTCCCCAAAAATTGATGTATTGAACACAGGAATAAAGTTTTGATGTGATTACAGACACCTAAATGCAAAACTGATATGGACGTCTACCCGTTGCCAAACATCATCATTTAGGGCAATGCAAATATTTTTCAACAGCGGATCTGAAGACTGGTTATCAGCAGATAAGAGGTTGCACCGCTGGGTCGACAAAAAACAGCCTTTTGCAACACCCTGGGATCACTACCAATTAAAAGAGTGCCATTTGGATTAAAAATTTCACCTGCACCATTTCACAGAGTTGCACAGAGTAGACTGAGGTTTAAAACCACGGCAATGCCAGTGTATATGGAAGTGATACGGAACAACAAATTCAGCGATTAAGGGAAGTATTCCATGGTTGCAAGCAGCGAAGGTAACATTGAGTACGTACAGAAAATATTTATTTTGTGGTGGAAGAAGTAGCATACGTACGTCGTATCAAAAGTAAAGTTAGAGTTAAGAGAGACCCAAGATTAGCTGTACATGAATTTCCGGTACCAGCGTCTGTAAAGGAGTTGCAGTCGTTCTTAAGAGTTATGAAATATTACCGGCGGTTCATAAAAGGTTTTGTGAAGATTGCCAGGCCATTGACACAATTATTAATTTTTGTGGTCAGAAGAGTGCCTGCATGTCTTAGAGTAGCTAAAAGAAGCCTTAACATCGATTCCGATAGGGATATTACTGGATTTTAATACAGAACATGTTTTATCATATGATGTATCAAAACATGCTCTTGGCTGTGTATTGTTACAAGAGGTAGAAAGTGTAGAACATCCAGTAGTTCACGCAATAACTAATTTCTGCAGAAAGAAATTATTCCGTAATGGAGAAGCGCTGTATCATGTGTGAGTTACAGAGGCGAGCGAGTGTGCCGGGACTTACCCCAGTTCACTGGTAGTAGCGCTACGACACCTTAACGCGTCTGCGTGTAGCGCACAAGTATTGCACCGCAATTAAGTATGAAATTAAAAATCAAACTTTACGTTTAAAGCTTTGTTAAAACATAATTTTGTGCTATAATGTTCCAAATACCAAGTCTTAATGATCTAGACTTAACAGATTACATAAAAATTCCGTTTTAAGAGAAAAATAAGTGGCGCTAAATACTGAAGCTAGAAAGCCAGAATTTGGTCAGAATGTGCAGTTAGAGCTCATAAATAAGTGATGCAGGTTTCCAAAGCCATATAACAAAAATTAACACCGGAACTCACTTAAACCTAACTACCCTAAGGACATCACACACATCCATGCCCCAGGCAGGATTCGAACCTGCGACCGTAGCGGTCGCGCGATTCCAGACTGAAGCGCCTAGAACCGCTACTTTGATGTACAGAATATAGCTCGCAATAATAGCGATAAATCTCGTCCATGATATCCTGCTGGGTTCTGAGAATCGTGCCGTGTTTTGTTCGAATTTCTTCAATAAAAGTCCTTCTCCCGTTTTTCGTATGCTTCACTAAATGATATAGGGAAGTAGTTTCATCTGCTGACACCGAATTTGCCTTCGATTTTATTTTCAACCCTTCCATTTGACTTCTCTTGATATTAAGTAACTTGGCTTTGACTTTTTTGATGTCTGCTATCCGAAGTGAGGAACCTGCTGAGACTTGATCATATAGATCTCTCAAAACGGAATAGTAATACTCTATAGTGCATTTCATTTCCCTTGCGCTCTGGGCACTGTATTGAATAAGAACTTTCCTCAACTTTGGCTTTGCCATTTTAACCCACCAGTCAATAGCAGTGGCATATCTACTACGGGCTCGCAGGCATATTGCCCATGTTTCTTTAATCAGATCTTCTAAATCATGATTAACTAACAAGGAAGTGTTCAAATTCCACTGATTCTTGAATCGGCGAACCGGCTGTCTTGTTAGATTTATGCAAGCTAAGAAACTTGAATGGTCTGAAAAGTACGTAGGAATGGTTTCTACTTTTGTAACGGAAGTTACAAGATTTTTAGAAATATGTGGTCTATCAATCCTGCTATGTGATGTTGCCGTGACATAAGTGAACTCAACAATGGAGGGGTATTTGATTTCCCATATATCCTTTAATTCTAAACCAGTAACTAATTGTTTTAGTTCACTTGAGAAATTAAAATTAGGTAACTGATCTTTTCGATTTAAAACACAATTAAAATCACCTCCAAGTAATAACTG